>NW_020174135.1:5877631-6002933 GCF_003031525.2 Neophocaena asiaeorientalis asiaeorientalis
AAAATAGTTACTAAGAACGTCTGTAATCAGGTAGCTTGTGATGTCCAGTGTTAAGTATTCAAGGGTGCACCGTGCTGCACTACGGGCAAGCAGAACTTCTAGTCAGAAGAGACAATAGTACAGCTAGGACTCAAATTTTTACTTTAAAACCCACCTTCAATTCTTGATTCTTTCAGCATAAAGCCTGATGAGTTTTATCAGTATCCTAAGTGGGTAAGAAATATAGGAACTCCTTTTCTTATGAAATTTCACTGATGTAAGCAAAACTATACAACAGAACAAAACATCATCTGTGCCCACCACCAAAAATGACATTCATCTCATTTGTACGGTGTTGCTTTGGATTAAATTACAAATGGGATCAAAACCTGTTTCCTGGAACCTAAACTATCTGTAACAAACTGCATTTCTTTAAGCAAAACTGGTAATTTTGAACTTTAAGTGATATATTTTTTTGCTGTGGTTTGGTTTTACACAAACACCTGTGTTTGCCGACTGTCAAGGTGATATCTTCTAGGCATCCTGCTGACCACAATGTGAGTTTTTGCTGGAATATTGTAAGCTTTTTTAGTAAGAGCTGGCTTATTCATTATCTAACTGTCATATATAGGACATTTCCGTTGTCTGGCGAAAGACATGCTGGAGGCTTCAGATGCAGTTTTATTTAGTCAATGTATCCATTTAGTTCTTCCTCTGAGGTTCTCAGCTTTGTCCTTTCCTTTTGGATCAAAGAGAAGAAAAGTGTAAGTAAGTGAAATGATTGTTCACCTAGGCAGTCCAGCCCCCACTGGTACAAACACCATTTAATGCAACAGCACATCTGGCCACACATACGGCCCAGTGCTTCTTTCCACTGGTGTCATTTCCTTTACCCACTGTTTATAGGAAAGTGGCCCTGCCTATTGACAATATATTTGAGAAAGGATGTGAAGTTCATGAATTTGACTGTAACTGTATTTGCCAAATAACTAAACTGTCCTTTTAGCGGATAGTTAAATTTGCATTTGGTTTTAGATGAAAAGCCATATTCTTCCAATGGAATTTGGTTACCTGTTATTGAAACGGAGCAGGACCCTACGGTCCTTGTCCCCCATGTCCTCAGCCTGCCTTTTGTCTGTGGAAAAACTTTAGCCAAAGAATAAGTTTAATCCGAGAGGTGAGAAAAATGCAGAAACAAAGGAAAACAGTCCAATAAGACTAAATAATAATAGTGTAGTCATTAAGCAAAGTCAAGGACCTTTAGTTCCTCCTCAAGGGCTCTAGGTAATATTCTGAGCCATATCCTGTGAGCTGTCCTATAGATACTGAAAGCCCCACCAGGTGGAAGAAGTTAACTACATGATGACCAGACTGTAGCCATGACGTAAGCCTCCAGAGTTGTGAGAACCGGCCTCAAGGAAATGGGAACAAACTGTCCCTGCAACTGAAGATTAACCGGGCTTAAAACAATCAAGCGACAATGATCAGACCACCGCATGAACAATCTCGAGGTGACTGTCAGAGCTGCCTGTGCTGTCTCTGCATGTAGCCCCTCCCTCCGTCTATAAAAGCTCTTGTACCCTGATTGTTAGTTGGGGGGAGTCGGCCTTTGTACAAGTCTGCCCGTCCCCCTGCAAAACCTCCTGGTTGCTGGCCTCCGAAATAAAGCAAACTTTAGTTTTCATGAACCTTGCCTCTTCGTTGGCCTCAGAGCAGGGAGCAGCCCTGCCCCATGGGGGGGGGGAGGGGGGGCGGGGCGGCTGAACTCTCGCGACATCTGGCTCCCGGGTTTTCCCCCAGCAGAGCCGTGGCCATGATGACACGCTTAGGACTGCTGCAAGGCGCCCGCTGCTTGTGGCTTGCTGGCCCCCAGAGGGGATTTGGGGGGACGGTCTTAGCAGCTGCCGAAGCCATTTGTTTTGGGGACCCTCCCTGTTTCTCCCCTGCTCTGCACTGGCTGCCAACGAATGCTTTTCCTTGGTGGAATGGAAACATGCATCTGGAAGATCCAAGCCCAAGTAAGTCCACTGGCGTGCATCTGGGCAAACCTCTTTTGAGCATGAAGTGTTACTTGGGCATTTTGCCAGTTGGTTCTGATGTGTGTCTGACGTCGAGGGCCCTTTGTGTTAAGGAAGTATTTGTTTGGGACCTTGTATGGGTCATCCTCTTGGAGGATCTGTGACAGTTCTGTCTTCTGGTGTGTGAGTGTATATTCCACTGTGTGATTAGAAAATTTTTAGCTATGAGATTATGACTAAAGTAAAAAGAAAGATAATTTTTTAAACAATATATGACAACTGTATTCTTTAGACTCTGGAAAAAATTGGTTAAGATCAAACTCTTTATGAAATGCCCAAACTGGTTCTTTTTGCATATACATTTAGAGAAACTTGATAAAATACTGTTTTCAGAATTCTGACCAAAAACTATATGTAGGAGAGAACAAGTACATGAACAAATACACGTTCTCTACATGAGAACAAAACATACGTAGAAGAAAGCTTGAGGTTAACTTTTATCATGTCCTTGAAATACAAACACAACCCACTTTGCCTGAGACTGTAGCCCTTGGCTTAATTAAGAAAACTTTAGAAGATGTTTGGGCTCATTAAGCATGCATCTTATACCACATTAAGGAGAAATTGTGCTATGAGAAAAATGTATGTTTTTAGAGGTTATGGAATATGTTCTTAAGTTTGCCGATCAGAAAATGCTGGTAGTACAGTTCAATTATTTGTTTCTTGGTTTTGTTAAGGTCTTTTAAATGTCAAAACTTGGGCAGTTGGGATAACTCAGCCTGGAATTAAAAACTGAGGACCACTGTGGAGGCTTAAACTTGGATGCAATGTACACAGAGGGAATATAGTTTTTAACGTTGCAACAACTTCTTACAATGACGGCAGTAACTGGTCTTACTGTGATCGTTTCATAATGTATAGAAACGTAGAATCGCTATGTTGTGCAGCTGAAACGAATACAATATTATATGTTAATTAGAAAAAACGCTAAGGGTTGTGTGTATCTCATCATTATTAAAGACATTGACTACATCAATTTAAAGGTCCTGCTGAGTGAAAGCCTGATTCGGTTTGACTAAAAAAAGTAAACTGAATTAAACTAAGGTGAACCGGAAAAGCTCCATGGTTATTTTGCGAAAAAACAAAAATACTGCGAAGGAGTTCCTGTTGATGCCCGCCCCCAATTTTTTTTTTGTCTCCTGCGGTATCAGAGCTATAGCTAGATATATGACATATTCCCTTTTAAGTCGGTTGCTAGATGAATAACTGGCCTGGCGTCTAGGTGATTCTGTGCAGGTTTCTGCCACCAGGAGTTAGGCAGGGACGATCTTTCTGCAATTCTCGCCGTTCCTGCTGTCTTGCATCGTGATGACTTCCTGCAGCAAATCCCACAGAAATATTTCAATAGAAAAATTGGACCCGTGTTGCACAGTGATTCACCTTGAGGGCTAGTCAACCAGCTCTTTCTTCCCAGCAGTTCCAATGATTTTACAAGCTCTTATACCCTGTCCTAAATCTCTTACTGATTAAAATACCTAGAGTGTTTTCCTATTTCCTGCATTATCCCCTGACTAATGGAGAGAGGTAGCGCCCACATCATACCCGAATGGTGCAGGATAGAATAGTGTTCTTTGTGCCCTTGAGGTGAAAAGTACCATAAGCGTGTTCACACAACTAATATACTGAGGAACATGAAAATTGGTTCTACCTGACGTCAAACTCCATGTGTGTTTGTTTTTTAATTCTGTTCGTATATAGGAGATAGGAGTTATAATAATTATATTTTAAAACAATCTGTTTTATTCTGATTTTACAAATTGTGGTAAGGAATGACAAGTAAGGAGAACAATTGATAGGCCTGGGTATCATCTCAGTTCCCATATTTTAAGAGTGTCGGTTGTACTTCGAAAGTAACATTTTACACAAAAGGTAAACAGAAGGGAGCAGCTCTTGTCCTTTGTGAGAGGCTTCTTCGTTCTGGAGCTGAAGACCTCAGCTGTCCCTGTTACAATGATTACAGGCAAACACTGAGGGTGTTTTATCAAATGCAGCCCTCTCTTGTTAAATGTTAGACTACATACCTAAACTCGAATTCTATCTAAATACTATATATATTTTTAAATTCTTGTGCATATACTCTGCATTCAGAAAATATATTACCATATTTCCTATTACTAGCCACATTAAATTTTATATTAAATGTCATCTGATAGAATGGAAATATACAGATATACTCATTCATTAAATATTCATTTCCTCAACACTGACTGAAATCAGTCTTTGCCAAGCACTTATTGGTGTTTCCTGGAAATTTGGTAAAATGGTAATCCAATTAGAGGTAGATGTAGCAAAGAAGCTCTATTCTGCTCTTGTGGGGGAAGTTTTCTGTAAATGTCAATTGACTGTGTTGTCCAAGTCAACTATGTCCTTGCTGATTGCCCACCAGCTTGCTTCTACCAGTTACTCTGACTATAATTGTAGATTTGCCTGTGTCTCCTTACGGTTCTATAAGATTTTCCTTCATTTATTTAGAAGCTCTTTTATTAGGTGTATAAATGTTTGCGATTATTATATCTCTTTTTGTGTGTGTGTGGTACGCGGGCCTCTCACTGTTGTGGCCTCCCCCGCTGCGGAGCGCAGGCTCAGCGGCCATGGCTCACGGGCCCAGCCACTCCGCGGCATGTGGGATCCTCCCGGACCGGGGCACGAACCCGCGTCCCCTGCATCGGCAGGCGGACTCTCAACCACTGCACCACCAGGGAAGCCCTATTATATCGTTTTGATGAATTAACCCTTGATCATTGTGAAAATGCCCTCTTTATTCCCGGTAATAGCATTTGATATGGAATTTACTTCATCTGATATTAATATAACCACTAAATGTTCCTGGGCTTAGTCATAACATGGCATTTATCCCATTCATTTACTTCTAAACATTCTGTGTACTTACATTATGTTGTGTATTTACATTAAAGTAGTTTTCTTCAGGCAGTATGTATTTGGTTCTTGTTTTTCTATCCAACCTGACAATCTTTTATATGGTACCATGTACATTTAATGTGATTATTATTCTTACTGAGTTTGATCAAAATGGCTAAATATATTTAAAGATAATAAAAAGAGGAAAACTTATATATACATTTATATTTATAATTTAAGGTGTCAAATTCCAAGTATCATTTCCTTCCTGGAGGAGGTCCTTTCACAGTGACTGCAGCACAAGTCTTGTGATGAATTGTTTTAGCTTTTGCATGTTGCTTTTGTTTATATAGATTTCTAATTTGAAGGTTTTGTTATTTTTGTTGCTATAGCTGTTTGGCAGTGTTTTCAAGATAATAATCCACTGTTGTCTAGGTTGCATTGTGTCAGAATAGAAATCTGACCTCTCCATCTCATCTTTGTTTTTCTGTATATGTTTTATGTTGTTTCACTGAGTTCCTTTGTTCAGAGTGCCTATTATTCATCAAAGCTGTAAAATTGTAGCCATGATTTCTTCAAGTATTTCCTCTCCCTCTGTTCTCTCCTTCTCCCTCATGTGCACAGCACTCTCACAGATATTTGACCACTTAAAACTGCCCCATAGCTTTTTCATGCTCTCCTAATCTCTTCTCCTTGTAAACTTTTTGTTTGTTTCTAGTTTGTTTTTTATGTCATTTTCTTTCTCTACTTATATTTTTGTCTCTTCAAGTTCCTTCTGCAGTATTTAATTTGTTGCTGATCCCACGTGGTGCATTTTTTTTTAACTCAGCCATTGCTACAGTCATCTCTAGAAGTTACATTTTGTCTTTGTTATATCTTTCAATTCTTTTCTCTACTTTTTTTTTTTTTTTTGCAGTATGCGGGCCTCTCACTGCAGTGGCCTCTCCCGTTGTGGAGCACAGGCTCCGGACGCACAGGCTCAGCGGCCATGGCTCACGGGCCTAGCCGCTACGCGGCACGTGGGATCTTCCCAGATCGGGGCACGAACCCACGTCCCCCGCATCGGCAGGTGGACTCTCAACCACTGCGCCACCAGGGAAGCCCTTCTCTACCTTTTTGAACATAAGGAATGTACTTAAAATAGAAGTTTTTAAGCCCCTGTCTACTAATTCTATCACCTCTGTCACATATAGTTCTGTCTCTATTGATGGTTTTGTTCTTGTCATGGCTTGTATTTTCCTGGCTTTTAGAATCCCCAGGAATCAATATCCTTCTTAGCACTCTACCCTACACTCTGAAGGGTATGAAGTTCTCCACTCTGACCAGGGGGAATACAAACTCTTCCTGGTCCTTTTGGAGCTTTAGAGATTATTACCTTTAATTCCTTTCAGGGGTTACTTTTCACACCCTGGGTAGTTCCTTCACATGCATGATCTGGTCAGTTCATGGCTGAAGACCCAAGAAGGACCTCAGCAGAACTCCAGAGTGTTCTCTGCCTCTCATTCTGTCTGTCTGTTTGTCTATCTCTCTTTGTCTCTGCAGGTCTCACCTCTCTGGTTCTTGTCCCTCCAAACTCCAGCCACCTTGGCTCCTTAGACTAACAGCTTTCACTCCTTGACTGCAAGCCAATGCAAGATCCTCCTAGGGTTCTTTGTGCCTGTCCAGTGTCCTGGATACCTGTTTGGGGCAGTAATTTGGGCAATTTTAGGACTCACATGTTTTGTAACTATTTCTCAGGAATTGCTTTCCTACACTGCTGAGATCCAAAGTCTGCATCAATTTAAAAAAATATTTTGTTAGTATTTTTTTTCCTTCTTTTTTAGCAGTTTCAGTAGGAGAATAATTTTGGACTGGTCAGGAGTTAAAATAAAGCTTTATTTTTTAAATTTTATTTTCAGATGATTTTTTAGGTAACATTGCAGAAGATAAATTGACAGGATTGGAAAATTTTGACAGGGAACCAAATGCAAGAGTAATTATAGGAAGAAGGTAATATGCATGCTGCAGTCAGTTCAGAAGGTCAGTAGATGGAATAGGATGAACAATAAAGTATGTTATTGATTCTCCCTCCTTTGCTTTCCTAATTCGTCTTTTTACTCACTTTCATTTCCTTAGAATTGAATTCTATAATTAGATTGTCAGGCTTAAGCCTTTGTCCCAGATTCTGTTTCTGGGGTACACAGACTAAGATATTTAGTGACACTTTTTTTTGTGTTTTTTTTTTTTATGGTGGTCTCATTGGCAAAATGAAAAATAATTAATTCTGTGGTTTTACTTTCTAAGTCTTCAGTCAGTTTTAACAACTTCAGGACAAGGGTTAGCTATAACCATAAGAAGGACTATAAAAATAAGTGAAGCTGGGCTTCCCTGGTGGCGCAGTGGTTGAGAGTCCACCTGCCGATGCAGGGGACACGGGTTCGTGCCCCGGTCTGGGAAGATCCCACATTCTGCGGAGCAGCTAGGCTTGTGAGCCATGGCCGCTAAGCCTGCACGTCCGGAGCCTGTGCTCCACAATGGGAGAGGCCACAGCAGTGAGAGGCCCGCATACTGCAAAAATTAAAAAATTTAAAAAAAAGTAAAGCTACAAAAAAAGGTAAAATATTAATATGTAAATAAGGAATATTTTTATCCAATCATAGTGAATGACATTTAGTTTATTTATTAAAAATAGTATATCTTTACATTTTGGGACTCAGGTGGGTTATAAGAAATAGAAGAAATAATGCCTTAATAATTCTATTGACTATTAGCTAGGAGTTGATACAAATAAAATTTGAAAAAACATTAGTATTTAAAAATTTGCTTTGAGATTATAAAAGACTAATATGCAACTATTTAAGTCTTTGAAAAGTAATAAGCTATAATAAATTAAATTGCTATAATTTTTTCTTTCTCAGTTTTATAGTTACATGATATATTGAACAAACAATGCCACAGTAAATGTTTCCTTTATTTAACAAAGCTATAATAGAAATAAAGAGGTAGGTTTAGAATAGTTTTTATCATTAAATGAAAGAAATATGAATTGTGTTAAATGTTTTGAAAATGCTATATTATTTTTATCACTTTGCCCTTTTAGAAAAGAGATTCATAAATGATTTGTATCTTAAATAAGAATCACACTAAGGATGAAACTAGTGTAAATATGTTACTTCTGCATATAGAAACATAACAAAATATTGGTTTTGCATTTATTTTGTCATGTTTTGTATATAATTTTTGCAGTTTTTAACATCGAATAGAGATGAATGCGGAGAAAAACCATTTGACTTACCTAATATTTGATATTTTTATCACAGAAAAATATCACAAAGACATCACTAACAATTTCTCATTGTTTCAACTGTTTTATATGTTAATATAGCAAGAGATTTCTATATTATTAGTGAAAAAAAATCACTCATCATATTTTATTATAGTTTTGTCACTTTCTAACTCACCAACACTGAGCCTAATATAAAACAGTTGCTCAGTAAACATTGCTACATACATTTTCCATGTTTCAATATTCACTGGGTTCCTATTTCCCTGAGTTCTCCATATAATTATATAACAATAAATCATTGAAAAACAGGGGCAAAGGCATCTTTCAAAGTTGGTGCTTTTTAAAAGTGCCAACAATTAAAACCTTATACTAACAAAGAGTTTAATCTCAGTGAAAATACACAAAGAATATGGCTTTCAAACCTAGTTCTATAAATTGTGTGTTTTGGAGGTAAATTAAGTACAGAATGAATTTCAATTTGCAAAATGTGAACTGGGTAAATAATCTTGTGCTAATATTTCAGAGAGATTTTTTATAAGGGACTTTCAGTTTTAAATGTTTTAAAAATATTTAATGTCACCTGAAAATGTGCTAAGCACCTTGAAATATGTTAATTTGTAGAGTCAAGTAAATTTAGTTATTAGATGAAAGTATCAGGAAAACTATAATGAATACCTACCTAACTCTAAAATTGGGACAGTAGCCTAAATCACCTGGGTAACTATCCAAACTGTTGCTTCTCATGTCCTCGAGTGCTTTGCCTAGATGGAGGTGCTAAGAAGAACACAATATGTAAATAGCAATCATCTCTCTAGAACAATGATTTATTTTCAGCATGAGACTTGGAAATCAAGTTCATTTGGATGGCCCATCTGGAATATAGCTGATTTTAATTTAAGTCACCATAAAACCCACTGGGACAACTGGATTTATTTACACTCACTGCTGTTCCAACTTCACATAATTCCAACTCTGCCTGAAGCACTGATGAATACTGCAGCTGCTGTTTCTTACCTTCAGAATTCAGCACCATCATGGAGGGATAAATCAGAGAAATGAACTTAAGTTTACTCCAAGGTTTGGGAGCCTGATAAGCTAAAGACTATATAATTATAGAAAACAATAGTTATCCTATATTTAAAGAGCACAGGACATCTAGTGATTTCTAAATCCCTTTAAAAATGGCTACGAGACACGTACTGTCCATTTTTAAAATTAATTTATTTTTTAAAATTGAAGTATAGTTGATTTACAATGTTGTGTTAAAGGTGTACAGCAAAGTGATTCAGTTATATGTATATATATTCTTTCTCAGATTCTTTTCCCGTATAGGTTATTCAAACTACTGAGTACAGTATAGTTCCCTGTTCTATACAGTAGGTCCTTGTTGTTTATCTATTTTATATATAGCAGTGTGTATATGTTATTCCCAAACTCCTAATTTATCCCTGCGCCCCACCTTTCCCCTTTGGTGTTTTTTTTTCCGTGTCATGACTCTTCTTTCTTTCTTTTTTTTTTTTTTTCTGTTATTGGTTTTATTTTTTGCGGTACGCGGGCCTCTCACTGTTGTGGCCTCTCCCGTTGCGGAGCACAGGCTCCGGACGCGCAGGCTCAGCGGCCATGGCTCACGGGCCCAGCCGCTCCGCGGCATGTGGGATCTTCCCGGACCAGGGCACGAACCTGTGACCCCTGCATTGGCAGGCGGACTCTCAACCACTGCGCCACCAGGGAAGCCCTCGACTCTTCTTTCTTCTCCTTGCTCTCCTCCCCCTCCCCTCCCTCTTCCACTCTCCCTCGTCCTCTTTCTTCTTTAGGATTTCAAAAGGAATGAACTTGTGGAGGTTTTTGCTGTGGGTGGTTTGTTTTCTGAGAGGGACATGAGAACAAGTGCCTTTCTTAATATGCTTCAGTGAGGCAACCTCAAATTTTCTTTGCTTATTATATCAAGCTATTTTTGTTATAATACCAGAAAGAAAATGAAGAAAATAAAAGTAACATTTATTTATGTCTACTATGGTTCAGACATGGCGTTTGTTCTTTCCATGTGGAATTTCACGTTGTGTTCTCCCTCTCTGTGTGTTAGAAATTATCGTTTTATTTTTCATACAAGAAAATTTAGGTCAGAACATTTTTACGATTTGTTTAAGGTCACAGAGGGTAAATTTGTTCAGGAGACTATTATCAATCAGGAATTTAAATCTAAATTTTTAAAATTTTAGAACTCATGTTATGTTTAATGAAATATGCACCCTGCCTCTGATCATCTCTAATGAGTAAAATTAAAATTGTGCTATAAATTCTAAGTTTCCATAAAACTAAATAAAATAACAGATGTAGGAGTTAATTCATCTCAATCATTAGATAATTAAACCAGAATTTTAACACTCTTTTTTTTTCAGATATTTACCACTTATTAGGCACAGAGGAATTTCAAAATTTAAACCATTAGCGCACAGGTAGTTTAATATTTAAAATTTTGTTGATTTGCTGAATAAAGCAGTAAGTTACCATAAATAGGGAAGTTATATACGAAGGGTAGGTCACAAACGAAATCAAGAAAATTTCAATTATGGGTAAAAGATTTTAAAATAGATAATTGCTCAAAGCGGCATTGCCTTTAGAAAACAAAACAACTGAATATTTTGCACATTAGGGTAATAAACACAGATCATGAGAAGCCTGGGCTAAGATACTGGGGAAAGATGGGGTTAAGATGGTTCGACCTCAGGAGAGATGGTGTAGAGATGGAGCCTTTGCACTCATCAGAGAAGGTGGGAAAACTGGGTAGGTCTGCCTGTTCCTGTTGGGATTGCAGAGCTTCCACGGAACTCTGTCTCATGAGCAACCTCACAAGTGTGTTAAGCATAAAAATCTCTGCTCTGAATCTCTAAAACCACTTGGTTCTGGTGGCACTTAAGGATGGCGGTAGGTCTTTTCAGTAGTAACACTATATTCTTGTTTTTCAATTTTCTCCTTCACTAGAGAGGTCATGAAAATTGACAAAATAATCAGGGTGCTTTCATTTGTTTCTTTTCAACTTACACAAACATAGTAGTCCCTGAGCTGTTCACCAGTATTTCGTCTTGCCTCCTTTAGACATGTGGTAGGATTGAATCTCCCCCTCATTGCATCCCTGAAGTCAGCTGAGGCCACAACTACTTTTGGCCAAAGAAATATGAGCAAAAGTGGCAGGTTTCACATTTAGACGGAGGCCATTAAGAGCCAAAACTGATTCATCCGGTACTCTCCCCTCTCCCTTTACCTCAAACACAAAAGCATATGTCAAGATGGAACCTCCACAGCTTAGTTCTCTGAGAATCAAACAAACACACAAAAACAGAAAATGAAAGAAAAAAGCATAAGTTTTTGTGTTAAGCTAGCTGAGATTTTGGCACTATTTGGTTTTGTAGCATAAAGTAACCCATCCTGATTACTACAGCAATACAATCAATCAATAAAGACACCAAAGTAACAATGACAGAAATGTTAACATTTTGTTTAAAATATTTTCATGGATGCTGAGAAAAGGAAAAAAAAAAGAAAAATGGCCGTCATTTTAAAACCACTGTATTTTTCAGTATTTATAATATATATTATAATATATATATTATTTGTATTTATATTTTTATAATATATCTATATAGTGTTTAAAAGTTAAAAGTATATTCAACAGGTCCCCCTACAAACTCGTAAGTTCAAACTAGTGGTATAAAACAAGTTAAAGGCATGTTTCCCACCTGGTGATGTATGTTGCTCACCTCTGAGGGCATTCTCAGGATAGTAAAGAAGATTACATCGGTTTGGTGTTTTGATTTGATATGTCATGCCCTATGCAACTGATGTTTCTTTGTAGTATATTTGTGTGATGCTTTCTAGACACTTAAGACGGTAAGCCTATGGAATAAGAGGACACTTTTGGACATTTTTTCCAGTAAGGATTTCATTCTAGAAACCATCTGAGATTTAGTCAAATCACATGTGTGACAGAGTGATCCTTCATGCACAATCCACAATTCTGCTTTTATCTTCAATTGCTTTTCAGCCTCCGAGACTTAGCCCAAAACTGTATCTTCAGCATTCAAAATAGGTATGAATATTTGCTTTTAATGTATCCACTTCCAAGGAAAGCAGGTAAATGAAAATTCAATTACGTTCTTCCAACAAGGCATTTCTCATGATACTTTGCTGTACAATACAAGCTCAGAAACCATGGGAGGTTTTTCAAGCAGCACAAATCTACCAACAAGTCTATTACCTACTAAATGAAGCATAAAATGAACAGATACTCCTGATCCATATCATTGTTGCTAATACAGTAGGCATAATAATGAACAGTACACCACTGAGCTTCATATACATCAGGCAATAAAAAAGAAAGAGGGAAAACAAAGAGAAGGAAATGTTGCTGCCAATGATTCATTCACTTAGTCAAATGCAAAACCCTTGACAGTATAAATGAGAATTCACATATTCTCCAAGAGCACATACAGGCACAAAATAGTGCCGCTATTGATTATTTTAACTCAAAAAGAGCTGAGATATATGTGAGTGCAAAGGAAAGGGAGAAAGTAAGAGAACAAAAAAGAAAGTCTAGTCATCGTCCAGCAGACAGTGACTGTGGAATTTCTTTACTGATGGTTGATTTTTCTGTTATAAAAGAGACAGTGTATATTTTGGCTCATACAGTAGTGAGAAAGATCACATACCTGTAAAACAGATGGATTCATCAAATCAGGGGAGACCTGGGGAAATCTCAGCAGGAATTAAGAGTGGGACTGATGGCATTTTGTATCAAAGGTCAAAGCACGTGAGCAGTTTTGATTATGGAATTTTGGCAATTGCTGGTAGGTATCCTAGCTGGTCTTAGGGTGGCCTCAACTCTTTTCTGCATTTTACCTCCTTGAACCCCTCCAGGTTCTCACCATGAAGCCGAGACTAACCCTTCCATAGTTCTTGCAGGGGAAGGAAATGTATACCATTAAGTGCATCTATTAGAAAACAAGATATCTCAAATCAAAAATGTGTCTACCTTAGCAAACTAGAGACTGAAATGCAATTTAAGCCTAAAGCAAGCATAACAAAGAAAGTAAATTCAGAGCTGAAATCTGTGTAATTGGAAAAACATAATATAGACGAAGAATCCAAACCAAAGGCTGGCTGTGAAAAGATCAGTAAAACTGATAGATCTATGACAAGTCTCACCAGGAAAAAAAAGAGAAAAGGCACAGATTACTAATCTCAAAAATAAAAGAGGGGTCATTGCTACTGATCTCACATAAATAAAAGGCTGATTAAAAAAAAAAGAAATAAAGAAAAACTCCAAACCAAAACCAAAAACTATGAACACTGTGCTCACAAATTTGATAGATTCATGTTTAGTGTAATACCTGTATCAATGGTTATATATAAAAAGATTTATAGATATGAGTGTAAATGGGTTAGTATACACACACTTTTCCTTACCCTGCCAGGTGAGGTCCTACACACATCAGCCCTCCAGACCAGTAGCAATAAGCACAAAAGAGCCCATGTCTTGCTTTCTTATACCATTTTCCAATAAAAGGACCCAGACTCTTTGGAGAAAATGATGATTCTAGGACTTGGAGAGGTAACATATAAGATGAGCCTGGAGCATCTTGTCCTGCCAGAAAGTAAGGAACTTTTAACACACCCACAGACACACAGACACAGACAGAAATGTCACAAGAGCACAGGAGTGAACTGAAAGGGTTTCCAATGGCCAAATCTGGACAACTAGAGTAACAAATTTAAAAAGTATTGTTGGCTTTTTAAACCTAAGTCTAAAATCAATATTCATATGTTCACAGTGATATAAACAATTGAATCAATAAATAAATGGAGGATAGAAAAATATCCCATGCAGAAAAATTCCAAATTACATTATTAGTAATAATAATTAATAGTATGTACCATATATTCTGATTTTATTAAAATATACTTTAAAAAAAGAAAAAGGTAGCAAGGCAACTCCTATTTACATGTATAAGAACTGTGATTAGAAGGATAAGGGTAAGATAAATAACCTTTAATTCACTCCCCAGCTTGTAATGGCACTATTTTTTGGTAATAAAAACGTTTGCCATCACAATTCAAGAGGAAATTTATTTGAGCATAGTGTCCTAGGAATATGACTTGGATGTCACATGTTTACCTGTTAAAAACAAACCAAAAAAACTCCCCCAAAACAAACAAAAAGAACCCCCTTGAACTAATAAAGAGGCAATGGAGAATAAAAATATGAGTTATGGAATTACCAAAGTCAGATGTTTCCATGAAAATCTTTACTGAAATCAAAGCTGGCTTAAGTAACCCAGCAATTAAGAAGTAAATATTAAAGTTTAAGTTCTGTATCCCTTTCTCTAATATATATATATAGATATAGATATAGATAAAATATACTGCAGTCTGATTTCTGATACAGGTCACTTAGCCTCTGTCATATGTTTTTGGCATATTATGGTCAGTTGAAAAACCACAAATTCTGAAACTGTATGCTTGCAGCAGTTTTAAAAAATAAAAATTTTTCACAAAATAACTATTCAGTTTGGAATTCACAGAGTCAAGGAACTAGATTTCATTTCAAATGGAGATTTTACCCAAATAGATTATATATTTACTTCAGATAAAATTTACTAAGAGAGCTATGGATTCACTATAGATTCACGCATGTTTATTATTCAGTGACTATACTTCTAAAGCTTCTTGGAAATGAAAGTAGGACATATTTAGTGAAATATGTCAAGTCAACATTTTTGCCAGGAGAATATATCGACTTGATTCTGAGTCAATAGAGCAAAGATGAATTACATTTGAAAGTGCTGCTTCATTGAAGACAATTTATTTGTGGTACAAAAAACTATTTAAATGAATGAGTTTTAAAATGACATTTGAATAACTGTAATTTTAACAGTTTTTAAATGACAGGAAAACCACCCAGGGATTTACATATCTCATAATCCTTGGTAAAACTCCCCAAGTAATACATGAGAATTGAGGACATTGAATACACTATACATTTTCCTTAGTTGTCCTGTATATTAAACTCAGGGAAGCATTTTGCTTATTCCAAAAGCAGTACACATAAATTCCCCAATATGATATATATTAGTAATGTTCTATACCTATAAAATTGCCTTTTTAAAGCCCATTAAATTATTAAGAAACTTTTGAATAACATTTCCTTAAAAATAAATTTATTTGCCTAAACATTTTTTAAAGCATGCAAATCATTTTTCAAAAGCCATATTACTATTTCCACTGAAGGATGTGTTTGCATATACTGATCATCTTTGGATAGAAAGACTGAGGAAGAATATGCTCATTTATAAATTATCTTCAAATGCATAATATTGTAATCATTATATTTGGTGTTTCATAACTTCCTTATATATCTAAGAGGAGACCCAATTGAGAAGAAATATTTTCAGAAAGATTTCTCAGTGCTTTTGGATTATTGTCAAATGCACGTAGAAGGACTCAGGTGAGCAGAGATTTAGACCACAGAGATTTTATATGTGTGGCAGGGTGTAGGTAATCCTTCTGATTAAGGTGGAAAAAAATCACAAGAAGCAATTATGTCCAAAGACAGGCTCAGGAAAGCAATACAGCAGTTCCATGTAGTCCCTCTCCCTGGTCAGGAGGATGTAATCTCAGGAGTCAACATCACTCTTGATCAGTATCACAGCTAGAAATTCTGAGCATCTATCTGCTAAACTGTTTATTCTTGTGCAGACTTACAGAGCTTTGGTAACAGAAATGTGCCCAAACAGGGCCATCTCTACATGTGATACCAGCTGCTGTGTATTCTCATTATCATTAATTTCTTCTGAATGGCAAAACTGATTTTTTGTTGCGATGTGAGCATTTTTTAGAAAAAAAAATTCAGGTAGGTAAAAACAAAAATTCTAGTATTTGAGTTTGTGTCCACTACCATAAGTCTGTTAATAATGTTTCTCTATCTTTAAATATAGCTACTGAGCCTACATGTAATATACTTTTTACATCCCAGAATCCCAAAGTAGGAGTGTGTAGCACAACTTTGGCAGAGCATGATTGAACTAGTTCACACTAAAATCATTCAGATTGGGTGAAAATTAGAAGAGAAAAGAGCAAAGTCTATGATATCTCAAATGAGTACATTGTAAAATAAGTATTAGTCATGACATCTGTCTCACAGGGCCACTGTAAATGACGTGACTTGTGTAATGTAAATTCATGTAAACATGAATTGGTAATTCCCTCCTGTGCCTTCTATGTAGCATATTATAAAAGAATTATGTGAACAGAGGGTATCAGTTCACTGAGCCTACATAATTTACTTTTAATTTAAAACTAACACCAGAACTGATGTTACCATATCATTGGCTATCTGAAGATTCTCACTGTGTTGACCAGTCCCTCCCATCAAGCCTCTTAGATAGCCTCATCCACTGGAGGGCAGACAGCAGAAGAAAGAAGAACAACAATCCTGCAGCCTGTGGAACAAAAACCACATTCACAGAAAGATAGACAAGATGAAAAGGCAGAGGGCTATATACCAGATGAAGGAACAAGATAAAACCCCAGAAAAACAACTAAATGAAGTGGAGATAGGCAACCTTGCAGAAAAAGAATTCACAATAATGATAGTGAAGATGATCCAGGACCTCGGAAAAAGAATGAAGGCAAAGATCAAGAAGATGCAAGAAATGTTTAACAAAGACCTAGAAAATTAAAGAACAAACAAACAGAGATGAACAATACAATAACTGAAATGAAAACTACACTAGAAGGAATCAATAGCAGAATAACTGAGGCAGAAGAATGGATAAGTGACCTGGAAGACAGAATGGTGGAATTCACTGCTGAGGAACAGACTAAAGAAAAAAGAATTAAAACAAATGAAGACAGCCTAAGAGACCTCTGGGACAACATTAAATGCAACAACATTCGCATTATAGGGGTTCCAGAAAGAGAAGAGAGAGAGAAAGGACCAGAGAAAATATTTGAAGAGATTATAGTCGAAAACTTCCCTAACATGGGAAAGGAAAACAAGCCAAAGCTAAGAGAATTCATCACCACCAAACCAGCTCTACAACAAACACTAAAGGAACTTCTCTAAGTGGGAAACACAAGAGAAGAGAAGGACCTACAAAAACAAACCCAAAACAATTAAGGAAATGGTCATAGGAACATACATATCGATAATTACCTTAAACGTGAATGGATTAAATGCTCCAACCAAAAGACACAGGCTTGCTGAATGGATACAAAAACAAGACCCATGTATATGCTGTCTACAAGAGACCCACTTCAGACCTAGGGACACAAACAGACTGAAACTGAGGTGATGGAAAAAGATAGTCCATGCAAATGGAAATCAAAAGAAAGCTGGAGTAGCTATACTCATATCAAATAAATAGACTTTAAAATAAAGAATGTTACTAGAGACAAGGAAGGATGCTACATAATGATCAAGGGATCAATCCAAGAAGAAGACATAAGTATAAATACATATGCACCCAACATAGGGGCACCTCAATACATAAGGCAACTGCTAACAGCTATAAAAGAGGAAATCGACAGTAACACATAATAGTTGGGGACTTTAACACCTCACTTACACCAGTGGACAGATCATCCAAAATGAAAATAAATAAGGAAACAGAAGCTTTAAATGACACAACAGACCAGATAGATTTAATTGATATTACAGAAAAAGAATATCACTGATACTCTTATCACTGAAGGCTATAGATGTAAAAATCCTCAACAAAATACTAGCAAACAGAATCCAACAACACATTAAAAGTATCATACACCATGATCAAGTGGGATTTATCCCAGGGATGCAAGGATTCTTCAATATATGCAAATCAATCAATGTGATAAACCATATTAACAAAGTGAAGAATAAAAACCATATGCTCATCTCAATAGATGCAGAAAAGGCTTTTGACAAAATTCAACACCCATTTATGATAAAAAGTCTCCAGAATGTGGGCATAGAGGGAGCCTACCTCAACATAATAAAGGCCATATATTACAAACCCACAGCTAACATTCTCAATGGTGAAAAACTGAAAGCATTTCCTCTAAGATTAGGAACGAGACAAGGATGTCCACTCTCACCACTATTATTCAACATAATTTTGGAAGTCCTAGCCATGGCAATCAGAGAAGAAAAAGAAATAAAAGGAATACAAATTGGAAAAGAAGAAGTAAAACTGTCACTGTTTGCAGATGACATGATACTATACATAGAGAATCTTAAAAGTGCCACCAGAAAACTGCTAGAGCAAATCAATGAATTTGGTAAAGTTGCAGGATACAAAATTAATGCAGAGAAATCTCTTGCATTCCTATACACTAGTGATGAATAATCCGAAAGGGAAATTATGGAAACACTCTCATTTACCATTGCAACAAAAAGAATAAAATACCTAGGAATAAACCTACCTAGGTAGACAAAAGACCTGTATGCAGACACTGATGATAGAAATTAAAGATGATACCACCAGATGGAGAGATATACAATGTTCTTGGATTGGAAGAATCAATATTGTGAAGAGGGTGTGGAGAAAAGGGAACCCTCTTGCACTGTTGGTGGGAATGTAAATTGATACAGCCGCTATGGAGAACAGTATGGAGGTTCCTTAGAAAACCAAAAATAGAATTACCATGTGACCCATCAATCCCACTACTGGGCATATACCCAGCGAAAGCTATAATTCAAAAAGTCGCATGCACCCCAATGTTCATTGCAGCACTGTTTACAATAGCCAGGTCATGGAAGCAACCTAAATGCCCATCGACAGACGAATGGATAAAGAAGTGGTACATATATACAATGGAATATTACTCAGCCATAAAAAGGAATGAAATTGAGTCATTTGTTGAGACCTGGATGGATCTAGAGACTGTCATACAGAGTGAAGTAAGTCGGAAAGAGGAAAACAAATATTGTATATTAATGCATGTATGTGGAACGTAGAAAAATTGTACAGATGAACTGGTTTTCAGGGCAGAAGTTGAGACACAGATGTAGAGAACAAACGTATGGGTACCAAGGGGGGAAAACCGTGGTGGGGTGGGGATTGTGGTGTGCTGAATTGGGCGATTGGGATTGACATGTATACACTGATGTGTATAAAATTGATGACTAATAAGAACCTGCAGTATAAAAAAACAAACCAAAAAAACCAACTAATACTAAACTTTCTTTGGGTTATTTGTATGGAAATATGTTAATATAAATGTTTTAGACATTAAAAAATATAATAAGTATTAGACTATTTGAATTAGGGACAATATCAACTTCAGGTTCAAAGAGTTATATTTGGGACTAAATAAAATTTTGGCTTAGTTGTTATGAACATGCAGAACATTTTACCTTAAAAATGCCTTCTGAGGAAATCCATATTTAAAAGGAATGGTAAGAACTTCCATTTACTCATGGCCTTCAGATTATCTCATCTTTTCTCTCACAACTGTTGTCTAAATAATGAGTAAATTCTCCTCAATGACTTTGACATTGCCATAACTTTCAAGGACTACCTAGCTTTCATTTCCATTGTGGAAATAAACAAAGACCACCCACATGAGAGCAAGCAGAGACTGCCAATTCAGAGCTTGCTCTGATGAGGAGGCCTGTCCCATTATTTGTATTTGGTAGAGATTCAAGAGCCATAAAAGAATAGGAAAGCTTTATCATGAAAAGAGGGGAAGGCTTCAGGTGCGGCCTGAGAAATTCAAAATTCAGTGGAGAGCTGGTCGTCTTCCCTGGAAGCAGATCCTGATATGGAGATTCCTCTTTAGGTGATTTTTAGGGGGTTTCCTCAGAAGACGTGGAATGAGGAAAGAGGATAGTGCAAAACCTCTAACAACAGTGATTATAGGGGAATTAAGTGCCCTTTGTGATTACGTGTTGAAACAAGTTCAAGTTCTCCAGTCTATGCTACCATATCGATTTGCATGAACATTTCTTTCAGCATTCATGACCTATGATACACGTATCTGCCTTATATTTCAATTATATTATAATTTATTGGAAAATAAGGAAAGTATCTTGTTTACATTTTTATTCTCCAACATGCAAATATAGCACTTACTCATAATAAGTTCTCAGTGAACACTTCTTCATTGAATTAAACTTTTATTAAAAACAGTATTATCTTGCATTGTGATATCAGCTAAGAAAATGTAGAGGTCAGAATAAAGGGGTGGTAATTAATACATACTAGAACTATAATAAATATTAAGAGTGAATGGAGGCATCTGAGTATAGGGGAGACAACAATTAGAACAATGATATATCTAAATAATATGAAATATTTTAGAAGTGGGATATCCTCTGAGTTAAATATTCTTTGTTATCCCTAATTGTTTAATATGCCTTTTTAAATGGCTTTGCCTTAATTTAGCAAATGCAAGAGAGTTTTTAAAAAATGTATCTTTTTTTTGCAAGAGCAGACTCCTTCTGAGATCAACACAAATGTGGAAAGATTAATCAGGGAGAGACCCTATTATTGAGAACAAAGTCATATTAGCATAATCCATCTACAATTCTCCATCATTCTTTGCATTGAAACTCTTCTTTGCCAACCTTAGAGTTTAAATTTTTTTGTTTATTTTTAGTATAGAAATGTGCATAATTCCAGGACTAAGGTAGAAAAAGTACCAACAAAGGCTAGGACATGTGATTGTTCCAGAAAGCAAGGGAGTGCTCGAAGAATAATGAGGACAGGTCAAAAGGACATAGAAGACAGTCTTCACGGGTTCCCACTGGCCATATCAAGATAACCTAGGTAAAAAATAAATAATGATCTGAAGTGTAACTTGTTGACTAATACTGGATGTGGAGCTATAACTACATGGAGATGTAAATAACTAAATATGTCAGGGAAAAGTTTGGTGAATAATGCAATACATACTTCCAATCAAATACTTATTAATTAATAAGATAACTCTACAGTGGAGAAGCCTGGCGGATCCCACGCTAATCAAGCGCTCAGAGTGATCGTCACCAATGCCACCCCACAGGCCGGATGCAAAGAACATGGCATCACTCCTGTGATACTCCTGCCAAAGGTGTATAATCTGAATTTAGTCAGGAGAACTGAGACACACCCAAACAGAGGGATATCTAAAAGCTAAAGCTTATAATATTCAAAAATATCAAGGTTGAGAAAGTCAAGGAATGACTATTTGTTTCAGACTGAGAGACAAAGGACATTAAACAACTAAATGCAACACACGATTCTGAATGAGATGTTTCTCCCTCTCTCCCTGTCTTGCTCCATCCCATCCTTTCTATCTTTCTCCCTCCTTACCTTTCTTCTTTTCATCCTTTCTTCCTTCCTTCGTTCCTCCTTGCCTCCCTTCCTTCCTTCCTTTCTTCCTTTTTTCCTTCCTCCCTTCCTGTCTATTTTACTTTATATTTTTCTTAGTAATATCCCTTTAAGGTACCTTGTTGCCTTGTTATACCTTGTATGGCCTTAGGGTTAAGTCAGCACAATCATTGCCCCCTGGTTCTAAATTTCTAGGAGAAGGTAAATATCTCAGTTGATCCCCATCCAGAATGAGACTTTGAAATTTATGTAAGTTGTTCAACATCTTCCCAGAGAAATTAATAAGTAATTTGCCAATAATTTTCAACAGAAGAATTGGGGGGGTGTATTGGATTTAAAATGTACTATAAAATGCTCTATAAAAGCATATAGCATGAGCTCCAAAATAGACAAAAAGATCAGTAAATAAGAATGAATATTTCCATAGATAGATCTGAGTACACTGGGAACTTAACATGTAATAAAATGGACGTACAATTTTGTGGAGAAAAGGATAGATCATTAAAAGAGTAAAAATAATATTGTCATAATTATGCATTAATAACTTGCATGAGGTTCAGTATTTTTAAAATATTGTAAAAAGTAAAATGGTAAAAATATTAGAAGAAAATATAGAATAATTGTTAAATTGCTTCTTAGTAAAGATAATCTTTTGAATGCAAGCTGTAAAAATCAAAAGACTAACAGAAAGTACGGAAAAACTTGACAATATACAAACGAAACATTTTAAGAAGAAAACAGCTATACAAGTAGATTTGGAAAATAGTGAAATGTTATGTGCTCCTTTGCATTTTTAAGATTTACTGTTCAATAGGTTTTCATATTTAACGGTTAACCCTAACACATGTACAGATCTCTGAATTTATCAACATTTCATTATTAAGATTTCAGAGGCAGAACCCATGAGAGATTCCATTCCTGAATTTGAATGTATGTTTGGAAATCCATTCTATTGAGTTTGCTTAGATTATAAACTTCAGGAAAGCAAGTAGTGTTTCAAGCTTGCTCAGTGTCTGGCACATAGTAGGTGTCAGTAAATATCTGAAATAATGAGTGAACTTATCTAGGTGTAGAAAGTGCTTTCTCTATAGGTAAATGTGGCACTGCATTCTTTTCATAGTTAATAAATATGCTGTTTAATGCTTCTAATTTATTTTCTGCTGCAAAAATTCTTTTTAATCTTGAATATGTAAATGAAAATGTGTGTAAAGTTTGATTGAATGAATCCCCCAAGAACATGCCTTATGTATTTGAAAGAGGGTTAAGGAAAAAAAAATTCATGAATAGGGTTGATGTCTTTTACTAATTGGTTTTTGTTAGCAATTCAAGGAGAAAAGATCTGAAACTGACAGGGAGCCATATGCTCCTCTTTGTTGAAAGCAGACAGAATTTTTTTTTTTTACTAGTCATGCATGAGAAGAGAAACAAAACTGATATTTGTAATACAATATTTTAAAAACCTGCCATGGAAAAAACTATCAATAGAATAATTTTTCCTCGTGAAAAGCTGATCATAAAACGACACAATTCTCTGTTTCTCTCAGCATCTCAATAAAAATCGCATTTTCATGCATTACATTCTATTAGGTAAGCTTGAAACTGTATTGTTTAAGGATTTCCCATAAGTTACCTTCCAAAAATCTCTCTCTTTTTTTCCCGGCCTAATTACTCCTAGGAAGAATGTCTCATTCAGACATTTGTTTGGAGTTTGGATTCTGTTTACTGATCTTATTCAGATTTTAACTGAAATTTAATTGTTGTTATGTATGTATGTTCTTTTTCTGTGTATTTTTTTTCTGGAGGACTATGTAGACGGAGAAAATAAAAGACAAATTGTGAATTTCTGTTTAACTTTGGACAGAACGGCAAGCTGTTAATGCTCAGAATCTCATAAAATGGTCACATAAAACCAAACAGGAAGAGATCTCCCAACTAAGAGGTTTCTCTCATATTGGTTACCATATCCGGGGCAACCAACTATCAAAACAAACCTGTTCACGCTAAGAGAATAGTATTTTAAATTGTCCAGTCCTCTTGAAAATGAGAATATTTCATGGCTACTGCTCTTTCATGATGTCTTTTTCTTTTTCTTAGTGGCCAATCTGCATATTACAAGTCTCTTCTACTCATGTCTCCCTTTTGTCTCTTGTTTCTTGTTCCATAAAGGCTGAGTTGAATGAAATCTCATTGATAGAATACTCTGCTATCTCTTGATATTAGAACCTTAAGTTATGTTCTTTAATTACCCTCAATCCAGAGTGTAGGAACCTCAGTAGGAACCAAGGCTTATTTAATATGTCAACATACCAGCTTTTCTTTGAAGGAATTCCACGGTCTGTGAGCTCCTTTCCCCCTCCCACTCCCCCACCCCGCTGTGGAATTGTCCTTTGTCTCAGCTGGAGAACCATATTCAGGTATTTCTGATTGAGGGGTGTTGCTGAAACTTCCAAAATTTGTGTCCTCAGAAGCCTTCATGCCTAGAGTTTTTGCCCTTTCTCCCCTAAAACTTTGTTTTCTTCTCCTTTTGAATTTCCTAGGACTTCAACTGCAAAAGACTTTCCTCTCTACCATCTGTCTTCCAGCAGCAATGAGGCCCTGATGCTGCCTCCTCTGATGTTCCATTTCCATTCTTGCTCTTCTTTTATGTAGATACTGCTGAATTTTGAAAACCTTGAACTGCTCCCTAAATGGTTTCCTTTTCTTCTCCACCACACGTAGGGATAAAGCTGTAATCTTTGCTTTCATTTGTTTTCTTACATGCCCTTCCAAATTGTACCCAGTGAATCTCCTTATGAACTTACATGAAATATTTCTGATTCTGATAAAACTAATTATTTTTTTCCAAATAAACATTGCCATTATCCATCATTAAGGGCCTTATCTCTCTAAGTAAGGTAATCTCTTCTATTGATCTATTCCTGCATCCTAATTCTCTTGTGCGTCTCTCTATAGTTTTCCAAACAACGATTCTTCAATTCTATGATACCCACTGGATGTCCTATGATTCAGTTAAATTCTGACACTAACTAAGGGCTCAGTACCACAAGGCTTCACTCACTTCAGACTCCAGCCACAAGTGGGGTCTCCAGGTTATCATACTTCTGTCTGGGCCATTCTAAATTTAGGGGTTCCTATGACCCTCCTTCAAGGTTTAAAAATTTGCTAGATCAGCTCACGGAACTCAGGAAAATGATATACTTATTTTTATAGTTTACTATAAAGGATACAAATGAGGCAGGCCGGTCTGAAAATGTCCCAAGCACAAGAACCTCTGTTCCTGGGGATTGGGGTGTTCCACCCTCCTGGTACATGGATGTGTTTGCCAACCCAGAAACTTCCTTAGTCTCATTGTTTCAGAGTTTTTACCGAAGATTCACTATGTGGGCATGATTAATTAAAGCATTGAACTCAATCTTCAGCTTCTCTCCCCTCCCCAGAGGTTGGGGGTTAGGCGAAAAGGTTCAACCCTCTCACGGCCTGGTTGCTTCCTGTGGTGACCAGCCCCCATCCTGAAGCTGTCTAGGGGCCCACCAAGAGTTATCTCATCAGCGTAAACTCAGGGATGGTCAAAAGGAGCTCATTATGTCTAACGAAGACGCTCCTATCAATCAGGACTTTCCGAGGGTCTTAGGAGCTCAAGGCCAAGAACTGATGACAGAGACCAATCTACATCTTTTTATTGCACCAGAGTTCCTTTGAGACTTATTCCATACATTTATTGGAATAAACTAGTTTTATAAACTTGGAGTGATAGGCATTGATTTCAGCACATCTGGAGAGAAGTAGCCCTTGAGCTCTCCTCATGGAAGGATTAAATTTAAAAAAAAAATGCACATGAAAGACTCATTAATAAAAGCAACTACAATTATCTTACGGGAAAATAATAAGAACATGAAATGAAAGACATATGTATTTTTATCTTTTTCCTTGAATAAATGGCAGTCAATCTGGTGACTGGAAATAATGTCTGTATTGTAAGAAACACTTATTAAAAATAATACTATGAAAAGATATTTCTTCATGGATTTCTAAGTATTAAAATTGGCTTATTATGTCCTAGTTCTTGAGGTTTAACTGGTTCACCTCCATAAGTAGGTTAGCTTAAAAAAGAGAAGCCACAGGGACTTCCCTGCTGGTCCCGTGGTCAAGACTCTGTGCTTCCACTGCAGGGGGTGCAGGTTTGATCCCTGGTGGGGGAACTAAGATCCCGCAAGGCACGGCCAAAAAAAAAAAAGGGCAAAGCCATGAACAGCATCATTTTTTAAGGGTCATCACCCCATACCTTTTGATTTTGATATCCAAATACGAGTTCTTTCTCAGGTATTGGCTTCTTGTCACCCCACTGTACTATTCAGAGTTACTTCTGAGCTCTGAACTTAGCCACTAAGTCCCTGAGGTATGTTGGAGATTTGTCTGTGTACAGGTTTGTGATGCAGCATGGTATTTTCCATCTCTAAAATGGCTCTAGTTTTCATTTATAACTCTGATTTTGCCAATTTCCAATTTGCTCACTTGGGAAACTCCTCAGTGGATAAAATCCCAACGGCCTAGCTGGGACATGGCTCTTCCTTCAATACTAAGTCTTAGGCATAAATCATACACAAAAAAATGGCTTTTACATTAAATTGTGCTTATTCTTTTAATGTAACTCTTTTTCACCATGGGCTTGGAACTCCTCAGAAGTAGGTTATATCCTGGTCATTTTAATACACCGGTCTTACCACAGAACATGGTGCATTGTTATTGCAAAAAACCTACGGATGAATAAATATGTAGATTTCAAATATGAGACAGTCCTACTGTGAAATATTGTTTATCTTTCAATGGAGGAATAAACTGAAAGTTTACTGGATTGGAAAAAATTCTGTTTTCAAACTGAATTGTGGACAAGAAGATGATGGTTACATAATGTCAAGAGAAATAAAATACATAAATATATTAGCCCAGATAATATGAATGTTACTTGGGGAAAAGAACGGGTTTACTAATTACTTTGGAGTTTTTTTGTCTGGGAGAATATCTTTTTAACCAATGAAAGTTAACCTCAAGAATGAATAATGTATTTTTCATGATCCAAATTAAAATGTTAAAGATAGGAGTTATAAACTCCCTCCTTTCCCTCATAAATATGTGAAAAATAAAATCCAATTAGCACTTGAGTGAGTGGATCACTAAAAATGATAGTAATTCTCAAATTACTTGGAATTGTGAAGCATGGAAGTTCATATTTTAGAATAAATTTTAGGTTCGTCAGGCTGAACTTAAATCAATCTTTATCTTTTCCCTCTTTATACTGACTTTCAAATCAGGAGGTATTATCAGAATAATCTACATCAAAGATAAAATTAATCTTTATTTTTCAGTTTGAAGTATTGCTAGTAGATAAGTTATATCCCTTTAGGTCAACTGCTAATTATTTCACAAATAAAATTCAAGTTGTTACTGTCTGTGGATATACCATATAAATTACTCATTGCTTTTGAAAAACCTAAGCTATTAATGTGCTCATAGCAGTGTACTTGTTTATTTCCCTTCATTATAAATGATTTATGCAATTCATTAGACTGTGATAATTATCATTTAAGACTCATAAGGCTCTTGTTGATGCAAGCTTTGCTAGTGTTGATGAAGTGTATACTGATTTACAAGACAGGTTTGATATGTTGTATATATAGGATAATGAACCCATTCAAATTATCTTTAAAAGATATCTAGATGCAATGTATTTTATTTCTGGTAAAACTGCAACTGGAAATGATTTATAAAACAATTATTATATACTGGGTATACTGGGGAACTACAGAAAAGAAAAAGCCTATGTCAATTTTGGTTTATTACCCCCAGATTAAACACAGAGCTGGAATTGGTAGTCTGGGTTTCCCAAACACAAAACAGAAGTTAACTGAAATTACATCTGACTGCTGTATCTTTCCAAGTGCTGCAGTTATCATAACGAAAGCTGATTTCATCCATAAGCTAAAACAATCAGGAAGTTACAATACACGTATTTTAAAATATATCCTAAAAGGGTAAATTATTATCCTCTCAATTCAACATTTGAAGTGTTTTTTTTTTTCTTTTGTTTTCAAATATACCCCTTGGTTTTTCCAATGTCACCAAGATGCTTCAATAGGAGACTCTAGCCTTGATCTCTCCAGCAAAGATCAACAATCAAGCAGCTATCGGGGAACAAAAACAGCTCCGAGGGAGCTCAGGAGGCCACTTAGAAACTTCAGCAACACCGTGGAACAAAAAACCCTAGGAATAATCGCAAAAAAAAGGAAGGAAGAACAGCTTCATTGTGCCTGTGTGGTCCCATCACCCAGGCGGCACTGCTCAGCACAAAGAACTGAGCTAGAAGGGGTTCCCCTCCCAGTTAAGGGAGAGCAGGTGAGCAAGCAGCTTCCCTGGCTTTCCAGGCAGCCCACCCAGAGACCTGCAAAGCTGAGACTTACAGAGACAGCCAGGGACAAGGAAGAAGAGCAGGGACGACCCGTATCAACCATGCAATGGGGGTGAACTTGGTTCCCAGTGAGCTGCTCTGCAGAGGCCCCCAGCCGCCTTCCCCACTGAAGAAACCAAGGGCAAGCACAGCTGCCACAACCCCTGGCAAATTTCACGGGTTTTCTCCCCACAGGTATAAATGCAGGCAGGTGCCAGCCACTGAGTCCCTACCTGGTTCCCCCTCTCACCACCCCCAGCTCCCAGCCAGAGTCTGGGATGCACTCCAGCATCCCCTTCAGCCTCTCCTCCAGCTATGCACCTGACTCCTGCCATGGAGATCCAGCCACAGAAGTGCAGGGTGACAGCCACGCCCACACAGCTGCTTGTGGGCCTGCATTCGGCTCAAGGTCCAGTGATTGGCCTCCACCCGTGGACTCGCCTCACCTAGCCCCTCAGGCTGCTCCCCTGGACACCCCCAAATCCCTCAAGCCCAACTCCCTTCACCAGCCCCAGCTGCTGTGATCCTGCCGTGACCCTGCAGCCATGGTTGTGCCCTTGACACCCAGGGTCCCCAGAGCTGCTTTGGGGCCTGATGCTAGAACTGGCGCCACCATTATGTGTGTGTCTGCACCAGCCCCTGTCCTCTTGGAGAGGACAAGAGGACAAACATTGGTCATGATACAGAAGACTAAAGTAAAACAATTAATAAAGAACAAATTGGTCCATATCAAACTGTAAATCCTGAAAACAGAGAATATACCTTTTGAAAGTCAATTCTTAGATGATTCATAAAAAAATCTTGACCATATATTTAGACGCTAATGTGTAATAATGGCAAAATGATTGCAATAGCAATCTGTGCTTACAAGAAAGCTAGAATTTAATAACAAAATAAGAAAACATGTATACACGTGGAAATGATAAAGTTCTCAAATTAAGTAGGAAAATAAAGGAAATTGACCAAGTATATGGAAATTAGCACCAAAGAAAATACTAAATGCAGACTTTATGGAAGTTTGGGGAAATCTATATTCTTAAACACTTATAACAATATACCAATAACTGAAGTGTGTATAAACAATATTATGATTACCCGAATCTGAGTATTTAAAGGCAATATAAATGTAAGTATTAATATAAAGGCAGAGTAATCATATCTTGAAGGAAATTATGAAAATTACTATTTTACAAAATAAACAAGCCCCATGTTGTAAAATCAGGTACAGTAACATAATAATTTATACTAGATTTGACATGCCTCCACGAAACAATCTTTCTTTTTTTTGGTGGGGATGCTAAATTATCTATTTCTTCTTTATATGTTGGTAATTTTATAATATTATTTTAAGAGGAATATGGAAATGTAGTTCAGTCCTTTTCTTCTAGCATTGTTGATTATTTTATTACAAAAATGATTATTATTGGTGATTAATAAAAAGTAGTTTCAGTTTGACAACTATCATTGGCAATGCCATATAAAAGTTTTGGATTTTTGTCAGCTACTCAAATTTCCATCATAAATGTGCTTTAACATTTAAAATACTGCATATAATCTCCTGTCTACATGTATTTCAAATCTTGTTTTTCCTCTTCTACCTTTGTACGGTCCATGCATGGAGCTTAAAGACACTGCCTTAGTTTGTCTGGGCTACTATAACAAAATACCACAGACTGGGAGAATTATATAAGCAATGGAAATTTATTTCTATTTAGTTCTGGAGGCTGGAAGTCTGAGATCAGGACTCCAGCATGGTCAGGTGAGAACCCTCACTGAGTCACAGACTTCTTGCCAGTCATCACATGGTGGAAGGGGCAAGCTTTCTCTCTGGGGTTTCTTTTTATAAGGACATTAATCTCATTCATGAAGGTTCCGCCCTTTTGACCAATTTACCTCCCAAAGGCCCCACCATCAAATAGGACATAAGGATTTCAACACACAAATTTAGGCAGAACGTGAAAATTCAGACCATAGCAGCGATCACATCAAAATACACCTCCAGGTAGTGTTTGGCAGGAGTGATCCTAGAAACCACCGTTTACACCACAACAACTAGCAATAGTGAAACTACACAGCAATATAACTGAAAAACTACAAAAATATAGCCCACCCAACTCAAATTAAATCTATCCTAATTTAGCTTCTCTAGACTTTTTCCCAAAGCTGATAGCTCTCCAATGCCAGCCAAAATAGAAGTGTGATAGAAAAATAGTTGGAACATTATAAAAGAAAGTGATCTTAACTCATTGCAGTTAAATTTATTTTTTGCAAAATTTACAAATGTATTTGACTATGTAAAGATATTTGGGTTTCCTCCCAGGGTTTTGGATTGGCTCCATGTAAGTAAGGATTCCTAAACTTTGTTTCATTAGCTTTGGTTAAATTCGCCTATGATTTACATTAAACTTTTGTAGAACAGAAAAATTTAAGATTAATAGAGTAAATCTGCCCTAGCCAAGAAAAATCAAAAGTGAACAAGTCAATACTGTGAAAGCAGAAAAAAAAAAATCCTCTCAACTGCTAAGATGTTTGGTTCCTTTTTTGCTCAAAGCTGCATGTGAATTACATACACAGTAAATCCACTAGAGATTCTCCTCGTACAAATGCTTATTGTTTCCGTCCTAAACAAGCACTAACATTTAAGCATACCAACATTTTCTCCCAGGTACCATGAATTCTCCTAAGAACAAGAGCCAACTGAATTGGTCTACAAAAAACTCACCCATTTTCTTGCCCTTGAAAGCATTTTATGTTATATAGATGACATTGAAATGTTTGGATAAAAATATTTGTGTCATTAAATCTACAAAGACACAGTTTATCTGTTAATAATTTTTTCTAATTCTATGAAATTTAAAATGTTATTCTTGATACCATATGAAGTATATTGAAAGACTACACAAAGAAAAAAGATGTGGTTTAGATCTGTCTCTATTCAATAAATGCCAAATTATTTTGAATAAAATAATAACATGAGAAAACAAAATTTTTACTAGGCGAAAATAACCAGTTTTAACATTTGGAAAATGTGTGTCAAGAATGACTGGAATAACAAGCTCATATTCCAACAAATGTCTTTTTATTCCCCTGAAAAAATGCCGAGGATACTGACTGAAAATGAAAGCTGAATCCAAATTTGCCACTTAAAATGGTGCAACTTCTGTCATAAGAATTGTCAGAGCAATCAATTAGAGACAAGAAGTAAAAAGCCACATTTTTAATGAATATTTTTTAAAGGACTGAGCTTTACCACAGAAAGAAATCAATGCTGATTTTATATCTTTTTTACTCTCCTAAAGTCTTAATACTCAGTTACAAATAGAAAACAGATTTTTTAGAACACATATGAACTCTAAATTTTCATTCAGTCGATACTGATTAGATTTAGTTTAACTGCAATTTGTATGGATGTTACTGGAGCATCTTTTTTTCTTATATTTTGTTTCTGGACAGATCTCTACAATAGGAATTGTTTTAATCTCATTTTCTGACAGGCCAACTACTACCATGCAATTTACTTTTTCTCTCTCAAAAAATACCAACATTTTTTAACTTCTTCAGTTACGGCAAATCTGCGTTTTGAAGTAAATGACATTGTAATTCTCAAGTGCAGGTTTTCAGCTGGGAATTTCCTGATTTGACTCCTATCTGGTGAGATAATATTTATCATCCTTCTGAATCGCCCTACTTTCATGTCTAACTGAATAATAAGAATATAAGCTAACCATTCTGTAAATTTCAGGATCTACATATATGCCTTTGGTTTGCTAATGGACTCTGATAAAACTTTGGCCTTAAGATGTCATCAATCAGAACATGTTTGCAGTCGTCTAGGGACAAGGTGAAAAACACGGTTTAGTTCTGTTCTATACATCTGTGCCAGAAGGTCACAGAAATCTGAGGAGGTGAAGCTACCTGGCATTTATTGTGCTGTAAATCTTGCTAAGGGAATCTACTTTTATATTACTCTTTCCATCTGTTTTCTAGACTTGCTTCTGATTGAAGATTCGCTATTGTATATAGTTCCTCAAATATCTTGTTTCAGGTGATGTTCCCAATAGTTCTGAATATTAACTATATATCATACTTGCCTAAGTATCAGCAGACAGTCCTAAAATGTAAAGCAAGCAAATGAACAAAACCACACACACACACACACAACCCCCATAGCACTGGAAATAAATTGTGTACAAAAATAGTAATAATGAAATGAGTTTAGTCCTTAGATAACTGTTTCAAATAAAATTGGAGGCAGAAATGAGGAAGCTAAATGATAACGTGAATGAAGAAGGTCAACATCTTTAAACATAATCAACATTTGATTTACTCACATCCTGTTTCACAAAAGCAAATGCCTTTCATTTTCTAATACTCTGATACAAGGTAAAATAAGGTACTCTGGTTATGAGTAAAGGATATATAATATCACCAGCAAGCATTTTAGGAACTTCAAGCTACTCTTTTAAATGATTTATGGTAGGACACGCAATATACATGCCCAGAGGGAACTCAACAATGATTTAGCCATAAGGGGTCTGTAAGATGACTATAAGGGCACCATGGAAGTTCACAGAAGTATTCCAAGGTAGAAGGCTCAAAGTTGACTGCAAAATTTATTAAAATATTTATGAAAATAATAATATATGAAAGAAGTAAATGTGCTTTTAGTTTTACATGGTTCTGTATGTTAGTAAAACATTGCCATGACTGTTGTCCTGAATTTTGAAAACTAGATTGTTCTTGGTAAAGAAGATAAAAAATATTTTCCCAAAAAGAGTTATACATAACTCCTCCCCCCACAGATGTCTCAAAATATGTGGCTGTTTTTTGCTTAATGTAATGCTTAATGTAAGTTCCTTTTCAATACAAATATTAAGCATCATTTCAAACTTTCAATTTAATATTTTAGTAATTCTATTTCAGTGGTCCTCAGTATTTATGCGTGCTGAAATATCTGAGCGAAGCAATAAGGTTATCTTAGTTTAAACAAAAATAGCTCAAAATCCCTACGATCCTCCATAAAAGTGAAGAGTATGAGCCTGTCCTGTGATAATCACTCTTCTGGAAATGAGTGATTAGGTTACCAATAAAGTGTGTCTATTGGAATAGAATATCATTAACGTATGTTGCTTAGGAAGGCAGACTTTCTTTGCTCGAATCTTGGGTTTAATGTTTGCTAGCTGGAGACTTTGGTCAATCAACTTAATTTCCTCTTCTATAAAATGGTAAAAGGAATATGTAAAACTCTAAGTTTGTTGTGGGAATTAAATAAACTCATATGTACACTATTTAGTATGGTACTTGGTTGGTACTAAACAAACATATACATGGCTGGCAGAACACTCAGATACTTTGAGTCTAATCCATACTTCATTGCTTTGGTTTCTTTATTAACAAGAAGAGCCATGTTGATAATGACGACGAGATGAATTTTAATCTTACGGCTGAAACATCAGCAAAAGTGTTCTATCAGCTGTCCGTTTGGGGTCCCCACACTGAAGAGCCACATTTTCATCAGCTTGCTGCCAGCAGCAAATGTCTAAAATGTGCCTGGACAATTAAACTCAGCAAATGGTTTTAGTGTGCGTATTGTGTGCTTGGAACTGTGATTGGGCAGAGAGGGAATTCTCTAGTGCACCTGGGGACATGGGGGAGAAATGGGATGCATTCCATGCATTTTAATTTTCACCAGAAGATAATCTTAATTCATCCTTCCATTTCCCAGATCTCAGTTTTTATTAAATACATACAGAAGGAGTCTTTCAAAGTTTGTGCATGAATTGTTAATAACAATTCTGCCTTACGTCACCCCAAAAATATCACTTGGATCAAGCAGTTATTTTTAAATAATGTTGTGTGTTCAAAATTCGGCTTTGCATCCCAAGTAAAAGTGGTTTCTTTGAAAGCTAAAATTGACAAGCCTTAAGCTAGGCTGAGTAAGAAAAAGAGAAGATTTAGATGAACAAAACTGAGGAAGAGGGACATACCTACTGAATTTTCATAAGTAAAAACAATTAGAATGAAATACTATGAACAACTAAATGTCAACAAATTAGGTAACATAGATGAACTGGTCAATTTTTAAAAAACACAAACTACCAAAGATGACTCAAGAAAAATAGATCTGAACAGACCCATAAAAGAAAAGGGATTGAATTAATAATTTAAAATCTCCCAGAAAGAAAAGTCCCATGAATTCCAAATACTCAAAGAAGGGTTAATGCCAACTTTTCACATACCCTTCAAAAAAATAGAAGAGAAGGGTAATATTAAATATCCATCCTCACATTACCATATGGAATAGTTTTACGACCCTAAAAATCCCCTATGTTTTAACTATTCACCCTTCTCCTTCCCAAACTCCTGGGAATCACTGATCTTTTTTACTGTCTGTTTTGCCTTTTCCAGAATGTCATAAAATTGGAATCATATATAGTCTTTCAAAATTGAATCTTTCACTTAGAAATATGTTTAAATTTCATGCATGTTTTTTGGCAGCTTGATAGCACATGTACTATTGTTGAATAATCTTCCATTGTATGGATGTACCACAGTTTGTTTATCCATTCACCTATTTAAGAATATCTTGGTTGCTTTTAGTTTTTGGCATGTAGGGTATTTTTTGTATTTTTTTTATAGATATAAAATTTTAAAATTGGTTGGTTAAATACCTGGGCACACAACTGCTGGGTCATATGGTAAGACTATCTTTATTTTTGTAAGAAACTGCCAGACTGTTTTTTTAAAAAGAAGGAAAAAGGAACCGTCTTTAAGATATGGCATCCTTTCCCAGGAGGTAAGGGTTTTCAGTATATGCAGATCAATCAATGAGATATACCACATTAACAGACTGAAGAATAAAAACCATATGGTCATCTCAGTAAATGCAGAAAAAGCTTTGGGTTTCAACCATGAAGAAAGTGTATACATTGTACAATGAAAGCTGGGAAGGAGAAGGCAGTGTAATCTTATGCATCAAAAATATCTACACTGCATAGAAAATTCCAAATATCAGTGAACATTTCGGGTGGCCAAATAGAGACATTAAAGCGAGTGTTATTCTAGGAATGTGATTGAACTATGTAGCCAGATGGACAAACTGATAACATAAATGACAGGTGCAGAAGAGATGCAGGCAAGCTCTCAGGGTCTGCTCTCTGGGCATTGGCTGGATCACTTCTTGGCCTAAGGTGGAGAATCAGGGAAAAATACTGATGGATCTTTATGAAAATTTTATTATATTATATTATCTTTTATTTTATTTGTTGCAGTACGTGGGCCTCTCACTGTTGTGGCCTCTCCCGTGGCGGAGCACAGGCTCCGGACACGCAGGCTCAGCGGCCATGGCTCACGGGCCCAGCCGCTCCGCGGCATGTGGGATCTTCCCGGACCGGGGCACGAACCCGTGTCGCCTGCATCGGCAGGTGGACTCTCAACCACTGCGCCACCAGGGAAGCCCCGAAAATTTTATTTTTGACAAGGTAGAACATAGTTTGTCAAAATATTAATATGTAACACCCACAACAAAAATCTTAAGGTATATATTGGGTTGGCCAAAAAGTTTGTTTGGGTTTTCCATAACTTTTGGCCAACCCAATACTTCATAATTCAGATTCTAGAGTCTTCTAAAGATTCAATAAATTTTGCTTGTGGTACCAAAGTTTCTGATTTTTAAAACCAGTCATTCCAGGGGATACTTGCTGATACTTATGTACACACAAAATATGAGAACTGCAAAGACATGGGAAACAATTGACTGAACTGATTCTCCTAACACAGTCTAACAGAAGTTGGGGAAGGAACTCAAGGAAATGTGACTTTTATCCAAAGGTGTATTATCGTCAAGGAAGGAGAAATTGAGAAAAAACTAACTGCTTTGCTCTCCTCTATGACAGCAGATTTCAAAAGCTTAAGTGAAATGTCAGCTTCATCTCAAAGCACAAGTCTCTGGAAAAGAAATGTCTTGAGAGAGTTGAGTTTCTCTTGCAATTCAATCCAGTGTGCAATTATTTAACTTCCCTGTGATGAACAGGGTGCAGTATCTAAAGATGCCAATCTGGTTGTTTGTGTAGGAGCTTCTTAGTTCCCATTTCTGAAAGGATGTGTACAAGACAGAGAAGAAGTGATGGGGCTCCCTACTCAAGAGCGAATAGCAAGTGTTGGCACAGAGCTGTAAGGTGTAAGGAAGGTTGTGTCCTGAAATGAGCAGATGCCAAAATGCTAGCAACACAGGTCTATTCATTTATTTATTTAGTCTCATTAGTTTTTCATTTTACAAAGATCAGAAGAGTTTTGCTATTAGGGTCTATTGTGAAATGATAAGGGTTGGCCTTTTCAGCTGTTACTCTATTTCTATCTTCTAAGTTATTTTCGCACACAAAAAATGTGTGAAAAGAATATAGATAAAAACGAAAAGAGGACTGTTTTTCCCCAGACATAGATTGGAACTTGGAACTGTCACTCAGTAGTTCTTAGACTTTAGGAAATTTCTTACTTTTTTGAGCATCATTCTTCTATCCTTTTTATCCTAAAAATGAGGAGAAAAAATATGACTCATAGATTGTGGATAATGAAGAAATAATAGTATAAAACTCTTATGCAGATACACAAAATGTTATTTTTCAAAAAAATCAAGTTTTAGGCTCAAATTTCTTCCTACCCTACCAAAGGCATTTGCAACTGAAATTGGAAATTGCTGAATCAGGTGGGTCATTTTTGATGCATGGGGAAAACGGGAGAAATGTCAAGACAATGTCATTCTGATTTTTAAACTGGGGACATTGTCAGATTTAGAAAAGTAGAGACTCATGTGTTTAACCGTGATCTCTGGCAGGATTTTTATGCATATTATTCAAAGAATGGAATGTTTGCGTGTAGAACTAAGACACACCAGGCGCAGACAGCAGTTTGCTATGAGCAAACCACATCAGATTCACTGAATTTCTTTCGTTGATAAGGTGCCATCAATCGGGGAACCTTGTTGGCAGAAGTGTATGAATAATTGCAAAGCATCTGTTTCGTTGTGTTTAAAAATTAAATGGCCATAGCTATGATTGTTGGATTAGGAACTGACTGAGTGTTGATAATGTTTTTCATGTGTTAAAAGATAAACTGAGGCATACGAAACATTTTAACAATTCATTTGAGCAAAACTCCATTCGAGTTGGGCAGCATCCAATCTAGCAGGCAGAAAGGAACTCCAAAGAGCTGTATAAAATGAGAGTTTTACAGGCAGAGTGGAATGGGAACAAGGAAGTTATACTTTGCAAAAAGAGCAGGTCGGTTACTGCAAAGTTACTTTCCTTTAGGGGACGGCAGGGGCGTCTCAGGCAGGTTACGTAACTACTGCTGATCAGCTGATTCCTGACTGACTGGTTTAAGATCCCATTTCCCGGAGAGCCGAAACTGTAATCAAGTTTGTCCTGGTTTGGCTACATGTGGCTTAGCGTGAGCGACTCCATTTTGGGCCTGCTGTCTTGTATGTAACACATTCTTTTCATTTTCCTCAGAAACTCGGTGATCACCCCTTACAACCTGTTACCGTGAAGAATTAGGTTGATGGATATAAGCTGGCTTGGGTGGTTTTCCTTTGCTGCTGTGGACGCGTTTTCCTAACAGTGCGTTCCTTTTAATGGAAGGACCCATGGGGTAGCTTTGGGAAGTGGGCCTGGGTGTGGGTAGAACACAGAGGGAGCCAAGCTGCAGATCCCCCCAAATGCCAACATAAAGGCTCCTAATCTCCAGGGACAACACTTGCATTTATTCCCGCATAAAGCTGCCTTCAACGTTTTTGTTACACATGCGATTTCTTTCTTTCTTTCTTTCTTTTTTTTCAGCATATGATACAAAGCCCAGAGTTTCCTCAAGCTTTGCTCTTTCACTTGGGCTTGAGTGCCCAGTGGCTACCTAGGCAAACCACTTTTTTTGGAGAGTGGTTCTCAAGTTTTATTCAAGAAGTTAAAGCTTTTTTCCACCCGACAGAACCCAGGAATGGGGAGAAGCAGCAGCCATGTGACCAGCTGTCAGGAATTGACCTTGTTAGTGGTTAAGCAGCCCTGGGCCCGAGGAACGGGAACGGGAGAGGCAGCACCCACGTGACCCCCTGTTATGAATTAAGGTTGTCAGTGGTTACACTGCCTGTGGGCGGGAGGTGCACACCTGCTTCTTATACAGGTTGCTTCTCGGCTTCAGTTTGCTCAGAGCTCTTCTGGGAAGGACTACGCTTTCCTCTGCTCTCTTGGGTGAGTGTTTCTCCTGGCTTTTATGTTTTCCATCAGTCTGTTTCTCAGCATCTCGGAGTGTAGATTTTCCACGTCATGCTTTCCAACCTTGTTATGATTTTCTGCTTCCCTTTATGTTTTCTTTTTGCTCTTTGGCCCTTGAGAGATACAGAAGGTTAGCAGACCTACCGGTTGTTTTCTTTGGTTCACAATGTTTATATGGCTGCTTCTTTAGGGGGAAAACCAAACCAAAGCAAGAAAATACTTCTGTTAGTCGTTCTGACACAGTCTCATGAAGTGCTGGTAAAGTGTTTTACATTTTAGAGAAATATTTGCTACTGGAAACTTGTGAAGTAGGAGTCATCTCCACTTCAGAGATGAGGAAACTAAAACTTAAGGTAGTTTGGTTACTTGGTCTCAACCAGTAAGTGGACGAGCTGGGAGTTGGCCCAAGTCTCATGACTCCAAATGCAAAAATTTATAATAAATGTAGTAAAAGCACTGCAATATACTGGATGAACTGAAAATATATTTTTAAAATGCACTAAAAATCCAAGCTGTTGTAATTAGATTATGCGTTTGTTTTCTACCCAGAATTCTCTTCGTGTTTTTACATAGTTGCATCAAAGGCTCAGAAACAGCAGATGTAAAATCACTGAAACACTGGGATAGTAATTAGTAAAAACTTACTTTGCACAGACACGAAGTTGGTGAACCGGGAGCCCTGAAACCAAACATGGACGGAGCCTCAGAGGCGTGTTATAAAGGAGTTTATACAATAAGGAGGCAGCGACTGTGTATTTCTCACAGTGGTTGGTTATAATATTAGCATTTTTTTGACAGTAAGGAATTGGTTAGTTTCTATCAACTTGGAATAATTTCAGTTTCGCTTATGATTTTCAGAGGCATTAAGAGGTGTACGAGGTCAAGCTTCACTTGCCTTGCAAAATAAGCTAAATTAAGTGTTGCTTGTATGAGTAAAGTGGTTTTGTCTGCTCAGGAAGTGTCCGAGTTCGGTCTCCCTTTGTGTTTGATTTTAACAATTGTAATTATTATAGTGGTTTCCCATTTAAAAAACTACTTGTTTCACTTTCACCAAAAAAATCAATTCTAAAAATACTGCCGTTACATACATCTTTATGAATTTGCTTTCAACATTTCCTGAGGACAGGCTCACCAAAATGGAAATTTCAATTCAGAAATTAAGCGGTCTAAACACTTTGATATTTCCTATTACATATACTGACAAATCTATTTTCAAACGTCTTGTTCCAGTTAACCTCAGTCTTACAGCGAACCCTGTTGCTTTGTAGCCTTCTCGTTATTTACCTTTACAAACGATACTGCCTGAGCTGGCTTTTACTATCAGTCTATCTTAAAGTATAGAGTGTGGGAGATAGGAGGCTTAGCAACTACTAACATTAAAAAGGCAAAAAACCTTTATTGTTAATTCCAAGCCTTATACGAGGAAAGGTGCATAAACGCTAGCAGAAGTAAAACATGATATTGGGCTTCTAATAAAAATAGGATTTACTTTTGGTAGCCTGAACCCTTAATTTGTTGAACTGCACCCAGAGCATCTAGGCCAGTGCATGGCGTATATAGTAATTAATCATAATGTAAAGCGAAAGTCAAGTACTTTTAGTTCTCAACAGCAAGGTTTTAAAAATACGTGACTTTTTTTCTCTAGGTGAATGAAATGGATGCAAAAGGGCTTAAAACTTTGGCATGCTAGGAACAGTTAAAAAATAACTTGTCGGAAGAGAAGAAAATAAGAGAACATGATACTCTTAAAAAATAAGATGCACTGTCTAGTCCCAAGCGATAGAATTAGAAGCCACACAGATTGAAATTTAAGTGATTTGAGGTCAGTATGAGGAAGAACTTTCTAACAAATCAGGCCAAGTATAAAATGTGCGGTGAGAGCTAACGAATTTTTGGCCACTTTCTTGGAAATTGTGTGGAGTTTCTGATGAGGGGTTGAATTTGGTAAGCTTAATAATCTGTAGAACTGTGCTGCTCTGTAATAGTTACCAGTGCAGGTTCTGGGACTCTTTAATCAGTAGAATTGATCAGAGGCCAGAGGAGGAATTCAGCCGAGGCTATTCGGGGCCTCTTGTTGCAGCACGAGGGGGCGGCAACGAGTACCAGGTGCCCTTGCTGCTCCCTGAGTGGGGCGGGCTGATGCCTTAAATGGGATGCGGGTGGGAGCCGATTGTTGGGTCGGGCTGGAGGGGGTCTTAGGTGGCCCGCCCACCCCCTTGGCGATACTGTGTGTCGGCATCACGCGCAGGACCCTGCTTTTGCTCCCAGCACTCAGAAACGGCTTTTTGGCCTTTTTGTGTCTTGCTCATAATTTGCCCCAACTGCGCATGCCGGCGGTCATTTCTAGTCCCTTAGAGTTTCTGTGTATCTGTTGCTCGTGGAGACGTTTGTCCAGGTGCAAGCCCTGCATTAAGGGTCCCAGGTCCCAGCCTGTCTCAATATCTCTTAAAAGCATGTTCGGTATAACCCAAAAGTGAGTCCAGATTGGAATCTCATGTCTGTAAGCAACATAAATGAGAACTGGTTGAATAAAGGTGATAAAAACAAGAATATTGTCTTATAAAGTTATATTTTCAGTAATTTATCAATGGATTTGTCTCTGAATTAAAATGGAAGGACTTAACTTTCACTGTGTTATTTTAAAAAGTAATTAAGAGATTGGCATTTGTTTTGAATTTTCTATAACCAGAAAAATGGTGGGTGTTTGGGAAGAGATTTATTGTATTCCTTGTTAATTTGTCTTAAAGACAGATATTTTCATATAGTTGGTTAGTTGTCTCAAATGTAATTTGATTTAAAGTTAAACACACATTACTTGTTTGAGACATCCTAATGACTTTTTATTCAGTCAAGATTTCAAGACAGTGTTCTAAAATCTATATTGTTTACACAAAAAATCATTTGCTTTGTCATAATATATCAAGTCTATTTTATGGTTGCTTAAAAGTGGTAGTTGCTATTAAGACCACTCACATCATTTATTTTGGTGGTAGATTATTTTCTATTCACATGGAAAATGAATGAAACTAGAAAACCAGTAAAAGGTGCATGTAGTTAAAAATCCTAGGTAGGAAAGGAGAAAGTGGGATTGATGTTTCTTTAGTAGGCAGGCCAGAGGCAGGGGAGCTAAGTATTATTAATACCTGTTCTAAAGTTTATTGTCCTTTGAATAGCTGACTTTGACAAATGCCTCTCGGGCTTGGAGTATGTCATGTGCTAGACAGATGTGGCCATGAAGGCACAGGTGGGAAGTTCAAGGTACTTACCAGGAAGAGAGCAAATTCCATTCTCCAGTAGATTCCAAAGACAGTGGCTAACCAAGAACAGCATAGGTGGGAAGAGATTTTTTATGGCAATAACAGTAGTTTCCTCAAATCTTTTCCCTAGTGGTATGTCGAATCCCCCTTCGCATAATGTAAAGTTGCCAACAACAGGATGGTAACTTCTTAGGATTGTCAACTCTGTCCTTAGTACAATCATAATTTTCATTTCTCCATTAACCAATATTTTTAAAGACTTTACCTTGTCAGGTGATTTTTATTGTTGAAAGCCTCCAAATTCTTAATCTTGAACCAGCTGGGGTAAAACAAGAGCCCGTCTTCCAAAAGAGGAGAGGAAACAAGGTGAATGACACAATCCCCCCACCCCCACCCCGGCCAAAACCCAATTCTGTCCTCACAGACCAGTGAGATTCTCTGGAATTTTAAAGGTAATGGATTCATTATAAAGTGGAGGTAGCCCCCAGCCAGTTTTAAAATGGGTACTTTAAAAGGAAAAAAAAAAAAGAACGGGAACAAAACAAGGGCCTCTTCAATGACTCCCAAAGGCTTTATTTTCTGGTTTCAAATATGTTGTCTGGGTTCATAGCAGAGTATTTGTTGTAAGTGGAATGTATATCTATATGTAAGTCTGAGATGGGGATGCTGTGAGGTATTAGTTATTGGCCAAAGAAATAAAGAGACTTAAGTCCAGTAAGTCTCTTTATTAAAGTAACTAATAGCATCAGGGACAAATTTTTGGAAGTTGGGGAGTCACATAATCAGTCGATGGTGTAATCTTCTAGATTTTCAAAACAACTTAGAATGACCATGGAACTCATGTTGACTAGCTGAGTAGATTTTACTAGCCACACCTATTTCTCCCCTTCATAAAATCCTGTAGCTTTCTATCTCATACCAAATGACATCCACATGTTTGACTTCGCGGTTCTCGGGATTTAGCCTGTATCAGAGTCACCTGGAGGGCTTTAAAATAGTTGATGCTTAAACAACATGGGTTTGAGCTGCCTGGGTCCACTTATATACAGATATTTTTCAGTAGTAAATACTGTAGAGTACTACACAGGCCCCAGTTGGTTGACTCCTCGGATGGGGAACTGCAGAGATGGAGGAACATCAGATAGAGCGGAACCCTGTGTATGGACGGCATATTACAGGCAGCTTTTCAACTGTTCGGAGGGTCAGCCTCCCTGACCCCCACGTTGTTCAAGGGTCGGCTGTGTAGGTGCTGAAACTGAGGATGGAGCCCGAGAACTTGCGTATCTACAGTTCCCAGATGATGCTGCTACTGCTGGCCAAGGGACCACGCTTGGAGAACCATGAGTGTAGAATGTTCTCCCTCATCGGATCCAGGCTCGCCTAATCTTGTACCATCTTCTCACGCACAGGCGGGTTTGTCCAACTACTCGCGCTTCCCAAATACGAGTGCTCCTTTGTGCCCCTCTACTCCGCCTCCCGCCTTCAAGGGTCTTTTACATGAAGTCTTCTCTGAAGTCTGATCCCCCAAGATCTCCTTTACGTCTCCTTTGCTGTTCCAGCCCTTTAACACAGTTTGTTAGTCGATAGATTTTGAGGCTCCTAATCTTCGTTCATTTTTGTTTCCTTAGTTTCTGCCACTGAGTTTTGGGTTCTCTGGGAAGAACTGGAATCACTTGTCAGATTCATAAGTTTCACCTTAGTTTTATCTGCTCCGATGCAGCGGTTATGAGCAGGTATTGCAGAACCAGATGGTCTGGGTTCACATCTCAGTTCTTTGAGAACCTTTCTGTCTCTAACTGTGGCAAGTGCCTTAGTCTCCAGGAGGCAGAGTTCTCACATCTGTGTGAGGATGATACTAGTGACCTCATTCCTGGTGCGTGTTGACACATGTGAAGAATTAGAGCAACACGTGGCAATTACGTCAGCAGTCCATGAATGCATGACACTGTCATCATCAGGAGGTACTATCCACAAGGGCAGCGACTTAGATTAAACAGTTGATCGTAAGTGATTGAAGAGGCTTGCGGATGGCCTCAGTGACTTGGATTGAAAGATGAGAACATTTGCAGTTGGAAGATTGTGTCAGCAAGAACTATATCGACATGGTAATGCTTTTCATGTTGAATATGCAGTGTTTACATTTTAAAAAATAGCCTTTACTCTTAAAGCAGTCTTATGTTGATAGAAAAATTGAGCAGAATTCTCATTTTCCCCCTCATAGGGGACACAGTTTCCCCTATTAACATCTTGCATTTTGGTATAATTACATAATATTTTATAATATATTGAACCAATATTAATACATAATTATCTAAAGTCTATAGTTTACATTAGGGTTCACTCTGTACAGTTTTGGCAAATTCATGTCATGTATCCACTGTTACAGTATCATACAGAATAGTTTCACCACCCTAAAAATGACCTGTTCTACCTCATCACCTCCCTCTGAAACCGTGGCAACCACTAATCTTTTTAATTTCTCCTTAAGTTTGCCTTTTCCAGAATTTCAGTTAGAATCACACAGTACGTAGTCTTTACAGATGGGCTTCTTTCACTGAGCGGTGTATACTGAAGGTTCCTCCAACTTTTCATGGCTTGATACAGTTCATTATCACTGAATAATATTCTACTTGGATGTATCAGTTTATTGACTGATCTATTGGAGGACATCTTGGTTACTACCAGTTTTTGACAGTTATGAATAAAGCTGCTATCAACATTCATGTACAGGTTTTTGTGTGAACAAAAGTTAACTTACTTGGGTAAATACGTAGGAGTATGATGGCTGGATCGGATGATAAGCCTCTGTTGGGCTTTGTAAGAACCTGACAAACTGTCTTCCAATGCGGCTGGGCCATTCTGCATGCCCACCAGCAATGAACGAGAGTTCCTGTTGCTCTACATTTTCTCCAGAATTTGGTGCTGTGAGTGTTGTGGATTTTAGCTGTAATAATAGATACTTATGTTTACATTTTTTAAAGTCCAACTGATAAAGTTTCTTCCTGGTTCATTATTGGTCATGTGCTTGTATGGTGGTAGGTTGATGTTGACTGGAAGGTCCAGTGCTGAACCTTTCGTATGTTTCCAGCTGGGAGCTGAAGTTGACAGATTTGCCCGTTGAAGTGCATAAAGCGAGCTGTGCGGCATCACTGACATGAGTCACACGAGGAACTCGCTAATTAACATTGGAAATAGGGCAGCACAGGCATAAACCGATCTTTGCCCTAATCTTTTAGATGGTACAGGGTTTCATAATATCAATCTTCATGGGCTCCCCTGGTGGCGCAGTGGTTGAGAGTCCGCCTGCCGATGCAGGGGACATGCGTTCGTGCCCCGGTCCGGGAAGATCCCACATGCCGCGGAGCGGCTGGGTCCGTGAGCCATGGCTGCTGAGCCTGCACATCCGGAGCCTGTGCTCCGCAACGGGAGAGGCCACAGCGGTGAGAGGCCCGCGTACCGCAAAAAAAAAAAAAAAATTCTCATAACACAGCACAGAAGGATGAGAACTGGGAACCAGGGGCCTTGGGTTAACATAGCTGATGTTCCACTAGTGAATCTGGTGGCCCTCAAGGCAGTCACTTAACCTGTAGATCCCACAGAGAGTTGTACTACAGGATTTGTAAGATCCCTTGAAGCACCACAATTCTGATTCTAAAGTCAATCTTGGCATGACTGTTTCGGCACAGAACAAGGGAGAGAGGCCACCCAGCCCTCACTTTGAGGCAGACATGAGTTCATCAAGCAGCAAACCCTCTTGAGTGGATGTCAGTCTCCGAAGTGGCTGAGACTTGTGACACGGTGGCCTAAGGTAAATTTTGGGGGGGAGATGCTGAAAACTTCAAAAAGGGGATCTTGCGTGTTGACAACCCGAGCAAGGGGATCGTAGGAAGCGGGCATCTCCGACTGGGCTGGGGGATTGGTGGTTTGCAGCAGCTGCCACAGCAATGGCTTAGGAGAAGTGTCTTTACGTGGTGTTAGGGAAGGTGCTCGAGGGGTGATCCATCCCCTTCCTTGGTTAACGGTAAGAAATGCAGGCAGGCCGGCTCTGGTCTCCCCTCCGCTGATTCTTAACATGCAAGACTGCGTTTCTCAGTGAAATTCTGACCCACCTCCCTGTGGAATCAGGGAGCCTGGGAGTTGGGGAGGGGTCTGTGTCTTATTTATCCTTGTTGTGGGCATGTCTCGGCACTGATGTCTCTCTCTCTGTTTTTTTTTTTGCTGGTTCTACAGATAGAAAGGAATGGCCCATTGTGGTCAAACCCAGCTCCAAGTTGGTTTCTTATACTAGACATATTTCCTTTTAGCCAAGTTTTGATTGAGAAATTTGTAAAAATTCTAACCTTTCTTATAGCAGCATGTTTTCTGACATTGCTGGTCATCCTTGGCTGATGGAAGCCTCTGGTAGAGCCTCAGTGTTCCTAACTCACTCCCAAATGATACGGTTCAATCCTCCAAAATCCTTCTTTTACCTTCTCCTTCAAAACTCCCATTCCCTTAGCAATTGGAAGAAAGCATTTTTACTAAAATAATAGCTAACAGGAAAGTGTGAGGGATGAGATATACTTCAATGTGTGATCCTGCTTATCTTACAAGTTACCAGATTAGCCCGAAGGATTGCATCTCTAGACATCTAACCAAGCGTGTGTCACTGGACCCTCTTCCTGGCCGTGGCCTCCTTGGTGTGCCTACTTGGTCACATCTGCATTCGCTTCTGTGAGCTGGTGTAGCCATCGGGAGCTGATGGGGAAGGAGGGGTGGAGTAATGCAGTAGTCTCAGTAAAAAGCATCTGTGTCATTGTCATGAGGCCCAGGTCCCCTTTCTGTGTCCTGGGCTGCATCCATGGATAACAGTCAAGGCATTGAGTGCTGGGTTTCCTGCTTTCTCTGAAACCTGTGAGCAGGTGTTGCAGGTTTGCTCCAGTTTCCCCCGGTGTGGGGGGGACTTGCATTTTCCCTTGCTTTCCAGGAGGCAATTGCAACCTCCTATTACTTTTCTAGACTGTTTTCCTTCCAAGAACTACTCACTCTGCCCTTCCTCTCCATCACCTCCACATTGTCTTGTGGGGTGTGATAATCTTGATCTAACACAAGTGGATTATTATCTTGGCGATTTAAAAAATTTGAGAGTTTTTTATAACCAGGAAAATTTTAGTAACTTAAGATTTCACTTTCTGAACGGACTTTTTTTTTTTTTTTTTGCGGTACGTGGGCCTCTCACGGTTGTGGCCTCTCCCGTTGCGGAGCACAGGCTCCGGACGCGCAGGCTCAGCGGCCATGGCTCACGGGCCCAGCCGCTCTGCGGCATGTGGGATCTTCCCGGACCGGGGCACGAACCCGTTTCCCCTGCATCGGCAGGCGGACTCTCAACCACTGCGCCACCAGGGAAGCCCTAAAATGACTTTTTATGAGGTTACCAAGGACTGTGATCGGACTTATCTTGAATGTGGGATATGTTCATTTGCCTTCAGAGAAAATACAGCTGATTTTTCTAATGACAGTAAAATGCTAAGTTTTTTCAAAATAGAAATTTCATTGGTGCCATGTCATGTTCTTGAGTGATGTGTAATACTTGCATGAATTCCAAGATGGGTATCTCTTATTTGGTGTAAACACTACCACACGTATCACGGTATCTTGGGCCTGGACTCAGAAGGACTTAGTCTTTTTTCAGCTGTTACTAGTGTAAATTTGTGAAAGTTTATTTAACCTCTCTGTTCTTGAGTTTGCTAATTCATAATTCTGGGATAATAGTATCTTCAGAGTTATGAAAAGTGAGATAATGCATATAAAATATTTGCAAGTTTCCGGAACGTAATATCCATGTTTAAAATATTAATTTTGCTATTTTATTTTTACTTCTAACATTTGCTCTCATTTCCATAAGCGAATATTTCACAATTTACCGTCAATATATTTTAAGAACGTCTGTACTCTGCTTAACATCCTGCAAGGAGTGCTTTGAACTCTGGGGAGGGCGTAGTGATCCCTGAAACTTGTAAAACGACGGATTGTTCTCAGTAGACCTTGAAGAGCTGTTAGTATTGGAATACTCAGTAGTTCAGTACATTACTTAAAAATTGGAGAAGAACCTACAGATAGAGAAAGGGAGATAGGGTCAGGAGTATAAGATGTGGGAAATGAGACTCAGCAAGGGAAGCACTGTGGAGGGGTGGACAGCAGGGCCGAGGGTTACAGAAAGGTGTCCAGTCGCAAACACTGAGCAGGTGTTTTGCATTATGCTGATCTCTAAGGCAAATGCAGAACTAAAAGCCTTATTTTTTCTTAAAAGCTAGCTGAGAAGACTATCTTTATGTAAGGCACACAAAACCACAAACAGGACACACTGATAACCCATTTTGGGGACTGTTTTTCATTCCCTATTGTTAATAAAATAAATGTAAACATAAAATGTAAACTGCTAACTAGGGTCGTTAATAATTCCTGCATTGTTAACCGCAAATGTCCTCTTCTACACTTTTTTCCTTATTTAAACCTTCTGCCGCAATTGACCCCGGTCCCTGCTCCTTCCATCTTCAAATTCTTCACCCCGGGCTACTGGACACCATCTCTTGCTGTTTCTCTTCTTGGCTCTTAGAATGTTCCTTTTCCAACTCGCCCTTTGAATTAACATGGGAGTAGATGCCGACCAAATACACTGTAACATCGCACATTAGTTTCACATGGGGACTGGGCTTCCCACGTAAACTCACTAAACTCACTACCTCTCTCCCATCAGTCTTGGTGATGCCGCCGCCGTCCATCCGATCATGCTCACTTCTTCATCTCCTTCAGGCCTCCTCGCTGCTGTCAAGTCGGTGATTAGGTTATATTTATTTTACTTCCCTCCTCACTGCTGTCAAGTCGGTGATTAGGTTGTATTTATTTTACTTCCCTCCTCGCTGCTGTCAAGTCGGTGATTAGGTTAATATTTATTTTACTTCCTAAATGTTGCTCAGATTTTACTTACCTTACTGTGTGTGTCAGGATGTGATCAGAAGTAGAACCGCTAGGATGTATATACGTATGTATTGTCTCATCCTGCCTCCCCCCCACCCCGTTACGTATATTAATAAGGAATTTGTCACGGGGACCTGAACTTGCGTAGCTCTGGGAGCTGGTGGAGCCTCTCTGGAAGGCTGTCGTCTACACTCCCGGTGTTGGCGAGGAAGCGGCCCGTTTGCTCTCTGAGCTGCCACTGCCGTGCTCCTGACCCCATCTCTTGCTCGGTCTCTTTTTTGCTTGGTCTCTTTGCTTGTGCCTTTGCTCAGAGCCTCCAGTGATTCCCTGATGATGTAAGACAGTCAGATCATTTCATTTCTGTGTACATTCTCCAGTGGTTCCCGTTTCACTTACAGTAAAACCCCCAGTGCAGCCAAATGATCCACGGAGCTCTCGACATGATGTCAGATGTGATAAGTCTTCTGAAGACGTGGAAACTGGTGGTGAATTGGGGAATATGTGGAATAGTTTGGTCGCCATGTTAGAGTGGTTTTCTGGAGAATGGTTGTCTCTGCAGATTCCAATACAGAACTTGAGAGCTGCACACAGCCACTTCTATCCTTTGTCTCTTTTTTTTTTTTTTTTTTTTTGGGTACGGGGGCCCCTCCCTGTTGTGGCCTCTCCCGTTGCGGAGCACAGGCTCCGGACGCGCAGGCTCAGCGGCCATGGCTCACGGGCCCAGCTGCTCCACGGCATGTGGGATCCTCCCAGACGGGGACACGAACCCGTGTCCCTTGCATCGGCAGGCGGACTCTCAACCACTGCGCCACCAGGGAAGCCCTGACACCTTAATGAAATAGTTTTACCATTTTAAAATCATTTCATTTTCAAAACATAATGTTGGGGCCAGTTTTCTTTTACTCTTTGATCACATATCCATGGATAAAGTAGTGAATGTTTGTGAAATCTAAGGTTCATGTATATGTTTTCTAAATGAATTATTTGTGTGGCAGGCAAGTTCTATTTGAAAAGACTTCACTTGGCTGGTGTCTACCCATGCTTGTCAGACAGGAGGACCCGCATGCCGTTCATTCTGAAATTATTAGAAATGAATGCAGCTCTACAAGGCTAAGGATGAACTGTAGTCACATTTCCCCAACTGCTCATCTTAGGATTCTTCATACACATTGTTCTTTAAACACACATCCTAATTCCAAAATAATTGGTCACTATTAGGTTTCCTCTCTTCATAGACCTGTTCATAATGATGTCTTCAAACGGGAATAGCCATATCCATAAATGTTCCTTGTCATTGTTTACATATTATAGTTCAATAAATATTTGCCTAAATAAAATATCTTCTCTGTTCTACAATTCTCTATCTTCTCCTTTATTTACTAATGCTTATGCAAACCTTTAGGAACAGATTTAAAAAACACAATTAAGACAAATAAACAATACATTGTGTTCACTTTAAGAATTCATTATCATTTAAAATTATTTTTTAAAGGTTTTGATAGGAAGGATATACTTCTATAATCCCCATAAGTGACCTAAGCAGGAGGAACAAATTAATAAAGAATAAAAGCAATATAGTAAAACATTCAAAGAGTAAAATTGACAAACAACTAAGAACTTGTTTTTAAATTCTTATTTTTCCAGTTTTATTGAGAGATAGTTGACATCACTGTGTAAATTTAAGATGTATATGTTTTGATAGCAAAATGATTACCACTGTAGTGTTAGCCAGTTCCTCTTTCACATTATGTAATTACCATTTTTTTATGGTAAGAGTTGATCACGTGATTTTTCTTTCATTGTGTTAATGTGGTATCACTTTATTGACTTGTGTGTGTTGAATCGTCCTTGCACTCCACAGATAAATCCCACTCGACTGTGGTGTAAGATCCTTTTAATGTATGAGTTGAATTCAGTTTGCTAATATTTTGAGAACTTTTACACCTGTATTCATTCACCAGGGAGATTGGTCTGTAGTTTTCTTGAAGTGTCCTTTTCTGGCTTTGGTATCAGGGTAATGCTGGCCACATAAAATGTTTGGGTGTGTTGCCTTCTCCATAAATTTTGGGAGAGTTTGAGAAGGATTGGCACTGATTCTCTTTTAGATGTTCGGTAGAATTCACTAATGAAACCATCTGGTCCTGGGCTTTTCCTTACTGCGAGGGTTTTGATGACTATGTTATTGGACTTTGCAGATTTTCTATTCATGACTTAGTGTTGGTAGCCTATATGTTACTAGGAATTCTTCCATGCATTTTTTGAATTATGTATCTTTTATGGCATGTTACCAAGCAGGACATATTTAATTTTTTTGGTGATGTGTACATTCTGTCTTCTATGATGCCCCATTGTGCTTATTCACTGTATTTAAACTGTTCTGATAGTGTAACCTGATTCACCTTTAATTGGCCATCACAATATAGGATTTCTCCTACACATCTCCATTTGGATGTATGCAAAATTCTCATTGACATATATACACCAAGAAATATAATTACTAGATTGAAATTTATTTGTAAAACTAAGTACTTCTAGACAGTTTTCCAGAATGGCTGCACTAGTCTGTGTCCCAGCCATGGTGCCCAAGTGTTCCTACTGCCCAGAGTGACACACACCTACATGTTGTATTTTGCAGTTTTTTAATTTATATTAGGCTTATAGACAATTTACAGTGTTCTACTCAGGAAAACTCTTGTAAATTGTATGAGAAAATAGAATATGCATTGAAACAAATTTTTACCTCTCACTTACCCACTTTGTCCCAAAACAGAAACAGAAAATTATAAGAATGCAACCAAGCATAAAAGGAGTGGGACAAAGAAGATATCTTGGGTTATAAGAAAGCCTGCTTGACAAAGAAAATGGTGCACCTAGACTTAAAATCTTTATGCAAGACAAGTAATTGTTGAGGCTGTGTGAAGTTGATGTCTAAAGGATTTCTAAAACAGCCAAAGCATAGTGGGAAAAAAATCAGGAATAAAAATTCCAGATTTCAATAAACTTCCGTGGTGCGGAGTAAAAGCAGGATTTTTTCTGATTAGTTGAATATTATGGATACTGAAATTCTAAACATTAATAGAAAAATATAACTTAAAACATCTTAAGAAAGAACATTGGGAAAAGTAGAAATCTGATTTTTCTCAGTATTTCAGTAAATAAAAAGAAATGAACAAAACATCGTATGTTGAAGAAAGGAAATAAGATTAATGTAACATCCAGTAAATGAAAAAATTGATAAGTCCAAACTTTCAGCTATCGAAATAATTACGATTTTTAAAATACCTTATTAAGGGCTTCCCTGGTGGCGCAGCGGTTGAGAGTCCGCCTGCCGATGCAGGGGACGCGGGTTCGTGCCCCGGTCCGGGAAGATCCCACATGCCGCGGAGCGGTTGGGCCCGTGAGCCATGGCCGCTGAGCCTGCGCCTCCGGAGCCTGTGCTCCGCAACGGGAGAGGCCACAACAGTGAGAGGCCCGCGTACCGCAATAAATAAATAAATAAAACGTAATTAAAACACAAAGTTACTCAGATTTTTAAAACTAAACAAAAGCAACTATTCCAAATATGCTACTAAAACACCTGTTCTCATGAAACCCAACTACCCGAAGATCCCTGAACAGAGGACAGAGGACAGAGGAAGGGGGAGGGGAAGGGCCAGGAGGAGAATTCCAGAGTTACTGAGTCACGGTGGAGAAAGGCATCTTCAAGTCCCCCCACCTCCTCCCCCTGCCCTCCCCATAAAGGGGTCTCAGCAGAGGCACCTGAGAAAGGTCTTGACTGACGAAGGGCTACCCCTGAATGGAGGTGCCCAGGCACAGAGGGCAGGCTTCCTAAGAACGTGGCTGGCCTGTAGGGTGGTGGGCTGAGTCCTTCACCGAAACTCGCTCCAGAGACTGCAGTGCGTTGTCTGTGCACCACGTCCGGTGTGGAGGGCAGCCAGGTGAAGCCTGTGTCATTGCCTAGGGCTGGGCCTGAAGGATCACTCATAGGGTTTAGGTCTGAAACCAGACTCCTCCATGAAACTACTGGGAAACTTTAAAAAAAAAAAAAATCTAAGAGCCAAAAATAACAGTTACTTTGTAAGCTGGGAAGAAGAACTTTCATACCTTGAAAAAACTTGTGTCAATATGTCACAATGAACATGGCATTTAAAAAAACATTTTAGAGTATTTCTAATGTCAGAAATAGTGAAAGGATGATTATTGAAAAAAGTGATACTGTACTGTCATAATTAGCAGATGATGTGATTTTTTTCCTCTGGAAAACCTGAGCTCCATTAGAAAATCACCAATAAATAATATTTTGGAAAAGTGGTTGCAAACAAAGTAGCAATATACAAATAGCAATCAACTAATAAAGGAAAACAAAACCCCGTGAATTACTGTAGAGCAAAGGCTCTAATACCTAGGAATAAATTTTTAAAAAAATCAATAAGCAAAGGAACCATCAAAAGTATCAACATGACCTTTATGAAGAAGTTGATACAATTTCCTCAAGGAAGTTCCCTGAATGGAAAGAATCAGTATTGTGAGGGTGTCGAATACCATGAAGCTAGTCAAAGGATTTCCAAATGAGTTTTTTGAAAATACAGTTGAACAAATTGAATTAAAATTTCTCTGCAGGTAGACATGGAGAAATGAAGCCAAGGGAATATTTACAGGATTAAACATCTCTTTGATATTACTATAACTTTATAATATAATTTGATGCAAACAATTTCATGGAAGAATTAGATGGTTTAGAAACAAATATCTATGAAAACTAATAACTAATCACAAATCACACTGGAAACAGTCAAATGTTCCATACAGTGCTATCAATTTAGAAAACATTGAATCCTCACTTGACATTTCATAATAAGAAATTCCAGATGATTAAAAGATATATGTAATATTACTCTGAAATTACACCCAAGTACCTTTATTATCTTATGGAAGACAATGACAGACAATAAATACAAAAATGCAAAATTTTAAGAATTTTGAAAATAGAAATATTGAATATTTTAGCATTGTAAAGATACTATGTAACAAAGAAAAATTATTTCATTATTTGCTGTGTGTATGCCTGCAAAGACTTGAAAACATATTTAGTATCATTAAAAAAATCTCAATAAGAAATGTGCAAAAACACGCCTAAAAACTTGACAGAAGAAAAGAGGTGGCCAATAATTATATTGCAAAAACAGTCAACCGTATTAGCTGTTAATAACTTGGCAGTATCAATTAAAATCCTGTCACGCATCTGGCCACAGCTTAAAGAATGATGGATGGGGGACCATAGGTGTTCACGTATGCTGGTGACGGGGGAAGGAATAACTTCAGTGGGAGCAGCTTGGCAATGTCTATCCAGCTTACACACACATTTTTTGAGCAAACAATGTTACTAATGTTGGAATCTGTCCTACATATTCACCTGTGTGTACAAGGGAATAGTAAACATCGTGGTCAGTGCAGATCCTCCTTTCCGGGTGGAGGCCCTCATTGCCCCCAGCTGCTGGTGGTGTGGGTTGAGGGCTCACAGCCGAGTCTCCCTCTGGGCGTCATCCTTGGTTGGAAGGTGGCATCCTGGGGTGGCCCGCATTCAGTGACTGGTCGGTGCAGGAGTCCAAAGGCCCAGCCGTGGCCTCAGTTGCGAACAACTTTGAGGGCCACGGCAGCTCCAGGGTTCCTCTGGGATCAGCTGAGGTCCCGTCGTAACTGTATCAGTTCCTTCTCCCTCTGCCCAGTTCTGCTGCAGTAACTTCCTATAGGTGCTGCTTCTGAGGACACAGCCTGTGTTAGTTTCCAGGTGTTGCCATGACGAAGTACCACCAACCAGGTGGCTTAAAGCAATAGCAATTTATTCTCACATTCCTGGAGGCTAGAGGTTCAAAGGTCAAGTTGTCGGCAGGGTCATGCTGTCTCTGAAGGCTGCAGGGGAGAATCTATTCCGTGCCGTTCTCTGAGGCTCTGGTGTTGCTGTCAGCCCTTGGTGGTTCTGAGTTTGCAGATGTATCGCTCCAACCTCTGCATTGTTATCAAGTGATTCTGCTCTGTGATAACCTCTGTGAGGTTTCATATTGTCTTTCCTCTGTCCATGTCCGCCTCCCTGTGTCTCTGCCATTTCTAAGGGCACCGGTGTTGTAGGGTTAGGACGTACCCTAATGACCTCATCTTAATTTGTTTGTATCTTCCAAGACCGTGTTTCCAGATAAGGTCCCATTCACAAGTACAGGGGGCTAGGACTCCAGCACATCTTCTGGGGGACACGATTCAATCCATAACACTCCTCAGTAAGTCTCCGATGACAAATCAGGGCTATGAATTGTAACCTTTCCTCTCTGCTACACGGATAGAGGATTAGACTGTTCCTTCTTTCCTGATAACTTTCTGTAAATTCCTAAAGGGAAAAAAAGATGTTAGGATAAAGTGAAAGTTTAAACATGTAACAATGTCCTCATTTTTTTCTGAATCGATTTAAAATTTCTTCTCACTTAGACTTTGGAGAGCAGTTATTTGGAGAAATACTGCATTGGTACAGAGATAAATGGTCACTAATGCAATAATTTAAAAACTCACTCATTTGACTGAGTTTCCAATCTTCCAAAATATTTAGGCAATTAATTTGTGGATGTGTTGACTCCACTGCAGGTACCGTGCTGCATTTGGAAAGTTCCAGAAAGAGTTACACAAATAAGCTATTGTATTACTCACCACCAGCTGTAATTTTGAGCCAGACTGAGTAACATAAATGCATTATTATCTTTTTAGTGACTTTTCTTGCCAGATTGCTTAATGTCTGCCTATATGCCCTTACAGAAAATAGAATTGCAGCATGACGTGATGACTTATAGCTTTTTTTGAGGTATTTGGACAGTTACTACTGCCATGTAAACAGCCTGATAGCCTGACTGCTGAGGTGCTCACAGAGTCTGGATAGATGCCAGTTTTCTGAGGTTTTCCTAAAATTGAAGTAAGAAACGGTAGAGAAGCAGTGCTGTAACATTGAAAGGGGCTGGGAAGAGGAAATCTAGTTATTTTTTTGAATATTTACACTAGTATTTGACAATTAAAAAATAGCTGTATGCAATGACCATTGTTCATTCCTACCCTCCCTACCCCTTCTCCCAGCCATACCCTTGGATCTGTGATTCTTTGAGAGGGGTTTAAGGGTTAGAACATCAAAGATGCAGAAAATTGTTTTAAAATTTCACTTAGAAATCTCATTAAGCCTGCACAAAAAGGGAATGAAGTCTAAAGAAAGGCAAGCATTTATCTCGTGAAGTTATTAACACCCTCTTCTGCAAGGAGAGAGTGGTTAACTTTTTTTATCCTCCGTGAAACTTTTTTTTTTTTTTTTTTTGCTGAGACGGTTATAACCACTTAGAGTAAATTGTCCTCCCTCTGTGTTCAACACCTGATTTCACATGTTGCCCTGCACGGGATGTCATCTCTCAGGACGCCCTGGAAGAGTTGCTGGGCTCAGCGAAAACAAAACCCACTTGCTCTGCCACAAAACATCTGGCAGAATTGTTTACTTGTCCTATGGCTTCTTAAATGAATGCAAACTATCTATCAGCTGTCCTAGTAAAAGTAGTTTCCTAATCATCAGTGCCTAGGATAATCTGATAACAAATTCAGCATTTGATAACGAATTTTTTTAAAACTCTGAGCATCAAAGTTTAAAAAAAATTTTTTTAACATTTAATCACTGTAAAAGCAATTGATATATTTTTAACCTAATATCAAGTAGAGTGAATTTTTTTTTTTTTTTTTGCGGTATGCGGGCCTCTCGCTGTTGTCGCCTCTCCCGTTGCGGAGCACAGGCTCTGGACGCGCAGGCTCAGTGGCCATGGCTCACGGGCCCAGCCGCTCTGCGGCATGTGGGATCTTCCCGGACTGGGGCACGAACCCGCGTCCCCTGCATCGGCAGGCGGACTCTGAACCACTGCGCCACCAGGGAAGCCCCAGAGTGGTTTTGTAAGTAAACTATTTTATGTGTCTTTTTGGAAATGACAACCTGAAAGTGAATTATACTATCTACGCCCATTTCTTAAAAAAAAAAAAAAAAAAAAAATCGAACAGTGTCTGTGCCTACAACTTTAATAATGAGCTATATTAATCAACTTGGTCTTTTGTGTAGGTAAGCTTGTAATCTAATTATCATGATCCCTTTGTTTGCTAGTAATTTTTATTATTGATTTTACTGTACTTGGCTTGGCCATGAATGAGCAGAAGCCTAAAACAGTCTCCAGAGAAATCATTCCCTTTCCTACAACACTGCTCTGGTCTAGCTTGGAATCAAGTTCAGAATTTCTACGTTCAATTTATGAGTCGACATATACTACCAACTCAAATATGTTTGAAACCAGAAACAAATTCTCTGTTGGCTATTGTTCCTTCTTAAATCCTATCAACTTAAATAATTTTTGAAAGCTTTTTAACTACCTTGTTCTGTTATTCCAGTATACTAAAACAAAACGAAACAAAAAAACTTCGCCTCTGGTCTCCACTGCTAAGCCATATAGATGTCATTCTAAATTATGCCCTAAACCTAAAGCAGACCCTAAATATTGCTCCATGACCTGCCATTGTCTCTGTGTCCAAAGCTACTTCCTTCTCCATAGCCTTCTCATATTTATGCAACAAGCCTTTCACAAACACCCGGTCCAGGCTGGATATTGCTCTCATTGGGGCTCATAGTCTAGTAGGAGAGACAGGTATCAAACAAAAATTGCACAATAAATTGTTTCGCTGCGTTGCTAATAAGCCCTGTTAAAGCAAAATCATGAGGGGCAAGTTGTCTCGACAGCAATGTTTCAGTGGACACTGAGATGTTGGACAGAGTTAACGGGGCTCAGGTGTGGCGGTCAGTTCAGGAATGAAGACCCACTTCCGAGAAGCCCTTGAGGCAGAAAATCAAAGACCGGCCATCTGACCTCAGGGAGGACAGGGGTGCCCTGAGAGACTGGTGAGGGTCGGGACCAGTTCATGCAAGGGGGGGTGACAGGGACGAGCTGAGGGTGCGGACACCTTCTCTGAGAAGCAGGAAGCTCTTGAAGGTTTTAAGCAGAGAAGGAGACAGCATATATTTGGAAGTTAAAATATTCTGACTGCTAGTGGAGAAAACTGGAGGAGTGTGAATGCAGGAGCCCAGGGTACGGGGGGGGTAGTGCAGGATATTGGGGAGATGGTGGTGGCTGGGATCGCTGTGGCGGCTTTGAAGATGCAACAAAGTGGGGAGACTGGAGAAATGCTGAGAAAGTCGAGTTGACGGCACCTGGAGAGAGTTAACTGGGTGTGAAGTGGGGACAGGCAGGTGTCTGCACGGGCAGCCCCGGGCTTCGCAGGTGCCGTTTCCCGGGTGGCGGGCACAGGATGAAGGGCAGCCTGTCGTGTTACTGGAGGAGTGTGAATGCAGGAGCCCAGGGTACGGGGGGGGGGGCTAGTGCAGGATATTGGGGAGATGGTGGTGGCTGGGATCGCTGTGGCGGCTTTGAAGATGCAACAAAGTGGGGAGACTGGAGAAATGCTGAGAAAGTCGAGTTGACAACACCTGGAGAGAGTTAACTGGGTGTGAAGTGGGGACAGGCAGGTGTCTGCACGGGCAGCCCCGGGCTTCGCAGGTGCCGTTTCCCGGGTGGCGGGCACAGGATGAAGGGCAGCCTGTCGTGTTGTCTGTCTCTGTGGTGTAGACTAGAAGGAATAGGCTACCGAGGCTTACCTGACGTAGAAAAGCCTGGTTAGGGGCTGTCAGTCAACTGAGGACACGACATCCCAGCACAGGTGTGTGACTTTAGTAATTGTAAGACCCAAGGAGGCCACTTGTAGCTGCATCAGTGTTACATCAGTGGCCATAACATCTGGACACGTTTTCATTGGCGAGCGTGACCTTTCTACTTGAGAACCCCCTGGGGACTCTGCATCACCTTCCTCCTACCCCTTAGAAGTTTCCTCCAACTTGTATCTACCAGCCCTGCTTGAGGAGCTGAGGGCAAACTCCCGTGGAGCTGGAGAAAAGCTGCTCTTGTATTGCGATTCTGGTTTGATAATCTTACTCTACACTTTCTATCAAACACACTGCAGAGAGATGTGCAATTGTGATTTTTCTTCTGGGACAGTTGCCTGTGAGCCGTTCAAGACAGGATGAAAACTAGGTAGTTGGATGTACTGACTCAGACTTAAACGTTTTATCTGGGCTGGAGAGAGATGTTTAACAATCCTCCAAAGACATGGAAATAATTTTATTATATAGTAATGAATGCATCTCCGACATTGTTCTACATGCTTTTACAAGTAGCAATTAATCGTCAAAACCACCCCAAAAGTTTAGTGCTGTTATTATGACCATTTTACAGGTGGGGAAACTGAGGCACAGGAAGATGACTTTTTCAGAGGCACATAGCTAGGAAGTGGTGGAGCTGAGATTCTGAATGCAGGCTAACTATGAAATTCGAGCTCTTAATCACTGTGCTCTACTGTCTAAGGAAAGAGTCGAGTCTAAAACCAAGCTGGGGTCTAGGAGTCCTCCTTCTAGGTGCCCTGAGTCACTCCAGCAGTTACATCACAGTCGTGGTGATCAACCAGCAGCCACTTAATTTAAACCTTCCTTCCTTGCTTCAGACATCCTACTTCTCTATTTTCTTAGGTCCTTTGATCTCTGTCCAATTGTCAGAAATCAGATGCCATTGGACAGGAGTCACAGAGCGGCTGCTGCCGTCGTGGCAGAGTCTGTGCTCTTTCTCTTCCCCCTCCTGGTCAAGCTCCTTAAAAAACAAAAGGGTTATACCAGGGGAGACAAACACCACCCAGGTGAGCAGCAGCGGCTACTGATTCAGAACTTGGTGTAGCAAGAGGGTTCCCCCCTCCTTGTGTTTGACGGAGACCCCAGGGCAGGCAGGGGCGTGGGGAAGCTTAACGGAGAAAAACCAAAAGGTGAGGCTTCAGGTGTGTCTTGATGGGAGGCGGTGGGCACTGGGAAGCTGGCGGTGGGCTAACCAGGACCAGGACCTCCTATGTGATTGGCTAGGGCAGCGGATCTGGTTTCTCTGGTTGGTCCAAGTTGGAAGTGAAGGTGAACCGAGAAGAGCTGTCAGGTACTGACGGAGTCTTGGCCGTATGGAGCCTATCGCTGCAGAAGCTGGGGTTTGGCTTCCAGGGCTGGTTGCTGCAGGTCGTGGGTCAGCGTTCTCTCTTGTTTATGGTCTGGCTGATGTCCTGTAATATATTCAGTCTCTCATACCCGCTGTTCATCATTTTCTCACGTTCTTGAAACATACTTTCCTTAAATTCTATGCTACCACGACCCTCCTGGATTTAGCGCTCTTTGCATGTTTTTATTTGCACAGGGGGTGCACTGTCCTTGCTATTAATTAAACTTGCTGTTGGCCAAATGGCTCCCCATCACGTGGAACCTCTTCTTTACCCTCATCTCAACTTCTGTGTGTTGAATTCTATGTCTGAGCCAGACTCAACTACAGCAAGTTTCAGCTGACCTGGAAAGTCTCTCCCATCATTTCCATCTGGTGGCTAATTCCTGTTTACTTGTAAACCTCAGCGTAGATGTCACTTCCTCCAGCAAGCTTTCTGGGAACCCTCAAAAAGTCTGAGCTCCCAGTGTCCCTACTCTAGGACACTGGTTTTAAAACACTGATCACATTGTATTGTGTTGTCTATTAATTCATATTTTCTCCCCCAAACTCTGAACAATTCTGAGGAACAGTTACCATTGTAGAGCCCTGTAGAGCAGAGAGCCAATAAATGTTTGTTGAAGTAATGAACTGGTTCTAAACTGAGTGTGAGAAACTATATCAAAGCTTGCGAGGTTCACAGAATCCTTCGTGAGCCCCAGAGTATGGGGCAGGTGCACTTCATGGAAAGGTGTTTCCTGTAAGCTCCTATAAACGGGTCGGGAATGAGATGGGAAACCAGACGTGTAAATCTTTGGAACAGAAAGCAGATGACTTTGCACTCCTCTTCCTGAAATGTGGAAACGAGGGTGGATGAGTGATGCGCCCCGAGGCCGTGTTGGGAATCGGGGAGCAGAGGGGCGCTCGGCCTTGGGCCTCTAACCATGGACCTGCTAACACTTACTGCCCATGATAAGCACTCGTTCGCCAGATTAATTTCACAAGACACATTAAAAACAAAATACATTTTTGCAAAGGGCAAGCGATGTCCATCTTCCATCTTGAAAGTTCATTAGAAATTGAAAAAGCTTATCTGGAAAAGAGTGAACACTTTTGGCCCAGCACAGAGACCGTCCTATGACTTGCTTTTTTTAGTGCCCTTCTGGACAACTGGGGTTGTTTTAGTTCTCTGTGAGCTGTTCTTGTCAAAATTATTTTTCAATTTCCTTCGTGTAAAGATCAAAAAAAAAAAAAAATCCTGTAGTGAGAGCACAATGAACGAATTGCCTTTCATCCTCCAGGAACTTAATTTTAGGAAAGTTTTTACTTGTCTGAGAAGAAAGGAACTGGAATCTGAATTCCCATTGGAGGGGGGCTAACCTGAGGAATCTGGTTGAGCCCCTCAGGCCCACTATTGTAGTTAGCTGTGTGAGGGGAGGGAGGGAATTACAGATTCTGTGATAACCGGAACCCGAGGCCGTGTTGGGAATCGGGGAGCAGAGGGGCGCTCGGCCTTGGGCCTCTAACCATGGACCTGCTAACACTTACTGCCCATGATAAGCACTCGTTCGCCAGATTAATTTCACAAGACACATTAAAAACAAAATACATTTTTGCAAAGGGCAAGCGATGTCCATCTTCCATCTTGAAAGTTCATTAGAAATTGAAAAAGCTTATCTGGAAAAGAGTGAACACTTTTGGCCCAGCACAGAGACCGTCCTATGACTTGCTTTTTTTAGTGCCCTTCTGGACAACTGGGGTTTAGTTCTCTGTGAGCTGTTCTTGTCAAAATTATTAATTTCCTTCGTGTAAAGATCAAAAAAAAAAAAAAATCCTGTAGTGAGAGCACAATGAACGAATTGCCTTTCATCCTCCAGGAACTTAATTTTAGGAAAGTTTTTACTTGTCTGAGAAGAAAGGAACTGGAATCTGAATTCCCATTGGAGGGGGGCTAACCTGAGGAATCTGGTTGAGCCCCTCAGGCCCACTATTGTAGTTAGCTGTGTGAGGGGAGGGAGGGAATTACAGATTCTGTGATAACCGGAGATCTAACCTTAAATATCTAAAGACAAAAGAGGATATTGGGGTTAGAGGTTTGGGGCTTCAAAGGAGAGGAAGGCAATTCACATGGAGGTGGAAAAGCAGATGTGTTGATAAATGTTCCGTGGGCCAGGCAGAGACTGTGGGACAGAGTGGACTCGGATCCCTAGGCCCTGCTAAGCTTCACCACCACACCCAGCCGTACTCTTGGCTAATAGCTCTGGAGATGGCTCTACTCCAGGAATTGGCCCTTTAAGTTCTTAGGCAGCTGGGGGAAGGTCAAAGATGTTTCCTAAGATTATTTTGGCCCTTCATTATTTTCAGCTTGAAATAATCCACAAGCCAAAAGAGGGTGGAAAATATTGTTCCCCTACGTAATCAATTTACCATCAGATTTTCTTTAAAAAAAAATTAGAGATGTAGAGTTGTAAAAAGGCAAAATCAAAAACAAAACCACCCCTCAGTTCTGAGGGCTGACTTTTGCCTGTCACTAACTCCAGGAGTTGTTTTGATTCCAAGTCCCTGGCTTGGTGTTGCCCATCTGTCTCTCCATGGTCACCTCGGCCTGGACCACCCTTCCCGGAGTGTCCCCACCTCCACCCCTCCCTGCACTGCACACGCCCTGAGCGGCGTGGCTTCTCACCCTCAGGCAAACACCGTGTCAGAATGCAGTCTCTGGAAGGAGAAATGTAAAAACACTGAATGAGGACTGACTTAACAATACTTTTTTTTAATCTGCTAAATTTTATTTTAATTTACTTTGTTTTAAATTTTTATTTTACATTAGTTGATTTGCAATGTTGTGTTTCATGTGTACAGCAAAGTGATTCAATAATATATATACATATATCCATTCTTTTTCAGATTCTTTTCCCATATAGGTTATTATAGATTACTGAGTAGAATTGCCTGTATTACACAGTTAAGTCCTTGTTGATTGTCTATTTTATACATAAAATAGATACATATTTATATGTCTAATAGTGTGTATATGTTAATCCCAAACTCCTAATTTATCCCCCCATTCCCCGTTGGTAACCATAAGTTTGTTTTCAAAGTCTGAATCCATTTTGGTTTTGTAAATAAGTTTATTTGTATCGTTATTTTTAGATTCCACATATAAGTGATATAATATTTGTCTTTCTCTGACTTCATTTAGTATGATGATTTCTAGGTCCATGCATGTTGCTGCTAGTGACATTATTTACTTATTTTTGTGGCTAAGTAATATTCCATTATATATATTGTACAACATCTTCTTTATCCATTCCTCTGTCGATGGACATTTAGGTTACTTCCACGTCTTGGCCATTGTAAATAGTGCTGCAGTGAACATTGGGATGCATGTATCTTTCCAAATTATGGTTTTTCTCAAGATCTATGCCTGGGAGTGGGATTGCTGGATCGTGTGATAGTTCTATTTTTAGTTTTTAAGGAACCTCCATAATGTTCTCCATAGTGGTTCTACCAGTTTACATTCCCACCAGCAGTGTAGGAGGGTTACCTTTTCTCTTCACCCTCTCCAGCATTTGTTTGTAGTCTTTTTGATTATGGCCGTTCTGCTGGTGTGAGGTGATCTCTCATTGTAGTTTTGATTTGCATTTCTCTAATGATTAGTGATGTTGAGCATCTTTTCATGTGCTTTTTATCCATCTGTATGTCTTCTTTGGAGAAATGTCTATTTACATCTTCTGCCCATTTTTTGACTGGGTTGTTTGATATTGACCTGCATGAGCTGTTTGTGTATTTTTGGAGATTAATCCCTTGTTGGCTGCATCATCTGCAAATATTTTCTCCCATTCTGTGGGTCATCCTTTCATTTTGTTTATCGTTTCCTTTGCTGTGCAAAAGTTTTTAAGTTTAATTAGCTAACATTAGTTTATTTTCGTTTAGCTTCATTACTATAGGAGGTGGATCCAAAAAGATATTCTTGCAATTTATGTCAAAGAGTGTTCTACCTATGTTTTCCTCTAAGAGTTTTATAGTATCCAGTCTTACATTTAGGTCTTTAATCCATTTTGCGTTTATTTTTGTGTATGGCATTAGAGAATGTCTAGTTTCATTCTTCTACATGTGTCTGTCCAGTTTTCCCAGCACCATTTATTGAGGGGACTGTTTCTTCTTCATTGGATATTCTAGTTTACTTTGTAGAATAACTGACCATAGGTGCATGGGTTTATTTCTGGGATTTCTATCCTGTTCCATTGATCTATAAGTCTGTCTTTGTGCCAGTACCATACTGTTTTGATTACTATAGCTTTGTAGTATAGTCTGAAGTCAGGGAACCTGATTGCTCCAGCTCCGTTTTTCTTTCTCAAGATTGCTTTGGCTATTCGGGGTCTTTCGTGTTTCCATACAAATTGTGAAATTTTTTTCTAGTTCTGTGAAAAATGCCATTGGTAATTTAATAGGGCTTGCATTGAATCTGTAGGTTGCCTTGGGTAGCATAATCATTTTGATGGTATTGATTCTTCCAATCCAAGAACATGGTATATCTTTCCGTCTGTTTGTGTCATCCTCAATTTCTTTCATCAGCATCTCATAGTTTTCAGAGTACAGGTCTTTTTCCTCCTTAGATAGATTTATTCCTAGGTATTTTATTCTTTTTGATGCAGTGGTACATGACATTGTATCCTTAATTTCTCTTTCTGATCTTTTGTTGTTAGTGTGTAGAAATGCAAGAGATTTCTGTGTATTACTTTTGTATCCTACAACCTTACTGAATTCATTAGTGAGCGCTAATATTTTTCTGGTAGCATCTTCAGGATTTTCTAGGTATTGTATGTTGTCTGCAAACAGTGACAGTTTTACTTTTCCAATTTGGATTCTTTTTATTTTCTTCTCTGGTTGACATGGCTAGGACTTCCAAAACTATGTTGAATAATAGTGGTGAGAGTGGACATCCTTGTCTTGTTCCTGATCTTAGAGGAAATGCTTTCAGTTTTTAATCTTTGAGTAGCTGTGGGTTTGTCATATATGGCCTTTATCATACCTATCATATATAGGTATGTTCTCTCTATGCCCCCTTTCTGGAGAGTTTTTATCATTAATGGGTGTTGAATTTTGTCAGAAGCTTTTTCTGCGTCTATTGAGATGATCATATGGTTTTTATTTTTCAGTTTGTTAATGTGGTGTATCACACTGATTGATTTGCAGATATTGAAAAAATCCTTGCATCCCTGGGATGAATCCCACTTGATCTTGGTGTATGATCCTTTTAATAATGTATTGTTGGATTCAGTTTGCTGGTATTTTGTTGAGGATTTTTGTGTCTATGTTCATCAATGATATTGGCTTCTAATTTTCCTTTCTTGTGGCATCTTTGGTTTTGGTATTGGGGTGATAGTGGCCTCATAGAATGAACTTAGGAGTGTTCCTTCATCTGCAGTTTTGTGAAATAGTTTCAGAAGGATAGGTATTAACTCTTGTCCAAATGTTTGATAGAATTTGTCAGTGAAGCCACGTAGTCCTGGACTTCTGTTGATTAGACGTTTTTAAATTACAGTTTTGATTTCAGTACTTGTGATTGGTCTGTTCATATTTTCTGTTTCTTCCTGGTTCAATCTTTGAAGATTGTACCTAACAATTTGTCCATTTCTTCTAGGTTGTCCAATTTACTGGCATATAGTTGCTTGTGGTAGTCTTACGGTCCTTTGTATTTCTTTGGTGTCCATTATAACTTCTCCTTTTTCATTTTGAATTTTATTGATTTGAGCCCTCTCTCTTTTTCTTTATCAGTATGGCTAACAGTTTTCAATTTTGTTTCTTTCTAAAGCATCAGCTTTCAGTTTCACTGATCTTTTGTTTTCTTTGTCTCTATTTCATTTATTTCTGCTCTGATCTCTTTATGATTTCTTTCCTTCCAACTTTGGGTTTTGTTTGTTCTTTCTCTAGTTGCTTTAGGTGTAAGGTTAGGTTGTTTATTTGAGATTTTTCTTGTTTCCTGAGGTAAGTGTGTATTGCTATAAACTTCCCTCTTAGAAATGCTTTTACTGTGTCCCACAGGTTTTGGATTGTTGTGCTTTCATTTTCATTTGTCTGTAGGTATTTTTGATTTCCTCTTTGATTTCTTCAGTGAAGAAATCATTGGTTGTTTAGTAACATTGTTTAGTGTCCATGTGTTTGTGTTTTTTAGTTTTCTTTCTTGTAACTGAGTTCTAATCTCATTGCCCTGTGGTCAGAGAGGAATCTTGACATGATTTCAATTTTCTTAAATTTGCTGAGGTTTGCTTCGTGGCCCAGCATGTGATTAATCCTGGAGAATGTCCATGTGCACTTGAGAAGAATCTGTATTCTGGGCTTTCAGATGGAATGTTCTATAAATATCAATTAAGTCCATCTGGTCTAATGTGTCATTTATGCTTGTGTTTCCTTATTGATTTTCTGTCTGGGTGATCTGTCCATTGATGTAAATGAGGTGTTAAAGTCACCCACTATTACTGTATTACTGTTGATTTCTCCTTTTATGGCTGTTAGCATTTGCCTTATATATTGAGGTGCTCCTATGTTAGGTGCCTGTATATTTACAATTGTTATACCTTCTTCTTGGATGGGTCCCTTGATCATTACATAGTGTCCTTCTTTTGTCTCTTGTAACAGTCTTTATTTTAAAGTCTACTTTGATACGGTTATTGCTACTCCAGCTCTTTTGATTTCCATCTGCATGGAATATATTTTTCCATCCCCTCATTATCAGTCTCTATGGTCCCTAGATGCAAAGTGGGTCTCTTGTGGACAGCACATATAGGGGTATTTTTTTTTTATCCATTCAGCCAGTCTGTCTTTTGGTGGGAGGATTTAATCCATTTGCATTTAAGGTCATTATGGATATGTGTGTTCTTATTGCCATCTCAATTGTTTTGGATTTGTTTCTGTAGGTCTTTTTTCTTCCCTTCCTCTTTTGTTCTCTTTTCCTGTGATTTGGTGACTATCTTTAATGTTGTGTTTGGATTGCTTTTTCTTTTGTTTGTGTGTATCTGCAGACTTTTCCTTTGTGGTTGCCATGAAGTTATTTTTAAAAATACATTTATTTATTTTTTATCTTTGGCTGCGTTGGGTCTTCATTGCTGTGTACAGGCTTTCTCTAGTTGTGGAAAGTGGGTGCTACTCTTCATTCCGGTGCACAGGCTTCTCATTGTGGTGGCTTCTCTTGTTGCGGAGCACAGGCTGTAGGCACACGGGCTCAGTAGTTGTGGCTCGCGGGCACTAGAGTGCACACTCAGTAGTTGTGGCACATGGGCTTAGTGGCTCCACGGCATGTGGGATCCTCCTGGATCAGGGCTCAAACCTGTGTCCGCTGTGCCACCAGGGAAGTCCTACCATGAGGTTTTGATACAGCAGTCTATATATGTATAGAAGATTATTTTGAGTTGCTGGTCTCTTCATTTCAAATGCATTTCCATTATCCTACATTTGTACTCTCCTCTTCTCATGATTGCTGGTTTTGATATATTTGTGTGTAAATGATTTCCAACCTTTATGTTTGCCTTTACTGGTGAGCTTTCCCATTTGTAATAATACTTTAAAAATTATTTTATTCCCATTTTCATCTCATTTACCTTTCCAGTTTTTCTATTATAAGGTATTCATACATATATTATTTTTTGACGTTAGACGTCTTTCAGAAGTTATTTGAAAAAGTCATGATGACCAAATTACTGTAATTTATGTGTTTGGCTGCCTGTCAGAAAGCAAACCATGGAGGAGGTTATTTTATAGTAACACTCCTAAAATATCTGTTATAGTTAACAGGTGATAGAACACTTAGTTCTGAGGACTTTTGAAAGCATTCCCCTCTCTCTCTCTCTCTCTGTATATATATGTAATATGTGTAATATATAAATTACAAGGTTATATATATTACATATATATTACAAGATATTACAAGATTGAACACAGATAATATTGAATTAAAAAATTATGCATACTCAAGACATACCTGTTTTTATTTTCTGTATCCTATTGGTTTGACACAACTAGGATATAAAATTAAATAGAATTATTTTAATGATATCATCAAGAAAAAATGGAAATTGTTGAGTAAAAGATGACTATTTTAATAGATAAAGATATATTTAAGTAAGGGAAGATAATAAATATGGCATGTTTTGTACCTAAGCAATATAATTGAATTTCTTTAAGGATTGTTTTGCCTCTTGACATATTTTAATTGACATATATTTTTTCTATATTGTATAATTCACTTTACATATTTTAACGTAAGTATGGCAAACTAACAATGAAATACCAGAAAAGGAATGTAAATAAACAATCCCTTTTAAAATTGCTTAAAAAAATACTTAGGAATAAACCTCACCAAGGAGTTCAAAGACATATGCTGAGAACTACAAAGCATTAATAAAGAAAATTGTTGATGATTCAGAGATGGAAAAATATCCATGCTGTTGGACTGGAAGAATTAATATTGTTAAAATGGCCATACTACCCAAAACAATATACAGATTTAGTGCAATCCCTATCAAATTTTCCATGACATTTTTTTGCAGAACTAGAACGAATAATCCTAAAACTTATATGGAACCATAAAAGACCCAGAACTGCCAAAGCAATTCTGAGGCATAACCCTCCCAGACTTTAGAAAATACTACAAAGCTGCAGTAATCAAACAGTGTTGTATTGCCACGAAACAGATATATGGATCAATGGAATAGAATAGCCCAATGGTAAGCCCATACACAAATGTTAATCTTCAACAAAGGAGGCAAGAATATATAATGGAGAAAAGAGAGGCTCTTCAGCAAGTGGTGTTGGTAAAGTTGGACAGCCACATGTGAATCAATGAAGCTAGAACACACTTCCACACCATACACAAAAATAAACTTAAGGTGGCTTAATGACTTAGTTATAAGACATCACACCATACAACTCCTGGAAGAGAACATAGGTAAAATATTCTCTGGCATAAATCAGTCTCCAAGGCAATAGAAATAAAAGCAGAAATAAACAAATGGGACCTAATGAAACTTATAAGCTCTTGCACAGTAAAGGAAACCATAAAATGAAAAGAAAACCTATGGACTTGGGGGAGAAAATATTTGCAAATGATGAGACCAACAAGGGCTGAATTTCCAAAATATACAAATAGCTTCTACAACTGAATAACCAAAAACCCCCCAAAGAACCCAATCAGAAAATGGGCAGAAGACCTAAATAGATATTTCTCCAAAGACATACAGATGGCCAAAAAGCATATGAAAAGATGCGCAACATTACTAATTATTAGAGAAATGTACATCGAGACTACAATGAGATCACCTCACTCCAGTCAGAATGGCCATCACCATAAAGTCTACAAACAATAAATGCTGGAGAGGGTGTGGAGAGAAGGGAACCATCCTATACTGTTGGTGGGAGTGTAAATTGGTACACCCACTGTGGAGAACAATTACGGAGGTTCCTTAAACTAAAAATAGAACTACCATATGATCCAGCATTTCCACTCCTGGACATATATCCAGATAAAAACATAATTCAAAAAGGTATCTGCACCCAAATGTTCAGCACTATTTACAATAGCCAAGACACGGAAGCAACCTAAATGTCCATTAACAGAGGAATGGGTAAAGAAGGTGTGGTACATATATACAGTGGAATATTACTCAGCCATAAAAATGAATGAAATAACGCCATTTTCAGCAACGTGGATGGACCTAGAGTTTCATACTAAGTGAAGTCAGACAGGGAAAGACAAATATCGTATGATATCACTTATATGTGGAATCCAAAAAAACGAAACATGAACTTATTTACAAAACAGACAGGCTTACAGATATCAAAAATAAATGTATGGTTACCAAAGGGGAAAGGGGGAGACAAATTATGAAGTTGAAAAATATACATACTACTATATATAAAGTAGATAATCAACAAGGACCTATGGCACAGCACAGGGAATTCTAATCAATATACTGTAATAACATATGGGAAAATAATTTGAAAAAGAATAGATTCATACACACATATATAACTGAATCACTCTGCTGTACACCCAAAACTAACACAACATTGTAAATCAACTATACTCCAATATAAAATAAAAATTTTAAAAGATATTAAAAGGCTGATGTCTTCTTACTTAAGGTATGGGCAAAGAAAATGTCTACTCTTGTCATTTCTTTGTTTTAACAATTTATAAATAACTATAATGCACAAGGAAATGGGTGGACTATTAATACAAAGACTGAGAGACAGTGTTAATTGGGTAACCTTAGACCTTATATCCGTGGTGATGGAAGTGTGAGCAGGCAAGATTAGGCCCATAATAAAGAAATGCCATTCAGATTGGAAAAAAAGATATAAAACTGTTTTTCTCCAGACATGATTCTGTCTATAGAAGATGCACAGAAATCCCCCAAAACGCTATTAGAACTAGTAAACAAGTTCAGTACATTTGTAGGATGCAAGTTAAATACACAAGAATTAATTTTATTTTTATACACTGGTAAGGTAATATCTAAAAAAGAAATTAAGAAAACAATTTCTCTTACCATATCATCAAAAAATATATGTATATGAAAAAATTTAACAAAATAAATGCAAGATTTATAAATTGAAACTGGTAAACCACTGTTTGAAAGAAAATAAAGAAGGCGGTAAGGGCCCTAAAAAGCACCATGTCTCTGCTCAGGTTCTTCTACTTCCTGTCATGCTGTATTTGAAGAGTTTATATTCCCAAAGGAGTTATATGGCAAGTAGCTGATGATACTGAAGCTGCCATTATACTAACGTTTTTGGTCTTGTGAAAAGAAAAGCATCTGCTATCAACCAGAAATAGATTAGCTTATGCTGTTGTTATGTCTGCTGTATCTCAACAGAGATGAAGGAGGTTCTTGGTAACACTCAGCAGGAGGCTCTACTGATGCCCCAAATTAGAGGATGAATAAATACCAACTTCTCTGCATCCAATTTACATCCTAGACACACATTCCAGGAAGTGTGCCACCTCTGTGTTCAGTTCACAGATGCCAGAGAACTTGGTCTCCGTGGTGGTGTCAAAGCCAAGCCTTCTAACTGCCCCCATCATCTGAGTATCTCTAGTACTTCATTTGTCAGAAAGAAAAGCCATCCCCAATCTCCTCTTACGGATTAAAGGAGTTTGTTAGAATAAGCTGATAGGTAACAATGGAGTAGTGAGGCAGTGATACACACGTATGCTGTACAGTAAGATGGAATCATTTTTTTTTCCAGTTCAATGGGTAGTTAACATTTCTTTAGATACCTGTTTTTGCCTGGAAATCAGAAGGTCACAGAATTACTCTGAACCTGGGACCAATCCTCAATGTTAACTGAATGAGTCATAGATCAACTATCTAATTAGGTAAACATAAAAAAAAATGTAGGATTAATTTTATGTATTCAATGCAGTTATCTTAAAAGTGCACAGGTTTTTCTTTTTTTAATCTAATTTACCTTTGCTACTATATTATCTTCCTAACTGGTGTAATCTATATTTAAATACTATTTAAATTTTGAAATTATCTTCACCATTATTTCATGAGCTGAAGAGACTGATATACTCAAAAGCTGTATTTGTGAAAAGTCCACAGTTTTTTAATGTTTGATTTAGGTAGGTGCCATAGTCCCATATTCATGGTTTTTATTATCACTGTAAAGTTGTTTTTCTTACAAACTGAGAAGGTCTCCTAGTTTCTGGGTTTGGCTGTAAATAGTGTAAAAAACAGGTTGACGAAAACCACTGCAGTTTCTAATTGTCAATGACACATCTCAGCTACAAGAAGAGAGTAAAAGGTAGTTGAAGACTCCCAGTGTTATCAGTTTCAACGAAGTAGTAGACTTGACAATATTTTATTTCAAAAAGCAAGGTTACCTTGTGTCGTTACTAATTCCAAGGGTAAAGCAAATTAATCATCCCAATTAGAGAGTCTTCCCACTCAAGGAGACCATAAGTCAAGTGTAGCTGTTCTGAGGCAAGCATTTATAGACAATAAAGCATCCAAAATTTAACAGTTGGAAATTACGTATTTTACTCTTTCTGGCCAGAGATGGGCAATGAAGTTTCACAAAGGCAGGGAGGAGCAATGCACATTCAAGTGCCTAGAATACGACACGTGAGATTGGAAAGATGAGAGCGGGCAAGATGTGGGAGCTTTTGCTTTTACGTGGGGAAGGAATACGATTGTGCTTGAAATGTTGAATGTAACTCAGGTTACACCCTGGAGAATGGATTGGAAGTACAGTGGGTGATTGAATGTGGGCAAATCAAATAAGAATCTTTTGCTTAATCCAGGTGAAAGATGATGGCAGATTACATACCAGTGTTTGAAGTGGAGACAGAAAGACCATCGTGTGTACAAGAGGCAGTGATGCACAGAGCTGGGCTCTGCTTAGTTATGGGTACAGGGGTCATTTAAGGATGGCTTACTGGTTTCTAGCTTATGCAACTTTTTGGATGGTGGTGTCTGAAGAAAATTTATTCTGTGTTTTACATTAATATATTGAGGATCTACTTAACAGAGAAACAGGTGTAACATGACAAGCGCAAAATAGAGTAGCAAAACAGTACTATTTTCATGGAATTTTTACTTCTACATATGCCTCCTAAATTTAATTTTCCTGGAAACTGCATCATATTTTGTATTTTTGCTAACAATTTTCCTGCCAAAGAAATAGATTCATTGAACTTCATACTGTTCACAGTTGGGCACAAAAATTTTATTAGGATTTCTTTTACTGTAGGTATTACTTTTTAAGATACAACTAACCAAATTCAGAATCTCATATCAGCTGCAAATGCATTCTTATTACTTCATAAAAATGTTAAATAACATCATTCCTAGAAATTAATTGCTTTAGATTATCTAAATTCTCTTTCCATTGGCCTAATTTTTCTAGTATCATAAAATAAGTGATCTATAGTTAATTCCTTTAAGAAAATTCTAATTTTCCAGGAGGAAATTATACAAATTATCTCATTTACTTTAGAGCATAGCTAAACATAATATGCACAACTGTGACAATACTCGTTTTTCTTCATTTGCTGTTTTTCTTCGATTTTAAGGCAGTCACTGTTCACTGAGACCAGTCTCTACGCCTGATTTGTACAACTTTAATATGTGCCTCTTCTCTGAAAATGTTTTTATGATGTTTGTGAACATTGTAAGAATTCTAACTTCACAAACATATTACAGAGCTAGGTAAATTGCTTAAATATCAATAATTGTAGAAATTAAAGGTCAAATTTTGGTCTATTTATGTCCCTGTGTTTAGTTAGATTTTCACCCCAAAATTCAAAAAGCAATTTCACCAATATTTCTAGATATACCTTTTTATTTATTTGGTGTTTATTAAGTCACGATCTAGTGGTGATTAAGGTAAAAGAAAATCTTGTTTTCTAAATTACAAACAGAGTTGAAGATACATTGGTGATATAGTTGCTTTAAGTAGGGAAAAAACAATATATTAAAGAGATTGTTTATTGATTTGTAACCTAGGCTAGTTTTATGTTTTAATATTTAAGCTAGGGCTGAAAAAATCAAATACATATGGTTTTGGGCAGCTAGAAGTTGCAAAGTTGAAGATTATTTAACAGGAAATGGTGAGGAGACAACTGTGGTAAAATGGAAAGATTACATCCTTCCTGAAGTCATTAAAATTCAATTAATGAGTAAAAACTTTACAATGGCCAACCTGGAAATTGATATAACAGAAAAAGTTTTGTTGTTTTAATTTTGTCATCAAAATATATATCCTAGATAATTAGTTTAATTAAAAGATTGAAAAAAATAGTCACAGCCTTGTAAAAGTTGATCAGTTGGTAGTAAACTTTGATCTAAGCTCACAATTAATTGTGATGCACTGCTTTTTCAGAATTTTTGTAGGTTATCATAATATACCACAATCAACTGACAATACTACACATAGATTGTGACTCTTAGATGAATCATTTAATTGGAAAATTCAGTTTGTCTCTTTAAAAGTAAGCTTTATCAGTTAAGGAGCTGTTTATTTCTTCTCCTCTCTCTGTCACAGACATACACAGGAAAATCAAACATCCAATTTTTAATTAGGGAGGCTACCTATTGATTCATACAGATATTATATACTGGTTAATCAGTTTTAACTCATTTCAATGTATTATATATTACACATAGAAAACAATTTTTAATTTTTTTTTTTTTTTTTTTTTTTTTTTTAAAAATTTTGCGGTACGCACGCCTCTCACTGCTGTGGCCTCTCTCGTTGCGGAGCACAGGCTCCGGACGCGCAGGCTCAGCGGCCATGGCTCACGGGCCCAGCCGCTCCGCGGCATGTGGGATCTTCCCGGACTGGGGCACGAACCTGTGTCCCCTGCATCGGCAGGCGGACTCCCAACTGCTGCGCTGCCAGGGAAGCCCTAATTTAATTTTTAATTAATGCAAATAATTAAACAAATGACTTGTACATGCAACACTGTTCTACAGCATTGATTTTAAATCCCTGATTTCATGACTGATGTTGGTCCTCAGTTACTTACTTGCTCCCTTATGCTGTTGTTTTTCTATATACGTTTCCATCTGTTAATATTTAATGCTTCATCTTTTCTGTTATTTTATTCATACTAGGTACCTTATACTATGTTTCATACAGATAAATAATTTAAATTACTAATGTGTTAGTCTTGATCATCAAAAATATAAAGTACTAGTTCTGGCCAAATAAAGTGCCTTATTCACTTGATTTTAAAGAAACTGATCCTGAGGATTGCAATAGAATTTAACTGAATAAAAACAAGCCTTTATTTGTCTAAGCACTGAGCCACAGTGATGCCTGGACTCCCTACTGTTTATCAGGCTCTGTTCTAGGTTTTGGTTAATAAGCAATAACAAGACAAACAATGCCCCTGCCTTCATACAGTTTGTAGTTGAGTGGAATAGAACGGAAATAAGTTTAAAAAGCAATCAGGAAAGATCATAAACTCATAACAGAAAAACAATGTCAATCCTGTTTCACAAAAACACTTAGATTGACAAATCTATCATGAGATTTACAAAGGAAAAAAAAGGCAGGCATAAATAAGAGCAGGAATGAAAATGAGACATAATAACAGATGCTATCAAGAATTAAAAGTAATAAGGAGCTATAATACTTTATGACAATAAACTGAAACTTTTAGAAGAAATATGGAAAGGAGAAGAAAGGCAACTTCTCTGCATTCATTAACACAAGCTAACAAAAAGTTGGGTTCTCTCCCCATTTAAAATACTGGATCAGTAAATACTTCTTCTCAAGAAAGCCCAATAAAAAGGTGACTGTAAAATGTTTTGCCATAAATTTAGAATTATTCAACTCATGTACAAATACTCTCCAAAAATAGAAAAAAAGAATTACTTGCATTACACTGGCATATTTTGATATCAACATGTAAGTAGAATAGTATATGAAAGAAATCAGGCCAATCTCTTGTGGACATTGATGATGAAACAGTCATCAAAACTGGCAGCACACATCCAGATAATACATTTTACTCATATTGGGCATATCTCAGTGGCATGTTGGCTTAATAGTTGAAAAGAAATCAATATATAATTTACTACACTAAGAATAAAAGAGAGGGCTTCCCTGGTGGCGCAGTGGTTGAGAGTCCGCCTGCCAGTGCAGGGGACATGGGTTTGTGCCCCGGTCTAGGAAGATCCCACATGCTGCGGAGTGGCTGGGCCTGTGAGCCGTGGCTGCTGAGCCTGCGCGTCTGGAGCCTGTGCTCTGCAATGGGAGAGGCCACAACAGTGAGAGGCCTGCATACCGCAAAAAAAAAAAAAGAATAAAAGAGAAAGCAATCAGATGATATACATAAATGGAGAAGTAATAGAAAGTAAGGTAAACTTAATTTTTATTTAAAATATTCTTAATCAAAAATAAAAGGAAACTACTAGAATCTAATAAAGTTATATAATCAAAAATAAAACTGAACATGTGTATTCAGGTCTTCTGCCATAGAACACCTGAATAGACCTTTTCCCAAAGAAGACAGAGATGGCTAATAGATATGTGAAAAGCTGTTCAAACCCACAATGAGATGTCACCTCACGCCTGTCAGAATGTCTATTATCAAAAAGTCTACAAATAACAAGTGTTGGCGAGGATGTGGAGAAAAGGGAACCCTCATGCACTGTTACTGGGAATGAAAGTTGATGCAGCCATTATGGAGAACAGTATGGAGGGTCCTCAGAAAACTAAACATAGAACTACCCTACAATCCAGAAATTCCATTACTAGGTATATATCCTAAAAGAAAAGCCAAAAATATTTATTTGAAAAGATACATGTACTCCAGTATTCATAGCAGCATTATTTACAATAGCCAAGATACAGAAGAAATCCAAGTGTCCATCAACAGATGAATAAAGATAGGATACACACACAATAAAATACCACTCAGCTATAAAAAAGAATGAGTGAAATTCTGCCGTTTACAACAAGGTAGATGTACCTAGAGAGTATTATGCTTACTGAAATAAATCAAGAGAAAGACAAATACTGTATGTTATCACTTATATGTGGAATCTAAAAGTATTAAACGAATGTTTATAACAAAACAGAAACAGACTTACAAATATAGAAAACAAACTAGTGGAAACCAGTGGGGAGAGAGGAAGGGGGAGGGGAAAGATAAGGGTATGGGATTAAGAGATACAAACTACTATGTATAAAATAGATAAGCAACAAGGATATATTGTACAGCACAGAGAAATATAGCCATTATTTTGTAATAACTTTAAATGAAGTATAATCTATAAAAACACTGAATCACTATGTTGTACACCTCAAACTAATATATTTTAAATCAACTATACATTAAAAGTTGTGAGAAATCTAATTCGGATCAATAAGAAGGAAAATATTAAGTAATTCAATAACCCTTACCTAGTTCAAGAGCACCCAGTTATTACCACAGTTCTCTTGTTTTTTTTTATTTTGGTGGTGTTGAATTTTGTGTAATGGGCCTTCATTACTTTTGTAATAAATGAAGAAATATACAATTAAAAAAATAGCAAGCATTATAGTGAGATGTTAGAAGCAAGCACTTCAACATCTTATATCAGTATCTTAAACATATTTCTGGGTGTATATTTAGTGAATCAATATAGGAAAAAGGATTAAATAAATAGAAAGCTGAAAATTTTATTATTTACACATGATAAGATTATGCAGAAACCCAATGTAATGTAGAGATCAGTAATTAGAATTAGTAGAAGAGTTTTGCAAATTTTCTGGGAGTTTAAAAAATCAATTCTCCTTTACATTTTCATACACTAAACAAGTAAGAGGAAACACTTTTGTTTCTTTTGCAATAGCTAGAAATTAGTTAATATTAAGAGTAGTTATAAATTAAAATGTACAATTTCTGTTGAAAATTATAAAATTATATTGAACATATATTACAACCTTATAAATCATTGGAGGCATATGACACCTTCATGAATAAGAAGACAGTATCATACAGATACCAGTATTCCTTAACTGACCCACAAATTCTATAGAAAACCGAAATATTTTGTGGTGAAGTTTGACAAAAATGTATACAAAGAAACAAAGGATAAAAGTAACCACTCTACTGTCCCAGAATCAGGAAGGATGAAGAGCTTCCCCGATAAACATCAATAATAATTTTGAAGCCCTTATATTAGGACTGAGATAGAGAAAAACTGAAAGAGTAAAGAGCTCAGAGAGACACCCAAGAATGTATAGTAATTTGATTTGTGATAAAGCATGTATTATAGATTCACTTCAAGGTGAATAAAATATTAAAGTTAAAAACAGTTTAATACTTTTGAGATACATTTTTTTGTCATGTTAAAAATATAAAAATACAACTTTTGCCAATAACAGCAAGGAGTATGATGCCATTTCTTTATAACATCCCTGTGTATCATCTATCATCTAATTATTTTTCTAAATAGATACATGAATAATTTTATCAAATATAAATTATGGCTATTTTGAGAAGTTAACTTCTGTAAACTTTCAATATTTTCTAGTTTGCAATTTTTAAGTTTTATAAAGTGAGCATATATTGTTTTCCAGGATATAAGGTTAGTAATCTTTCGAACCATTTTAAAAATGAATATGTTATCAGAAAGCCTTGCACCTAACACTAAAATAACGCTCAATTCTTTTAATTTTCTAATAAACATATACAGTTTATGTAATGAATGGAAAATTAAAAAGTTATTTTAGTTGACATTTCATATGTTCTCAATTGGATTAAAAAGTTGGGCGAAAGTTACTTTGGTGTCCTGCTACCTCATCTCTCCTCTGCTGCATTTTCATAGGCGCTGTTTCCCACTAAGATATCTCTGAAAAATAATCCCCACTTAGATGTTGAATAATAAACATACTGTTTTCCAGGCACACCAGAAAATCAAAAATCTTTCAAGAGTTTAAAAAAAGAAGTTTTATGCAGGAAGTAGCACAATGGAATTTATAGAATGTAGCAAGATATGGAGTTGATACTTTGGGTGCTGGATGTTCACATTGTATATTAATAACTATTTTTAGTTGAACCTAGGTTCGTAAATATATTTCAGAATTGATGTCTTTGCCTAGTGGGTCCCATATATTGACAGAAATACTTTCATTGAGTCAAAAATTTTTTTAAATATTTATTTTACTGGATCTAACTAGATATTATAGGCATGCAGAATGTGCTCTGAGGGCTTTCTATGTCCTTATCGCCATGAAAAAGGAAAAACAGATATTTAAACAAAATGTTTAGCATTGTACCTGAAGCATTATATTTTCCCTAAAATATCTGAGTAATTATTTAAATTTCTTTATCACTGTGTCAGTGGACAGCTGGTCTTAGGCTATAAAAATAACATTAATTAGATGCACAAAATAGTTCTTTTAGCCACCCAATGAGATTAAAATTCATATTTTTGTTACATGAAAATGTCAGATTATTTCTAACAGTCTATTAAACAATCAACTGAATTTATATTACAGAAAATCAAAAAGTTGACTTGAAAATATAAAAAGTATAACTATCAAATTAAGGTAAATCATTACTGTGCTCTTTTGTGTTTATTTCTAAAATGTTCAAGTTTGTGGATTAGTGAGCATCTGGAAATATGGTCAGGTACAAAACAACAATTTGGTTAATGAAAAAGAGTGTTAAAAAAGAGTAGTCATATGATTTTAGACATAGGAATGAACAAAAAAAATCTAGCACGTGTTCATATTTATGTTACAGATCTTTTGCTAAAAAACATAATATTTGACTATCGTTAAGACAGATTATTTTATATTATCTCAAACTGGATTAGAAATTGTAAATAAAATTAAATTGAAGACATTCAAAGAAAATCTACAAACAATTTGGACTTGGAAAGGACAGTAGGTCACTATAATGAAAGACAAGAGAAGTGGCATAATCTCAAAATTGTTTACACATCAAATGGAACTTTCTCAAAGAGCATACTAAATATAGGTTAAAAGAGAATAAAAGAAACAAATTGACAATAATCATATAGTTTGGAGTCTTTTTCCCTAATGGAAACAGAGAAAAGGCAAACTGCACAACTCAATTAAATAGAATTTAATTGAATAAGTACTTAGAGACTATATGCCAGGAATGGAAAATACATAAGTTGCTCAAAATCTTTGTCTCTAAGGTGTTCATAATTTTGTTCAAAGGTTAAAAACTAAAGGAAGGATTATGAGATGAGCCCTACAATAAAACTTGGAGTAGTGGGTGAAAGCAATTCTCCCGTATAAGTATCAGGTGTACCACGGCACTGCCAACATTTTGAATGAGGACTTCTGTTCTCCAGCATTGTGAGACAATAAATATCTGCTGTTTTAAGTGACCCAGTCTGTGGTACTTGGCAGCAACAGCCCTAGGAAACCAGTCCATGTGATGTTCTCTCCATTGACAGAGCAAGGAAATGTAAAAGTATGTGTGCATTCTGTATCCTGGGTGCACACACACAAACCCACATTTCTATAGGTTCCCATCTGTATACAAAGCTAAGCATGAGTTCATACATAACATGAGTTCATGTTTCCAACTCTTGTCTATCATCACTTGTCATTCTATTTTCCTCCCTTTGTTCATCTATAACATCCCACTCCAGTAGTGAGACACCCTACTCGCACTATGTGTCATTCATCTATTTAGTTGTTGAATCCACTCTACGTTCACAGCAGTACCAGAAGCGTTAACCTGTTCTCCCGTGCAAACTGCATGATCAGCCCGGGTACAGTGCTTACCTACAAGATACCACTCTTGTCCAGAGTTACTTAGGTCATCATCTTTTCTCCCATTCGCCTTCACTGAGGTTTTTTGTTTAATAGTTACACATTTGTTATACATGAGATTTTTTTGTCACATTCCTCATTCTGTATCAAGATTCTTCTTTAAATAATTTTAATTGCCTATGTTACGGCTGACTCTTTATGCTCTGAAATTCAAATTTTGGCAATTCAGGTTTTGGCAAATGCAGTGCATGAACTCACAAGTATGGTATCTTACAGAACAGTTTCACCACCCTAAATGTCTCTTTGAGTCCTTGACTCCAAACTACCTAGGAATATGAGTATTTTGTTTTACTTGTGTCAGTAGTTTCAGAAAAAGCCATCAGAAATTTTTGCTTTTTAATCTCGTGTTTATACTAGTATTTCCTTTTTCTTTTGTAGTGATAAATTTAATAAAATATTAAAGGTTAAGGAGGCTTTTTGATTTTTTGTTGAAAAAATAAACCTACAATATTAAATTGCAATAGACTGATTTGATCTAGGCAGAAGGTATAACATTTATTTCTGATAAAAATGATTATCAGAAAGTTATTTTTTTTAATTTTATTTATTTTTGACTGTGTTGGGTCTTCGTTTCTATGCGAGGGCTTTCTCTAGTTGCGGCGAGCGGGGGCCACTCTTCATCGCCGTGCGCGGACCTCTCACTATCGCGGCCTCTCTTGTTGCAGAGCACAGGCTCCAGATGTGCAGACTCAGCAGTTGTGGCTCACGGGCCTAGTTGCTACGCGGCATGTGGGATCTTCCCAGACCAGTGCTTGAACCCGTATCCCCTGCATTGGCAGGCAGATTCTCAACCACTGCGCCACCAGGGAAGCCCAGAAAGTTATTTCTGATAAAAGTCATCATTTTTTATCAGAAAGTTATTTCTGATAAAAAATAATCATTTTTATCAGTTATTTCTGATAAAAATAATCATTTTTATCAGAAAGTTAATAGAATTTGTTAATTTGTACATTATACAGATGAGCAGAATAGCTCCATAATGAATTTCATTATTTTGTACAAAATTTATAAATGGTAAATAACATAATAAAGATGGCACTTTATCTTCATTCATGGAAATTCAGTAAACTTCTTGAACACTTTGTTCCAAATCTATTCCAGGTATCAGAGATAAAGCAGTAAATAGAACAATATCCTCGTCTCCTAAAGTTACAGGAAACAGACAATTTCCATAAAATTATTTCACTTGGTGATAAGAACCATAAAGAAAAATAAGATTGAGCGATACAAAATGGGAGGTGGGAGAGGGCCTTATGAACTTAGATGGACATGGTAGAGCTCAGAAGAGGTGTCACACGATGACAGATGTAGCGGGGCAAAACCTGTGAGGAAGCAAATCTAAGTACAATACAAATGTGAAAATATGTGCAACAAAGGTAGTGTGTTTGGGTCCTAGGAAATGAAAAATGCTCCTGGAGCCAGAAACTTCTAAGTGAGTGGAGGCCAGCTTTGCAAGGACATGGTCCATGGGAATAAAATCAGATAATAGAGGGCCTCTTTGATGTCTTCCATGTCGTCATTAATCTCATCCATTAATATTTGTCCATTCTTACTTGACTTCATAACCACGTATTGTGATGACTAACTCCTGTGCTCATACTTTACCAATAACAAAACACTTGCTCCTTGGTCATGATTCTGAATGTGACATTGTCATATTTTATTTAAAGCAATATAACCTCAGTTTGATTATATGTGAGTATATATGGGGAAAATGTATGGTAGTTTTGAATTAAACTTTTTGAAAAGTTTTACACATACAGTATAATCATTAAAAAAAAATGAATAAAATTTAACGAGCTTCCTTCCCTTCCACTATGTTCAGGTAAAGCATCTGAAGGCATCCAACACCCTCTGATGCCCTGGCTGTGTGACCCTTGCTGGGTTTTGCAGTAGACTGCATGCATACAGTATAGAGAAAGGTTTCTATGTACCTTTATTCTACAGGGAAAGGCAAAAAGCAAGTAAGTCCACAGATACAAGGAGAATCCCAGGAAAGATTTGCCTGCTATATGCAAATGGGAAATCACAGAGCTTTCTGTTTACATTAGAGCAGCAAGCCAATGCGGCTTTTTAAAAACAGAGTTAATTATAGGATACTAACATGATAACAATAATCTCTATCTCCTAAGCTATATTAGATAGCTCTCACTCCTTAAAGGAAAAGGAGGGAATTGAATATAAATTTACATTTTGGTCTTTTTTGTTTCTTTTAAGAAAGAGCACTTAGATATACAGTTAATTATATTCCCATCTTTATTTAAAATATGATAACAGAGCACTTCCTAATATCAATATGCACGAGTATTAGGTTTTAAAAAATATAGATCTCTGGAAATGCCCCAGACCTATTGAAAGGATTTTCAGGTGTGGATGTTCACGAATACTGACTTTTTAACATGTTCGTAAGTGCTTCTCATGTGCAGAGATGTCTTTAATCTGTGTATTTTTCGGCCCTGCAGGTAAAAGCTCTGTGTGATCTACTCTATTATCAAATTTCAGAATCATAGTTAAGACATAAAACGTGCAGTGTTAAAGCGTATAAGCAACACAGCTTTTGTATTTTACTCATCATTCCCTTGCTGTGTCTTAGTTCTGACACGTATTCACCGTGAAAATGTGAACAAGTCCATACTGTGCTTATTTCTTCAGCAAAGAAATGGTTCAAATGAAATGGCATGTGAATTTTCATGAGTGTTCTGCCCCAAAATACACAACTAAGGAAGCTTTTTTAGCCAGTGATAACCAGAAAAATAGACGTGTGATTCTTTATCTCATTAACCATCAATTTATAGGGTCACTGTAATTCAAAGCATTTCATGGTAATTTTGAAAAGTATTATGTTTTCTCTACAACTTTACTAAATATACTACTAGGAGATAGATGGTGAAACAGTTAAAAAGATGTACTATGGAGCTGTTCCTAGAAAGTGTTTACTCTGCCACACTCCAGCTATGTGATACGACACATCCCTTGATCCTTCAGAAAACATCATGTTTACACAGGTAAACATTTTTTTAAACATCTTTATTGGAGTATAATTGCTTTACAGTGGTGTGTTGGTTTCTGCTGTATAACAAAGTGAATCAGCTCTACATATACATATATCCCCATATCCCCTCCCTCTTGCGTCTCCCTCCCACCCTTCCTATCCCACCCCTCTAGGTGGTCACAAAGCACTGAGCTGATCTCCCTGTGCTATGCGGCTGCTTCCCACTAGCTATCTATTTTACATTTGGTAGTATATATATGTCCATGCTACCCTCTCACTTCGTCCCAGCTTACCCTTCCCCCTTCCTGTGTCCTCAAGTCCACGCTCGACATCTGAGTTTTTATTCCTGTCCTGCCCCTAGGTTTTTCAGAACTGTTTTGTTTTTAGAGTCCATATATATGTGTTAGCATACAGTATTTGGTTTTCTCTTTCTGACTTACTTCACTCTGACAGAGACTCCAGGTCCATCCATCTCACTACAAATAACTCAATTTCCTTTCTTTTTATGGCTGAGTAATATTCCATTGTATATATGTGCCACATCTTCTTTATCCATTCATCTGTCGACGGACACTTAGGTTGCTTCCATGTCCTGGCTGTTGTAAATACAGCTGCAGTGAACATTGTGGTACATGACTCTTTTTGAATTATGGTTTTCTCAGGGTATATGCAAGTAGTGGGATTGCTGGGTTGTATGGTAGTTCTATTTTTAGCTTTTTCAGGAACCTCCATATTGTTGTCCATTGTGGCTCTCTCAATTTACATTCCCACCTTGGATAATAAAAACACATCATGTTGTAGAGAATAATCAAACTCATTTGTTGGTACATAGGCAGGTCTGTAATTAGCAAGAACTCAGTAAATGTTAGCCTGTAGCATAATAATTAGCATTTATACGTTGACCAGAAAATGTCATCTTTCACATCATCGAAAGACCTGGGTGTGATGCTGAATATAACGAGAAGTTATGTCAATCAAAAGGAAATCCACTATGGTGAAGTGTGTGGTGTGGGGAAAGTCCAGAGTTTTTCATTAAGCAAAAAAGAAAATGGAATTCAGGAATATAGGGTGAAGGAGATTAAAACCTTAGAATATTTTAAGAAAAAATAATGTCATGAACCTAGGGGTAAGACAGGAATAAAGACACAGACCTACTAGAGAACGGACTTGAGGATATGGGAAGGAGGAAAGGTGAGCTGTGACAAAGCGAGAGAGAGAGAGGCATGGACATACATACACTACCAAACGTAAGGTAGATAGCTAGTGGGAAGCAGCCGCATAGCACAGGGAGATCAGCTCGGTGCTTTGTGACCGCCTGGAGGGGTGGGATAGGGAGGGTGGGAGGGAGACGCAAGAGGGAAGAGATATGGGAACATATGTATATGTATAACTGATTCACTTTGTTATAAAGCAGAAACTAACACACCATTGTAAAGCAATTATACCACAATAAAGATGTTAAAAAAAACAAAAAACCTTAGAATATTAGGTGAAAAAATTAAAACAATATATTTCTAATTCCATGGATGGAGAATATTGACATTCCATAGAGTTTAAACTACTAGAAATAAGTGATAAGGTGAAAACAGTGAAGGAAAAAGAGTAAATTAGGGACTTCCCTGGTGGTCCCTGGTTGTTGAGGCTCTGGGCTTTCACTGCAGGGGACATGGGTTCGATCCCCGGATGGGGAACTAAGATCCCACATGCTGTGCAGTGTGGCCAAAAAACCAAAAAACTTATATTCCCCTATGTTCTCTGAATAATTAGAAAATTTAAAAAAATTTTTAGAAGAGTAAATTAATGGTGACTTTTGAGGACTAGTAATTGAGAGGAAACAGTAATAACCACAGGAGAGTAAAATACTCTACATAAGAAAATAAATATTTATATGTATACTATAATGATGACAGGCACGCAGAAAAATCATTGCATGGATCATATTATATCTCCATCTTCCTATAGCAACTATATAGTCATAGTTTTGTTAGGATGTGTCTTAAGTAGGTTTTTAATGCAGCAGTTCTCAAGTGCAGTCTGCTGACCTCTGGGGTCTCCGATATGCTTTCAGGGCATCTATAAATTTAAGCCTATTTTCATAAAAATAGGGTGTGACTGTTTTTCGTTTTTCACTGTTGACATTTATAAAAAGAGTGCAAAATCAGTGGTTGATAAATCTACTGATACCTTGACACAAAATAAGCAGTGGCCCCAAAGTGTGCTAGTAAGTATATTTATTTCAACTTTGCACACCTCCAGTAAAATAAGTCAGTTTTACTTGTGAATGCCCTGGATCAAGCAGCACAAGTTAGTAATTTTATTAAATCCTGAACCTTTGAGTATAATTGCAAATATTCAGTGTGGAAAAATATGAAGGGTAGAGCAGTTGTGCTGAATTCTGAAGAATATACTTTTTGAGAAACTAGGAGATTGAGTTTAAAGCTGATCCTCGCACCTCTTTTTCATGAAACACAATTTATAAGAATGACTGAAAGATAAATTATATTTATTCAGACTTGGGGATTTTGCAGAGGCTTTCTCAAAAATGAACAAAGTGAGTCTGTGCTGTCCTTCCAAGGAAAACAACTGACAGTATTTGTTTTACTCATATTATTTGAGTTTACTGGAAGTGAGAGAGAATGTTCTGGAAAACTTTTTTTTATCTTCGATCCAGAGATTTGATGTTTTTCCAAAACTTAAAATGTGTCCCATGAGATCCATAGAGATACTAAGAATGTAGCTTTGGGGTTTTTTTTACATTTTATAATGAAATGTGTCAACATTTGTAAGATCTCCGTAATTCATTGAAACAATGTTTTCTAAATGAGTGATGCTTATTTGATGTTACAAAACCAGCTACGGGGTGTGTGTGGGGAGAACATCCATTCACTGATATGGTTGGAGCTTGCCCTTTGCAACTAGTCTCTACAAAACAACCAGTTTTTCATTTGGAATGTAGAACCAAAGAGCATATCCAAAATTATCAGAAAAGTGTAGTAGTATCTCTCCCTTTAAAACCACACATCAGTGTGAAGCCATATTTTTCTTCATATACTTCTACCAAACCACATATCAAATCAGAGTGGTTGAAGAGGCACACATGAGAATCCAGCTGACTTCTACTTAGCTGGTCACTTACGTCATGTGCAAAATGTAAAACAATACCACCCTTATCCTTAAGCTTTGTTATGTTTTGAAAAATAGACTTATTTTCATAAAACTATGTTGTTTACATTTCTATTCAGTCTATTACTTTAGATGGAGTAATAAGCAAATATTTGGGAATTTCTCAGTTTTAATTGTGAATACAGCAGCTCGGGGTCTCAGGTGTGTGTCGAGGCATTAAAAGTTTGGTAAGGAGCATCTCTGCAATATGAAAGGGCCAGAGAACCGGCAGCCAATGACATGGGGCTTCACCACTGCTGCTCAGTTTCAACCATCCCCGCTCTGCTCAGATGCTTGTGTTAGCTGCTTATCTGACAAGACGTGGAGGTTGTGCGCTGCTCATTTAGACCTCAGCCTGCGGCCAAGAATTTAAGGGGAATCCCCCTTTCCCTAGCTTCCTTTTCTACACAGCTAAACCCTCTGCAGTACCCACAATACGTACTTCAGCTGCTCCAGCAGATCGAAATGTTCATTTCTGCCTTCTCGTCTCAGCAGGACCGATGCTCTGCTCACCTTCCAGGTTTCTTGTTCTCTCTACGCCCCGGGTAGAAGATTGTTCTGAGGCAGAGACTGAGTGAAGTTCTACCAAGTATTGCTGACATGGGCAATTATTGGCCACAGCTAAAGCCCATTACCTCATCTATGTTGCTTAGTTTTAGTTGATTACTGTGAGAAGAATCCTCTGATATATCTAGCAGAAGTCAGGGCTCTTTCATTTAAAAGTATATCCTGGTGCATTGCCTCATTCCTGCCTCATTATATTTTGAGAATCTGTTATCAAATAATGTATATATATGTATAAATAAACACATAGGAAAACAAATGGACAAGGCAACAAAGAGCCCACATTTAGTAATGAAATATTTTCTCCTGGTCTGAGGTTATGACTATCTTTCTCTAGCTACTAAAGAGCAATCATTGGTGGGGGGGGGGCGGTGTCAAAGTTGCCTTTTGTTAATTGAAAATTAAGAAAAGGAAACTTAATTGAAAATTAAATCTCTTAACTTGCATAGAGTCAAATTCATTTTAATGTTTAGTTCCGTAGGTTGTTACAGACTCATACATCATGTGACCTCCAACACAATCAAGATAAGGAACATTTTCATACCCCCCAGCTACCTCGTGCCCCTTTGTGGTTACCGCTTCCCTTTGTTCCCAGATCAGGACAAACACTGATCTATTTTCTGTTCATATAGTTGTGCCTTTTTCAAAATATAAATGGAAACATACAGTCTGTGGTCATTTTAATCTGGTATTTTTACTTAGCATTTTGCATGTGATGCGTATCTACGCTGTTGTATCAGTAACTTCATCTTTTTGTTGGTAGTAGTATTCCATCGTAAAGATGGATCACAGTTAACTTATCCACTCACAAGTGGAAGGACATTTGGCTTGTTTCTATTTTGGGGAGATTATGCATGGAGACCTAAAAAAAAAAAAAACTGTTTTTGTGTGTGAACATATGTTTTAACCTCCCTTGGGTAAATAGGAGTGAGATTGCCAAGTCACATGGTGAGTCTGTGTTTAAACACTTAAGAAACTTCCATACCTTCTAATTGGCTGTATCATTTTGTATTCCCAACAGCCTATTTTAAGAGTTCAGTTGCCCACGTACTCTCCTGCACTTTTATTATATTTAATTTTAGGTACTCAGTAGGTGTGAAGTGATGTCTGCTTACGGTTTGTTTTTTAATTCAAGGGGTCTTTCTATTTTCCTTTTTTAAATTTAATTTTTATATTATAGTTGATTTAACATTTTGTATTAGTTTCAGGTGTACAGTAGAGTGATTCAGTGATACATATACATATATCCATTCTTTTTCAGATTCTTTTCCCTTACAGGTTATTAGAGAATATTGAATAGAGCTCCCTGTGCTATACAGTAGGTCCTTGATTATCTATTTTATATATAGTAGTGTGTATATGTTCATCCCAAACTCCTAATTTATCCCTCCCCCTACCTTTCCCCTTTGGTAACCATTAGTTTGTTTTTGAAGTCTGTGAGTCTGTTTCTGTTTTGTAAATAAGTTTGTTCCATTTTTTAAAATTAGATTCCACTATGAGTGATATCATATGTCTTTCTCTGTCTGACTTCACTTAGTATGATAATCTCTAGGTCCATCCATGTGGCTGCAGATGGCATTATTTCATCCTTTTTTTGTGGCTGAGTAATATTCCATTTTATATATATATATATATATATATATATGTACCACATCTTTATCCATTCCTCTATCAGTGGACCTTTAGGTTGCTTTTGTGTCTTGGCTCTTGTAAATACTGCTGCAATGAGCACTGGAGTTGCATGTATCTTTTTGAATTATGGTTTTCTCTGGATATATGTCCAGGAGTGGAATTGCTGGATTATCTGGGAGTTCTATTTTTAGTCTGTAAGGAACCTCCATACTATTCTCCATAATGGTTGTACCAGTTTACATTCCCACCAATAGTGTAGGAGGGTTCAGTTTTCTCTGCACCCTCTCCAGCATTTATTTTTTGTGGACTTTTTGATGGTGGCCATCCTGAATGGTGTGAGGTGATAGCTCATTGTAGTTTTGACTTGCATTTCTTTAATAATTAGTGATGCTGAGCATGTTTTCATGTGCCTCTTGGCCATCTGTATGTCTTCTCTGGAGAAATGTCTACTCCCATACTCTTCATTTGGGAGTAACAGAGTTTGCTGCTTCTAATGGTTAGATGGGTATTAACCATTACTTAGCAGGGGCAGGGGCAGATCCATTACAGCTGCAAGTAGTTCATTGTCCATCCACCAGAAATGGTTTCAATTACAAGTGTTAAAAAGGATGAGAAACGGGCTTCCCCGGTGGCGCAGTGGTTGAGAGTCCGCCTGCCGATGCAGGGGACGTGGGTTCGTGCCCCGGTCCGGGAAGATCCCACATGCCGCGAAGCGGCTGGGCCCATCAGCCATGGCCGCTGAGCCTGCGCGTCCGGAGCCTGTGCTCTGCAACGGGAGAGGCCACAGCGGTGAGAGGCCCGCGTACCGCAAACAAACAAACAAAAAAAGGATGAGAAACAACTGCAACACTCAGACATAGACTGTAGGGGTTAAAATCGCATGCCATGTTGAGAAAACGGTTTAGCAGTTGTTAACAATGTGTGTGTGTATCTGTATGTGTATATATATGCCCCCCCAAGTTTCACTCCTCCTACTCCTAAGTACTATAAACAAGAGAAATTATTTCCAAAATGATTGCACACAAATATTCACAGCAATCATATTAATAGCTAAAAATCAGAAGGAAGTCCATAGATAAACATTTTATATATTTGTAGAATGACCTAAAGTACTGTATAGTTAAACTTCAGGAAAACAGAGATAAATGCCTACTTTTGCTATAAAATGGTTGTAAAACAGTGGATTTGATACAAAGCATGAATAATAATGATGCAAATACACCCCTGAGCTATAAGAATGGCAAGATTGTTGATGTGAAAAGGAATACTCATGGATTGTGAACATTTGTTATGGTTGGTTAGGCAAAAGTAATACCATGTTGGCTTAGTTAAGGAGATAGATATTCAGTGGACATAGTGCAAAGATAGGGTAAAAAGATTTAGACTTGAGCCATTTAGGGGAAAAAATTGAGTTAATTATATTCAAAGCTAGTATAAACAATATGCAAAGAGTGAGATGAAATGGAGTTCTGTGTGGTTGTGAGAGTATGAAGTTGCTTTATATATAAATGGAATTCTTTGGAATTAGCCCTGAGATTCTAAGGATAATAAATAATGAGAGTTATTCATTTAAAGTAATTCTTACATCTTTTTATTTAATTAAATAACTATCATACTCATACCTTTTTAAAGTTTATTATATTTTGAAATACAAGGCAGCTTTCTCATTCACTGACATAAATGATAGCAAACTGTTGAAATGGAGTTTAAAGTCTGAAGCAATTTATATGGAAATTTATTATTAATGTCCTAAGGAAAGTCATTGTATACATCTTTGTAATAGGTAGCGACTACTACTCTACAACTAATTTAGGAAGAGTTTCAAGAGTGCATCCACTCTCTTTGGAAGCTGGCTAAATGAAAGAAAAGATAGGGCTTTAGGAAGAAACACTGTAGAGGGAATTTGTTGCTCATGTACCTAAAATATCTACAATGTTCTTTTGCCAAAACCCTGACAGATTTGAGCCATGACTTCACTTCCACTTACCACGTTTTTTATTCCATTCTGTAAGCGCTTCATCTTTGTGGTTTATCTTTCCCTGGCCTGCTGTCTTTTTTATTGTATTTCTTCTGCTTGTCTATCTTAATCTTGCTTTTTTACCTTGCTGTGTCTCATCTCATTTTGCTCACCTTTTCTCCATTCATTTTGGAGTTGGTGCAACGTTATCCACATGTAAATGCAAAATTGAAAAGAAGAAAAAGTGGGTTGACTACCGTTCTGATTAATATACATACACAGACATGCAGTTTTTTGAAAATCTATAAGAAAGACAAATATTATTCTTGGAGAACAATGTTCTTTTCAATCCTCTTCACAGCGCCCAAATTACATGATAATGATAAAAGGATGACTGCCAACAAAAAGGAAAAGAGAGAAATAGAGCGTCTGGCAGTGTTTTTGTTTGTTTATTTTGGTTTCAAATGAAAATGACTCTGCATTATCCATCACTTCCTTCATCAACAGAAACCCTTTTCACTCCATGGAAAAATAAGTACTTCAAGAGTTAGTAACTGTGAAAAGAAGATAAAGGATAATAAATTATAAAACACGAAAATAGATTTCCTATGAAGATAAATTGTAGAAACTTTACTCAAATACTCCTTTTTTTGAAATAATGATTTTCAAGCCTGCAATGTATGTATTAGTGTCTATCCACTGGATATTTCACCTTAATACATATTTTTGAATGAAATATTTGGATTTTTCCAAAACACACATAGAAATAGTGGATAGGCGATTATGTTTACTGACATCCTTAATTTGTAGTTTAATGTTCATATATGATACACAATAACTGACTATTATACTATTTCTCAGAAAGTATATTCACTGAAATGTTTTTTATCCATAATATATACAGCACCTCTTGTACAGATACAGACTTTTAAAATTCTAGGATCCAGTCATAGTTCTATGAAGTGATGTTTTCTGAAGAGTGTTACGTGTCTACAGTTAGTGCGTTGTGCGTTTCTGTAGTTCATTCGTTTTCAATAATGCATAATATTCCATTCTTTGAATATATAATATATTCATGCTTTCTCATTTTGATGGACTTCTGGGATATTTTCAGGTATCATAAAGGCTGTTTGGAGCATGCTTTCCCATGCCTATTGGTTTGTACGTACAAAACAACTGGAGGGTGGGTATGGAACATTGGAATTGTTGGTCTTTGGGTATGAGACGGTTTAAACGTTACCCTACCCACTGCCACTTTGTACTGCTTCTCTCTACATTGGTTTAGTTCTGCGGAAAGCTTTCTGTGTACATATTAAATGTAAGCATGTAAACTACCAATGCCAGGTAAAGAAGAGACCCAGAAATTCCAGGGAACACCTGTAATTGCCCAAATCTGGATTTTATGCCCATACCTGCAGTTCATGGGAAGAATCCATCACCATCAAAATACAATGGAATGGTTTAACCAGAAATCAAAGAAGATCTGTTATAGTAATAAGAAAAACTCACTGTGTAGAGCCAAACACTTTACCCAATGCAATTTCACGTAAAGGAGTAAATAAATACATGTCGAGTGAATACTGTGTGCCAGGTAGTGAATGTCAGTTCCTGAAGACTCACTATTTTAAAAATATGCGTATGCATTTCTCTTAAAAACCGATAGTACAAGTTTGTTCTAAGATGTATAGAGTAGCTTACTTGGATTGCGTCAAGACGGGTTTGGGAGCAAGAAGGTCACGATATGAAACATCATAGGAATTAAGTAACAAGCAGGGAAAACATTTTCCCATGAAATGTGTCAGTAAGAAAAATAGTTACTCGAGGAGAATAAAAATGTTCAGTATGATTTGAATATGGCATTGAAAAAGGGGCTATGATGAAAAATGAGGCTAGGAAAGAAGAAAATGACATTGAAGTAAATTTAACAGTTTAATGTTATTCCAGGTGCAAAGGAAAGTGGTTAGGAATATTTAAGGAGGTACAAGGTCACATATTTGGTTTAGGTCCTTCTCTGTATGGTAGAACTGTATGGCAGTGATGGATGCTGGGCATGAAACATAAGGAAGATTGGAGATGAAGATACCAGGTCAGAAGATATTGACCAGCAGGGAGATATTAGCATCCCAGCTCAGACAAATGATCTGTCATTAAATGTCAATATCAGATGACTGTGCTGGGCATGGACTTTTAGAGCCCCGCCCCCCACCCCCACCCCCAGTGAAACTAACAGCCTAAGGTCCCTGGGAAGAGAGAGAGAATGATCATAATAAATGGATCTATGATCAGGTAGTAGATGACAGTGAGTGCTGGCAAGAAAGGCAGCACCGACCAGAGCTGGGGTCAGAGGCATCAGGCTTGTACAGACAAGTTCCGATTGCCAATTTACGTGAAGAAATCAGAATAGTCGTCCTTGAGACTGAGACATGGGGAGTTAACCATTAATTTATTTAGGGGAGGAGCATTCCTGGAAGATGAAACATTCTATGCAAAGATCACAGGGTGGGAGTTGTGGAAAAGAAAGGAGGTCACTGTGGTTGGAAAGAAGTGAGTTTGGGGACAAGTTGTAAGCACTGAGGCTACACAGAAAACCAGGGTGAAGACCATGTGGGCCTATCTATATATGCTATTTTAAGAACACTGATATAAAAAAACAGCTTTATTGAGGTATAAGTGACATTCTATATAATTCACCCATTTTAAGCATGCAATTTAATCATCACACAATTTTATACCATTTTATCACTCCGTTAAGAAACCCTGCATCCACCAGCAGCCACTTCCCATTGCTCCTTGCTCCCAGCCCCTGCCACGCAATAATCTACTTTCTGTCTCTCTAGATTTGCTGATGGTAGACATTTTGTATCAGTGAAATCATACAATATGTGTTCGTGTGTCTGGCTCTTTCACTCTGAGTAATGTTTTTAAGGTTTATTCATGTTGTAGCATGGATTTCTATTCCTTTTCATGGCTGAATAGTATTCTTCAAATAGGAACATCACAATTTTTTAATTCACTCATCAGCTGATGGGCATTTGGATCATTTACATTTTTGACTATTATGATGAAAAATGATGAAAAATTTTTGAAAATTTGAAAGTGAAAAATTTTGACTTATGAAAAATGCTATGAACATCCATGTACAACTTTTTGTGAGGACACACATTTTGTGTCTACACCCAGGACTGAATTGTTGGCTCATAACGTTTAATCTTTTGAGGAATTGTCGGGCTATTTTCCAAGCACCTGCATCATTTTCCAATTCCACAAGCAGTGAATGAGTGTTCCCATTTCTCCACATCCATGACAAGATTTTTTTTTTTTTTTTGCGGTACGCGGGCCTCTCACTGTCGTGGCCTCTCCCGTTGCGGGGCACGGGTTCCAGACGCGCAGGCTCAGCGGCCATGGTTCACGGGCCCAGCCGCTCTGCGGCATGTGGGATCTTCCCGGACCGGGGCATGAACCCGTGTCCCCTGCATCGGCGGGTGGACTCCCAACCACTGAGCCACCAGGGACGCCCCGACAAGATTTGTTATTATTTGTGTTTTGACTGTAACCTTCTGCTTTTTATTTTCCTTTCACTGATGACAAATGTTGTTGAGCATCCTTTCATATGCTTATGAGTTAACGGTAATCAATGCCTCATTATTTTCAGTCTCTCGTACCTGTGGTACACCCTCTGCCCTACCAGTTGAGGCTGCGGAGGAAGGGAGTTCTGTCTCTTAGACATATTTGCCAGGAATTTTGCCTCTGCAGCTTGAAGCTGGGATTGATTGAGAAATACTGGTGGACTGTTCCTCCCCGTGAGACAGTGTGCGCCATGACTGGGAGCTGAGGAGAGAGGCAGCCCCATCTTCTGGTCACGCCTGCCCACGTGGGACTTCCTTCCACTGAGCTGAAGGAGGCGAAGGCTCCAGTGCCACAGATTCTCTGTTCCTACTGAGATTTAGAGGAGTTTCTTGAAAAAAAATTTCTTCATTTGTTGTATGCCTTTAAGATAATTTCCAGAGAGCATTTCATCAGTTACAGATGTTTCACTTGGGAATGATGGATGGGGCTCCTGACACTACTGTTCTGGAAGCGGGACCTCCAGAATGTTGACCCTTATCCTAAGTGAAATGGGAAGCCTTGAGAGAGTTTTGAATAGAAGAGTAACATGATATGCCATAGTTTTAGAAGACTCATTCTATTTGCTGTATTGAGAACAGCCTGTAAGAGTCAGGAGAAGAGAAGAATAGTTTGAGGGTGATAGTGTATAAAGAAGAATGTGAACTAGACAGATAGCCAGAAGGTAAAATCAATAGGAAATATCAGTTGATTGTATGTGGGAAACACAAGAAAAGGAAGTATTGATACATAATGTAGCTACAAAATGGAAAAATCTCTATCATACTGGGTCCATGCATATGTATGTGAAGAACTGACTCACAATGGACACACGTAGTGAGTATGAGATAAATCTTGCTGTGTTAATCCACTGGACTTTTAGATTTTTTATTCTTTTTTTAATGTGGCATAACCTGGCCTATTCTGACTAACACAGTCATTGTTACTATTGACAGGCCTATTTGGTAGCTGAAGGAACATAATTTTAGTATTTAAAATACTGTCTAACGGTTAAGTAGGGAGTTGTAGTAGGTAGATTCCAAAGATGACCCTCAAGATTTGTACCCTCTGCATAACCACCTTCTATATGAGTGGGTGCCAGAGGTGAAGAGAGATTTTTAGATGTAGTTAGTGCTCCAAATCAGTTGATTTTGAGTTAATCAAAGGGAGATTATCCTGAGTGGGCCTGGATTAACCAGGTGAAGCCTTTAAAAGAAAAACTGACTAGGAGCTGAAGATCTCAGCCCCACAACCACAAAAAGCTAACTTTTGTCAGAGGCGAATAGTCTTTTAAAATTTAAATTAAATGGCAACCATGTCATTATAAGATTTAAATAGATATGTATCGTATATGTACAGTGACACTGGAAAAACAGGTGTCATCTAGCACAGAATGTTTGAGAGACAGAAATTTAGTTAGAAATGGACATACTGATTTTATTCTATGCCAGTTATTTGTTGCTTCACTTTTCTGTTCATATTCTAGTTTATATCCCCTTATTTAGACTTAGATATTTTTCTTTCTTAGATTATTTTTTATTGGGATATAGTTGATTTACAATGTTGTGCTAGTTTCTGCTGTACAGTAAAGTGAATCAGTTCTACATATACTTATATCCACTCTTTTTTAGATTTTGTTCCCATCTAAGTCATTGTAGAGTACTGAATAGTGTTCCCTGTGCTATACAGTAGGTGCTTATTAGTTATGTATCTTATATGTAGTGGTGTGTATATGTCAATCCCAATCTTCCAGTATATCCCTCCCCACCCTATCCCCTTTGGTAACCATAGGTTTGCTTTCTACATCTGTGACTCTATTTCTGTTTTGTAAATAGGTTCATTTGTACCATTTTTTTAGGTTCCACATATAAGTGATATATGATATTTGTCTTTCTCTGTCTGACTTCGCTCAATATGACAATCTCTAGGTCCATCCATGTCACTGCAAATGACATTATTTTGTTCTTTTGTGGCTAATATTCTATTGTGTATGTGTGTGTGTATATGTGTGTGTGTGTGTGTGTATATATATATATATATATATATATATATATATATATATATATATCACACACCACATCTTCTGTATCCATTCTTCGGTCGATGGGCATTTTAGGTTGCTTCCATGTTCTGGCTATTGTAAATAGTGTTGCAATGAACTTTGGGGTGAATGTATCTTTTTGAATTATGGTTTTCTCACGGTATATGCCCAGGAGTGGGATTGCTGGATCATATGGTAGCTCTACTTTTAGTTTTCTGAGGAACTTCCATACTGTTCTCCATAATGGCTGTATCAATTTACATTCCCACCAACAGTGTAGGAGGGTTCCCTTTTCTCCACGCCCTCTCCAGCATTTATTGTTTGTAGTTTGTTTGATGATGGCCATTCTGACTGGTGTGAGTTGATACCTCATTGCAGTTTTGATTTGCATTTCTCTGACAGTGATGTTGATCTTTTCGTGTGCCTCTTGGCCATCTGTATTTCTTCTTTGGAGAAATGTCTATTTAGATCTTCACCCAGTTTTTGGTGGGGTTGTTTGTTTTCTTGATATTGAGCTGCGTGAGCTGTTTGTATATTTTAGAGATTAATTCCTTGTTGGTCACTTTGTTTGCAAATATTTTCTCCCATTCTGTGGGTTGTCTTTTTGTTTTGTTTATGGTTTCCTTTGCTGTGCAAAAGCTTTTAAGTTTGATTAGGTCCCATTTGTTGATTCTGTTCTTATTTTCATTACTCTTAGGAGATGGATCGAAAAAGATCTTGCTGTGATTTATTTTATCAGTGTTCTGCCTGTGTTTTCCTCTAAGAGTTTTATAGTATCCAGTCTTTAGGTCTTTAATCCACTTTGAGTTTATTTTTGTGTGTGGTGATAGAGAATGTTCTACTTTTATTCTTTTACGTGTAGCCGTCCAGTTTTCCCAGCACCACTTATTGAAGAGACTGTCTTTTCTCCACTGTATATTCTTGCAATTTATTTGATAGTGTTTTTTTATAGAGGAAATGACTCTAACTGTACATGGTTGTAATTTTTTAAAGACTTAAAACACACCCTCTGATCCTAAAATTGCAAAGCATGTGGTCTTAAGTGTGTTGGGATGACTTGAATACTAAGTTCAATGATTAATATGTTAACTAAGGAATGAGCAATACAAATATTTGAGCAAATTGCAATAGTATGACACACCCCCTATTAAATTGCAATTTCTCACTTGTTGATCGTCCATGGTACGCTACACAGTATCTTCAAAGATAATTCCCTTGTAATACGTTAAGCTGCATGATATGATTAATTTATAGTATCTAAGTTAATAAAATCTTTGAAAGATGAACTTGGTGCTTTAAACTTCAACTCATGCAGTTTGGGAGAATCATCATAGGAAAATAATTTAAAATACCCTTTTCCTAATATAATGTATAGAATTATTTAGAATTGAGACTGCAATCCATATTGTTCCGTTAGGATAAAATATATTGATTTATTTTCTTAAATTTAGTTTTTGGAAAATTTGAATTACTCAAGCAGTAGTTAAAAACAGCATAGATTTTAGCAGTACACTTGTTTATAAATAATCCATTGATAATGACTTCTGGTTACTTTAAGGTATCAGTAAGAAATTTACCCTCTAAGAACTTCAGTTTTCTAAGAGTAAGAAGGACAAACCCAATCTCATAGGCTAATTGTTAGGGAAAATAATGTGTGTAAAGTGCTGAACATAACTTCTGTCACACATTGAACACAAGAGCATTTTCCCCTCCTTCACACTATGTCTCTACCTTTGCTTCCCCTCATTTCTTCCTCCCTTCTTGTCCAAGTCAGGAGCACAGGACAATCTTATGTAAAAGATCCAAAGACACACATTGGGTCTAATCCTATACTTTGTAGAATTTCACTGTGTCAAAAAATCAACAATTTTGTATAAATTCCATTATAAAGTTGCCCTACATTTCTAAAGGTAAATATTAAATTCATCATAGTTACAAAAGTAATTTTACAATTGAAATAGTTATCACATCTGATTAATAATTGAAGAAACACCGATTATTTTGCAAATTGTTAGAAAAGTGTATGTCTCCTCATTGACAATCTATCAGCCTAGATTAGTCCAGGCAGAATAAGAAGACTGCATTTGTTTCATACTTCAGTAAGGAGTCTGGTAAGTCTATGCATTAATTTGGTAATGTCTATGCATTGATTACTTGGGACAGAGAACATGGCTATAGTTAACATCTTTCATGAATTTAAATAATTGGAATATAATAAATAATAGGTTGTTTAAAGCATTTAGATCAGTTCAGCTAGCATCTCAGAAATACTGGACTGCATATATTCATCTGAGAATTCACTTTGAGTGCTCTGCTACAGACCCTCTCAAGATCTGACTGTGAGAAAAATAATGAAATATATTTTTAAGAATATGTAATGTTTCTTTCTCAATAAACTTCTATTCCTGGTTTAATATGAAAAGGAAACCAGAATGTTCCGTATTCTGGATGTGTTATTGACTTCTCAGTAAAGAAGCAACAGCGGGTTTTTTTTAAAAAAACAACTTGCATTATATCAGAATTAGTTATGTGCATCATTCATTTCCAACAAATTCAAGGAATCAAGTACTAATGCCTGTAGGGAAACAACTGTTAGAAAGCTCTGGTTGAATTCTACTGGTAGTCCTCATGTGAGTGCCCAGGACAACTGTAGACAAAGTGTTGCCGTAGGGAATTTCCAGAGGCTATTGCAGCAATTTAAGAAAAGCAATGGTCGTTGAATTAAGGTATTATGGTCACAAGATTGCTTCTGAAGCTTCAGTCAGCTACAAAATGCCTTACTCAAATCAGAAAGCTGAAGAAAGGGGCCATACCTCTGTGTCTGTTTCCTTTTAGCAGGTACACAAAAGTCCTAAAAGCCTACTAGCAGATTTCCCTGAACATCTCATGGCCAGGACTGGCTCATGTGACTATGCCTGGCTGCAAGGGAGGCTGGTAAACCAGGGAACAAAACTGTTAGATTATGATGAACCTGAGCCAGTCACATCACCTGAGTCTGGGCACATTACCCCCCATACTTTATTCCTTTGGGTAGCAATCACGTAGGGCATATTTATATCCTTCATTACTATAACTTAGTTAGTGCTCTTCTAGATAATAAAGCAGTCCATGTATTCACTAAAAGAGAAAAAAAACATAAAAGAGATGATACAGATATCTCTTTGGGAAAAGAGATGATACAGATATCTCTGGGAAAAGAGATGATACAGATATCTCGTTGGGAAAAGAGATGATACAGATATCTCGCTGGGAAAAGAGATACTCAGCAGAGAATGAACTGATTATTGAATAGTCTAAGAAAGAACAGGATAATCTCTGGTCTCAGTTCTGCTTACTAAGAAAGTGGTAAAGCCTCAAAACAGGATCAAAATTCATAGATGCCTCCAAATTCGGGCAAAGGCAGTGAGAGGGGTGGGTGGTGCGTGTGGGTAGCAAACCCTGCAGGTCCCTCTACTGCTCAGCCAGTCCCCTGCACTGCTCCAATCTGAGCCCGGGGATAACTTCCTGTTCTTCCACCACTGATGCTAATAATCAGTCACTGACCACTGCAGAGCACATCTCAGTCCAGTGCTGTGGTTTTAAACAAGCCTCATTTCAGCACCTATTTGAAAAAAATATATGCTTTTTATGTAATTTAGTGGAACTGTAATCATTTGGCATCTAGTCATGATGTTGAATCTTACCTCGCTAGAATGGAATTTCCCTGGCTTTACGAAGACTGATTCCTTTCCTCCCCCATTTCTCCATCTTTCTCTCTCTTCTTTGTCCTTTCAAGAGCAAAACAGCTAATCTCACTCTTGCTGGCCCGGGGAGTTGGAGTCTTGATCTGGAGCCATTTCACATCTGAGGCCAAGTTTCTTTTTGGTGTCTCTTTATAACACCAGAAATTAATGAGGAAAATCATCTCATATGGTGGTAACACACAAAATAAAAGAGATGATTTTCCTTAGAGACAAACGCAACTCACCAGAACAAAAGTTTACATGTTCTAACGTTTCAGTTTATATTACAAAAGTGAATAAAAGTAAACTGCAGTTGGCAAAATTATCGGGCAAGAAATGATCCAAGGATGCAAATTAAGAGGTATAATGCAAAGTAAACACAGGTTAATCATGGATATTGGTTGTTTAAAAAAAATAGTATCAAATCTTTTAAGAAAAACGTATTCAGAATAGAAAGGAGCATGGGAAAAAGACCATTGTGAGAGAATATAATATGACAATATAAAATTATTCAACATTAACAAAAATAAAAAGAATTGTTTAATATGTATTCTTGCTAAGCACTGTGATAAATTTTGAACTTTATTAAATCGTTGACTTTTATTCGATACGTGGTATATAAAAATAATAGGGCAAAATTATACAGACTCAACATGCTGTATCATTTAACACTAGAAAATTAAGTTGTTCATTTATGTACTTATTATTTCTAATTAACACATTGACATTTATACTTCACTCACACCCATTTCCCTAATAGCATCACTTTAAAGATTAGGATCAGTAATAAATCCCTATCCAAAGAGCTATTCTTTTTTCTTTTTTAACATCTTTATTGGAGTATAATTGCTTTACAATTGTGTGTTAGTTTCTGCTTTATAAGGAAGTGAGTCAGCTCTATGTATATTCTTCCTTATGACCCTATGCTAACCTCCATGAATCAGAGGTCATTTGGATGGCAGAAAAACAGAACTGTTTTAAAGGGACTTGACAAACAATCACAGTCTTGATCAAACCACGAGTCAAATTTAATACGTTGGGCGTAGATTTAAGGAAATTTTATGAGCACAGAAATTACAACTGGTTCCCAAGTCTCCTTTCCTTCTTCAAATTATACCTTCCCCACAAACAGTACAACACCAGAAAAACTATATAACTGTAATGATAACTGTAACCATATATATGTAAGATATAAATGTAAATACAGAGTGTATATATAATTTGTGTGAGGTGGTAAACACAAAAGATGGACATGTCTCTCCTTACTCGTGTCCATGTGACCCTCTGTAGACAGGCAGTTCTCCAATGTGACCACAAGGGCACACTGTCACTCACTTAGGAAAAAGGAGGGGGTACAGTGGGCCCAGGAATAAATAAGACACACGGAGCGAGGCCCTGAACTCCCTCTTAAAGTCGTATCCTGATGCAAATAACACACACTTCGACCCTGTTCATTCCCTAAGAAGAGGAGCAGACCAACACAAGTTCATGTGTCAAGAAAAGAAAGAGGAAAGGGCTTCCCTGGTAGCGCAGTGGCTGAGAGTCCGCCTGCCGATGCAGGCGATGTGAGTTCGTGCCCCGGTTCGGGAAGATCCCATGTGCCGCGGAGCGGCTAGGCCCGTGAGCCATGGCCGCTGAGCCTGCGCGTCTGGAGCCTGTGCTCCGCAACGGGAGAGGCCACAGCAGTGAGAGGCCCGCGTACCGCAAAACAAATAAATAAAAAGAAAAATAAAGAGTAAAATAGTAGTGACCCTGCGGGAGCCAACCTTGGATTCACAGGTGGCCCTTCTTTGAACAGAGCTGTTTAATATGTCCGTGCACAGGAACAGGTGATCTTAATCTTGAGTTTGGAGGTAAACAATGTGAATGAACTGAATTGCTATGTCAAGTAAAACTGCAGGTGTATTTTTGCCGTGGCTCAGGGAAAATAATCACGCTCGGGACTGCCTCGAGAGTTTTCAGGGGCAGTGATACCTGATCCTCAGCTTTAGTTAATGCTGTTGTTTCTGTACTGTGGTTGTGAACCTCATGTCGGAGACCACGAGGAGGAATTTAAGTTCCACATTCCAGCTGGCACGAGGCAGAGTGATGGCAAGAGGCTTCCATGATAGATGATACAGCAGTGATGTAGAGAATCAAGGTGAAGATAGAATTTCTAGCCAGAATCACCCTTAGAAACGCACATCTCCTTGAATATGGAGAAATGATGAGGCTGTGTTTTAGAAGGCTTGCGTTGGGATACATTTTTGAAGTACTGCAGTGATTATATAAGACATTGATGCAGTTTTTCACTGAATTCTTGGTAACAGCATTTAAGCTCTTTTAAGTAGTAAGTCATCATTAAAATCCACTGAGCACTTACTGATGTTGCTTTTTATGATAAACAAAATCACTTACATTTAATAATCAGAAACTTGCTTGGCATAATTCCTGAAGGGTACTTCCAGGAAGATTAGTAAAGAATAATTTTTAACTGCTCAGTATGATAAAAAGAATGCTGAAGATTTACCTCTAAAAGCTTTCAGAGGGAAAATGAAAGATTAAATTTATCAAAAGATAGAATTATTTGGATATAACCTAATTAGAAATAAAATAACTTGAATGTGTATACAGTATATTTTATATTCCATATTTGCTCTCAACAGGTTTTCTATTGTTCTGAAATGTATCCCTACAGTTATAGTGTAATTCCAACTGCAGGACAGTATACTGTACTTCCAGATCCAAAACAAATTTCAGTCCATGAAATGTGTATAACCTAAGGATTTGATTTTGTGACTGTCCGTATCCTTAACATCATATATTCTAAAGGTTATTTTTCCTTTTAAGTTATTTTGAATTTTCTTGCCTTGATTTTTGATAAAATGAAGTATTTCCGTTCCCACAAATCAGATGACAGAAGTTAAAGGATTCTTTTAATCTAATTATGTAATAAATAAAAGTACTTGATTCTTTTCTGATTTACATCTGAGCATACTTTTTGCTGAATAACTCATGGTGAGAAGTTTTATCACAATTTGGCAGTAGGATGGCTGTTGATAGATATATATTCACTTCATAAATTTGAATTATTTTCACCTGTTGGTGATAGTCTGATATTTTTAACTGGGAATCACAAATCACCCAGGTGTTGACTTGTGAATAATCTACAGTAACTGAGTATACTGTCACTGTTCTTAATTCATAATAACCATACCAATTATATCAGGAAGAATGGAATAGAAAAGAGATGCATTTTTAGAACAATTAAATAAATCCAAGGATGCTTAACGAGCAATTACAGATGACATTTTGCAGTTTTCACTCCCAGAAAGTTTACAGGATATGACCAAGGAGACAAATGAATTTTAAATGAAAAGAAGGAAGACTCTTTTTCAAGAACCATCAAAGAAGCAGTATCCAGAAGCATTGTTAGGTAGTTTTAATAGTTTCTATGAAAGGTCAGACACCAACTTGTGCTGTTATAATTAAAAAATAAAATGTGCCTCATAGAGGATAAATTAATTGATAGAGAAATATATGAAAATAATGTGAGATTTCATTTCAGAAGTAAGCATGACAGGGCTTCCCTGGTGGTGCAGTGGTTGAGAGTCCACCTGCTAATGCAGGGGACGCGGGTTCGTGTCCAGGTCCGGGAGGATCCCACATGCCGCAGAGCGGCAAATGTTATCTTTTAGTGTTCATAATCAAATACGTTAATTTAATGAATAGCCAATAAATCAACATTTTGATATATAAGTATATAAATAATTGAATATTGTATTTTCTACCATAAAAGAATGTAAGGGAAAACACTAATTGCCTACCTTTTATGAAATAACTGATGTGGTCATTTATTATAAAGTACTAAATTAATAGACATTATTGCAGTGTTAGATATTTACATAGTTATGGTCAGTCTGCTTTATCTCAACCTATAATAATAGGATAATATAATCAAATAGCAATTAGACCCTCACATTAATACCTCACAGTGCTACCTGATATAGGAAGGGTATTTCTTAAAATTTTAACTCCTCAAATTTCAGCTCCTCCATAAATAAACAGGTTACTTCTAGCTATGAAGTATAATGCAAATTTATATTCTTCTCTTGGTTTAAATATAAGGGCTATGATTTCCAAATGAAAACAAAGCATTTCAAGATATTGCTTTAATATAATAAAATATTATGTAAATCTCCATAGCCCTGTACACCATTTAGTTTGCTATGGAATACTGTAAATCACATTCAAGTTTATAGGCCATTAATATACTGTCATTTAAAGTGTTTCAAATTATTAGCCTGTAAAAATTTATATTCTAATGATGCCTATTATTTCAAAAGTTAATTTTCTTTAGTTTCTTCCTTCTTCATTGAAGCGTATTTGATTTTCAAGGCTGTGTTTCTTACCACTATAGAGCAAAGTGACTCAGTTATACATACATATATATATATACATAATATTCTTTTTCATATTCTTGTCCATTATGGTTTCTCACAGGATATTGAATATAGTTCCCTTGCTGTACAGTAGGACCTTGTTGTTTATCCATTCCGTATATATCAGTTTGCATCTGCTAATCCCAAACTCCCAACCCACACCCCTCCCCCCTTGGCAACCACCAGCCTATTCTCTATGTCCATGATTCTGTTTCAGTTCCATAGATAGGTTCATTTGTAACATATTTTAGAATCCCCATATAAGTGATATCATATGATATTTGTCTTTTTCTTCCTTACTTAGTATGATAATCTCTAGGTCCATCCATGTTGCTGCAAATGGCGTTATTTTGTTCTTTTTTATGGTTGATTATTATTCCATTATATATATGTACTACATCTTCTTTATCCATTCATCTGTTGATGCACATTTAGGTTGTTTCCAAGTCCTGGCTATTGTGAATAGCACTGCAATGAATATAGGGGTGCATGAATCTTTGTGAATTACAGTTTTATCTGGATATATGCCCAGGAGTGGGATTGCTGGGTCCTATGGTAGTTCTATTTTTAGTTTTCTGAGGAAGCTCCATACTGTTCTCCACAGTGGCTGCACCAACTTACATTCCCACCAACAGTGTAGGAGGGTTCCCTTTTCTCTGCACTGTCTCCAGAATTTGTTACTTGTAGACTTTTTAATAATGGCTGTTCTGACCAGTGTGAGGTGGTACCTCATTGTAGTTTTGATTTGCATTTCTCTAATAATTAGTTGATGTTGAGCAGGTTTTCATGTGCCTATTGGCCATCTGTATGTCTTCTCTGGAGAAATGTCTATTTAGGTCTTCTCCCCATTTTTCAGTTGGGCTGTTTGGTTTTTTGTTGTTGAGTTGTATGAGCTGTTTTATATTTTGGAAATTAAGCCCTTGTCAGTTGCATTGTTTGCAAATATTTTTTCCCATTCTGTAGATTGTCTTTTTGTTTTGTTTATGGTTTCCCTTGCTGTGAAAAGCTTGTAAGTTTGATTAGGTCCCATTTGTTGATTTTTGTTTTTATTTCTATTGCTTTGGGAGACTGACCTAAGAAAACATTGGTACGATTTATGTCTGACAGTGTTTTGCCTATGTTCTCTTCTAGCAGTTTTATGGTCTTATGTTTAAGTCCTTAAGCCATTTTGAGTTTATTTTTGTGTATGGTGAGAAGGTATGTTCTAACTTCATTGATTTAAATGAGGCTGTCCAACTTTCCCAGCACTGTTTGCTGAAGAGACTGTCTTTTTCTCATCATATATTCTTGCCTCCTTTGTTGAAGATTAATTGACCGTAGGTGTGTGGGGCAAAAGTTAATTTTTATTTTATCAGCTGAAAAATATAATGTAAAGCGAGGATTAATGGAATTTTAGAAACAAATTCAACTATCTTTGGTAAAATGATTTACGTCAATACAAAAAAAAAAAAAGACTAACCAAAAATACAAGGATGGAAAATAAAAGGTAAATGGGCCAGTTTAATACCAATAGGCTTCTCTAAAATATACAAGATTTAAAATAATCTGGTTATCCGCATACACTTAATGATAGAAACATGTTTTGTAAGAGCCAAAGATCAAAGCACCAAAAACAAGGTGTTGAAGACTGTGTTAACTGCCATTGCAGCCTGGGGAACAGCATCTTCATTGCCCCGGGAGGCTGTCAGAAATGCAGGCTCTCAGACCCCATCCTGAGTCTGAGTTTTGAAAAGTTCCCTAGGTAATACACATGCAAAATCGAGAATCCCTGGTCAGAATCCAGGTGAGTGAGTGACCACAAGTGGGCATTTGAGCTTGTTAAAGAAAATACTCTAAAATAGCTCATCGTGGCACGCTTACCAAACACAACAATTATCATGGGATTTTCAGAAGAAAAGTAATTTGACTTTGAAAATACAGATGTATACTGTCAAGGTTGAACATCGTTATTGTATTGACTACTATAAAATCATTATTCATGCCCGTGTGTTTACAATACCACGTGATGTACACAACATGTTGCTTTAAATATATGATTTACAAATCACTTATACGAACTCACTGCACTTAAGTGAAAATATAACGACTTTTTAAGTGATAGAAAAGCAGAGAGTACCTGTAAGTAATTTACATGTTACTGAAAGATAAAAAAAAGTTGATAAAAATAGAAAGTTTAACATCTTGGTAAAATGATTTAAATTATCTTCCTATGGACACTTAGCTAATACCACAATCCCCAACTATCTAAAACTCAAATTGATTTTCTGATTTTCTCAAATCAGTGTTCATATTAGATTCTGCTGCCATTTAAAACCCCTGTCACATAAGGAGGATTTGCTGTAGCATAAATGCTTGATCTTGGGGAGATAAATTAGGCACTTAGGAGTTTATCACATATTTTTCAGATAAAACATGCCTAAGAAATATTGACTGTTTTCAGTGTCATTCTGACTTGCATATGTCAGCAATACAATTTTCTCACCTTGTTTAATATTTGTCTGTTATTAAAATTGACAAAGAACTTGCCCCAGTGAATGCTATGAATTTTGCCTGTGAGAACATTTCCCTTTTTTTACCTTTAAAAAACATACAGTCAACAAATTTAATTAATTTGTAAAAGAAAAGTACAAAAAAAGAGAAATGATTTATCACTCAGAATGAAAATGTTTTATCTAATGTTCTTTGTCTAATTCTAAAGAAAGCTCAGAAATTCACATGTTTATACCTAATAAAGAGGTAAGAATGTAATTCAAAGATATTCTAAACTAGGAAGAGAGTAATAAAGCGTATATAAACCCCACCCCCAAAATTGTCTGTAATTCACAACTCACAAACTCTACATTAAAGTCCCTTAAGTGTTAGTGAAACACTTTAGAATAAGTCCACAGTAATTAATAAACCAACACAGATTTTCAAAGTTGGACAAAGTTTTTATGCTATAACATCTCAATAAAAGCTGTAGAGCTATTCAACATGTTAGTTCAAAAATAAACTTTCTAAATCACTTTAAAATGACTTAGTTCACAAACTTAAAAACTGAGAGCTTTCCTACAGTTTGCTTCTGAAATAATTGCTGTGGAAAGGGGTGTGTGAAGCAGAATTATGGAAAGGAAATGGGCAAGATGATGAATTTCTACCAGGATGTTTTTCTGCCAGGTCAATTTGAAAATATTTTTACATAAGTTGTGTGTCATTTGGTTTACTTCCTTTATAATCTACACTGAATTTTCTTTTGTTCCATATGTTTCCATATGAAGAATATATTCCTATGTTTGCTAAAAGTAATTTTAAAATTAATTCACAAAGCAAGCAGATTTTAATTGAGCAAGGATTGTCTTTGACCACCTGTGCAACATTAGCAAAATTTCTGCCTGTCACTTTTCTCATCTCTAAACGTTAGGCGAGTAATAATCCCAGCCCTACAAATTGTATGGCTTGTTATGAGAAAAACAAATGATTTAATGCTTGTGAAAGCACTTTACACTCTTGATAGTGGTGAATATGCTTTTTGTTTATTTTATACTTATTATTGCATATGTACCTAGCAGGATTAGTTTCTTTTGCATCAGTCCAGCAACTTGATGTTAACCTAATCCCAAGAAGGTGGAGCCAGCCATCTGTCTCATCCAAAGAAAAAAGTAAGACCTCATCCAAAATAAAGCAGTCAGAGATTGCTTAGCTTTAGACAATGCAAATTCCTGCCGGATCCTGCAGCAAAAATCTTTTCCCAAAAAAATGTTTACAGTGTAATATTTAAAAGTCTGAGAGTTTGTCAGTTAAGTTACCAGCGTCTAAAAATAATACTTTTCAGTTTCAGAATGGTCAATCTTTATGTTGCAGAGTTCTCAAGGTCGCTCAGAGTTGTTGGCAAAGGGCAGTTTTCTCTTCACTCCTTACCTAGTTGAAACTTACATGTCTGTAATTTGTGGAGATGATTAAAAATGTTTGTGCACGTGTTTGAACCCTGGATTTAGAGGAAGTGCCTTGTAACTACCACATTCGAAAGGGATAAACAGGGTGGAACAGAGGAAGGTAAGTTAGGACAGAACACTGCCTTCCGGAAGTTCTAAAATGTGTGTCTAAAATTTAGAAAACGATTTTTCTCCTTGCTGAGAGTTTTGGAGGAATATCTCGGGGCCCATGACAAAGTTAGCGTGAGTCTATGTTTAGCTGACCGAGCTTAGCTTGTAAGCAATTTTTGTTCATAGTAACAAAGGCTTTGAAAGGTCAAAACAATAACAAATAATCGAATGTTCTTGGTGGTTGTCTCCACACTATCAGACACTCATACAATGGAATGTGGTTTAGAAACTATGTCCACAGCTCAAGTGGTCCTCGAGTGTAACGTGAGAAAACCACGTAGGCAATCTTTCTAGTAAATGCTTAGCCTCACAATGTCCGTAGAACTCCCCAAAGTGACAGATATATATAATTTGGTGCAGGGATACTCAATTTTGCATAGGGGGTATGGCACATTCAGTCACATGAGACTTTGCTTAAAGTATTAAAACAGAAGGACAATAAAGTGAGTGTTGTCCATTCAATTTAAATTAATTGAATAAACAAACAAATAGGGACCAGGTACTTCAATAACAGCTGGAATATAGACGTGAAAAAAACAGATAAGTTTTTCACCCTCATTGGGCTTGTATTCTAAAGGAATATGCATACAGTAAGCAAAAAATGAGTAAGCATTTATGGAATATCAGTGATAAGAGCTAACAAAAAAATTTAGAGAATTAGCAAACTGAGAAGTATGGAAATTTTAGATAGGGTGTGGAGTGCAGTATTTTCTGAGAAGGTGCCTGGTTCACAGAGCTGAATAATGTCAGGGAACATTGCATGCAGAAGGGACGAATGCCAAGACACAGAGTTCAACAAATTTCTTACGTGTTGAAAAAACATTGAAAGAGTAAGTTAGGAGAAAATTACTTTACCCGAGTAAACAAACAGACACGAGTGAAGTAAGTCAGAAAGAGAAAGACAAATACCGTATGCTAACACATATATATGGAATTTAAGGAAAAAAATGTCATGAAGAACCTAGGAGTAAGACAGGAATAAAGACACAGACCTACTAGAGAATGGACTTGAGGATACGGGGAGGGGGAAAGGTAAGCTGTGACAAAGCGAGAGAGTGGCATGGACATATATACACTACCAAATGTAAGGTAGATAGCTAGTGGGAAGCAGCCGCATAGCACAGGGAGATCAGCTCAGTGCTTTGTGACCGCCTGGAGGGGTGGGATAGGGAGGGTAGGAGGGAGGGAGACGCAAGAGGGAAGAGATATGGGGACATATGTATAGGTATAACTGATGCACTTTGTTATACAGCAGAAACTAACACACCATTGTAAAGCAATTATACTCCAATAAAGATGTAAAAAAAAAAAAAACCCAAACAAAAAACATTATATTATCTTTTAAATACTTTATATTTTAAATGAGGTCATTTTTTAACGAAGTGAGTTAGATCTTATTTAATAAAACTTGTGGTAAACATAAAAAAACACACAGACATGGGAAGTAATATGGTCATATTAATAACTTTGGCCCTTATTCTTTTCTGAGTAAATTTAGGAGTATTTTGAACCAAGAAATAACATGATTTGGCCTATGTTTTGAAACGATCACTTTGCTACATTGAATATAAACGGAAGCACATCAGGCAGTTACAGCAGGGATACTGTTGAGGAAGGTTTTGTTGATGCCCCTATCACTCATCATCAGGGAAAGGAAATCAAAATGAGGTATGACTTTACACCTGTGAGGATGAGATCCTCGTAAAGATAAAAGGTAAGGGGACATCACTGTCAAGGGTGGGGCAGAGAGAGAAGGGGGTGGAAATAGTATGGAAAGATGAACGGAGTGCTGGGGAACATCAAGTGCCTTCTTAAAGTTATTGACCGTGAAGTGAAATAGAGAAGCAGCTGCTGGGATTGTTTTTTCCCAACGGAGTTCTACTATGAGGCCATGACAACCATAGAGAGTTACACCTAAAAGATCTGTGGCTTATTAGCAGAACGTCCTAAAGAAACAAAGGAATACATTGGTTTAAGTTGTAGGCGAGGGAATAATTATAAAAATGCTCCATAGATTTTAAGCTTGGAAGTTTAGGGACTTTAGGATGTGAAGGGAATTTATGATAGGAGGGATGATAAAGTGAAAACACATAGGTTGGAAGTTCTTGTGGAGTTGATAATTGATGGAGGTGAGCTACCAGAGGAAGTTTGCTGGAAGTTTAATGGACGATAGAGAGTCAAATGTTCAAAAATGAGATGATGTTGGTGTTACTATGACTGGTAATGAAAAGCTGCAGTGTGACCACGGACATGGATGTGTGAGGCGTGGTAGAGGGCACGATCCTTAGAGGAGAAGAGGTGAAGGAAAGGAGAAATCGGTGTATTGGAAGGACTAAGTAGACATTAGCAATGCACACACTTATACTGACGTGCACACACAGACACGCACAATTATTGCAGAAGTGCTGGGGGGCCTGCAACTGATCAATGTTAAGTGTATTTAGTCCAGATGCATCGCAGTGGGTTTTTATGAAGAAGGGGGCATTACCGGAAGGAGACTACTGACACTCCCCAGGCCCAGGTAAGAAGGGTGCACGGGGGAAAAACAGCAACAACACAGACAGTATCAATGGTTGAAAGGAGACCTCGGTTACAGCAACAGGAGCAGGTTCAGAGTAGTGGTTGGTGACTCGGGGAGTGGAGTTTCTGAGGGGAGAAAAGCGAAAAGAATTCAGAAGCTTGGGAAGTACGAAGACTGGGCAATAGACATGTGGAGGGTAAAGATCCTGGGCTTCTTGCACTGATGGACACAAGCAGGAAACAAAGGCAAGATGAGTTTAGTTTTGATAGTCTTGGCAGAGAAACTGTGTACACGTGGCAGGTGGAAAATATTTCCGGCAAGGGAAATTTGGGGGACTCCTATTTGAGTGTTGCTGATACAGTTATGGAGCGCCCAAATCCTTCCATTATTCTTATTTGTCACATTTTTACTTGCTATTACTACCCATTTCTTCTAGTTTCATAAACCTAGAATTTCTACCAGGTTTAAAAATAGAACAAACTGCTATCTTTAAAATGTTTGGTCTTTCCAGTGTCGAACTAAAGTTTCCTAGTGATTTTATGCTTTTTTGAGAGGATGTTTTAAAACGTAGGCTACGTAACCTGTAAGTATTGGGGCAAACAAATACTTTTAAGGTACAAAACATTTCACATTCAGTGACAATACGTCGATAAAGTTTTAGTCTGTGCTGTTCCTGATCTGACCAGGAGGTACCCTGTTGGTTTTGTCCACCAAAGGTGACTGTGGTTGGGTTCTGCCATCCGATGGGCATATGTGGAGCTGTGGCTGCCTCGAGACCACGCCCTCACGGGCTTATTGGGAAAGAGTCTCATAGTAGTTTTAGTTTTCCGATGCTTTTCGCTGATTTCAAAAACACAGCAGGGTTTCTAGAGAAATAAACTGGTTTTCCTTACCTGAGAGTGAGTTCTGACTGTGATTGCCCCCAGGGTCTAAGCTCAAGTTTTTATATCTTCCCTGATTTATTTTATAATATAGACCAACGACAAAATTCAACTGCTTTCTCAATCACGGCATAAAATGTGATAATGAAAAGGAACATGTGTTTCATACAGTTAGATTTTAAGGCAAAAAGACATGAAACTACACTTGACAGTAACTGGCATTTAAAATAATTTTAGATGGTGTTGGCCTCTTCATAATTTTTCTGACTTGCTGTATTTCTTGAAAAATCAAATTGTCAAAATTGTTACAAGTCTAAAATAAGATGTTATTCTTCTGCTATGAATTTTTGATGGCATATTAATCAAAACTGCTCTTCAGGAATGGCCAATGATAAAAATATCAGCAGGACATGTGATTATCCTCCTCTTTAGATGGAGTGGTGGGGCTTTTATGAAATTAGAAATTATAATCTACTGCTAAACAATATTCTATTTTTCTAAGATTTAAAAAAACTTCTTTGCCCCAGCCCACTATTCAGCCATTTCTCCAAGGAGTCCTGGTCAGAGTAGGTACAAGATAATAGTGGATTATTCTGTAATGCTGAAAAGTAATTTGGTTTCCTACAAAAATGAAGGGGCTATGTCAAAAGGACACAGGATCTAGCCAAATCTGGGTCAATTTGAGGAACAGAATGATTAATTAATTATAAACTTTAGATTTCACATTTCTAAAGCTATAATAAATAAACGAATAATGTTAATTCAAAGGAGACTTAGGGGAGTACTCTTATTTACTGTAGAACGTGAATGCCGACAGGCAAATTTGTGGGAAATGCATGCTCTAGAAGAACATCATTTTGTGGCATCATTGTGAAAGTTGGCTCCGGCAAACCCATTCAGGAATGCTCAATTCAAAGAAACGTGTTGGGCTTCCCTGGTGGCGCAGTGGTTGAGAGTCCGCCTGCCGATGCAGGGGACTCGGGTTCGTGCCCCGGTCCGGGAAAATCCCACATGCCGCAGAGCGGCTGGGCCCGTGAGCCATGGCCGCTGAGCCTGCGCGTCCGGGAGCCTGTGCTCCGCAACGGGAGAGGCCACAACAGTGAGAAGCTCGCGTACCGGGAAAAAAAAAAAAAGAAACATGTTGATGAAGATATGCAGATGATCTTAAAGTATCTTTTCACAGACGGTTAGTTATATGAGGAAAAAACTAAGACTCCACAGTGGATAAATCTAACTTCTTGACCAGTGTGAAGAGCATAAGTGATGGGCAGATGGACATCAGATGCCTCTCGATGTGACGCCCTGAAAAGGATATACCGTGGTTGACGGACTACACAAGTTTGTAATGCATAACCTGGGAAATACCAGCCAAACTTCCCATAGAAACATTTTGTTTAAAGTACAATAAACACTGCGGGAATGGCCCAGACTAAACATTACAAATATATTGAAGTTAAATGCAGTACTTGATCCTAGATTGAATCCAGTCTTGGAGTAAAAAAAAGTGCTACAAAAAATATAGGTTCAATTGGGCAAAACTGAAATATGGATAAAATGTATCAGTATTGTATTTATTGAAGTTGATATATGTATCATAGCTATACAACAGAATATCCCTATTCTCCATACACAAGTACTTAAAGGGTCAGGATGCATGCAACTTATAATCTGAAATGGTTCATATAACAGTGTATTTGTTCATATTGATACTTATACACAAACACATGTACATGTGCAAATATATGAAGGGCGATAGTAAGGATCTAATTGTTAAATCTGGGTAAAGTGTACATGACAGTTTGTCCTATCCTTATTTGAGCAACTTTACTGTTGGTTTAGAATTTTGCATGTAAAATATAAAAATAAATTTTTTTAAATGAAGTGCTGCCAATAGAAGAATTAAAATGGTGTTAAAAGGTATAAACCAATAGTTCATCTGTAACTATGCATCTTTTCAAATAGGTCAAAGCTCACTCCATATTCTCCACTCATTAGAATGTCCCCATTGACAAATATTAGTGGTTTTTGAATAATATACATCCAACATATAGTTGTAAAATTTTGTGTATTGGATATAAATATAGGATGTCTGATTTGAATCTTTCTAGCCCCTATTTTTCATTATAATTTTAAAGGCAGACATGCAATGTCTTACCTGAGGTATTTATTTCCCAATTATGACTGACACTCTATCATCACATTCCATAATGCACCCAGCTCACTACTCAAGAGTTTTTTAGTTAAACTCAAACTCAGCTCCATTCAATACTGACTCTGACTTGTACTATCAATCATTTAGTTACCTGTTTAGACCTTGTGCTTTGGAGACTATATTCCCCTCTGTTTTGGAACATTTCCTCAAGTATGCCTAAAACTTTGCACATAACCTGAAAACTTTACTGATGGTAATACATTCTAGGAAACTTTCTCAGTTGCAGGCTATGAATTTCTTTCCTATATACGTTCAAAGAAGGACTATATTTTTTGCTATAGTTCTGCTTCTATTAAAAAAATCTATACATGCTCCTGACTGTGTGTCTAATCTGATGCTTCTAACCACTGAATAGCATCCCTGATTTTAATCAATTATCCCAATGATGGTGGACACCTGAGTTGCCCCATTCACAACCACCACTACCACAAGTATGGCAAGATCAACATTTTAAATGACCCACCATGAACCTGTGACTATGAAAGGGGTTCAGTGTCAGAGAGTCTATTCAAGGGGGTTAAAGACAGTTTAACTTGGAGTTTTGAATTAATGTAATCACTCAGTCAAATTGAGCAACAAATAACCAAGTGATGTAGGACTAATCTGAGTAGAAAGCCAAAAGAGAAAAGGAACAAAGAAATTGCAAGTGTCTACAAAGAAATTTTTCAAAAGTTGATACTTGATGTTGTAGTTGTCAAAGAAAATGTTGAGTGATGACAAGATCCATGAATCAAGTTCAATCACAATAGAAAAATCTGAAATCAGGTCTATGACTATAACAATTATAAAATATATCTCGTTTAGCAAATACTAATGAAAAATCACTTACCTCTAGACCAGATGTCTATTGAAGACATTCTGTAAAAATGTCTACATTATTATGAAATGGTATATGTACATTCTAATTTAATATTTGTTTTAATATCAAACCTGCATATATATGTATACATATAATTATTTCTATACACAGAGTTTTTTTAAATTTTTGGAAAAATCAACTTTATGCATAGTCATAAAAATAACTTAAAATTTGATGTAAACAACATTTTTACTTTCCAGGACGTCACTGTTAAATGTCATTTAAACCTAATAGTTCTATCAGATAATGTGCATTGTAGACATACATTTTGCAAGTAGTTATATAATATGTATATTCTACACATTAACCAACATGGTGAATGTTCTCCTTACACGATTATGCTGAGCTGACATATTGGAATAGCATGTTGGTTGACTCTAAAATGTCTAGTTACAGCTGCAAGGAAAAGAAAAAAACACTTTTTCAAACTTGTCAAATATTTTCTGTGATATTTAGAAAAAGTGAAAAGTTTGACATTTCTTCCATTTTGGCAAAAACAAAATATTTCTGAAAATAAAAATGGTCTTTTGTCCTAGAATTATATATCCAAAAAAGAAAAAGCAATTAGGGAGCAGGAAAAAAGGTTTATTTAAAAATTAAATGCTAAATTTGTCAAATACCCTCTCTTCCGGTGAATCCTACCCGAAGGAAGCCACTTTTAGATTTATACATAGATAATTTAAGTATTTTCTAAGTTATATTTTGAATATTATACATATATATGTATAGAATAAATGTAAGGGATGAAGAATAACATGACAAAATATTCTGAACTCCAGCCAAGCCAAAGGACGTTCTGATACATTGGCTAGCTGTTAGCATTCTGCCATCACATACTCCTTCAGACATAATCACTATTCCATACTTAGTGTTTATTATTCTCTTGCTTTTTCTAATAGTTTGGCTTTATGTGTGTTTCTCTATTCAATATGCTCTCTGGTTTTGCCTGATCTTACGTTTTCTTCTATGACTTACTGTTTTTAATCAAGCTCTCTTCAATGTTTGAAATATTAACTCATACTGGTTTTTTGCCCATATTTAGTAGAATTTGTACTATATTGGTTAAAAAAGAATGAACATTTGTTCAAATCTGTACTTTTTGAAATCATCTTTTTTTTCATTTTATGGGTACTTTTTGATCTTTTTTTGATTTATAGGAGATGTTTAATGTCTCAATAGAATGAGTTGCCAAAGCACACTCAAGTGAAACACAGATCTTACTCAACATAAACATCACTAATAAGTCATAGGTTACAAGCCAGGAGCAAACATAGAACCAGCTTCCTTCTTTGAAGGGGTAGCAATCTCTACATAGTTTCCAAATAATGTCCATTTCTCTCATGCTGTGATGCTGTTGGCTTTCAAGTAACAGGGAAATGTTTAATACTGGTTGTGACATACTTTCAGAGAAATCTTGTTGTTTTGGGGGGCTTCCTGGTTTTATGCTTCATCAAACAGAGAAAATGTACATGTGACTAAACGTCCATTCTCCATCCAGCCATGCCCACCTCCAAAATCCATAAATTCTCTATAAAATGGAGAAAAGACAGTCTCTACAATAAGTGGTGCTAGGAAAACTCAACACCTACATTTAAAAGAATGAAATTACAACATTCTCTAACAGCATACACAAAAATAAATTCAAAATGGATCAAAGACCTAAATGTAAGGCTGGACACTGTAAAACTCTTAGAGGACAAAGTAGGCAGAAAACTCTTTTACATAAATGGCAGTAATATCTTTTTGGATCCACCTCCTAGGGTAATGAAAATAAAAATGAACTAATGGGACCTAATTAAACTCGAAAGCTTTTGCACAGCAAAGGAAACCATAAATGAAATGAAAAGACAATCCTCAGCATGGGAGAAAATATATGCAAACAATGCAACCAACAGGGGATTAATCTCCAAAATAAACAACCCAATCAAAAATCGGGCAGAAGATCCAAATAGACATTTCTTCAAAGAAGACATACAGATGGCTAAAAAAACACATGAAAAGATGCTCAACATCACTAATTATCAGAGAAATGCAAATCAGAACTCAGTGAGGTATCACCTCACACTGGTCAGAATGGCCATCAAAAAATCTACAAACAGTAAATGCTGGAGAGGGTGTGGAGAAAAGGGAACCCTCCTACACTGGTGGTGGGAATGTAAATTGGTACAGCCACTATGGAAAATAGTATGGAGGTTCCTTAAAAAAACTAAAAATAGAGCTACCATATGATCCAGCAATCCCATTCCTGGGCATGTATCCGGAGAAAACCATATCTGAAAGGATACATGCACCCCAATGTTCATAAAAACACTATTTACAATAGCCAAGACATGGAAGCACCCTAAATGTCCATTGACAGAGAAGTGGATAAAGAAGATGTGGTGTGTGTGTGTATACACACACACATACACAGTGGAATATTAGCCATAAAACATGAGATAATGCCATTTGCAGCCACATGGATGGACCTAGAGATTATCATACTAAGTGAAGTCAGACAGAGAAAGACAAATATATCACTCATATGTGGAATCTAATTTTAAAAAATGAAACAAATGAACTTATTTACAAAACAGAAACAGACTTAACAGATATTGAAAACAAACTTATGGTTTACCAAAAGGGAAACATGGGGGTGGAGTGATTATTCAGGAGCTTTGGATGAACATATACACCCTACTGTATATAAAATAGGTAAGAAGGACATACTGTATAGCACAGAGAACTCAATATTCTGCGATAACCTATATGAGAAAAGAATCTAAAGAATGAATATATGTATAACTGAATCACTTTGCTGTATACCTGAAACTAACACATTTTAAATCAACTATACATGAATAAAACTAAAAGAAAATTCCATAAATTCTAGGTTTTTAAAAAAAATTTACAATAGATGATCTGGTCACATCAGGTAATACATCTTAAAAAAGACTTTTTTGTTTCATTATTTTAGATAAGATTTTCCAATTGATAGCATTCTGCTAGTAAGTATTATATTTCCATGTTTCCAAGAATGTCTGGTCCAGGTTTATCATTACCTCAATGTCCCACAAGGAAGAGAATATGGGCCCTGATGCTGACTCGTCCTACTTTACATTTTGGGTTAGGTAAATTCTGACATCTGTATATATTGAAAATACTTTTTCAAGTATGTTGGTAGTGTATTTTGAAGAACAGAAGTTATTATTCTTAACGTGGTTGCAACATCAATCTTGTTTTTCTCTTCTGTTTTGGGAGCTTGATATAACATCTCTGTCTTCTTCAAATGTTAAAGGTTTACAGCAAACTTCTGTTAATGCACCTGCAGCGGATGTCCGTGTATTCTAGCAAAAGAGCAGGGGTGCCTAGCTATTTACGCCTTCACTTTCCTCGCGTTGCTTCCAATGAGTTGTGTGTAAGGCGAGGTGCAACTGAGTCATTCCACATGGGACTCAGACAAGAGCAGGTTCTGTTGTGCCAGTTGTCCAAGCACAACAAGTTGTGACCCTTGATGATATGGCCTCCATGATGCTGTCAGTATGGCGCTCGAGTGCCACCTCTATAGCAAAGATAGCAGTTTCTTTTCTGGTTCCTTCAAGGCTATGACTTCTTCTCCTCTGAAGGGTTATCAGTAGCACCAAACACTAAACTAACGAACGATAAACCAGTGATCAAACTCATGGGGCCCCACAGACTCACTGGAGATTGAGAAACTAACTAGATTTCCTGACAAAATGTGTAACGTGGGTGTGTGTATATATGTATGTATGTATATATGTATATATAATGTGCTCTCTTCCAAATATCTTACACTTTGTAACTCACACGTCTCAGCTTATTTCTTTAGTTAGGGCTGGACTTGATGTGAGCACTGCTGTTGGCATTACATAATGGAAGTATGTGTGTTAAAGAGTCTTCTTGTATGACTCAAAATAATGTACTGGAAAAATCTGTCTCCAACTGCTGTGCAATAACCCTTCTTTTATAATTATCCTCCTGGAAACATCAGCTAAAGGGCATTAATATTTAATCACTTCATGCCCTATATTTGGTCTGTTACAAAAGCACTCTACAAGTCCAAGAGGTTACCTTTTCCTTACTGGACTCTCAACTGAACTTGCAAAGCTCTCTCTTTCTTGTAGCTTTGCCTAGCCTACGTCTTTCTGTTAAAACCTGTCGTTTGGACATTTTCTTGTAAATCAGGACCCAACATCACCTTATGATAAGCTTTTTACCAAAGTGCAGCAAACCATTTTATTTTTTCATTTCTCAATCAGCTCATCAGCAAACCTCATTTTTTTTATTTTTGGGGTTTCCTCCCCCACCAAAAAAACCAAAATGATTTCCCATCCAATTAGTGGGACTGGGCCTGCGTACAAGTATGGTTTGCAGTCTTTCGGACTGAGAGCATTCCTCCAGCACCCAGTCACGAGATTTTACAAGGAGGTGAAACTAGTTTCACCCATCCTGCAATATTATCACGCTGTAATATCCTGGGAAGATATGTCAGAATTGCCGCAATTATGTTGGATTAAACACATAATTACTGGATGTCTCCTACTGACAAAGCGTGTGTCTCCTATGCCTTTGCTCGTGCCCACTTTTGGTACTTGGGGCCCGAGGGGCACATTCAAGTGATTGAATGTAGTGTCTGTAGCCCAGGGTCAGGGAGAAGGGTGACTCCTGCCAACCCCTCTCAGATCCTAGAGACACATACTTGATCATTAATTTAGGTAATTTTAATGTCAAGAAATGTAGACTCATCAATTTTCACTTCACAGAGAAACCTGTATCAGAGGAAAATATAGTTGCAATAATATAAAATTTACAAAAAGAACTATATAAAACTAATGTAAATCAGAGGCGTCTCCTGTTAATTTTTTTCATAGTTTGGTGTATTTTTCCTTTTTTTTTCTTTAAAAGGCTTTTAAATATATTTTATTGCTAAGATATTTTTACTGAAAGCTAAACATCAATCAATTACCAATAAATTGTGACATCGTTTAGGTGTTTCCGTTGCCCTAAAATATGACTTCAGGCTCTTTTATCTACCACACGCTGCATCTAGATTGATTCGTAGGAACAGAGAAATATAATCTCAGAAAAAAGTAAGCTTTCTAGATATAAGATATTGGAATGAAGGGCATTTCTTCACTAGGAAGTCAACCCCAAATAAGAGATGTGAGAAATTTCATTTTCAATGAAAGTTGTTGACTTATTAACCTTAAATTGTTACTTGTGAAAAGCACCTATCAGGGTCACAGAGGCTCAGTCAGAAGAAAGAGTATCAGTAAGCAGAGACTGTAGCTGTGACTCTTGCACAAAGCAGCAAACCAGGCAGTGGATGCTGGGCAAACAAAGCCAACACACTGTTTGGGGCAATGGGCTTCCTGGGGTGGAATAGGGTCCATGAGCATCGTTTGACACCACTTGATGTCAAGAACTAAAAGGGAATGTAAAACCGATCAAGAAGATGTGTGGTCCTTTATATCTTGCAGAAAACTTTCAGAAAATAATAAAAAGGCTTAGAATTTTAATTGTGAGAAACCTCGGAGCAGCAAATTTGTCTTGGCTATGATAGACGTACGTACAATGACAGACACAGGCACACACAACCCATAAGATACCATCTAATGTGTCACTGTGACCCATAAATGATTTCTGTTAGCCTAGGGCACGGCTCTACCTGTCTTCTCTTACAAAAAGGCTCATATTTTTCAAAAACAAGAAAGCCAAATTGAATTCATCAAATTATATAGTAAATTAGGCTCTGAAGAGCAAAGAAATAAAGAATTTACTGGGAAAAAAATGTCAGAAATTGTCTGAGTCAAATTATGCAACGTATTCAAAGATCTTAGAGAAAGTAGCAACATGTTTGTAGCAGAAATATAATAGTTCTGCAAGAGAAGCTAGAGCTGAGGAGATGGGGGATGGTGCATAGGGATCGTGATGGTGAAGACTGGAAGAAAAATGAACAGCGAGAATAAAGTCCTTAATGAAATCAACACTAAGAAGAATCAAATATACTGAAATCACAGTAAACAAAGTAAAAGAAAGTGAAAGTACAATTAACATACTTTTATAGAAGGCAACAAAACAATTCTCACTCAAATCAAAGAATGCAAAAGAATGCAAAAATGAAGGGAAAGTAATAAAGAATATCACAACAGAGTACAATCAAATGTTTAAATCCAAAAAACAATAAGTACATTAAATATAAGTAGACTATACACCCCAGTAAAAAAGGCCAAATTTGTCAGGACAGGTAAAAAAATTTGAAAGAGCAACTGGAAGCTGCTCATAAGGAATGCAGATTGAATGTAAAGATGCAAGAAAATAAAAAAAAAGACGGAAAGATATACAAACGAAAAAACTAAAAAGTCAATGCTGCAATGTTTATAGTAGACAAAGCCGGCTTCAAGATCAAAAGCATTATGAGAGATAATTATAAAACAACAAGTTAAAATTTTAAATTGGTAAATTGATATCCACATTAACACATGACAAAGTTAAAATTAAAAGAAGGAACAGAAAAATTCAGTCGTATGTAAGATTTTTAACATACTTGTCCCAGGAACAGACAGAATGAACAGAGCTTTATTACAGTTTTCATGACATATTTACTGAGAAAATCTTGAAAGCTTTGTGCTTTAGGACCCGTGATATGTTTAATTGATAACTGTAGTTTTATATTAAACTAATTATTTTGTATTTATACATATATCAAACTATGGTGGTGGGCTATTGCATTAGTTCTAATAGTTTTTCAGTTCAGTTGAATAAATATGTTCATAAATATATGTATATATACATACACATATGTATATATGTGTAAATGTATACTCCTTCTCTTGTATAGGCATACCTCTCTAATTTCTTTTACTTCTCTTTTATTATTGCTTTGTCTCTTGTGGTAAAAAGCATTTGTTATGTGTCTTGCTTTCTCTGGAAAGCGTGTAAAACGTTTTTTCCTGAAGTGTAAAATCTCAATTTCTGTGGACAGATTTTATTAAAGAGAGTCCTAGTTTGATAAACATTGGTTTTTTTATTTTAATTCAAGAATGAGTGTTACTGTTAGTAAGTGAATTTTCATCAACTATAAAAATGTTCATGGTTGCTTGAGTTATATAACTATCTAGTAAAGAATATTATTTTCCCCTTATTGAATCACCTTTTATTCTGAAGATTAAATCTACTTGGCCATAAAATAGTTAACCCTCTCTCAGATCAGACGTTGTTGTTTGGATAGGGTTATACTAGTTATCTAAAATGTGTTAAAATGCTTTGCATGTTCTTACGTTATAGATAATTTTAAATGAAAAAGAACAATTTAGTTGTAAACAATTTAGTTGCAGAGCCAGTTCTTAAATCCCCTTATTCTAAAATCTAAACATATGAGCTCGATAAATACTCCCAAACAGCAAACAAAAGCAAGAGATTATAAGTAGGCTTTAGACAAAAGGTAATGTTGGTGGACAGAAGACGTGAGTAAATTACATGACACACAACACAACTTGGTTTAACTCTTTGCAGTTTAACTCCCTTTTGTGGCACACAAGGCTCTGAGTAAATCTGCCTGATTTCCATACCTCCTCTGTTAAATTGAAAACTTGCAGTCCTTAAACCAAAGCACTTACATAAAGGAGGGAAAACACAGGATAAGCAGAAGAATGGAGGGGAAACATGCAGTCCTTAAACCACAGCACTTACATAAAGGGGGAAAAATACAGGATAATTAGAAGAATGGAAGGGATTTATCTATAATCCATCAGCACAAATAGCATGCAGAGAGGTATACATTTTACATATTAACGTATTAGGAAGATAATAAAAAAGATTGTTACAGCATTTATACAAACATATCCCAAGGGGGAGGGAGGGAGGAAGGAAGGAAAAAAAGGAAGGCATGTATAAGCCATGTTAAACTAAGTTAGAACAATACATACTGTGCCAGAAATGGAGAGCATTATCCATCTGTGTTTCATGCTAAAAAGAACATTTGAGACTCTGAATAATTTAATAAAATCTAAGTTTAACGATGAAATAAATAAAGGGTAGAATTTAATGATACAGAAATTGCAGAGCTAGGGAAACAGTAAATGCCAAATGAATAGCATTACAGAAGGAACAGGAAAAAATAGAACTGCAAGAAAGAAAATAAACACAGCTGAAAACCTCATTTATGACTTTGAGGAATGGCTTAATATAACCACAGTTGAGTCCACATGAAAATAACAAAGCTCTTGGACCAATGAGAGAGAAAATCCTAGAATAACAAGATAGGCAAAGATAATATAACACGAAGATAATGGGGAACCCTGGCATAGAAAGTCTAACAAAGGCAATGAAATACTTCTCTATAAAAACAGTAGTAATTTTTCCCTATAAATATAGTAAAACATGCTGGTACATTAGAAGATCAATCAACAGTCCACAATAAGTTGAAAGAAAATCTCACAAACCATAATCTATTTGATGTGATGAATTTAAAAACTTCAGATATTCAGGTTCAAATACTGGGTCACTAACACGACGGGATTGGAATACGGAGGGATGAGTATCAAGTTTAGCAAGAACACTTAATTTGGAATAAAATGAAGCAGGATTTAAAAAAAATGAAACTGTATTTGCAGTGTGTTGGGGAGAAACCTAACTTTTGTTGCAATTGCCTCTTTATTTGGTCGTCCACATTGCTGTACTGTTTGTCAGTTTTTTCCCATGCGATGAGGAGAGTATCAAAGCTATGCAAAGTGAACACTGAATAAAATATTTTTACCTTAAATGAGTTCCTAATAAATCAATTATGAATGGAGGGACTAAAAATCTCATACAATTAATTATGAAAGTCTCGAAGTCAGAAGAGAATTTCTGAGGCCAAGATTTGAGATTCATCATCATCAAAGTGGTTTTTGAACACCCTGAAATAGACTAGAGCTTCCAGGGTTCAGGCACACTTAACACACACTTTTGAGAAAAGTGGAATAAGAGGATCTTGAATAGAAAATTGCAGCAGAGAAGGCAGACGGGCAAGTGGGAAAGCAGAGGAGAATAATATCTTAGAAGTTATAGGAGAACCATTCCAGAATAAAGAGACAGCAGGCATCCCAATTGCCACAGGCGAGTCGGACAAATATTGGAAAGATGTCAAGTGTGACCCTGCCTTGTAACTATTTTAATGCAGTGGAGTTAGTGGAGTCACTAACTAGATAGCAAAGCACCCGATCAAGAAGGACAAAGCTGGAGACATTCATACTTCCTGATTTCAAATAGGTTACAAACTACAGGAATCACAACAGTATAGGCATGGCATAAAGACAGACACATCGACCAGTGGAACAGAATAAAAAGCCCAATAACTGGCAGCCACTGTTCTCCCATCTTTCACTGTAGCTTTGCCTTATCAAGAAGAGCATATAAATGTTATTATCTAATATAGAGCATGTTGTATCTGTCTTCTTTCACTTACATTTTAAAAATCCATCCATGTTTATGAATGTATCAGGAAGTCAGTTATTTTTTTTAATATTGTGAGTTCTGTTGCATGTATGTACCACAGTCTGTTTACTTTCACTACTTGGTGGGAATTGGGGTGATTTCCACTTTAGGGGTTGTTTATGGATAAGCCGTTAAGAACATTTGAGAACAAATATATGTTTGTCCATGTGTTTTTACCTCATTGGTTTAATATCTAAAGTGGAATTTCTTGGTCCTATGATATCTACCTATTTAGCTGTATAAAAAAAGGCCACAGTGTATTCTAGAGAGTTGTACGCTTTGCACTTCCACCTGCAATGTACAAATAGTCCACCTGAGTCACGTCTTAATCAGCACTTTTTCCTGTTAGCAGTCTTGTTAATTTCAAGCATTCTGCTAGGCATCTGGTGGCTTCTCATTGTGGTTTTAGTGTGAATAATGAGAAAAGATGTTGATAATCTGATTATGTACTTCTTTGCTATTTGTATATTTTCTTTGGCTAAATGACTGTCTAGATGTTTTCTGTATGTTTTTCTTCTAGGGCTGATACAATTTGTCTCCTAGTTTTAAAAAGTGGTGCTAGATGCAAGATCAAAACATTTTTCTCACTGTTTCTTCTGGGAATTTTATAGTTTTAGCTCTTTAGGTCTAATATGAATTGTGTGTTTATTTTTGTGTATAGTGTGTGGTAAGGGTCAAGTTTCAGTTTTTAAAAATGGATTTCAAAGTTTTTAAGATGTTTATTGATAAAATTTCCCATTGAATTACCTTGGTTCCTTTATCAAAAATCAATTGATTATACATGCGTTGAACTACTTTTGGAATATGCATTGTTGTACTTTTATAAGTTTATCCTTTTGCCAATTCTGAATCCCTTTGTTTACGGCAGGTTTTGAGCAAATTTTGAAATTAGGTTAATGCAGTCAACTTAATTCTCTTTTATCAGAATTGTTGTGACTTTCTGACTCTTTCCGTATACATTTTTAAATCCACTTTTCAATTTCTGTAATAATGTTTTCTGTGATTTTCGTGGGGTACCATTGCTCTATAGGTAAATTGAAGAAAATTCACATCTTAAAATATTGAATCTTTTGAGACTTCCCTGGTGTTCCAGTGGTTGAGACTTTGCCTTCCAATGCAGGGGGGTGTGGGTTGGATTCCTGGTCAGGGATCTAAGATCCCACATGCCTTGTGGCCAAAAAAACAAAACGTAGAACAGAAGCAATACTGTAACAAATTCAATAAAGACTTTAAAAATGGTCCAGGGCTTCCCTTGTGGCGCAGTGGTTGAGAGTCCGCCTGCCGATGCAGGGGACACGGGT
>NW_020174135.1:6002976-6028593 GCF_003031525.2 Neophocaena asiaeorientalis asiaeorientalis
AAAAAAAAAAAAAAAAAAAGTAGAAGGGCATTTTACTCTAGATGGCATAGTTCTACTTCTCAACCTGTGTTTTTTTAGATCTCTTTTATTTTATAATTATAATAACAAGGATAATAATGTGAAAACTCTACTAGGCTATTAATTTACATTATTTTAAAAATAATTATGTAAGAAAAAATTGTAGATAAAGCCATTCACATAACGCCAATGGAAACATTACTTAAAAATTAGATAGTGCATTATTATGTATTTCTTTCTTTTCAACAAATACTTGTATACTTTAGGTCCAAAGTGAGAAAGCCAGAAAAGTCTGTCAAGGAATAATTTAAACGAAATTTTTATTCAGATGTATGTTCAAATACAGATGTGCTTGAAAACCTCTACATAAAACTGTAGTACTATTATATTGGTACATATGATAGATAGATATAGACAGATATTAGGTATCTCGTCCTGACGCTATTCTTCACAAAATTAAAGGCTGTAATTTTTGGTTGAAAATATAATCAAAACTGCCAATTAAGTGAATGTTTTTCTTTGAATACTTTGTTCTCATTTTGTTAATCTAATTAGTTAGATTAAATGATAACAGATTGATGCCTAGTTAAAGCCTCCGGTTACTTATGCTACCTCTGAGTTTCTGTCCCATTTGATGATATACCTGCTAGCTATCATTCCTCTTTCATACAGCGATTTATTTTTTCTGACGCTGCGCAAACCTTAAGCATGTACTTACCCTTCGCCTATTCCTTCATAGATGTTTTAACGGCCACTTGTTTTCTATGAAATACAATATACATTTATAATAATAACAGCTATGATTCATTAAATATGCAGTCAGTGTTAAGTCCTCTCAAAATGCTCTATATGTACTTATAAATTATATAAATTAAACTCACACAAGGGCTGTAAGGTAGACCTAATTTCCTCCATTTTAGAGCTGAAACGAAATTCCAAAGGGTTAAATAACTGCCTGAAGGGCATCAAACCAGTAAGTTGCAAACTATGTCCCCCTCACTTCAAAGCTGCTGCTCTTTCAGCCCTGCTGTGTTAATGGATGATGACTCAGCACCCTTATATCTATACGCATCCCACCAGCGGTGACGTCCCTATTAACAGAGCTCACCGAAGGGGTTTACTCAACTAGGCACAGCCCCATTACTGCTTATTACATTACAGACTTCCTTACACTCACTTCTTCAACTTAGAGACCAACCATCCTAAGTACAACTCAGGACACAGGAGGAAAATGTCACATGTTTATCCCTTTCCATTTTCTCAAGCCCCTCCCCTACTGACACAGATAGAGGGTAATGGTGGTGTTTACTCTGTAACCTTACTGCAACCCGGGGCTGGGAGTCTACTCACTTATCTTAATCTGCTTTATGTTACTGTTGTGTGTACCTGTGTGTGTGTGTGTTTGGATGCAGGTTCATTTACATATCTCATTCTCTCCTTCAGATCCTTTCCTCCACTCCCTTTGACCCAAAGCGTAAAACGAAACTCATCAATATTAAAATTGAGCTACTCTTTAAGCTTCTTTTCTTACAATTCTAAACCTTCTTACAATTCTATTTCCTTCTGAAATGCTGGGACTTGTATCCTGCAGACTATACTTTTTTTAAACATCTTTATTGGAGTATAATTGCTTTACAATGTTGTTAGTTTCTTCTGTAAAACACAGTGAATCAGCTATATGTATACATATATCCCCATATCCCCTCCCTCTTGCGTCTCCCTCCCTCCCACCCTCCCTATCCCACCCCTCTAGGTGGTCAGAAACCACCTGGCTGATCTCCCTGTGCTACGTGGCTGCTTTCCACTAGCTCTCTATTTTACATTTGGTAGTGTACATATGTCGATGCTATAATTCTTCTTTCACTGCTGATTTCCTAAGCATTTTCACAAATTGTGGGCCATAGAAGGATCCTGAAACATGGAATAAGGGTCATGTTCTTTCCAGTTTGATTTCTATTCCTGTTAACTTTGGGTAAGCAATCAATAGCCCCTTTCCCTGGCCATATGAGCCCTATTTATTTCCATCACTGAAATGGCCTCCATCTTCCCCTCTTACCCCTGTCACGGCAACTACCCTACCCCACCCCACCTCCCAACAAGGAGTACAATCTTTAGGTTCACAATCAGTATTCTCTATTTCTAGCAGCCCAAACCAACTCTTTTCTTCTCCTATTAATGTGCTCCTCAGAAAAATTTACTGCTGATCAAAAACCTTGCTGTTCCCCATGCACCCCCCCCCCGAAAATGTACCCTTAAAGCACACTGAATTACAAGTTCCCATGACAGTCCAATCTGGAAGACTTGGAGACATGACAGAGTGTGAAGCTGGGACATTCACCATGGAAAGCCCTGAATGTCTTCTTGACATTGGCCGTTTCAACGGCAAACATCATTTCAGTCTACTTTAGAAGTGTGAAGGTCGTAAATAATGGGTTGTACCACGGGACACCATTTTTCACTAGGGTTTGTCATGCATGGAACATAATTTTAGGGGTTTTAGACCAGGGGTAAGTTTCAAAGATTTGGGGGTGAGTAGATCACTGAATAACTCATTCTGCCAGAGGCGGTGAGCAAAATACATTCATTTGATCCCAAGAGCCCCAGAAGTCTAAGTCCAAAGTCTCATCGAAGTATCATTTAAATCAAATATGCATGAGACTCAAGGTATGATTCATCCTGAGATGTTTTGCTCTCTAGCTCAGAACCTGTGAAACCAAACGAGTTAAGTACTTTCAAAATACAGTGGTGGGACAGGTAAAGGACAGACATAACCATCCTTCAAGGGAGAAATAGGAAAGGAGAAACGGGTAACAGGTCCCAGGTAAGACCAAAACCTAACAGGGCAAACAACATTAAATCCCCTTATTAAATGGGTGCCTGGCCACGCTGTTAGTGTTCTCACTTCTTGCCATATGAATGGGCTGACGTTTTTCCAGATCTTTACGTTCTGCTTCCTTTTTTTCTTAACAGTTCCATCTTTAAGCAATTTCTCTCCTCACACATTTTACCATAAGCAGTCAAGAGGAGCTAAGCCTATAACACTTTGCTAGAAATCTCTTCACTCACAAGTTCTACCTTCCACAAAACATGAGATCATGAACACAATTCAGCCAAATTCTTTGATGCTTCATAACAAAGATCGCCTTTTCTCCAGTTTCCAATAGCACGTTCCTCCTTTCCAGCTGAAATCTCATTGGAATGGCCTTTATATTCTGTATTTACACCAATATTCTGTTTATGATTACTCCAGTATTCCCTAGAAGACATACAGCTGTCCTCTTTCTGAGCTCTCACCAGAATCAATCACCCTTAACAGACTATTCATGGCAATCTTAGCTTTCCCACCATGCACCTGGAGACACCTCCATCCTCTACCCGTGACCAGTTCCAAAGCCACTTCCATATGTTTGAGTATTTGTTCCACCAGCATCTCACTCTCAGTACTGATTTCTTACTAAGTCCATTTGGGCTGCTATAACAAACTACCATAGACTGGGTGGCTTAAGTAAGGAACAGTTATTTTGTACATTTCTGAAGGCTGGTAAATCCAAGATCAGATTTAGTGTCTGGTGAGAGCTGCTTTCTGGTTCACAGATAGCTATCTCTTCCCTGTGTCCTCACATGGCAGGAGGGAGGAGCTAGCTCTTTGGGATATCCTTTCTAAGGGCACTAATCCCACTCACGAGGGCTTTTACGTCCCAAAGTCTACTCTTCCAAAAACTATCAAATTGTGGGTTAGGAATTCAAGATAGGAATTTGGAGCAGGGGCAGTACAAACATTCAGTCCATAGCAGTACCTTTTACCAGGCTGAGAAAGTTCCATAGGGACTAAATCTAAAGAAGTTGTGTAGAAATATTCCAAGCTCTTTGTTTTGGTACCAAGGGGAATATGTTACTACCAAGATGAAGACTACAATGGATAATATATTTTAAGTAAATTTATCCTAAAAATACTCCACATTTTTTGTGGCATTGATTACAGATTTTTACATCTGTTAGAATTGCCACCTCTATTAATCCTTATTCACCTCCCTCCACCCTCTACCTTATTCAGTCTTACCCATGACCAAGAAAAGGGCTCAAAAGTAATATTTTTCTGGCTGTTGTGTATTGAATGAGAGACAGCCTTCGAAATGTGGCATGCCTGCAGACAGAAAAAGACACACTAGTGTGAGTTTCAAGTGAGCCCTCTATGTTAGCACTTAAACTACTGAATTGCAAATGAAATTCCAGACAAAATGTGATACCTCTATTTTCATTGAACAAGATTTCTGTAGTACTCATGAGATTCATAAGAAATTGGATGCTATCTGAATAGCAAGGATTTGTAACAATGGCCCAGGTATTATGAGGATTAGAAGAATCTGAATGAACAATCCCTTAGCTCATAAAGTGATAAATGATAAAAGGTAGCATTAACTGTTCAGTGATGTGGGATGTTCATTGTATGCACAGCTGCATTAAATTAAAAGTCACTTGATTAGTTAGCTAAATAAAAGGTCCTATTTTGTACCTACATAAACAATTGCGTAAGTCACTAAGGGCCTATGTAGTATAAGTAAAGTTTTAATGTAGTCATAATCTTTGTTGAAAAAATATTATTTAATGTTTTCTTATAATTGTTCCTTATTCATTTTTAAAGAATTTCACTAAAAACTTGGTTGTGTGTTTACCCCAGGAAAATCGAGTCAAATGTGTGGTCAAAGTTTTATTTGCGGGCATATATTTGAAAGAAATGTTCACCATTGTCAGTGGAAAATGAGCTAGTTCATCTTAAAATTTGCTCAAGGTTTCAACAACTTGCCTTCTTAGGGAAGTGCCTTAGGTTGGTGAATGGCAACCTAAATTACCTATCATTCATGTAATTTGACCAATTGTACTTAAAACTGCCAATTATTTGTTTTGGCTGCTGGTTCTGTTGAAGGATATCGATGAACTAAGTTTAAAAAGTGTTGGCCCTTTTATAGGAATCCAGCCTCCCATCTGCAAAATTCAAATAACCTAAGTTCTTCAAATAGTTTTTCACTGTAGTATGAGATGGTATTATGGGTTTTACAGTGGCATAGAGAAAGCATTAACAATGTAACCATTAGAAGTTACATTCTGACCTCCCTTTTCTAAAAAGCCTAGTTTATTTTGCAATGAATACCAGACAGATTTAGGAGAAAACTCTGCTACTGTTAGGGATTTTAAAATATTTTGAACGTATTCCCAATGTGTATAATTTACTTTTATTTAGCACTTTATCTGTTTCCATGAGGCCATGGACTGAATGTAAATTTCTCTGAACAACCCATCCTTTGTATGTAATTACCTCTGTATCCCAAAGACCATGGGTGGAAAAAGATATTCCTGACTCCACAACGTTATTATTATCTTTTTCTATAGAACACCCAAGAGCTCTAACGGATAAGCCAAGATGGCTGAAAAACTTTGCATGCTTCACTTGTAAAGGACAACTATTCAATCTGTCTTAGCATGGTTCTGTCACTCGTGCTTTGCGTTCTTTTCACTGCCACTCCAGAAGGAATGATACAAAACCTGGTGTGAGGAAGCACTACAAGGATGAAGGAACAAGGATAGGGTACTAGTAATTAAATAAGCTCTCTAGGTAGGTAGGTGGGATAGGCCAGGCATTGTTGCAGAGCCCAGGAGTCTCCAGAGCCTGTGTGTATTGTGTTTTGTGTTTCAACGGCAGACATCATTTCAGTGTTTCTCCAGGACACACACAAACCTTCAGTATCCCGTTTGCCTCATGGGCAACGATATATAGAAAACATCATGCTCTCTTCAGAAGGCACTACACGATTGATGTACTGGAAAAATATCAAAGCACAAGTATGTCCTCGATCATTACATTTCAATACTTGGAAGGAAACTCTTCCCTTCTCCCACATTCCTCCTCTTCCTTCTGTATCTGATACAGGAAAATTGGACATCCAAGAAGTTACATGTCTTCTCAAAGTCACAAAGCTAGTAACTGGCAGAGCTGGCTTACTAAGCAGTATAGAAATTGGTTATTGACTGTTGGAGTCACCACGCCACAGCTGGCTCAAAGACATCGTGGAGAACTCTTCTACGCATGGATTCTAAGGGCATAATGCATTCTCAGTTTCACTGCAACACTAAAAAAAAAGGTACAAGAGAAATCAACTGAAAACAGTCTTGATCTACCTGTCGAGATAGATAGATACTACTCTCTATAGATTTAGGTCTAACAATAGATAATAAACACATTCTTAACACTACCCTTAAGTTCTGTAATTTCAACTTGTTCTAATAATTATTCATGTTGAAAATTCTTATTCATCTGTTTCAAATTGGTTGACGTTTAAGCCAACTTTTCATCAGCTTTTTAGAGTATGTTCACTATATTCGTTTTATTCAAATTCTAGGCTTCTATTTTAAATTTCCTATTTTCAGGGTAATAGGATAAGATATTAGAAATTCTAATGTTCTCTGAAATGTTTTTCAAGGCATGAAAATCAAATCTGAAAAGAAATTGTTCAGAATTTGTTTTTCTCAATCTTTCCAATATAGGTGATAAAACTATGAGCTAGTTTGCTAGGCAGTGGAAGTCTGAAAAAGTGTTGAATGGTAGTAGAGAATCCACGTTAAGGTATGAAGGGGATGATAATTAACTGTAAAACCACTTAGGAGAAAATCTTCCCAGCAGTGTCAATGTGTTACATAGAAACAGCAGCACATTTTGGGCCAAACTGCAGTCATTAGCATATATTAAAAAGAAATGTTCTCACCTGCATTCTTCTTAGTTTAATACCAGTTCTGTGTGCAAAACATAAAGATAAAAAAATAGCTAAATGCAGAAAAAGTACATTCTGCTCAAGACTGCCTACATTTTCAGTCTGCAAACATCTCAGAGTCTAATGAATGTGGGAAGAGAGAAAAAGCTGTAGTTATGAAAGAATAAGCCTGGGTATCAGGGAAGCAGCTAAAATAAAAACCCCAGGAATTGTCACTAGTTTATCAGAAGTCTCTGGATAATGAGGGAGTAAGGCTTCCTTGTTTCCCACCCCTCAACACAGCTGTAGGTATTTCTGATGGCATCACATTGCGGTTCACTAAGATGGGCTACCTGCTTGTTAATACTTCTCGGAGAGTCTTTGAACTGTAATGAGAATTTAGTCCTTCTTTTGGAATCAGCTTGATTTATCAGATATGTTATCTTCTGAAGAGAGATTTTGCATTGATCCTGAGAAAGCCCTCTAGCATTCAATCTTAGAGGAATCCAGCTGGGTACCATTTCTTTATGAAGAGACACAAACCAATAAAAGCAGCTTTAAAGAGTACAAATCCTTTAGTAACTTTTGTTTTAGTAACTTTTTTTTTAGTGACTTTTGTTTTTTCCTTTTTAGAAGGTTTTCTTCAGTGAAACATTGGCTAGTTTTAAACAAGTCATGGAATGCTAGCCACATCTTTCCTAATCCCCAATCAACTAAAAATATATACTGCCCTCAGGGTTCAACTGATCGTAAAATAATCTAGACAGTGTGGGGAGACCAGGTTACTAAAAACAGAAATATGACAATCTTTTTACAAAGGACTTACACTGTGAAAACTAATACTAGGTAATAAATACACAGCAAGCTACTTTGGCTTTCTCCTGCTGTCTAGCTGGTCAGTTTGGTTAAATCAGCCTTGTCCCTATGTAGAAAAATAATTCTGAAGTCATATTTTACTCACACTCAGAAGTATAGTTGCAGATTCCAAACTAGGAGAAGTTGTTTTTACTAGAGTGTTTATGTTTTGGTTTATTTTTTCCCACTTGCTAAACATGAACACATTAAAATATATTTTAAGTTTGATGAAAGCAATTAGAATAACCTTACCCCTTCCTTATCTAGTGAACTTAATTACAGTCTTAGTTTTAAGATACTTTTCCTTCTTGATCTCAGTTTACCTGAGGTGGCCCTGCTCAAATATGAATGAAGTGTACTCTTATCGTATTTAATACACTTTACTGTGACTGTTAAAAAACTCTTCCTTAGTCACCTAGGAGCAGGTAACAGGTGTTTTTTTTTGTTGTTGTTAATATTTCCAGTTTCTAGCACATTTTTTTTTTTTTTTAATGTGGTACACGGGCCTCTCACTGCTGTGGCCTCTCCCGTTGCGGAGCACAGGCTCCAGACGCGCGGGCTCAGCGGCCATGGCTCACGGGCCCAGCCGCTCCGCGGCATGTGGGATCTTCCCGGACCGGGACACGAACCCGTGTCCCCTGCATCGGCAGGCGGACTCTCAACCACTGCGCCACCAGGGAAGCCCACTAGCACATTAAAAAAAAAAAAAAAAAAGATTAAATGAATTTATTAATGGGTGTTTTTAGGCATTAACTTCTTCAGATTATTGAGGTCAATTACACTATTGGGGGAAGATGTATATAGCAAAGGCCTCACTCCCAAAAGCAGAAATCTATGCATAAACTAGTTTGCTTTCTCAGAAATTTCTTTAATTGCATTTTAACCTTCTGAAGAATAGACTGGTCATCAATAAATCACAAATTCATAATAATGAGGACATACTGTATTCTAAAACAATTCCCCAAAGTAAGTATTTAAAAGCTTTAATATTGTTGTTTTTCAGTAAGAGCTAAGTTACTAAGATAAAGGTTTAACTGAAGTGAAACACTAATAATAAAACACAGAATTTTAAGAGATACAAAAGATGAAATATAAGTATCTGCATTCAACTGTAGACCGTGTTTTATGCAAAAGGACAACTAAATCAGAGCATAAAGACTGTATGATCCCAGCGTCACTACCAGTGGTTTTGTAGCACTTTGTAATTAAGATTGAGCAAAGGGCTACAGGGACCAGGCTTATCCCATCACAGACAATGAGGCAATGAAGTATACACAAAGTAGAGAGAGTGAAATATAACTGGCAAATCTGATCTGTATAATTATTATATATCACACACACATATATATCTCACATATGTGATAAAAATGTAACCTTGTGCCTATTTACACTTCTGTTTGATATGTAGAACTGTTTTGTGTGTATTTATTTATTATAGCTGAGGACAGAGAAGAAATGAATGACCACAAACATATCCTGTTATTATTGATACCTGATAATTCAGTTAACTCAGTAAGAGCAAAGCTCTTCATGTATAAAGAATGACAGTGCTCAAAAGGCAGCTGGTAAGGTGTATACATCAATATAACTCAAAAGTATAAATTAATGAAATTTACTGATGTCATCGAGAAATGAAATTTACTGTAAATCCTGTTTGAAGAAATCCTCATTTTTAAAAAATGCTTTACAGATGGGTCCATGCTTTCTTCTTTGGATGCTGTGACTTTATTTCAGGATACATTCTTAACAATACTTGAAACAAATATCATGATTTTTTTTTAGACCTAGGGCAGCTAATAGCTAAAATAATCTAGTACTTTCCAAGTCTCTACAACAGAATTTCAGTTGTTATCACTGTATAGTCTGCCAATGCAGATTGTATTTTTATCACTGTCTATCAGTATTCTTAAAATTATGTACTCCTAAGGTTCTGGTAGCATTTCAAGGTAATGTTTTTCAGTCCAGCTTACAGTCTGAATCAGCTGAGTCCTAATACAGCTGACGTGGCTTTAGGTGATCTTTTTGCAACCCTCAAATTTAGAAATAGTAACAGTATGCGTCCATCTCATCGAACACAAACACTTTGGCATTTTAGTAATTGAATGTCTATATTTCTTTAAGAATTATGATAAGGTTAAATCCCATAAACACCTTATATAAAAAGCCAATTTTTACTTCATATCTGATAAGGGCCAGCTTCAGGGCTGGAGGCCTGTACAGTTACTCAGGACAGCCCCATGCTTTGAGTTTAATGCCTTGGGTCACTGTCTTGAGTCTTGAAGGTGAGGTCTGGTGGGACAGAGAAGCATCCCCTTGGGCCTGGATCCCTGGCTCACACACAGTGCTCTCTGCGGCAGTCGCCCCAGGTAGGTTCCTGGCTGCTCGCTCCCTGACCCCTGACCTCCCAATTCTCGCCTGCCTTCCCTTCCCTGATTGAACCTCATGACCATGTCTACCTGCCCATGTATGGAGGGAACCAGGTCCCTGAGGGGTGGGAGGCTTATGTTTTCCTCGGTCCCTGGCTGAGCCTTGGACTCAGACAAATTGGGTCCCAGGTGTGCTCTGTAGCTGGGGCAGGAAAAAGGGTATCTGTCCCTGCTCCAGGATGATGATGTCACAGGACATTCAAGCAGATGACACAGTGGGGCCCTCCTTCATCCCTCATGCAGGGACTGAGCATTTCTGGTGTGACAGTTGCCATCCCATGGGGTCCTGTGTCTGCCCTGTGTTGGGAACATTGACTTCCTGGCCCTGGTCTGGGTCCTACATTATCATTTTGCTCTTTATCCTATAAAGTATGTTGCTGGCTCTGACCTAAAGTGAGAATAATGTACACTATAAAGTACAGGTGTGTAAAATCCAACCTCTACCTACACTTGGAAGCATATTATGGTCTACAGGGGTGGTATCAATTTTTGTTCAACTAACATGAAGCAAGGTATTTTAAGGATATAGAAAATGTTTGACTGATTACTTAATGAGACGGAGAAAATGAAAAGAGTTACTTGAGCAGAGAAGATGAAATTCGAATTGGGCCTCTTAAAAGACGAGTTTAGTTCAATAGGCCGAAATGAAACAGAAAAAGTTATTCTAGGCATTGGGAGCAAAGTGAGAATAACTAAGGAAGAGGGAGATCGAACAATACATGGTACGTTCGTGGGGCTGGAATCCAGAGCATCTGAAAGTGGGAGTAGAAGATAAAACCTGGCAATTGTAGAAAGAAGGGATCGTCATGTCTTTAGACTCTAGAATTTTTTCATAAATAATAGTCACTATCAAATATTTAACAGACACGGTGATCATATTAAAAGCACATATTTCGAAGTTGGACCGTCTCTGCTGGTCAAACTTCCGAACAGAATAGACATGTTTCAGGTTGGTTTCTTGTTCCTAAGCACTGAACCGTCTGTGAATATCGTCTGAATATCAACCTCTTGGGAGCCCCAGCCTGAGCAAATAAGATACAAATAGAATTTAGCAGATGAACTGGTCTCTCTCTGGTCCTCGATGACTCTGACTTTAATGAAATTCCTTCCTTAGAAGCGAGATATGCCAGATGCTTTGATTTGTAGAAAGAATGTTGCTCATTAGGAATTATCTTTTATGTGTGTGTGTGTTTATTTAACCAGTTAAGCCCCTCACTGTTTAAGTGAACTAAAATTTTAAGTATTATATACTTGATCCCTGATGAGTCTGGATGTAGGGATGTTCCAATACACAATGGTTGTAAAACAAACATTAAATTCACTAAGACAGCGTATTTCAACATTATGGCCACATAATAAATAATGAATGAGCAGTAAGTAAAGTCTACACTAATTACAGACAAGGACACGTGAGTTCTGTGATTTCTGAACTCAGTGACACTTAGACCATATTAATTAGTCTAGATTCTGCTGATGTTATGGAGAGTTCCTAGGTAGCCTTCTCCATATTCAGGAAGTCATTTGTGTTGTGTTTGTGTGTACCCATACACAAATGACAGCGCCAGTAATGAGTTATGGAAATGACTTGCTATTAGAAGACCCAAGACAGTTTCTAGGTATATTCATTTCACTCAAGGTATTTCCTTCAACCCAATGACTCCTTGAGTTAAAATGCAGATGCTAACAAATGTCACATTGATTTTTAATGACAGTAAACTTCATTTTTCAGTACAGAGTGGAATCTACCATGCTGGAAAAATCCAGTGAGCACAATTCATTGACTCAGAATATTGATACAGATGCTCATAGTGTTACTTTATAAAACTACAAAATTTTAAACCAGTTGAATCATTCAAGCCTCTAAGAAGTACTAACTAGACTCAAGGGGCTTGGTCATCACATCTGGACAGGAGAAGTGGCTTAAGTCATAGGAAATGGTTCAGACATTGCAGGAACCTGACTTGGCATAAAGCAGAATGGTTTCATTTGATGCAGAAAATTCTCCTATAGGTTCTACTATTAAAATCCATCAAACATCATTTACGTTCTCTGCCTAAGGAACTCTTCTATAGATCACCTTCAAGGAAGCTACGACACTGTAAAGTTCATTTAAGTTCAGGTAAAAGGCAAATGAACCAGAACCTTAAGTTGTGCATTCTGGCTCTCGAGGGGGGCTTGGGTAGCAGTTTTCTCTGTCTGGAATACTCTTGGCAGCTGCCTCAGTAGGGGTTTGATAAGGAAAACGAAAGCCACTCCTAGGTCCAAGTGGACAGTGTTTCATTGCTGGTAACTGGAGACTTACCACACACCACTAAGGTGTCTTCGAGCGCAAAGAAAGGCCACAATTATAGGGAGAATATTCTCAGGAGTTCCGGAAGACACTTTCGTGAAACTCCAGAAGTTTAGTTAGTGATGGGGGAGGGTCTTTAGATGGTGTCAACGTAACCCCCTACAGCCCCAAAGCTGGTATTTCCAAGCATTTCCTATCTGCAAGTGTTGCCTGAAAATGAGTTCAGAGGACGGTGCCTTCTCTGTGTCTTCTGTTTCTAAATCTCCCGTGAGGCCCTCTCATTGGCAGACTCTGACCTGGAAATTTACTGGAAATCAGATACTAAGAAAGCTCCTTCCTGGGTTCCTCCCTGAAGAGCTAAAGAGACTCTCAATGGGTGTGTTTGGGACGCTCAGGTAACCACGGAAGTCCCAGACAAACCATCCCTGTCTCAACTCTGCACCCGTAGGAGACACTCTAAAGAAATTTAAACTGCTGTGCAGTTAGAACCCCATTCTGCCTCTACCTACCGAGATGCAAGGTTTTCTCACGAAACCAAGGTTGTCCACCTGTGAGGCACAGTATGTCCTCTGAGTCATTTCCATTCTTTAACCAGCTCAGTTACAAGGGCTCACTGTGAATGTCCAGTAAAGAAGACAGCTATAAATTTAATCTTCAGCAGTACTTTATAGAAAAGAGTAGAGGATGGTGACGAGGAAAACATTAAAATACAAAGTGGCTTAAATATACTCCCTATAGATTAATATTTGTATGTATATGTGCGTGTATAAGTGCATGTGTGTGTGCATGCTTGTGTGGCTAAAGAGAGAAAAATACACAGAATGACTGCAGTTCTACAGTTCTCATATCTGAACCTTTCCTTATGGTCACAGTGGGTCGGTATACCTTATTTTTCTCCCTCCAGTCAACGTTTTCTTTAGTTTCAGAAAGTCACTGAGCTAACGATATCTCACTACTCTGCAGACTGACCCCAAACTTTGGTTCCTGACTGGTCGAAGTCTTTCACGTTGCTGCTATGTTAGTTCGTTGATGTCTTCTAGTAAGATTTACAGGTGGGTGTAGGAATATAATGAGAAATGCTCTGGTGAATGCCTTGGTTTGCAAATACATTCCCCACTCCTCCCCTTGATCAAATCAATTACTTGAGCCTGTACTGGAATCTCGCTCATTTTTACTTTGGCTGTAGCAGCATCAGAAGCCCAAACGACCAGTTAGCAGCGCCGCCTTCTAAGGCAGTTGCACTGTTTTCTGACCCCCGATAAAAGCATTGCTCCTCTGGGCAGTAGGCAGCTAGATCAGCAAATCCCGAAGATAAAAGCAACATTTTGCAAGTGGGAAATGAGGGTTTATTATAATAAAAGGAGCTAACCCCTTCCGCCCTTTGATGTGCAAAGCTACGCGCTCTGTCTGTAGGGAAAATGGCACTGTAGATGGGTCACAGGGAGAAAGCATATACATCGTCTTCTAAGTCAGCTCCTGAGGCCTGCAAGTTGTCACTGGCACATTGGGAATGGATCACGGGTGACGTGATTTAGGAGAAGGCTGTATTAGATGTCCAAGAGGAAGGGCTGTAATGAGATGAGTTGTGAGTTGAGATAAAGTGGGCACATGAGAGCCTAGAGAGGGAACAGAGAGAAAACGGGGGAAGGGAGGGGGAACCGAGAGGAGGCCAGGATTGTTTCTTGGACAGCTGAGATCTGGGAAGACGAAAGGCTGGAAGAATGTTAGCTTTGCTGGAGGGAATTGATGTTTCTGTTTGGTATCTGTTTACTGCAGGCGGTGACACCCCATAATTAGATGCTAGGTTATCACTCCTGTTTATGTTCACACTCACAAGTGGACCATAAACTGGGACACTCTTTTTTTTTTTAATGTATGTGTCACATAATAGAAAGCCCTGATGAAATGTAACTATTTCACAGAAGAAAAAGCACCCTCCCACTTCCACAGCTAGAAATATTATCTTTTAAAGCAAAGAAGTCTAAAATCATGCAGTAGGACGGTCTTCTACCTGCATGGACAGAATGGGCTTTTTTTTTTTTTTTTTTTTTTTTTTTGGTTTACTCTCCGCGGCATGTGGGATCTTCCCGGAGCGGGGCACGAACCCACGTCCCCTGCAGCGGCAGGCGGACTCTCAACCACTGCGCCACCAGGGAAGACCCAGAATGGGCTTTTAACAGTTGCAATCTATATTTCATGAACTCAAAAATATTAAAAACCAAGTGAAGATTTTCTTATTGGATCATCATCTTGTTTAAGGGGAAAAAACCGAAAGGCTCTATTATAGCATTCTAAGTAGGTTAGTGAACATAATACACCTAGAATATCATGGCTGAGAAATGAATCAGAAATAACATTTAGAAAAATTTCTTCTTAATATATGCAGCTGATCTAAATTTTTAAAGGACTCTACTGAGATGCTGCACTTATTTAGCAAAATAAATGAGATTTTACTTTTTCAGATCACTGTCATGTTTCAAAATCCAAAAAAATGGCAGTTAAATTTATATACATGTATATCAGTATATATATATATATATGGCATTTTGGATACCACTTTTAAGCCATTAAGTTAGTTTAGTATCCAATTCTGTTTAAACTATTTAGTTTCAAACACAACATTGATCTTCCTGCATCTTAAGAAGGGAAAAATATTGCCTTAAAGTCCACTGGTTGGACAGAAATTATGACCCTTTTCAGAACAAAAGTCAGACTGGCAGGACAAGTAACTCAACAGGGAGAAACTTATATGGAAACATCCTTTCTCTCTTCATGTCAACGTGAACATATACCAACGGAACAGTGCAGATGTTAGGCTGAAGTCTCTGCCTTCTCGTAAGGGGTACAAAGACTATTACTCCGCCGTGTGGACATAGCCAACTCTGCTGGTGAGACAGAGAGTTCAATCCTTCCAACATCTTTCTGCCAAAAGCAAAGCAGCAATAAAAATCAAGAGTAAGCGTCACGTATTTTCTAATGCATCTAATCTGAACTTTATGCTTGAAATCTACTGGAGATACGAGATTAACCACATACGCTTCACGACCCTCAGGGAGCTTGAAAAGTAATAGGTGCTATAGAAATCCAAACAGATAAGATACAAATCACCATGTATCACGTATGATTGTGCAAATCCTGATTATACTGTATATAAGTGAGGTTATATTTACCTACACAAAAAATAAGTGAGACCAAAGTGACACTAAAAGGCAAACAATGTAGAATACATCACTAGCTACTGCTTCTGATCTAAATGAAGATGCTTGTGTTTGCAATCTTATATAATTCAATATATCCCCCCCTCCACTCCAGCTTTCCCTTAGGAATATTCTTATAATGTACCTCAGATGTTCTAAAGAGCTTCGGAATCTCACGATATAAATATGTATCATTAATTTTTTTCCATAAATGCTTACATACTCAATCACCTTCTTGTCAACAGTTGTATTAATGACCCTCTTGGTTTTCAGCTGTTGACACAAGTTTTCAGGAACCCCAGGTTCCAAAGGAGTGAGGATCATTGCAGCTTCTACACCCACTAAAAATTAAGCAAAGTTTTGGTCAGTCCCCCAATGTTTCTTTTCTATATGTGTATACTGATTACCCTGGAACCAAGCTGGTTCAGGTCTGTACACAGCTGCACAGCTCCATAAGGGAATATAATCCTATTTCAGCAAAAGGGGTCCCATGTTTGCAGCCCTTCATGTTTGCTACGCTTAATTTTCCTAAAAAACAATATCTCAGAGTACACCTAAGCTTAATAAGAATAGGGTAAGTACAAGTCACCTTAAGCACCATATCCCTCCTTATTCTGGGAATCTATCCTTTGGAATAGTAAGGATAATGTTTTTTCTTTTTTACCTACTAAAATTGTCTAAAGATATTCCCATTTTTTTAGGCAATGTGATTGTGGTCACTCTAATTAGTGAAGTTCATTTTATGGATTCAGTTTATTTAATCTCTTACAAGAATACTGCCCAAGTGGTTCTAAAGGGGGTCACTACTGGATTCTGATGGAGGGGTAGGGGAGATAACATCAGAGTTAGTCTATGGTAGAGGCTGCAAGATGATTTCCTCACCCTTCTCAAGAAAGAAAATCATACACACTACTATATATAAAATAGATCATCAACAGAGACCTACTGTATAGCACAGAGAACTATACTCGATAAATTGTAATAATCTGTAAGGGAAGAGAATCTTAAAAAGGAATATATATATATATATATATATATACACACATATATGTGTATATATATATATAACTGAATTACTTTGCTGTACACCTGAAACTAACACAAAATTGTAAATCAACTGTATTTCAATAAAGAAAAGCAGCAGTAACAGTGTAAATTAATCTTTTCAAAAAATTAATTCTGCCGACAGCATTTAGTAAGCTGAAATGCGTAATAGGAAATGAATTACAAAGCAGTTATTCAAGAAAAAGAATGGTTCCATTAACATTTTTTATTATATAGTATATTTTTATTGTGGTAAAAATATGGAACATGCAATTTGACATTTTACTCATTTTACGTGTGCATTTCAGTGGCATTAATTATATTCACAAGTGGTTCAGCCACCACCACTCTCTATTTCCAAATATTTTTAATTACCTCAAACAGAAACTCTGTGCCCTTCCAGCAAGACCTCTCCATTCCTCTCACCCCCAACCCATGATAAAACTCCTATCTCTGTGAATTAGCATATTATTGATATTTCATGTATATGGAATCATACAATGTTTATCCTTTTGTGTCTGGCATATTTCACTTAGCATAATGTTTTCAAGGTTCATCTGTTATGTACATGTGTCAGAAATCATTGCTTTTTATGGCTGAATATGAGTCCATTGTATGTGTGTGTCACATTTTGTTTAATCATTCAAATGGGTTTTTTCTACCTTTAGTTTATTATGAATAATGCTGCTGTGAACATTGGCATATATGTCTGTTAGCGTCCGTATTTTCAGTTATTTGTGTATATATCTAAAGGTCAATTTACTGAGTCATACGGTAACTCTACATTTAACTTGTTGAAGAACTGCCAAACTGTTTTCCTCAATGGTTGTACCATTTTTACATCTTCATTTCTGGTAATGTTCAAAATTCCTATAAGATGCATAAAATTAAGATAAAACCAATCATATTTAAAATTTTTTACTATTAGAATTAACAAAGAAATGCATATGGGAATGCACCCTATGTATCAGGTTGAGCTACCTCTTAGGATTGATAAAATGAGATAATGACAGAATTCTATGACTTGGTAATTTTCATCACAGCATAAAGAGTTAAAAAGATAGTGCGTTTCCTTGCTGGAGCATACTTACAGATTTACAGAAAAGAGAGCAAGAAAAGAATAGAGATAAATATGCAAGGTTTATTTTAGTAGAATATTTCTTGTAGTAAATGCTTCATTGTCTTTTACTAGAAGAAAAATTAAATTTGGCATATAAGTGTTTACATGTGTGTGGAATTCAAAAACAACTAAATCATACAACAGAACAGAAAATTGAATCCAGTACAGAAGGGGCATGAAAAACTCATTAAGATGTAGAAAAAGAGCAATGTCAGATAGAAAAAAAAAAAGCACAGTATTCCTAGTGAAATAGACCGTGTTCTAAAAGCACACACACACAGACACAATTAACTCACAATTGATATGAAGCTACATTCAGGAAAAAATATTTTATACAATATTCTGTATGATTCGTAGTTCCCCACATGCCCATACTTTTCACAAAGTAAGGAAATCATTGAAATTCAACTCGTTTGGGATTTTAAGACAAAACTCAATGGTAGGTTGTGAAGTTACACCTTCATGGTGACTCGCTCACATATGAAGACTAAAGATGTAGTGGGTTGTTCCTTTGATAGCATGAAAGTTCAAATTTGCAAACTTCAAGAAATTCCTATTTTAGAATCTCTCAAACATACATGCATATATACACATAAATACACGTACATGCATGTATATATATATATACATATATATACACATACTAAAGATGCTAGAGAAACAGGTTTAGTCTTATTAGTCTTTTAGTCTTTTGCTGCCAGTGTAATATATCCAGTTTGAAGTGACAGAGAACTGTACGTGAATCTCTCTTGTTACCACTTCAGTAACCTTGTGAGGGCTGTGTCTGAACCAGCTGCGCAGAAAACGGTCTACTCCCAAAATGCATTCAACCAGTTGGAATTCTACTACTACTTGATTGAACGTGTTCTTCGGACGGCAGAACTGATTCAATATATCATGTTTTCTGACATAAGAAAAGACATGCTACCCAGTGGACCATGTAGGGGGCAAAATCCTATTTCATATAAAGTCTTGATCTAAGTAAGTGTCAAAAATGCAATAAAATCTTCTCCATCAAAAGAAATGGGGGCCATAAATAGAGATTTCTTCCTTTTCTGCTCAGGTCAATATTGAAAATGGTGAAGATAAAATATGGTGATTTTTTTCTTTGCTACAGGAGCTTTACAGTTTTATGATATTGGATTTGGGCCTCTATGCACCTGTTTAGAAAAATCCTTGTTTTAACACTACATGTTAAATGTATAATTTGCATTGTTTTCTTGATTTCTATTTCACATCATAAAGTGAGATATTTACTAAATCAGGAATGTGAGATAAGTATCCTTGACCTGCTCTGATTTTTCCTATATTCTCCTATTATTGAGTTGATTCTAACTTATGATTACAGTTATCACTGGATTCAAAATCAATATTAACAACCATAATTTACCTATAAATTGTTTTCGTCTTGTCAGCCAGGTATCATTCAATCAATATTTCAAAGGATAAAATTCAGGCTCACTCCCTTAAACCCTCATTTATTTCTTTCTTGACTTTATCAGTTTGTGCAATTATTTTTTTCCAACTAGTGTTTCATATTCTTTATTGGTAATATACAAATGGTCCCAAATTCTGCCAATATTGCCTTATATATAAATAAGAAATTCAAAACAGATGATGATTTTTGAAGTCTCTCCTAATTTAAATTTAAAACAACTAAATTATACAACAGAACAGAAAATTGAATCCAGTACAGAAGGGGCATGAAAAACTCATTAAGATGTAGAAAAAGAGCAATGTCAGATAGGAAAAAAAAAAAAAAGCACAGTATTCCTAGTGAAATAGACCTCCTTGGTCATTTCCCTGAAATAACCTCTCTCTCTCTCCCCAGCCCATTATTTACCTGAGGCTAGAGTCTTACCAATTGGTCTTCTGTTCCTATCTATCTCCTTATACCTCCTTTCCTGCCTACAAAACCACTGATCATCCTAAAATTATAATTTATCCATTCTATTATCATACTAACAATCTTCAAACAGCTTCACTGATCTCTACAGGATTAACCTTTAAAAATATAATTGATTTTCTATTTCCTGTTCCCATACTAAACTCATCTATTATAAGTCCTCTTTTAAACAAGCTGGTTTCTTTAGTATAAGCTATAAGTATGACAATCAGTTCAAATTCTTCACACCATTCTTTCTACCCAGAATGTTCTCCCATGTAACTTCCCATTTCTCATCTGCAAGAAAACTTCTTTGAATTCCCATAGTATGAATCATTTGCCCCATTATTTTGGTGGTTACTCAGATATCTTTTCATGTAAAATTATAGTCCCCTTCATATTAAAAACTGTGTTTATAACTTCAACTGCATCTCAGACTGTTTGTCTTTCAAGTAATCACTAACAGCTTGATAACTGAGCATCTACCTAACTAGTTCATGTTTGTACAGTTTAGCTCCTAAACTGGATATTAATTTCCCTCAGGGTAAATAGTGACCAAAACCAAATTGACACTGAGAGGATAAATGCGTGCCCTACTTTTTCTCTAAAGTAGAATCATTTCTCCGTGTATGAGAATTGGGATAGAAAATGTTAACTCAAAGTAGATTTACTGACTCATACGGGACATGCTTCCATGGGGATGCCTTCAGAATGCCCGGAATAACACATTCATAATGTCCCTTCACAAATATTCTCGCAGTCTCAACAGACGTTTCCAAGCCTCTTGTTGCATCCTGACACATGAAAGATTCACAAGCCGTGTGGAAATGTGCTTGAAAATTTCCTGACATTAATGTTTCTGTTCGGTATGGACTTGGATGATATATTAAGAACCGTATTATATTAGCTTGGTACAATAATAACAAAACACAATGCTAATGCAACTTGATGATTGAACACTAAACTTCCCATATTGTATTAACAGTATATTAAGGACACTGTAAAACAATACAATGTGATGGATGAGATCCATGTTATCCACGCATATGTGTATAAAAAGAAAGTGCTTTCATGTATTTTATACTAAGTTGAATATATTACATGCTGTCACTGTTTCAGCATGAAGTTCTTGTAAATGAACCTGTACTACTTCCGTTTTAGGATGGCATAGGCATACTCAATGCCATTTAAGATGCCTTCCCGGGACAGATTTTTAGGGAGCATCCTCAACCCCACGCTTGCTTTCTTCCACCATTCAGAACTGCTTATAATTCTGATAACTTGGCAAGAAGGTTTCTTTGCAACCTTAAAGTCTCAGAGTAGCCTGTGACAGAAAATTCGAAAACTTTCTTAGTAAACTCTGAGTCAAAATGAATGAAAATAAACATCATAGAATTATTTTACCTTTCTAACTCAAATCAACTATTCCTTTTGACTTTCTATTAAATTGAAAATATCCCGCAGACACTTACTTTCAAAAGCCTCATATCAATCTTTTATTCAGCCTTTTTGCACTACCCACAAACTTAATCCACTGTTATTTTCTAGTAAACTTGTGACCTTGTAATACCTCTCACATTTATCTCCTTCTTTCAGTCTAACTCCACATCATTGTACTTATTTTTCAGTTCCCTAACTATGGCCTTGAAAATGCGTTCCTTACCTCCATTTCATGTCCAATCAATTATACATCCTTTTGCCAAATTAATATCTTTTAAACGGCTTTATTTAAGTATAATTGATATAGAAAGAACTGCACATGTTCAGCATGTACAATTTGATAAATTTGGACATATACAGAAATCAGTGAGGAAACCATCCTCACCAACACTTATCTTTTTTTTAATTTAATAATAGCCATCCTGACTGGTGTGTGATGAGACCTCATTTTAGTATTGATTTGCATTTCTTTGATGATTAGTGATGTTGAGCATCTTTTCATATACCTGGTGGCCATTTGCATGTCCTCTTTGGAGAGATGTCTATTCAAGTCCTTTGCCCACTTTTAAAATTGGGTTATTTGTTCTTGCTTTTGAGTGATAGGAGTTCCTTAGGTATTTTGGAAATTAACCCCTTATCATATATATAATTTGTTAATATTTCCTTCCATTCTGTTGTCTGTTTCCTTCACTGTGCAGAAGCTTTTCAGTTTAATGTGGCCCTACTTGTCTACATTTGATTTTGTTGCTTGTGCTTTTGATGTCATATCTAAGAAATCATGGCCACGATCAATATCTAGAAAAATTTCCCTATTATTTTCTTCTAGGGGTTCTACAGTTACAGCATACTTAGTGGGGAAAAACTGAAAGCTTTTTCCTCTAAGATCAGGAGCAAAACAAGGATGCCCACTTTTGCCATATCTATTCTATACAGTATTGGAAGCCCCAGCCAGAACAATTAGATAACAAAATAAATAAAGCACATCTGCATCAGAAAGGAAGAAGTAAAATTACCTCTGTTTCCAGAGTAGAGATGATCCTATATGTAGAAATGCCTAGAGACTACACAAAAAATTGTTATGCAAACTATCAGATAAAAATCGGTTACATTTCTACATGCCATATTGACCTTTAAATGTGTATTTGTGATACAGTCATATTATTGCTCAAATACTGAGTGGATTCATTTGATCACCAAGTCATGTATAAACTTCAGGTCCCAAGACACAACACCATCCACCATATTGCCCAGATCGTATTTCAAGAGTTTTTTCTTTTTACTCTCTTAATGCATTATTCAGACAATTTTGAGAAGCTGTTTTGGGATTGACATACATACACCACTATATATAAAATAGATAACTATTTTATAGATAACTACTCAATACTCTGTAATGACCTATATGGGAAAAGAATTTTAAAAAGAGTGGATGTATGTATATGTATAACTGATTCACTTTGCTGTACAGTAGAAACTAACACAGCATTGTAAGTCAACTATACTACAATAAAAATTAATTTAAAAAGCTGTTGGCATATATAACCTATTTTTTCACGGTATTGCCTACAATTTGATAGACTTCCGTCCAAACTTTTCACCTCTGGAAATTCTACTGAAACTTCAAACCTCATTCAAATAACCAATTCTTACTCTCCCTCTTTCACAGACTAACATATTATTAATATTTCTTTTGTCACTTGGAATATTCTTTCTCATATTCTGCCTGTTTGTTTACTTGTCTGGGTGATATCTTCTGGTATTGTCAGCTACCAAATTTTCAATTCTTTAATGGTAAAGAGTGTTGTAATGTAAGAGCCTGACAATCACCTTTTTTGACTGTAATATATGTGCCTGGCATCAAGTCTTTGATTGCCTAGGCTTCCACTTCAAAGACATCCATCATCAATGAACACCTTCTCAGCTACACCAGGAGATGAAGAGCCGGGCTGCCCCACCCATGAAGTTCTTTTTTTTTTTCTTTAAGAAAGCTCAGGTTGACTTAGACAAACTGACCATTTGACTGACAGCTTGCTGTACCCTTTTGAGCTTTAATTCTCACTCTTATGTTTTAAATTCACCAATGAAGAGTGAACCTATGAAGCCCTAGACAGCCCACCATCAACCCCAATTAAAGTGGAACCCCTAGTCTTCTCTTTTAGTACATCACTGATGTACTAAAATTGCGATTGTAGATATCATCAACATACAAACTCAGGTTGTTTCTCCAGGGCAAGATTACCTAACAGACCCTCAAGCCATGGACGACCTGACCAGAGAATCATAAATGGGAGACATCCTGACCCCCTAAACTACAATCAGGAAATACCACAAGACGATGATTAATCTCAAATTCTTTGTTCTTCCCCTTTAAAAACACCCTCAACTCAAAGACCAAGTTGGAGTGGATCTGAGGCTTCTCTCTCACTCCCCTGCTGGCGCCCTGCAATAAACCCTTGCTTTGCTAAAAACACCCACTCTCAGGGTTTGGCTTTTGGTGCCACGGACACAGGAGCCCTTGCTTGACAACACAGTGTCTTTAGTTTTCTAAATGTTTATGCTTTGTATCCACATTTAATCTGTATGTTCCTTCCTAGTATGGACCACCAAGTAGCATATATCTGGCAAATAGCTGCTAAATATTTTTGACTTTAATTCAATAAATAACAGCTATAAAAGAGCAAAGATGCTTCCAATGTCCCAAGATAAATAGGTTAGTTCGTTCAGAAGTGAATCTGTAGTTCAATTCTCTAAGCATAAAGCACTCCACAATGTAGGGGAGCAAAACTTGCCCCCCCCCAAATCTCTGGCGTATGGATTATCTCAAGGTGAAAATAATTAAGGTCCAAAAGACTCAGGAAGAAACTTTGACCTTCTCCCTCACTGTCTAAAGGAATCTAAATAGAGTACCTCTTCTTGGCATAGAGATATCACCAGACAACTGCAAAGAATATGGGCTAGGTGTGAGGTGGGGAAACTCCAGGCAGGGCCTAAAGATCAGAGTCTGTTCTGTGTCCCACCTTCTCTGCCTGGTCCAGCAAACATGTGTTTATCGAACACTTGCTCTTCCATCACCGTGTAAATTGCCTTCCTCCCCTTTGAAATCCCAAACCACCTACCCCCAACATCCTTTTTTGTCTTTAGCTGAAGACTGTATTTAAGGTGAGAGTTTTAGCCATTTTAGTGAGTTACTCAGTTCTCCAAGGTCTCTCCCGTGTACACGTTATTCAAGTTTTGTTTGATTTTCTCCTGTTAATCTGCCGGATGTCAGTTTAATTCTTAGAACAGCCAGAAGAACCCAGAAGGGTAGAGGAAAATGTCTTCCTCCCAGACAACAGTATACGTAAGTGTCTGTTTCTACTATCAATTCAAAAAAGAGGCACAAATTTGCAGCAACACGGATGGACCAGAGATTGTCATACTAAGTAAAGTAAGTCAGGCAGAGAAAGACAAATATCATGTGATATCACTCATAGGTGGAATCGAAAAAAAAAGGTACAAATGTAGAAAACAAACTTACGGTTACCAGGGGGAAAACAGACGGGAGGGTTGATAAGGACCAGCCTTTCATGCTCTTTTTTTTTTTTTAATAAATTATTTTTTGGTGCATTGGGTCTTCGTGGCTACACATGGGAGAAAAAAAAGGTACAAATGTAGAAAACAAACTTAACGGTTACCAGGGAGAAAACGGACGGGAGGGTTGATAAGGACCAGCCTTTCATGCTTTTTTTTTTTTTTTTAATAAATTATTTTTTGGTGCATTGGGTCTTCGTGGCTACACATGGGCTTTCTCTAGTTGCAGTGAGTGGGGGCTTCTCTTTGTTGCGGTGCGTGGGCTTCTCATTGCAGTGGCTTCTCTTGTTGTGGAGCACAGGCTCTAGGTGCGTGAGCTTCAGTAACTGCAGCATGCAAGCTCAGTAGTTGTGGCTCATGGGCTCTAGAGCACAGGCTCAGTAGTTGTGGTGCACGGGCTTAGTTGCTCCACAGCACGTGGGATCTTCCTGGACTAGGGCTCAAACCCGTGTCCCCTGCATTGGCAGGCAGATTCTTAACCACTGTGCCACCAGGGTAGCCCCCTCTCATGCTCTTAATGGATAGTATTTGAACATTTAATTTATACTGACTCCTGGCCACTCACCTTCTCTGCCCTCTACTCCAAGACTCTTATATATTCAGACAAGAATGTGGGAAACTACCTAATACCTTTTCTGACTTCCCTATTCCCACCCTCCTGGAGACAGCGGTTCATGGCTCTGACCCACAAAGCCAAGTCACTTATGAGCTTTATCTTTTCTCAAGGAATTTTCCAACTCCTATGTCCTGGCTCAGGCTGTTCCCTTCCCCAGACTCCTGAACTGCCATCTCTGCTTCATAACCTCTATCCTGTACACTAAACACACAAGGTAACAGATTAAAAAAAAAAGTTACTTTATACACTGGTGGTACATTTTATGATTGCTGTTGCTTTCTGTCTTCTCTGACAGAATTACTATCCCTTGCAGCATTGGCCTTTTGTCCAGTTGAATGTAAGCTCAGGTGGCGTTTGCCAGGTCTGAGAAGAAGCTTCAAAAGCCAATGAGTGGGAGGAGCTCCAAGAGGGCG
>NW_020174135.1:6028655-6028938 GCF_003031525.2 Neophocaena asiaeorientalis asiaeorientalis
GTGAACACAGCCTGAAGGGGGTTAGTGCACCACGGCTAGCCGGGAGGGAGTCCAGGGAAAAGTCTGGAGCTGCCGAAGAGGCAAGAGACTTTTCTTCCTTCTGTGTTTCCCGGTGCACGAGGAGAGGGGATTCAGAGCACCGCTTATAGGAGCTCCAGAGACGGGCGCGAGATGCGGCTAAAAGCGCGGACCCCAGAGACAGGCATGAGATGCTAAGGCTGCTGCTGCCGCCACCAAGAAGCCTGTGTGCGAGCACAGGTCACTATCCACACCTCCCTTCCGG
>NW_020174135.1:6029735-6097529 GCF_003031525.2 Neophocaena asiaeorientalis asiaeorientalis
TACACACTAATTATGAAAAATCTGAAAGTGAAATTAAGAAAACACTGCCATTTACCATTGCAAAAAAAAAAGTTAAATATCTAGGAATAAGCCTACCCACGGAGACAAAAGACTTGTATGCAGAAAATTATAAGACACTGATGAAAGAAATTAAAGATGATACAAATAGATGGAGAGATATACCATGTTCTTGGATTGGAAGAATCAACATTGTGAAAATGACTCTACTACCCAAAGCAATCTACAGATTCAATGCAATCCCTATCAAACTACCACTGGCATTTTTCACAGAACTAGAACAAAAAATTTCACAATTTGTATGGAAACACAAAAGACCCCGAATAGCCAAAGCAATCTTGAGAAAGAAAAACGGAGCTGGAGGAATCAGGCTCCCTGACTTCAGACTATACTACAAAGCTACAGTAATCAAGACAGTATGGTACTGGCACAAAAACAGAAATATAGATCAATGGAACAGGATAGAAAGCCCAGAGATAAACCCACGCACATATGGTCACCTTATCTTTGATAAAGGAGGCAAGAATATACAATGGAGAAAAGACAGCCTCTTCAATAAGTGGTGCTGGGAAAACTGGACAGCTACATGTAAAACAATGAAATTAGATCACTCCCTAACACCATACACTATAACTCATAATGGATTAAAACCTAAATGTAAGGCCAGAGACTATCACACTCTTAGAGGAAAACATAGGCAGAACACTCTATGACATAAATCACAGCAAGATCCTTTTTGACCCACCTCCTAGAGAAATGGAAATAAAAACAAAAATAAACAAATGGGACCTAATGAAACTTAAAAGCTTTTGCACAGCAAAGGAAATCATAAACAAGATGAAAAGACAACCCTCAGAATGGGAGAAAATATTTGCAAATGAAGCAACTGGCAAAGGATTAATCTCCAAAATTTACAAGCAGCTCATGCAGCTAAGTATGAAAAAAACAAACAACCCAATCCAAAAATGGGCAGAAGACCTAAATAGACATATCTCCAAAAAAGATATACAGATTGCCAGCAAACACATGAAAGAATGCTCAACATAATCATTAGAGAAATGCAAATCAAAACTACAATGAAATATCATCTCACACTGCTCAGAATGTCAATCATCAAAAAATCTACAAACAATAAATGCTGGAGAGGGTGTGGAGAAAAGGGAACCCTCTTGCACTGTTGGTGGGAATGTAAATTGATACAGCCACTATGGAGAACAGTATGGAGGTTCCTTAAAAAACTAAAAATAGAGCTACCATATGACCCAGCAATCCCACTCCTGGGCATATACCCTGAGAAAATCATAATTCAAAAGAGTCACGTACCACAATGTTCATTGCAGCTTTATTTACAATAGCCAGGACATGGAAGCAACCTAAGTGTCCATCAGCAGATGAATGGATAAAGAAGATGTGGCACATTTATACAATGGAATATTACTCAGCCATAAAAAGAAATGAAATTGAGTTATTTGTAGTGAGTTGGATGGACCTAGAGTCTGTCATACAGAGTGAAGTAAGTCAGAAAGAGAAAAACAAATACCGTATGCTAACACATATATACGGAATCTAAAAAACAAACAAAAAAATGGTCGTGAAGAACCTAGCAGCAAGATGGTAATAAAGACACAGACCTACTAGAGAATGGACTTGAGGATATGGGGAGGGGGAAGGGTAAACTGGGAGAAAGTGAGAGAGTGGCATGGACATATATACACGACCATATGTAAAATAGCCAGTGGGAAGCAGCCACAAAGCACAGGAAGATCATCTCGGTGCTTTGTGACCGCCTAGAGGGGTGGGATAGCGAGGGTGAGAAGGAGGGAGATGCAAGAGGGAAGAGATATGGGGATATGTGTATATGTATAACTGATTCACTTTTTTATAAAACAGAAACTAACATACCACTGTAAAGCAATTAATTATACTCCCATAAAGATGTTAAAAAAAAAAAAAGAAAAAGCCAATGAGTGGTCCCACCATTTATCCTCTTTCCTCTAACATTAGATACTTGTGTCCTATATCATAATGGCAGCTCCTTCCACTGGAATTTCATAAGACAGACGTGTACTTATCTACAGCCAACCCACAGCTGACGTGGAGCATGAAAATGAAATAAGCCTGAATTTTGTTAAACTAGTGGGATTTTTCAGTTGGTTGATAGCCCAGCACTCCCTAGCAAAAAAGAGGAGTAATGCAATACGTATGAAACAAAACATTACAAAGTGAGTCTAATTTGGTCAAAGACATGAAGTCTACTCTCGAAACACTGTGGCTTTATTCATTTCACACGAAGAACTCTGAGTTTGATCCATTTATTCTTGGTGAACAGATAAACAGAGCAATTTAACCATTTTCTCCCTGGAAGTCAACCATTAGACCTAAAATGGCTAAGAGCCTCAGATCTACAGCCACAAATTCTTATAAACTCCTCTCATTTTGCTTTAGTTGACTTCTTAAAAGACTTTTTTGATGAATTGTAATAATTTATTCAATGATGAACTTGGTAATGATGTAATTTCCCCCTTTCTCTTAATCTGAGTATCTCTTATGACAGCAGCTGTATTGAAAATATTTCCATCGTGAAAGATTTTTATTCCTGCACGACAACTCCTTTAATTGTGCTTAGAATAAATTGACAGTGAATTCATTGTCAGCTGACACCTTACAGATGTATAGCTAGTGTGAGAATTTTCCACTCACCTTACAGTTTTACAGTCCAGGAAGAAGGGCTATATGTTTGGATTCCAGAAACAGTTATATCATTTTGCTTATTCCAAAAAGCTTCACATCCCATCGAAGGTATTTGTTAAATGATTTATTTCCTTACATAAATGGAAGATAAAAATCTGCAGGTATGCCTGTATCAAATGTTGGCATGTTGTAAATTTAAGTTTAGAATATCTGCCTCACTCTTTTTGCTTTTCCTATAAGGCGTTTGGTTTCAAAGTTTTCCTTCATTACATTCAGGCTTTCCCTGTGTTTGGAAAGTTTTATCTTTTCAAAATATCGGTTCAGGACTTCCCTGGCAGTCCAGTGCAGGGGGTGTGGGTTCGATCCCTGATCAGGCAGATATGATCCCACATGCCTCGTGGCCAAAAAACCAAAACAGAAGCCATATTGTAACAAATTCAACAAAGACTTTAAAAATGGTCCACATCAAAAAAAAAAAATCTTTTGAAAAAATATCGCTTCAAAAGTTCATAAAAATTTTGGCCAAATAACGTCATTTTTATGTAGTTCTCTTAAGAAACTCAAAACATTTTCAGATAGTCCCATCAATCTCACCCCGAAGAATGAACGATACTTAATCTAATTTTTCAAAGGAAGGTGAAATTACCCACCATGAAACACATGTGACTAAAGAAATAGGCCCGAATCAAAACGTTGTAATTTCCATTTTTATTGCTAGTTAGTTCTCCACAGTCAAGTGCAGCTCATTTGCAGGATATCTGGATGCCCTGTCTTACTTGACATCTGTCACTTTGGTTCAAACTTGCACAAAGCCTTATTTCGGTCTGCTCTCCCTTTTTCTGTTCTATTTGGGGTCACTCTCCTAACTGCCATAGCAAGAGCCGCAGAAGGAAGGGGAGAAAGGCAAGCTCCATCCCGGGTTGTCCTCTAGGAGGCTGTGGCCTGAATATCAGTTGTCTTTGTTCAGGACGCAAAAATCCTTATTAATTCCAGAGATACGAGTGAAAACAATTCGGCCGAATTTGTTTGAAAATCAGTAAGTTCCCCGCGAGTCGTACAGTATTAATCAAAATTTAGCACGTCACTCATCTTGAGTCTGCCTTGATGCCCTGATGTCACCGGGGAAACCGCTGACTCTGGACAATGTGACGGAATCTGAGAAAACTCCTGGCGCAGCTCCAAGCCCCGCCTACCCTGCCTTTATTCCAGCATCTCACATGCCTCCTACTTCTCGCTGACTTACCTTTTCTTCCTGAATGGGGCTTCTCTATTCTATTTTTCTCTAGCATATTTAAAAAAAACATTTTCCTGAAACAAGTTTCATAACAGATATGTTGCTTCTAGACTTTTGTGATTTGTGCAAATTATTACTGAATATTTTGAGGGATAGGTGAAACGAAAAAGTGCCTCATTCACTGAAAGGCTGTATACATTTCTAGAAACGTATATGTATTTAAAATGTATGCCTGTATATACACATGTAAATGTATATATTATGTGTTTATTTATATCCCTCCTATTTAGCTGTATTTTCACTTTCCACCCACCCTATCTTCCCCTGACTTTACAAGAACATTCTGTTCATGTTCAGTTTCAGAGATTATCAAGGGATGAATACAAACTAGCACCACGTATTGCCTGAAATAAATTCTGGCAAATGCATTTTACGACATATGCAAATACAGATTACCGACCTTTGCTTTAGGTAAAAGTCAGAGTGCGCTATACTCTTTGCTTCCCGAGCCCAGACACTTTTTCTTTCCTCTTTCTAAGAGCTTGAGTGAAATTGTTTTGTAAAGTCTTTAGTACTGTTTCCTGGATCCTCTAAATTAGAGTTAAGCCAGGATAGCCTAGTGAGGTTCGGCCAAGGCCCTCAGGGGCTTGTGTTTCCACGTGGGCCGGGTTAAAAACAACAATTCCATTGCTAGCTAATCCATATAGAAATTGTGGGGATTTGATGTCCAATTCAAATAATGCTGCATATATCTGGATCTTCTTTTGAAACACTAACAAATAATGAGAGATTCGAAGGTTAAATCAGAGCTACAGCTGTGGACAGAACCTTAATTCAAATTTTCATGAATGAGACCAAAATAGAATGAATTATTCTGCCCTGCTTTGTCTGGTGTCTTCTGGGTTTCCCCCGTCTCAGAGCAATCGTTGGAAGTGATCCCAATTCCCTATTTTTAGGGATCAAACCCAAGTTATATCCATCTATCTACAAAGACCTACAGGATGTCGTATCTTTTCTCCAGTCTCAAAATGCTCCTCGAGATTCTGGATGCAGAACTACACCCCTTCTAAGTTTCCACCAACTATATATTCAGTACAAGTATTTTTTATGCTTTTGAATCACTTACCGAATACTCTGGACTATGAGGATGAATAATGTATTATAAAATGTAGCTTTCCTCTATCCTGGGCTACGTCCCTATCATTCCCCGAGGTAATCCTTCCCATATTCCAGTCTATGGTAGTCTGTCCTTCTATCTGAAGCAATTTACCAAGAAATTGTGTAACAAGAAAAATCTCTATTTTTCTAAAAGTAACTCTGACAAATATACTTCCCTGTTCTTAAAGAATTATCAATAAGTTGTTACAGCACTGATGTAACCTTACATAGCTTTTTCCTTCCTTTTTTTTCTTGTCATAGTTCTTCAATTATATCAAAACACAAATGAGTCGTAATCAACCAAATCTCAGTGGTCACTGTGCAATGCCACCAGACTACCAACGGCATCGTAGGGTTGCCATACGAAGCACCAGAGCATGGCATGCTTGCTGACTACTGGTGATGCTAAATCACGGAGAAGGTAGCGTTATAGAGAGATCAAGTGATAATACTGTACATACCTTTGGAACTAACTTTCATCTTTACTGTCAACTTATCCTTTGCCTCCTAGACTGTTGTACCATAAGGAAATTATGCTTAAACTTACCAACTAAAATTACTATTTCTCTTCTCTTTTTAATTCACGTTTAAAATCAAGGAACTCAAAACAACCAGTTCTGGTATCTTCTGATAATTATTTCTTGAAAGACAGGCTGGTATAGACAATTCACCCCTAATCCACGTGACTGACTTCACAAAGTGAGTTGGTTAGAGGAGCTATTGAATGTTTTTAACTGTGTTTATAAATGTATTGTTAATCCACGTCAGTGAAACGGTATCATCCCGAATCCTGTTAAGGAACTTCTTTGAGGGATCTAGTGAAAATGTTCTCCTGGTGAAGATAAACACTGGTTCTTTTGCAACACGTAAGATGCCGGTAAGTCAGGTGTGTAGTGTGCTGATTTCTAGGTCTGAAAAGTAAAAACAGATGGCTTTGCTTCTCCTGAAGAGTACTCCCATGGATTTCGAAGATCTAGGGAAATTTTAATTCTATTTCTTTCTTGTTTCCCTTTCTCTTAAAGATAAAGGAAAACGATTAAAATTCAAGATATCAACTGTTTGTTTTCATTATAACATAATGATATCCTTAGAACGTAGTTCTATTCTTTTTGTATTCTTTTTGTGTTCTTTTGTTTTCCTTACAACAACGATATCCTTAGAACAGTTTATTCTTTTTGTTTCTCAGTTGTAGTACGTTACATAGAAGTCAAAGAAGATTAAGAATGTCTTAAGATTAAGAGTGTCTTATGTGTATGAAAAATTTCATACTAAAGAGGTTTCTTTCCACCTATGAAAGTTTTGATAGCCAATGAGAAGAAATTGAGTGTGGTTGTCATTCCTGGACAAGAATTATTGGGGGTGTATCATAAATTTTCAGATCACTTGAGCATAAATGCATTCATGTATAGTTATATAATTGTACAAAAGAATATTCGATCTTGTGTAGCCTTTCCTGAAGAAGAAGGAAGAAAACTGAGAAAGAAAAAAGATTAATGAGAAGGACTTGCACATAAATCAGTTCCTGGAATTAGAGCTGGATGCAACAGCAGGACGCAGATTTTGCCACATTGCTGATGAATTAGAGTGTCTTTTCTATAAGCATAAGCTTTGTCAATAGGAAGAGTATGAGTAGGTCTTTGGCATCCACTGGAGTGGCCTCTATGAGTCTCTCCTATTGATGTTTGACATCAAAGTTCAAACCCTTCTCTCCTTTATTCCTTCTCTCCAGTACTACCAGACATTTGTTCAGGTACCCACCTTTCTCTATGAGACTTTGTACTTAAGGGAGGCTGGACTTGACTCATCCCCAGGGCTTAGACACTGGTTGGTCCAAGCCAGTTAAGGTGCTCACAGAGCTCTGTTAGTGATCTGTAAGGTCAAGGAATATAGGAAAATTCTGGATAGTGAGACAGGTGTGAAGTTTATGGGCGTGGTGCTACAACTATTAGGATGGGGGGGAGAAAGACAGAGAGAGGATTTCTTATATTTTTCTGGATTCTTCTGTGTCTAAATATAGCGCCCTGAGCCTCTATAGCCATCTTTCCCTCTTGTGGAAATTTAGACTGAAGACATTGCCAACCAACAGGGAACAGCATAGCTGAAAGATTTAAAAATAATCTGAGTCTTAATGATATCACTGAGCTTTTCAAATGTACAGGTACTTCATTCTGTTCTCCTGCAAGTGTATAATAATACAGTCTCTGATTAGCTAAGAAATTTCATTTTGTTTTCACACTTGAACTCAAAATCATTTTAACTGAATCACCTTACTAAAAGCAGAAAAATAACAACAGCAACAAACAACAAAAACCGGATGTAAAGGGAGTCTCATCTGTGAATACCAGGTACTTCAGAGAGAAAAAGGTATGTTAAAAAGGGGCGGAGTGTGGGATCACATCCGTTCCTGGGTTGACACTGCGTTGAGGTGGGTAAAGACAAACAGAGAGGCGGCTGGAAAGAATTCTAATTCATGATAATCAAGACCAACATCTATTTATTTCAGAGTGTTCGTGGAAGGTATGGGGCCTTAGCAGAGAAGTGCACGGACAGGTAGGCAGGAGGATGGAGAGATGGACCTTGCAAAGAACGTGCCTGTCCCGAATCTTAGACGGACACAAAACGCACACAGGGATTTCAGGAACAAGGCAGCTTTTACAATTACGAAAAAATTGACAGTCAAAATCAGGCTACCCCAAAACGTAACTTGATGATGAATAACACGAGTCACGGTCTCCCTCTGTCCTCACTAGGCAAGGTCAGGTTTAGAGTGAGGTACCATTTCATGGGACAGTCAAGCATGCCCAGCTGGTAAGACAGGGGCAGTGCGGAGGAGCTGGAAGGCAGTTCGGATGGACAGCACTCACACTGATGGCCCTTCAGCAAAGGCCTAGTATGTGTACCAGTGAATGTCAATAACCGCAGGATAAATAACGAACCTTTTATAGACTGATGAAAAACGGAGGGACGCCACAGATATATCAGAAAGTCCTTTCAGTGTACTCTCTCTCTGAAATAGTATGAAAATACTTTAAAATGGGATTGAAAGTCCTCCCTTAATTTAAACCAATTATACGTTGTAGTTTTCAGTATTTTTATGGACATTTCTGTGGCAGCTAATTCCCACAGTGTGCTGTGGCTTCCATGAGAATAGAAAGTCTATTTTCCATGGAAGGAAAGGGACCTGTCAGGTCCCAACCGAAGCTCCTTATGAAAGTGCGCATTTCCCCATTCCTTCCTGATGAAGGAGGGGAATCAGAATTCAATTTTGTAGAGTACTGATTTATTTAAAAAAGTAAAATTGATAGAGTAGTATTTTATCTGATTTTTTTTTATTTTGGAAAAGATTAAATGTAACAAAAAATGTATTAATTAAGATATCACCAAAACACTAAAGACAAGAAAAAAAGCAAAAGAACATTACTTGATAAAACCAGTGGCATCTAGCCAGTACAATGTAAAATAAAAAATGAAAAATGTAGAAAGCGTGGACCTCCAGGAAAAAGTAGCAATGTCTAAATAAGTATTTGCCACATTGTAACAGGGATATCGGATTGATTTTTCAAACTTTAGCCTGTGTTCATTTGGCAAGTTGCTGTTCAGTGTGTATCTACAGAGTTTTATTAATATGTATGTTATGTAATATTCAACTGTCCAGCTATCCAGCTAAATTATTTGAAACTGTAATGATCAGATATATGTCAGACTTGTACTAGAGGTAACAATGGCTGTTTTCTTAGAGGATGGCTATGAAATCTTCATATTATGGTGTATTTTGTTACCAAGAGAACATACACAGAAACAGACACAAATACACGTTAAGATTACTTCTCAGAATTTTAAAGCATGATCAAATTTTGTTTGCAAGGGAACTTTGACATAAGCACAGACCTCTGTAAAATACTGGAATTAAGAATTACTTAATACATTATTTGATATCCTGAGACTTTGTTCACATCTAATAGGGTATTTAATGGAGTGTCTCTGTTTATGTGGTCATCATACAAAACTAGCAGTTTCTTTAAAAATATGAAAGCATATTTAAGGAAAAAAGAAAACTTTAATAGATTTATATGAACCATTGGGCCATGTCAAGAATATTTCCCCCCACATAATTTGGTTTAAAAGTCAGTTTTGGGTAAAAGTGAGTCAGTTGCTATGACCCTACTGTAGTACTGTGGATGAATATTATATAACTATTCAAAATAGCTATCTAGAATTATCAACAGCTATTTAACATTCAGTCACATTTATTTTCCCTTTTAATTTGATAAGCCATATATTTTTACCATAACAATTTGAAAATAAATTAGAATAATACACTACATAAACATTAACTGAAATCTTACAATGTAGGAATAACATTACTTAACCCACTATGTGTACAGATGTTTTCCTAGACATATGCTCACATACATAAATTCATATAATTTAATAAATATATGGTTTAAAAATGATCAATTTATCTCTATCTATAGCACAAATGATAAAATCTGTCAACTGCTATCGTGTAAACTGAGACAGGCAACACAATTTTATTTTCTCCCATATTCATTGTATTATTGCTAAAAGAACAAAATTAATTAGTTAAAAGAACAGACTAATATTAAGAAATTTTTATATCATTATTTACTTTTTCATGAATATTTTGTCATTTGCATAACAGTATATTTAAGCTAACAGAACTACTTAAACTAATTTAAAGTATTACTAGTTCTTGATCATTTAAAAATTTGTGACTGCCCTTTATAAAATTCTTTATCTTGAGTAACCTCTCAGAAGTCTAGATTTAAATCTTCAAGTAACATTTTATAACCCTTGTTACTGGAGTACATCTGGACTCAGCAAATAATTCTAGAGCCGTCAATCTGTTAATATTTTGTGTGTGTATTTTATTCTTTTGAAAGTTAGAGAGAAGTATGATTCCTTATTCCCATTCATAAGTAACTTTTTCCCCCCAGATTACATTCTTATATGTTTGCTGCTTCTTTTTACCCTTGCATCGTATTTTTTTTTTTTAACTTAAAGCCACGTCTGCATTCTTTCCACTTACATACTGGTACACTGGAATTCTCTTCAGTTTGTATACCAAAGGGAGTTTTTTTCCATAAATTTTTGTCAGTTGCTTTATGTTTCATCTGTAGTATCAGTCATCAGTGGAATGGATCTAGTATTGATTGCATCATGTATAGTTTTCACCTATATTAAGTAACATGAGTTCATACCGATGTCACCAAATCTCTGTCTATACTGTATGTATTATCCCAACCTTACTCTCCTTGGCTGTCTGTAAGCTTCCACGATAACAGGGAGACACCTTACTCTCAGCTCCTGTCATTCATTTAGTTTTTCAATCCTAGTACACATTCATATGGATTCAGAATTAATAGAATATTACTGCAGAAAATGACATCGCCTGCTCGAGTTCCAGGCTTACGTAAAATTCTCTTGCTTTTAATCTTACAAAAGCCACTCACTTCCAGAGTTGCTGACATTAACTTTTAACCCCACCCCCTTCTGTGACATAATTTAGTATCAATATATTGGCAATACAGTTAGATAATGTTTTCACAGTCTGAATTCTGTCCTGTGATCCCCCAACCTCTTCTATGTTTTTTATTTGCATACTGTAAGATTGCCTCTTTATGCTGTAAAGCTTTATGATTTCTGACAAATGCATAAGACTTCTCTATTGAGAAATAATATTATAAGTGAATCTGAAATCTTAACTCTATAATCCCAATTATTGCTATATTAGGAAGATAAAATCATACAAACTGTTGTTTGCCTCACTGTACGTATCCATTGGGAGATTCTGTTATTCTGTTCATAAGTATAATCAAGTATAACTATAAAATTCAGAAAGTTGTTTCAGTGATACAAAAATGTGCGCTCACTGGGAAAAATATTAAAAATCTTTGTTTACTGTGTTTGTGTTTTCTCTTGAATTTGAAAAATAAAGTTTTTTAAAAAATTGAATCAGGTACACTGTTTGCATGAATTGCCATATACTAGGTAAGTGAAAATTCATATTTGAATTTATATCTGTTTTAAAGACATATTCTGGTGACTATTAATATCTCAATAAAATCATTGTGAAATAAAGTTACTGTTTTTTCTAAAATATCACAGATGAAATAATTATTGCATTCATGAAAATGTATCTAGCATGTTTGTAAATAAAAGTGATTACTTCGTATCACTCTGAATAATTTTTCAGAAGCAAAATTGATCTTGGCATCTACATTCAGAGTTATTGGCATTATGTCATAGGATAACACTGCCTTAAAACATGAATCACACACCGTTTCTCTGCCGTGCTTATTGATTATCCTTCAGCATCTAAACAGCTTGTAAGGTTAAAATGCGTTTAAAGATTTATTACCTGTATTGATCTACTTTTTTTGGTGGTGTTGAAAGCAAATATAATTCAGTTCCGCAAAAGATACAGTAAGCATTTCTGTTTAAATACCAGAATTTAGCAGTTTAAGAAATGTTTTCAATATGTAATAAAATGTACTACTTCTACTTGTTACTTATATAGATTCTTATTTCATTATCAAGATACATCACCTTTTTTGGTGTTTACTTTATTATTGATTTAACAGAAACTAAACAAATCTCAACTCCAGCCTATGGAATGCTTCCCTGAGTATGGATATTCTTAGTTCAACTCTCCCAAAACAGGATAAGGACAATCTTTCAGAATGTGACCAGACACACGAACTCTATTTCTGCCTCATCTGTACATCTAGCTACATGTTTGTTTTTCTCTAGTTTATCTGAATTTCTGTATCTATGTACAATGGTTAAAAATGCAGTATTAGATATATGCATATATTTTTATCATATTTATCACATGTACACACATATATCATAAACATATATAGACATAAATGTATACATTTAAAACGTTTTCGCATAAAAACACATGATTTCACATGTGCTACTAGATTACTATAGATTTTTTAAAATTTTACTTTATATTGGAGTATAGTAGATTAACAACGATGTGTTAGTTACAGGTATACAGCAAAGTGATTCCGCTATACCCATTGTCCATTCTTTTTCAAGTTCTTTTCCCATTTAGGTTATTACTATAGATTTTTAATGTGGCGTTTTAAAAATATCTTTCTATACTCTAGCTCGTATTTTTCATGTGAATGTTAAATGAGACCACTATCATTCCTTGATAGTAGAAGATGTGCTAAGGGAACTCAAAGACCACTGCTCCATTAACTTGGAGCAAAACACAAGCGGAAAATTGATATAATCTGTCACATTAGCATATTTAGGGCTTGCACAGTAATCCACCCGTTAGTTTTGCTTTGGTTTTGAATATGTAGTTCTCGTACCATATGTATTAAGCGGGCCAGAAACAGCGTTTTAATCAGGAGACTAAACATTTTCTTTAGATGACTACAGTTGTTATCGTATCAGGGTCTACATAAGAAAAGTTGTATAAGGACCGAAGCACATCTGTAGAAACACAGTTGGAAGTTGTTTCACACACTTGCAGTATCTAATCTACTAAGTGTTAATAGCCTTCTATGAAACAAGTCCACTATTTCTGTTAAACACGGTAATATTATAGCTGTGGATCGATGAGGTTTATTATTCACTTTCTCGTAGGTCTGTGGGCTACCATCTTTCTTGTCCATTGAGTTCACCTGCCTACCCAGACCGTTTCATGATGAGCAATTTGATATAATTTAAATACCCATCCCTTGTCATTCTGCCTTACCTATCTTTGCTATTCCTGACTATGGGTGGACCGCCGTGTCCACTTCCTCTTTTCCTGCTTCCAAAATACCAGAATTTGTGAAAATATGCCCCCCTTTTTTGCTACAAAGTAACGCAACCTTGTAAATTAGTCCAACATTAATGGACTGAATGTGTGATGTCCTACAACTCTGTTTCTAATAAATTCTCACTCTTATTTTTCAGTGTATCACTTCCAAATGTTTCCTCAGAGCTGCTTCAAATCTCTTCAGCCCTGCTAAGCCTTGAGGACCAGGTTTGTTTTCCTCTCCCCTTAAAAAGTGTTCTTTCTCCACACTTTCCCTGAGGAGATCAAGACCAATGTGTTCTCACTCAATTTTTTTTTTTTTTTTTTTTTTTTTTTGCGGTACGCCGGCCCCTCACTGCTGCGGCCTCTCCCCTCGCGGAGCACAGGCTCCGGACGCGTAGGCCCAGCGGCCATGGCTCACGGGCCCAGCCGCTCACGCGGCATGTGGGATCCTCCCGGACCGGGGCACGAACCTGCGTCCCCTGCACCGGCAGGCGGACTCCCAACCACTGCGCCACCAGGGAAGCCCTATGATTACATTGATTACAAGTCAGCCAGGTACAGTGGCTGTGAAAGGGATAGGGAGAGAAAAGACGAGAGCGATGGTGCACAGCCCATGAGGGATGAGAGAACTGGCTATGCCCTAGGAGATGAGTTTTACTCACCTTCTTTGGAGTACAGATGGTGGGAGGAATGGAAGTGATGGAATTGGAAGAAATAGGAATAAAATAGCAGGAATGTCAAGAACAGATGTCCTTGATAACAATAAACTTGTTCTCTTTAGCTGAGATCCTCCACTTTCTCTCTGCATTGGTTCTGGTAATTCACAGTCAATTCCCTCCACCATCAATGCTCACTCCTACCCAGAGACACCAGCACTGTCATCCTGCCAGCCGTCCAGGGGCTATGCTTTAGGGGGACTGACTGATAATTAGTACTAGACATTTTTAATTCCCTAGAAACTTTAGGGAAAAGAAAAAACAACTCTGGTTGGTTGTTATGAAAATATGCATAACATATATGCATAATATGCATAAAATATATGCATAATATGTATAAATATGCATAATACGCTGTTCTGAAAATATTTTAGAAACAGAAACTTTCAGGCCAAATTATTAAGAAAAAGTATCAAGGAATAATGTGCTTTTCTAAATAAAATTTATCATTAGATTCCAACCTTATTAAATGATATGTCTTGTATATCTTATATCCTTAATACTTGTTTTAATACCTTTATGTTATGAAGGTGCTATAATACTATGACAAGAAATAATAATAAAGAAAAATAGTATTATATGATTGTACCCCCAAATTATTTTCCTTGTCTATTTATATTACTTTGATTTCTTAATTCAAAATTGGCTTCTGCATTTCAACTGAAATGTTTTTACCTATGGAGTGCATTTTATTTTAAAAGTCACAACCTATGATATGAATTTCTATATTTTTAGAGGATTGCAAAAGCAAGGTTTTGTACTGATTTCTCTGTAGAAGATAGAAATATCTACACGGTATTCTCAATGTGGTCCACATTCAATTAAGGAGTCACTGTCAAGAGCTACCAGTAATATTATAGACTACAACTTCTAACATTTTATATGTTGGAAGTGATTTATTTACAAATACTTATATATAGGTGGCTTGGGAAGGTACTGAATCAAATGGCTTGACAAGACAATGACTTATTTTGAGAAAAAGAATTTGCCTGGAAAAATGAATGAGAGAGAAAAACAAGCATTTTTGTCTGTACGAACTATCCCTCATTACGAAGGGATAAATCTTAAAAACCTGTAACAAGAGAGATTACAATTTTTCTGTTTTCTCTTAAATAAAAATAGAAAATATAGTATATAAAAATGTAGGGAAATTCTTAAAAAACATTTTTAATCACACCATTAGGTTTTCATGAAATGTAGAGAGAATGAAAAAGTATAATTCTGTAAATTATACAATTTTTTTTATCCTGAAAAGAACAACTTTAAAATACCATTTACTGCTCATTAATAATATTCAGAAGTGACAGATAAAATGTCCATATACTCTGGGAAAGGATTTTGCCCTTTTTGTGATAAAGGTTTTAAAATTGAATATTTGTGTGTTGAAATTCTACAAGGGCATCATATGCTTTGGGAAAAAAAGGACACTATTCATTTTAGCCATTGTTTTTCAAAATGAATCCCAGTACTTCTTTATGTTAACATTTTAATAATGCCTAGCATTCTGTAACATACTTTATCAAGTTATATTACGCACAAAAAAATCATTTGTATGAGACATTGACTCTTGTCATGCCTTAGTCAATATAGAGATGGAGATGTATTTACTATGATTTACATATAAATGTTGCATGTCTGAACACAGATCTCTGACTTTCGAATATACATAAATGTGTACGTGAATGATTACAGATGTCATTGGGGCCCCTCTATTTCCACTGGAGCTCACAGTGTGTTCCAGAGATTTCCGGCTGCCAGTCTCTGTGTCTGCCATGAAAACTGCTATGCCCATGTGGCCACAGGCCTGAATGCCACAGGACTAAGACATCCTGAGAGCTGTCCTCAAACAATAACTCTAGGAAATTGATGTGTAAACACTTCAGCCTCCTTGCGAACTGAGTGAAATAATTCGGAGACATCTGTTTTAGACAAATCTCAGAATTCCCCAGTAGTATTAAGTTCCAAGCATCCACACTGCTTCTTGGTTTCATAAAACACCATTTAACATACTATTTCCTGTATCACTTCCCACTGGTCTATCAGTGTTCCCTGCCCCTTCAGACAAACTACTTAGTGGCTCAGTGTCAGCGGCTGGGGGACACGAAATTAACACCTCATGTGTGTCTTTTAATTATACTTCACGAATAGGAGACAAGTCCATCAATATAGGTAAATAAATAAATATATATGTATATAATTTTGTGTAACATTTTTAAGGATATATAGATATATTTATATTGGCACATGTGTTAATCACAAGGGGTGTGTGTGTGTATGTATATACATCAGAGGTTTCCATAAACCTCCTCGTAATTTCTCTTTTAATGGTGTTTTTCCCCGGTTCTCTGTTCCTTCCCCACAAGTTTGCATTTCTATGTGTCTGTGGTCTTTCCTCCCTTCCCTCACCCAAAGGAAAAGTTGTGTGTGTAGAAAGTTATGTGATATTATGCATAATACACGTAATATCCATTACTTGTAAAATAGACAATATACTCTAGTTGTAATATGTCCAAGTATGCGTGTGTATATATCTCTATATCTATGCATATTTAAATAGGCATAAATAACTTACATTCATCATGACTGGTCATATAAATTTTTATACTACGTTTAATGTCATCCAAGCCGAAAGAATTGATTGTGAATTTTTGTTATTTGAATTTATGCTTGCTAAGGTATACCCAGCTCCTCACAAAGCTGAGGGAAAAAGTTGTAAAAACAAACTTCACAATTCACCTGCTTTTAAGGATAAGCCAGTTGATACTTTATGAAACGATTTCCAGTTTATAAATGACTATCATGGCATTAATTTTAAACATAAAGAAATCATATTTTTCCATCAGTAGGGTTATTTTAATATGGATATACAGGTGGAGTGGGAATATTCTCTGGAGAAAATATATATTTCTATTTATTTTGATAAATCAATATGGTGTGAAAGACCTTAACATTTTCTCAAAGTGTATGCTTATTGTAATTTTATAACCATAATGAATTAATTCATATATTTAAATCATTTCCTTTTGATTTTCCCAACATCCCAACATAAGGTCCTTCACACTCAAGTTAAATAGGAAAAAATACTTTTGCACTGAAAGAAGTTAATTGCTTGCAACCAAACACTTGTTTGCTGTTTCTCAGGAGCATTTTATGTTTATATAAAATGTTATACATGTTTAAATATCACATGTAAGTCTATATATGTTTATATAGACTTACATGTGGTATTATTTAAACTGACTTTATTTGTTGTTACTTTAAACGTTGAAATGAATTCTCACATAAAACGCACTGAGCTTGGCATACTGGATAAGTTACTGAGAGACTAGGAATTCAAGATTTTAGAAAGCAGGGAAGAATATTGAGAAAATATTACATTATTTTAAACTGCAAAGAATATATGTCAGGTTTCATCTTTTATGACTACTTATTTTTACAATGTGCATTTTCTAGATCTGTGTTAATTGACATTCTCATATTCAGTACCTTTCATAAAGCATTTTAAATTCTCTTGTTTAGAACAGTATGGAGGTTCCTTTAAAAACTAAATGTAGAACTACCTTATGATCCAGCAATCCCACTCCTGGGCATATATCTGGAGAAAACCATAATTCGGAAAGATACATTCACCCCAATGTTCACTGCAGCACTATTTGTGATAGCCAAGACATGGAAGCACCCTAAATGTCCATCGACAGAGGACTGGCTAAAGAAGATGTGGCACATATATACCGATACAATAGTATTACTCAGCCATAAAAAAAAAAAAAAGAACAAAATAATGCCATTTGCAGCAACATGAACGGACGTAGAGACTGTCATACTGAGGGAAGTCAGGCAGACAAATATCTATGGTATTGCTTATATGTGGAATCTAAAAAAGTGGTACAAATGAACTTATTTACAAAACAGAAATAGAGTCACAGATGTAGAAAACAAATCTATGGTTACCAGGGGGTAATCGGGAGAGGAGGGATAAACTGGGAGATTGGGATTCACATATACACCTACTATATATAAAATAGATAACTATTAAGGACCTACTGTAGAGCACAGGGTACTCTGTAATGACCTATATGGGAAAAGAATCTCAAAAAAGAGTGGATATCTGTATAAATGATTCACTTTGCCGTACACCTGAAACTAACACAAAATTGTGAATCAACTATAATCCAATAAATTTTTTTTAAAAAATTCTCTTGTTTAAAAACAAAACTACATCACCCCTAAATGACCCAGGTTTACAAGGATATATGCCAAAGTGTAAAACGGGCTTGTCAATTCGACCCTTGTCCTTTTCTTCAGTTTACCAATGTGAAGTAGATTCAAACTGGAAGAAATGCTTGCTCCAGTTTTCAAACACAAAATGGCTTGGGATATTTGGAATGTGCAGGAAAATCTTGGGGATCATGTATCTCTGTCTACAGAATCACAGTCTCCTAGTTTGATACCATTTTACCGCATGCAAAATAATCTGTAAAATGTTGAAAATTTGCTGGTTTGAAACGTCTCTGTGCCTGCCTTTTAAGCCCTTGGAAGTCCTTATACGAGCAGCTTCCAAATTTTGCAAGTTTCTTGAATTCAAGCACACTGGGAAGAACATCTAATCTCGGAGGCAGAAAACAGGAAATGCACATTCAAAGAAAGGAATGAATCATTTTTCCATACCTATAGGAAATAGGTTATTTTGTGTTTCCTGAGACTTTAAGGTGAATAATGCCAATTTCAAGATGCTTTAGCATGTTATAACCATTGCTATTTTTGTTAAATTATCAGGAAATGGTCGAGGGCAATTTATATCCATTCAGTGATGGTGACGATTGCTGAGACTGGCAAAGGTATTCTTCCACAAAAACTAAATACAAATGTTATTTTTCCTGTCTCTGGAAAATACATGTTTATATATGACTTTTCAGTCAATAGGAGGAAATTGTGGATATCTCAAATCCCTCCCACTCTCTATAAGGGGTCAGTTTGGGCAGTGATTGCATCTCCATTGAAAGCCAGCTGGGGTCGCTGTCCCTCTCTGCAGCTCTCCTTCAGTTACCTGTACCGCTTGCCGTTGTCCTTTTAGACCAAGGCATGGCAGGACTTTCTTCTGTATTAGTCACTGATTCCCTAGCTAAACCTTACTGTTTGCTTTACCCTATCGAATCTCTGCAAGAATCCCTTTTAAAAACTCTCTTCAATAACTCCTTTAGGAAACCACCCATCCATTTCCTGCCAAGAACATCTTAATACATACTATGTATGGGGTTCTAGATATGGCACCATGGAACAGTACTCGAGCCTGGAACAAAATGAAAGCCTCTGGGCTGGGAATAGTCAGAGTCCTATTTCCTTAAAAAATTTCATATAATGAAGCAAAAGTGACCAATGATGTTAAGACACTTAGACTCAGAAAGTTTGTTGACAAAAGCGTAATTTAACAATCATCCAAAACTTTTCTGATTCACTAGGCGAAAAAAATGAGGTGGGGAATGAAGAGGATATTTTCTAAAGAATACATTATTCATATTTCTTGTCATATAACTTGAGATTTTGGAGTTGGGTGTCTTCATCTGATACCGTGAAGAGTGACTACAGGTCAATGCCTGTAACAGAAGATAATAAATTACGAATCTGAGTTTTATTGCTAAGGTGAATAGTGACCATTGATTGTTAAACTAAAATGTTTAAACCTGCAGTCCACTTAATGGCACTCACCCTGGCCACACAATGCCATTATAACCTGAAAACTGAAATGTAGGATTAAAGTTGAATAAAACCTAAGCAATGCATATTCTCCACAAAATACTTACTGAAAACTTAAATAATATATTATAGTTCTTCTCCAGAGTGTATATTTTATAGTATTTTTTTCAATATAATGACAGGTACTAATTAGAATTTCAACAGTATGAGAAATAAAACTGTCTGATTTTCAGGTACTTATTAAATAGACATATTTTGTAATTGAATTTTTCCAACTTAATTGGAATTGAACCAATGATATATAGTTTTTATTGAAAACAAAATCTCATGAGTTTCCTCCAAATTTATAGCTGAAAAATTTAACTGGAAATTTCAAATCAATCCCATAATGAGCGTATCATGCTTCTGCCATTAGAAACTGTGTATATAATTAAAGTTAATTTGATTGTCTGAATAAATTAGTTGATCTGTTAGAACACATAATAAATTAATATATGTGTTAATCCATCAAACAATTGTTGGCATTGCGTAGAGGCAATTTAATTTGTTCGTTACAGGTAATCTGAGTGGGAAGGCATAAAAATCCACTGTCAGAACTCAAAGCCCTAGTCAGCCAAGTAGCCAAAACTTAGAGTACAGAGATATCCATGTCCCATGCAGTTTTTTTAAGAGACGACCTTCCACCTGTATTTAAAGTTTGTTTAAATACATATTTTGGTAAATAATCATAATAATTTCCTCATATTTATTTCATTTTTATTAACTATTTCTCCTATAGTCATTATAATAAAAAATTTCAGATAATACTGAATCAGAAATACCTCAACTGGGAGAATCCAATGGCCCTCTAGAACTACTGACTTTAACCTGTTTTATTCTCTGAATATTTAATTTTTTGAAAAATTATGGAAAGCCGCAAATATTTCTATTAGAAACCTAAATTTTCATTCAAATACAGTTGACCTTTGAATGATGCATTGGTTAGGGGTGCTGACCCACTGCACAGTCGAAATTCAGAGTACTATAATTTGAGTACTGTAAAAGTTGCGCCACCAGGGAAGCCCCTACAGTTGACCTTTGAATGATGCATTGGTTAGGGGTGCTGACCCACTGCACAGTCGAAATTCGGAGTACTATAATTTGAGTACTGTAAAATCTGACAATCTGAGTCCTGTAAAATCGTGTAGGACTGTAATATTTACTACTGAAAAAACTCTGTGTTAAAGGGAACCCACACAGTTCAAACTTATGCTGTTCAGGGTCAACTGTAGTGATATGATGATATTATATAACTGTTGAATATAATAAATACTGGCACATTGCAATGAAGATAATAAAATGTTCTTCTAATTTTATCTAACTGGATCCTCCATATACAGCAGCGATTTGATCACTGCCATATCCATTATATATTTCCACACACACGTTTACGCACACACTCCATGTTTAGTAGACTTTTACATTAATCCCTCTTCTTGTTCAACTTCTATTTACATTGAATATATTTCCCCAAATAGATATAATTTTGATAAATAATTATGAAACATAAAAAAGAACTTTTATTGGAAATGCATTTCTCAAGGAGGCAGATAGGATTTTTTTGGCCTCAATTTGTTTGTTACTGTGAGATCAAGACAGGTCTCAGAACTAACTCCATCTCTAATTTTGTACATTGTTTTGAGAGTTGAGAACATTTATTTACATAAATAAGTATATTAGAATTGAAAGACTATTTTATAGCAATGCAACTTTAGTTTTAAATTCGTTTCAGTTTATATGACAAAATTACCTAGTGATATCTTATTACTGATGAATCATTCAGTTGCTTCTACATTATTGAAAGAAGGTATTTTACATCATATTTGCAACAAGATTTCTTACCTACTAATTAGAGTGTTTTTCTTTACATTCTGGGAAATATATCCAATATTTTTTATAAGGAATTATCAAATTATTATTAATTTTAACTTTACTATTTTATTTACAAACATTCACTTATCCTACTATTCTCAGAACCACTGGAGACAACAGAAATACTGTGAACTTGCCATTATCAGTAAAATGTTTATATATTTTCATGAGCTTCACGTGGATTTTCTGTAAACTTTGAAGATTTACCTCATTCAGTTTGTGAATTAGTGGAGACTTTGAAGGGATCAGTGTTTCCAGTTATTCTCTGAGTCCCCAGAGGTTTCTATACTGTAGGTCAACGCACCATAGTATAAGTCAGGACAGATGGAATATACTTGTCTAATTTAAAGGAGGAGAAGCATGCTTATGAAAAGGGGGGTGGGAAAGCAAAACGGTGCTTTGACAAGTGTCTTCCAGGCAGACCAGCTTTAAGAAGTTGTGCTAAGGAAAATGAAAGTTTGCACAGTGATCCTTAAAGCTATATGTGCCTGGGTACCCCTGGAGATTATCTGTGGATTTCCAGAGTTAGCTCAGTTTTATCTCTAAAAGCCACTGCTTGTATAAATAAATGGGAGCTAGTCTACCGAATCTTTCTATGCTGCCATGCACACAGTTGGTATCAAGATTAGAACATTCTACCCTTGCTCCTTCCAGGTCCCTGACCAACTGGACAAGCCATTCACCGTTGCCCATCCAAAATGGATGGCCAGGGACACTGCCTGAATCTCTGCCCTCTACTCTTTCAGGATCACTTCTGAATGAAAACTGTTCAGTTGCATTGTTTGGTGTTTACTGACATACTGAGACAACATCTCTATGAACCCTTAACTTGGAACCACTGAGAGTGTCCACATCCACTGTTAGAGCTTTGGAGGAAGGGGCTCCACTTACTACCTAACCCTCATTGGCCCCCCAACAGGGATGTCATGAACACTATGTGTCCATAAAGATCAATGTTAGCTCATGTCTTATATACAACAGTCCTCAAAACATGTGTGCATTTTACTTTCCCCAGTATATGGCTATATGGTTAAGAGCTCATGGAGTTCTCTGGAGAAAGGCTGGGATAGTTCCCTGCACACACTTGCTGTGTATTGTGAGATACAACTCAAATACATCACCGCTCTCCACGCCCACTAATTCTACTCAGTACCAGATGTCTTCCTAACCTGGTCTCAGCCCATCACTTTCCTCCATGCCTTAGCCCTGCCGCCTTTTCATTCTCTCTTCATATTTCCACTATGCTGTTCCTTCTGAAAATGAAAATCATCTAAAACTATGAATCGTAAAATCCTTCACTGTCTTCCCATTATTCTGGAGAAATAATCAGGTCTCCTGGCAAACATGCTAGAACCTTCCCAGCGGCTGTGGTCCTGACTCACGGCTTATCCTCTACTTTCCATGCAGACTATATTTCTCCTGCGCCCTTATCATATTAAGGCCTTAACATACTGAACGCTTTTTCCTCCGACCTGAACTTCTCCTTGTTCCTCCTTTGTGGTTAATTTGGGGTTAGAAACCCTCTCCATGCTCACATAGCACACTGTACATAATCATACAGTCTAACAATCTTTCTGTCTCTCTTCCTATGCTGTAATTTGCGTGAAGGCACAGGTGTGTCAATCACAGTAATACGTTTTCACCAGCTTATAGCACACAGCCTACTCTGGACGGTCCCATGATTTCAATTCATACTTCAGACTTGAAATAGTGATTTATTAATCAATGGTATCTTTGGTATTAACTGTATGGCAGGGGAATTTATCAGCTAATTTTAGATTTCAAAGCCACGTGTACTTTTTCTTCTCAAAATTGTCAGTTCTGTTTTATTTTTCAGCTACATCACAATACTGTTTTACGACAGGAAAAAAAAAAAAAAAAACTACCCCAAATGATTTCCCTTAAGTATACCCTAAAGTATTTAGAGCTGTAAGTCATTTTAGCTGTAACTCTAAGAATATAGTTTACAGGACTACACTAGATATTTTATCCCTGGTAAAACAGAAATGGAAAGTACAAAATGTATGTTTCACTTGACCATAAGGAAAAAATCATTTTCAGTAAATCTTTTTGACTTCTTTATTCAATATTTTTCCTAGATATTTGTCAGAGTTCAATATTTTACAGCATCTTTGTATTTGAGAGATGGACTGGCCTAACAAATCATTGATTTCATGACTGTAAACAAAGGAACGATTTAAAGGACAAAGCACTCAAGTATTTTTTAAAAATTTCTCCATCTTACTCCATAAAATATCACTGGATGTTAAAATAACTAACAACATAAAATTGTAAAATGTTCTTTGACTCTAATTTAGAATAATAGTCAAGTCCTGATCCTAAAACTTACATCTTAGTAGTAATTGCTATTACTGTTTATTAGTAATTGCTTAGTAGTAAATTGCTATTATTCATGGTAAAATGCATTTCCACTTATCATTTTCAGCAACTTTCAAATTCTACACGGCATGTAATTTTGTTTATGTTTATTCATTCTTACCAGTTTGCAGGGTCAGTAGTATACAAGATACAGAACATAGGTGAATGTGTTTCTTTTAAATACTTGAAGTATACATGTCCAACAGTCAGCTAAACCTTAAATCCATAAATATCCTTTACAGTGTGCCTGAAATCATCTTTATAATCATCACATTTTAAACATTGGAAGCTCATAGAAATCCTACTTATATTTTTTACACTTTGATTGAATTAATAAATGTATTTTGTAGATACAATTATGGACTTTGGTTTCAGGTAAACAAAAAAGTGACATTAGTCAATCAGGACCGGATCTTACTCTGAGAGAAATGAGAAGCAAATGGGGTATTCTGAGCAGCGAAGTGACAAGACCTTACTTACAGTTTAGAAGCATCTCTCTGATGCTTATTTGAATAGAGTTAGAAGAAGGCAAAATCCAAATATCTATTAAGGAGCTACTGCAATGTCAACTAAGATATACAAGTGGTCACGATGGAATTTTTGAGAAGTGATGACATTCTGAAAGTAGTTTGGAGGCAGAGACTCCAGGATTTGTTGCTGGCTTAGTGGTGGAGTGAAAGAAAAAGAGGAGACAAGGATAATCCCAAAACATCTTCCCAGAACAGATGGAAGAATAAATTTACCATAGGTACAATGGGTAAGGTTGATAGTGGGGAAGGGGCAGTAATTAATCAAGATTTTTATCTTCTTTATGATAAATTTGAAATACTTAGATGACATACAATTGCAGAAGTCATGAAGACATCTAGTGTTAAGAGTGAAGTCAGGGCTGAGGATCAGAGTGTGAAAATCATTACATACAGGAAAGACTGTGTCCTGCAAATTCACCCCAAAGCATCACTGGAATTTCTTATTATCCATTAACCATCATTTATCTCTGTACTCATCAACCACATTAAGGGATGAAAAATGCCATTACTCTATTTCAAGCCCTTGTAATTTCTGATTTAAAATAACAGATTCTGGGCTTCCCTGGTGGCGCAGTGGTTGAGAGTCCGCCTGCCGATGCAGGGGACGCGGGTTCGTGCCCCGGTCCGGGAAGATCCCCCATGCCGCGGAGCGGCTGGGCCCGTGAGCCATGGTCGCTGAGCCTGCGCATCCGGAGCCTGTGCTCCGCAACGGGAGTGGCCACAACAGTGAGAGGCCCGCGTACCGCAAAAAATATAAATAAATTAAAAAAAATAACAGATTCATTTTAACTCTTTATGTTTCTGATCTTGTGTAATCCAATTTAACGTCCATACATCCACCATATTTATCTTTCAAAAGTAGAAATTGGACCGTGTCACATCTGAACCTGTTCAACTCCTTCATTAGTTTTCCACTGTGCTTGGATAAAATTTAAAAGCCTTTAGAAATTTAAAGTGCTTTTCGGCCTGAGCGCACATTAAAAAATGGTATTAATGTTACCATTGTTCATGCTCAGAATCCACTTTGTACCAAGCAAGTCTGATAAAGCATCCCGACATCAGAGACGTGTGCAAGTTGATGAGTGGTCAAGGTAGACACGCAACGTCTTAGGCTCTCCTAAAAAGCTTTTCATCGTCTGGTCCTCATTCTGTAGGGCTCCTAAACCATCACTCCCTTCCTCAAACCCTTCTTTCTCCTGAACTTGACAAGCTCCTTTATTCACACACATTTCCCTTTTCCTGGAAAACCCATTTTACCCATTTTCTCCAACTTAGATCTTTTCTATCAGGGCTCATTTCCTATTCCCAGTCCTTTCTCTAGTCTTCCCAAGTGGATTCCCTCCGACCCCTAGTCCCCCACAAACCTACAGCAGGTATTTTTCTCACATGCATTGTAAGTTCTTTGAGGGTAACAAACTTTTGTCTTACTCACTTTAGTATATAGAACACCACCATACACATAGAAGGTGCCTGAGTAGATAGAATAATGCCCTCTTTCCTGAGATGTACACATCCTAGTCCTTGAAACCCGAGAATGTCACCTTATATGGCAAAGGGCACTCTGCAAATGTGACTACATGAAGGAACTGGGACAGAGTAGCCTGGATTATCCAGCTGTGTCCAATCTAACGAGAATCATTATAAAAGAGAGACAAGAGGGTCAGAGTCAGAATTAGATGTGATAATAGAAGGAGAGGTTGGAGTGATCTGGGTTGGGGGCCAGGAGGCAAGGCATGGAGGAGTCCGTACAAGGTGAAAAAGTTAAGGAAGGACAGTTTCCTTTAAGAACCTCCAGAAGGAACCAGCCTAGTCAACACCTTGACTTAATTCCACAAGACCCATTTTGGACTTCTGAGCTCCAGAACTCTAGGATAAATTGCTACTTTTTAAAAACTACTCAGTTTGTAGTAATTTGATACACATGCAATAGGAAACGAATACAGAGTTCGAAACATTTATGGGACTGTTTAAATTTTTTTACTAATAAAATTAACTTCTGTAAGATGTGTCACATATCATTACCCCATATACAGCATTTACAAAACTATGAATTACAGTTATACCTACAAGCTCCATGTCCCAACATCGCATTTAGTTCACGTATACATCTGTATGATTGTTGCTCAATCTGTAAGCCACGTATTATTGTCATAATGAACCTTATGTGAAGTCGGTGCCATGACCCGAGTTACTGTTGATGTTCATATACACAAGGCTGACACAGTAATCGTTCAGTTTGCTACCTTCATCTTTGGTTTTCAGGCACACCTGAAACTAACAATCAAGCTGAATTTCCATTTGTCTTTTCCCTTTCATCATCTGTTAAGCCCTTGCCTGACTTTTCTTGGACCCCCTTTCTTCTGTATCATAATTGGTCCTAAGTAACTGTGTATCGTAAGATGGTCCTCAGAAGCATCCTGTTAGGGTATGTTCAAAACTGCAAAGCCAATAAAGATAAAATACAGTCAGTGTTTCTAAGTGAAATAAGATTCAGAAATCCTTTGGATGGAGGCCAAGGTGACTTAACAAGAGTGAGGAAATGACCTATGAATCTAGAAAGATTCAGCTATATTAAATTCCGAAAAGTTGTGGATCTGTGACAGCTTAACTTTTATTTACCTTGGATTTTCCTGAAAAAAATAGTAAGTTCACCAAGGTGAAATGTTATGGAAGAAATCAAACAAGTCTTGAAGGTGCGTCTCAAATCCATAGAAGGAAATGTCTATAAAGTTTATTATGTATCACTTACCTATGTCTTCAAACCTCTGCAGAACTATTCAATCTGCTGTTACACACATACAATTTCCATGGTACTGGAATGGCAATAAATACTGCTGGAAAATCTGTTTTCTCGTCAAGTCATTGAGCGCCTTTCGTGATTTATGTTCAACCTGAAGCCCACCAAGAAATGATGATAATAAAAACCTAGCCCAGAGTAATAGAGCTGCTGGACCAGAGTTTCCTTCACACTCCTCTCTGCAGTAAGAATATCAGACTTGCTAAGTAACAATCTAGAATGAGATTTTTCTATAAGTCTCTCCAGCGTATCTTCCAAATATTTACAATTTTGGAGCTACTGGGAGACCAACCCTTTCCAGGAGTTTTTTTTCATGGTTCTTGGATCAATTTAATGATTTGATGTATAGTTCTTTTTTCTTTTTTTTAATGGTCATTACATAAGCTAGTACTTTGCATCTTATTCTGTCCAGTATTTAACATTTCAGAGCAAAATTTCCGAGATTCCTTAGTCCTGACATATTCACAGATATCACACATAACTATTATACTTTTATTGAAATGAAGACAAAACATATCACTTTAAATAGATTCACACAGATGTGTGTTCCTTTTCATGTGCAAATTCATACTTAATGTGACTGTTTCTAAATTGTTTCCAATGTGCTCTTTATCCTTTTTTTTTTTTAACATCTTTATTGGAGTATAATTGCTTTACAGTGTTCATCACAGCTCTACTTACAATAGCCAGGACATGGAAGCAACCTAAGTATCTATCGACGGATGAATGGATAAAGAAGATGTGGCACAGATATCCTTATTTTTTTTAACTGGGAGCTTATCCAGTCAACTTAATTGTTGCAGGTTCTAACACTGTCACCTTCTCTAACCTTGAAATTAATGCAAAAAACATTTTTTTTGTGTGTGAAATGCTCTCTTAGGTAAAACGCTCACTGTCACACATACACACACACTTATAAAATAAAATCAGCCTCTATCAAACATAAATGGATGAAGGTGAAGGCATAACGATCTTCTCAGAAGCTGTGTTTTACAGTATCTCCGTACACATATCCAACCTTTAATGGCTAAGTGTTTTATCAGTATAATCTGTTTTCCTCACTCTATATGGGTAATATTCCCAACAGCACAGTATTATATTTTCAATCTAACATTAGGAAAAGGAAAATTTTATATATAAAACAGAACAGTGCTCTAAGCATTAAAAGAAGATGATTCAGAATGCTTTTCATTTTCCATCTATTCTGACATATAACAGTTTACTGTTTGCAAATAGCCTTTGATACAGATATTTGGAAATTGAAACCGTGAGAGAGTGTGTGTGTGTGTGTGTGTGTGTGTGTGTGTGTGTGTGTGTGTGTGTTTTCCCTCTGCTAGCTTCTAAAGAGAGGGATGCATGTATTGTTTTGCATCTACAATAAAAAACACTTTGCCCGAAGTGAGAGAGTGGCATGGACATATAAACACTACCAAATGTAAAATAGCTAGCTAGTGGGAAGCAGCCGCATAGCCCAGGGAGATCAGCTCGGTGCTTTGTGTCCACCTAGAGGCGTGGGATAAGGAGGGTGGGAGGGACACGCAAGAGGGAGGAGATATGGGGATATATGTATACGTATAGCTGATTCACTTTGTTATAAAGCAGAAACTAACACACCATTGTAAAGCAATTATACTCCAATAAAGATGTTAAAAAAAAAGTATAAGTAAAATGATGTGTATACTTCTAACCCTTTCTAGAATCAGCATCCATCCCAGAAAAAAAAGGAGCCCATACATAAATATCTCCTTATCCATTACATATGATATACTCTTGTAAACTTGAAGTAAATTGCAAATTACCAAGCGAGGCAACCACAGTTTTAATTGTTTTTCTTTTTTTTTTTTTGCGGTACGCGGGCCTCTCACTGTTGTGGCCTCTCCCGTTGCGGAGCACAGGCTCCGGACGCGCAGGCTCAGCGGCCATGGCTCACGGGCCCAGCCGTTCCGCGGCATGTGGGATCTTCCCGGACCGGGGCACGAACCCGTGTCCCCTGCATCGGCGGGCGGACTCTCAAGCACTGCGCCACCAGGGAAGCCCTGTTTTTCTTATTACTATAATATTTGATGTTTATGATTTATATATTCACCTATTTTATAAAGCCACTTACATTCAAAATGTAATTACACAGAGATACCATGATCTGACCTCTACAGTCATAGCTATTAGCTTGTTGGGGAAATTCCATGGTTGATTCATTTTATCTGGCAGCTGAAGAAGCCTCATGCCGAGGAGAGACACAGCTGACTGGCTCAGCGTCTCTGCTGGAAGCTTCCCTCTTCTGATATCCTCGACTTTTATGACCTCAAAAGTAAGTGCTAATATTTTATAATTAATGACATGCAAGAAAAAATGAAAACAGGATATATGACTAAGGGGTTCATTTTAAACCACGATTTCCTTAATGCATTCATATCTTTAGAATTGATTTGCTTGATCAGCCAACCCCTGGCACCATGCAGCGAGGAGGAAAATCTGAGCTTCTGCTGTAAGACCACTGAGCATATGCATCAGCAGTAGTACTCTAAAGGAGAAGGAAAATTCAACGTCGAGGAACCTTTAAATGTTAACTATGCCTTTTTGCTTCAGAATTTTTTCACAGAGAATATGCACGGAATTCTATATAAGTGAAACTCAAGATTTGCCATTGTATTATTTATCATCAAGTGAAACACTGAAAAACTGAATTCCTAACAACTAGGGGGTAGATATCTCTGAAATGTTTCCTTCCCTTGCTATCTGAAAAGTGATTTGTATTTCTACATCAATTGTTTTCACTACAGTATTTTTATTCTACCTCCTGCTCAAATTAATTGGAAAGATGAAGAGTAAAATAAAGGAAATTCAAAGACCAGAGAAGTAGAAAAATATTACAAGTAGCTGTACAAAAATAAAGTTTGTTGGTTGATTATAGTAAAATATCCCTTCCTTCCCACGTATCTTCCTCATGGATATGATTCCATCTAACCTTGTGAAAGCAATTCCCTCCATAGAGACTAAATGAATACTGTAAAATTATATAAAAAGCGTAAGAGCCATTGAATGTTGAGACAGAAAGAGGCAATGTAGTAGAGGGAAAAAGGAAAATTAAATATTTTACTTTGCCATTAAGATTGTCAAAAACTTCACCTACAATAAATCAAATTCATGCTTTTGTGTCAGCAGTATTACATACAAATTTTTAAAAGGCATGGCCTATTTGAAGAAGCTATATTTTAGATCTTTTATAATTTCTTATGAAAATAACCTCACCATAATCCACCCAATTAATTGTGTGTATTACTGTGTACTATGTAAGTCGAATTCCGTGAAAATAAGCCAAAGATATAATTTTATATCTAGCATTATAATTAAATATTCTATGTATTTCTAATAATCTATCATATGATCATACAAGCACCCATCAATCGATATTTATGCCAATAGTCACATTTACATTTATTAAAATGCCACAGCAAAATCCTTTACATGCATTGTTATAGTATTATGTGAGTACTTTTTAAGTAAAGATTTCTAAAGAAAAAGAAAGCAGTTCTTAGGTAAAAGTTATGTATAATCGTATAATTCTGAATTTTAAAAATTCTGAATTTTAAAAATATACTAGAAAAAGTTCTCACCAATTTACATGCAGTCATCAGGAGTGAAGAGGAACTTTCAGTTATGCATTATCTCATTACTTATCTGTCAGTCTAACAGGTAGAAATGTTGTTTTACAAAATTAAGGATCATCTGCTTTTGGCTATCATGCATTTGCTTGTGAAAGGTCAATGTACCTCTGAAAACATGTAAGTAGGAAACGGTAGAAAATTTCCTATGAAAGGATCACATAAAGAAAAAAATGTATTGGAACACATTGAAAAGCTATTTCATTCACCAGGACTTCAGATACCTTAATCCTAGAGAAATCATGAGAGAAGAGGAAGAGTGATATTTTTCTGGAGGAAGGTAAGTTCTTTTACAACCTCCACTGTTTTTCATACAAATAGTTGGCATCCATTAAAAAACAACAAGGCAGGCCAATATAGGACCAAATGAGGTAAAATAAGAGAAAAAACTGATATTAGAAAATGATTCCTGAGGATTTAGATAATGGTTTTGTTATCAAAGTTCTTAAAATATCAGGTTTATTATCTTTAATAAAAATGAAAGGAAGATTAGTGAAAGGGAAGACAGGCCAAGGGAAAATAACCAAATAAAAGCACTCAACAGGGAAAAAACGGTAAAAATATTTTTTAAAAAGCATGAAATTCAAGGAGCAAAGTAATAAAAAGTAGTAATGTTTAAAGAAACAATGTCTGAGAATTTATAAAACTGACGGACGACATCAAATAACATATGTAAAAACTCAGCAACTCCTGAGCAGTATGAATACAAAGAAAGCAACACTAAGTACATCACGGTGTAATTGCTGAAAACAAAAATACAAAAAGAATTCTTAAGAGCAATCTCAGAATTTGCCATCAGCAACAGAGCCGTTTTAAAAACAAGTTGGCATTTGACAAGCTGACTTATAAGAATTACTATGAGGTGTTGTTGAGAAGAAAAGCAAGGCACAAAAACTATCTTTAAAAAAAAAAAACCCTAAAAACTATGATTGAAAATAGTCATGTTCATATGATATGCATATTCATCTACCTAGGGTTATATGAACATGGAGAAAATATGGAAAAATCTGTCTTAGTGTATTACCACAGGAGATAGATGAGATTGCTTTTCTACACAGATGGAAAACAAGAAGGGCAGAGCCAAAGGAAAAAAAAAAAAAAGCACAAGGAGCGAAAATGTATTTGCAGAGAAAAAACATACTTGATATATTATGTAAAATTTTATATAAATGTCCCTGCATGTGGGTATGAAGATATTAAAAAGCAAAGTAATATCTTCTAAATCTGGAATTTAGCTACTTTAAGGAGATAGGTAGCATATGTGTTTTTCTAAATAGTACCAAATTGTGCTGTAGATACCGGTTAAATAATCCATCTTTCCCCTATGATTTCTAGTAGTACACCGAAATATTACATGCATTTATGTCTATTTCTTGTCTTAATTTCTGAGAAAATAGCTAAATGACCTTAAAGTAATCTGAAACTTCTATTGTTAATATATTATCTAGGAAAATTTTTATCAACATATTTAATTACAAATATTCTAAAGTGTTTGGGCTTTATTAGTACAGTGTTAGCTTTGTTTAAAAAAAAAAGAAACCATTTTTTCCTCTCTTAGCATTTTATATAAGTTAAATAAATTTGGGATAAAAGCTATTTTTGACAACTTGAAAGTATTTTCCTCCTCAAATGTTTACCCTGGATACTTGTTTCATAAGTTTCATATGACGTATAATTCTTTGCTTACAGTCTATTTTTATTAACTTCTGTGGTGAGTTAACATAATATATATTTTCAAAGAAAGGCATTAATTTTATCCAGATTTCTGTATATATAATTGAATAAAATATTTACTTACTATTTTTAATTTCTTAGATACCTGTTGCTATTTTCCCATTATTTCCCTTGTGATTTCACAAGTCAATTTGTAAACAGATTCTCAGGCAGCTGATGAGAAACTTTGCTTGCTGCTTTGGAGGTCAACTATTTTATTACTTCTGTTAACTGTGCCCTGAGATAAGACAGTTTAAAGCCTTTTACTCTTGTAATACGTCTTCCTATTTCTCCTGTTGTTTTCCCTTTAAATTTTTTAATTCATAGTTTTATGTTATTTTCTTCATGAAATAAATACTGGATCTTCATCACAGATTATGCACTCATCATTATAAAGTGGCCGCTTCTGTTTCATGGTAATATACTGTCTCCTGATTGCTATTTTGTTTATTTGCTTGGTATATGTTTTCTTATCCTTTTACTTCCAAACTATTCAATCGCTTTTTAAAAGATATGAGTACAAATGTCATGGTTGCCCCTATTAGCTAACCAATGATTTATTTTTTTCTCTTTGGGGGGGGTTGACTTTATCACATTTTCACATCTTGATATGTCACCTTATTTCATGTTTCATTTATTAATTTTAATGCCTAATTTCCTTGTTTGCTATTAGTCTTTCTTGTATTTAATTGCACTTAAATACTCTGAATGATTTACACTTGATTTCTGCTTTTCTATTTGTTAGATTTTGGCATTATATTAATATGATACACTTAAACTTCCATTACTTGAGTTATGACCTTTAAATTGCATTTGTTGATTCACCACCATAAAAGGCGAGGAAATTAGTATATTTACACTATTTGCATTTTTAATGCCAGTTATTTGGCATAAGGCTTTAAATATTTTTCCATGAAATAAAATTTTATTGACTGAAGGAATTTACATATGTATGTGAATTTTATATATGTACATATATATACATAGAGAGAGAGAGAGAGAATATATATTCAGAGCAATGAAACGATTCTGCACAGTGGAACGATGCCCTGGCTTTGGTCTCTGAATTTTCAGAACTCTTACACAGACCTACTGGCAATTTTTCAGTGTGTAAATCAAAGCAAGAATTTACAGGCATTAGGTCTGTATCCTGTTAGAAGACCTGGATTGTACTGACTCACTTTCTGATTGTGAAAACATCTGGAATTCAATTCAGTTCAGTTCTTCAATCTATTTAAAGACATGGATTCAACGGCATCTAAATTTTCTTTCCATTTCTAATCTACTATGACTCCTGAATAATCCATGGATGATAGCATTCAAGACTGTAGTAGCACTAGTTCTCTTCACATAAGAAGCAGTCAAGAAATGTGTGATGATGTGTTTCTGCCTTTAACTGTGCTGAAACATATGTAATAAACTGATCTAATAAATGTCAGGGAATATCATTATAGATAAATAGTAAATTTCAATTTACAGCTATATATTTTGAAATTGGAGGAAAATAAATGAAAGTATAAGAATATAAAGGAAGAAACAGTTTTATAGAGACAAAAGTATGAAATTGGGTTTGTTCAGCAATGGGGGAAAGTATACTATTTAGACTCTTATTTTCTTCCCAGTGCCATCTAATTACTCCAATTGACTCAGAGTTATTAGTTTTCTCCTTTTGATTTGTTTAAGGCATGTTCTTTTTATTACTGAATGGATTTTAATATATCTACTAAATACTAAGGTTTCTTTCTCTACCTGATAACATTCCCAAGTTAATTCAAAAATGACTACTGAGATTTTATTGGATTTCTGCTAAATTATTTTCCTTTTCATAATTGCGTTGTTTTGCCTGTCGTATCTTGGATTGCTCCTGAGTATGTAACTTCATATCCTCCTCCTGCATTTTGGTATTTTCTCATTTTTAGCAGCCTGTTCGTGGACACAGGGAGAGAATAAAGATAGATCTTGTTTAGGACAGAGCGAGAATAACTATTAGTAAATTGATAATATTCACATTTAGATTTCTTTAAAAGGGATTATGTAAATTATTAATTTAAACAAGAGAATAAGTTTTAGGGACAATTCTATTTTATGAAAATATTTATTTAGTTTGACTATAAGGTAAAAATAAACATATATTAACAAAATTCAATAAGTCACATGCAATGATAAGCACTGTGAATGTTATACATTTATTTGGGTGTCATCTTTATTATTGCTAGGAATCATTGGCTTTCTTCTCCATGTTTACTTCCACTTTTAGCTTCTGGCACCTCATCTGGCACATGCCATAATAAGTAATAGAACTGATAAATCAAGGAATTATTCAATTAAGCAAGTATTTTTATACTGTTATTTAGTAAACTATGTTTCATTAACCATTGTGTTGACTGTTGATAGCGTAGTAAAAACTCTTCTTTGAATTATCTATCTGTTTGAGGAGACACACACACATACAAAAGAAAAATAATGCTAGAATCTACGGTAAGTACCAGCAATCATACAAATCATGATTGCTATGGCATATTAGAAAGTGAGATCCTCACAGAGGCTATGGGTGTCAAGGAAGGATTCTGGGAATGTGCAGGACTGAGGTGAAGTGCTGAGGACTGGTCTCACACCGAAAAAGGGTGAGGCTGGTGAAGATGAGTGGCATTAACCAAGGCATCCCTGGAATATTTTACAACATGCTTTGGGGCAATAATTGAATGCGCCAATATTAAAAGACAAGAAGGATGTTGTAAATGAAGGAGATAATTCATCACGGGTCATGTATGCTGAGCTAAGACTGTTGAACTTCAAATTGTGGTTAATAACACAATCATTTATATTACTGGGTTATGGGAGAACATGTGTTCTGTGATATTCTTAGCAAGTTGATTCTGTCAGTATAATATAGGAGGATGTGTAATGGGAACAAAGAGCAAGGAGACCTATTAAGAAACTAACTCAATATCAAAATGTCACATAAACTCTACAAAGGAAGGAAATGTCTCACGTTCGTGCTCATATCCTCAGAACCAATAAAACTTTTGGGTACTAAGTGCATATGTGTTGAATAAATACACTGTTGAAAAGAGATAAATTTTATATTCTACTTGTGTCACTAACTCCATGAACGTTGGCAAGTTATTAATGTGTGTTTGGCCTTTTAGTGAATGTACAAAATAGTCTTATATAGATAGTAAAATGCCATATAAATTTAGCAATCCTTTTCACTATCGCCATCATTTACACCCAGGTCAAGAATTGACTTCCTGACACCCTGACTGTGATGATAGCATAGAGCATCTCAGTTAAACTGTCCAGGAGAAAGTTAAATGCATAAGATTATTGTAGAAGAATATATATCAGATGTGCTCATGAGGATGCAAATACAGATCTGAAAATAATTTTCATAAAGCCAAAAGTAGAAAATAAGAGAGTGACTGACATTTCCGTTTCTGAGAAGTGTCGATGAAGCCAAGAAACCCGAGACCTTTCTTGGTCTTTACATTTCAAGACCTATTACTAGTTTCTGATGGTAGTTCACTTTTCCTGACTTGGTGTCCCAAATGAAGAAAACTAATTTTGTTAAATTAGTCCCCTGATAAAGAATTATTGGAAAATGGCTTCTGGAATATTTGATTAATGAATAACCTATTTTAATTATCTCTAGGCATGATTTAATTCAATGGAAGTAAGAGATTTTTATGAAACACATGGGCCAGTATTTTGTTTTTCTCCCTAAAGAGCTATTAGGTACAATGAATAAAGAGGAAAAGATAGAAATGCAATTTGTTCCTCTATTAATCTAATCCCTTTATGCCCCACAGGAGAAAATGCTTTGATCCAAGCTTTCTTCCATCAGTGGGATATGGTTGGTAACAGATGTATTGTTAATCAATTCCTTTTGGATCAACTCAGCTACTATTGCCTAAACATTTTTGGTCGACTGATTTGTTTTTAATTTCATTGCATACTTAGGGTTGAATACATCATCTGAACTGGTTACAGGATGGCTCAACACCCCACCCAGCCCTCTTACAATCTCCTGCAGATCTGGCCATCACACCACGACTTTTTTGTCGTTTTTTTGTTTTTTGATCCTTCACCACTAGAAGCCTTTAGATCAGAACAGAGATGAGAAGCTGAGTTATTTTCCTTTTATCAGCTAATCTACTTTGCCTAGTTGGGTCTTTGACAATACTGATAGCATCACTGAATATTATAGAACCACCTTAAAACAGTGTATATTTTAAAACAAAATATATTTAGTATCTGAATATTGCCATGTTCTGTTTCTTTGTAAAAGAAAGTCCAGGTACCATATTTGTACACAGACTCTCCCTGCCTTATGATGGTTCAGGGTATGATTTTTTTCCACTTATGATGGTGCGAAAGGGCTATACATTCACTGGAAACCTTATTTTGAATTCGGATATTTTCCTGGGCTGGCGATATGCTGTAAGATCCTCTCTCATGAAGCTGGGCAGAGCAGTGAGCCTCAGCTCCCCGTCAGCATGTGACCACGAGGGTAAGCACCCCACACACGTACAATCATTCTGCTTTTCACTTTCAGTACAGTATTCAATACATTACATGAGCTATTCAACACTCTTATTAAATAGGCTTTGTGTTAGATGACTTTGCCCAAACGTAGGCTAATGTACATGTTCTGAGCATGTTTACGGTAGGCTAGGCTAAGCTATGATGTTCAGTATTAAACATACATCTTCAATGAATGGTATTTTCAACTTACAATGGGTTTATCAAGATGTAACGCCATTGTAAGTCCAGGGAGATCTGAACAGCATAGAAATGACTCAAAACACAAAATGACTATTGCTGTAGCATTCCTTTTTATCTGAGTCCAAATGTTTGGTCAAAGCATAACAGTTTAAAAATGTCCTTTATATGACTAACATCAGTGTAGTATCATTTTCCTTTAAAAAGATGTTTATTCCACAGAAGTGAGTTCAATAAATTCTTCGTGATCTCACCCCATAGCCACATGTCTGTTTGTCATTGTCTCTGTGTGTCAGTGTGTCTCTGTACAAGTGCTACATAAGGCAAATTCCTTATTTAAGATGATGGCGATCTACTTTCTTGGGGCTTATAGATAGAGGGGGGTTGCTGTTCTAACCTTCTATGTTAGCCACATGCATGGGTTAATGCCCAAAGTAGTCGAGAAAGCACGGTTTCAGCCTCTTTCACAGTTTAAATACTTTATATGCTCCTGGCTGATGACAAAAAGTGATGTGAAGTACTTTCGTTTGATCCTATGAACGATGAAAGCGCTTCTGGTTTTCCTGAGACTGCCGGTGAGATCTAAGAATGTTTGCCAAGATGTGCCTTGTAAATAAATCAGTCCTATCTGCATCATAAGCTCTTTAGACAGGTGGTCATTTAGAATTCAGTGTTTCACTGGGAAAAGGAAAGAACAGAAGAGCGAAAGGATAAAACAACATGCTGGCGCATCTCTTAAACCACGGTGCATGCGCTGTAAAAACACAGTCAGAAATAATATACCCGTGAATGGAGAAAGACACGTATCCCTTCTGTATGCATAATTAGAAAATATGAGTTAATTCACATTTAAAATATGCGAATTAAAACTCATCTATGTAATCTAGAAAATGTGTTATGTTTTTATTGTAATATTTTACTACTAATAGATGTTTCAGGGTAAAGTATATGGATAATTTGACATATTCATTAAAATAAAGAAAATCAACATTCACAAATTATCCAACTTAACATGAATTCTTAATTTTGGGATAAATGACATGTGTATGTATTTGTATATATGTGTGTATAATCTCATCAAAAATATACTATCGTTTAATTTTGAAATTTTAGAGAGGTAATATTCTTGTGACATTCAATTTTTGAAGACTCTTTCGGGGAGCAGTTTTAGGTCCACAGCAACATTGAGAGAAAGGTACAGAGAGTTCCCTTAAAGCCCCTGCTCACACACATGCATAGACTACCCCTTTCTCAACAGCCCCCCCCCCCAGAATGGGACATTTGTTACAACTGATGAACCTACACTGACACATCATAATCACCTAAAGTCCACAGTTTACTTTAGGATTCATTCTCAGCGCTGTATATTCTATGAGTTTGGACAAATGTATAATGTCATGCTTTCATCATGATAGTATCATAGAGATTATTTTCTCTGCCCTAAAAGTCCTCTGCCCTCCACCTCTTCATTCCCCCTCCCACCAGCCCTTGGAAATCACTGATCATTTTATTGTCTCCGTAGTTTACCTTTTCCAGAATGTCATATATTTGGAATCATATAGCATGTAGCCATCTCACATTGGCTTCTTTCACTCAGTGATATGCATTTACGGTTCCTCCATGTCTTTTTATGACTTGATGGCTCATTTCTTTTTAGTGCTGAATAATATTCCATGGTCTGGATGTACCACACTATATCAGTCCATTCACCTACTGAAGGACATCTTGGTTGCTTCCAAGTTTTTGCAATTATAAAGTTGTTATAAACATCAATGTTCCAGTTTTTGTGTGGATGTATGGTTTTTTTGACTATTTAATTGGTCTTTTCATTCAAATATTTTACTTCACTCAATCCTTCTAGCATCTCCAGTTTGACTAATTATTCTTAAACAACAACAAAATTAGTCATATTTTCATTATAAAGTAACTTCCACTGGCACAAGGTTGTAAATCAACTACACTTCAATTAAAAAGTAACTTCTTGACTATTCATAATCTAAACTGATTAAATGTGGTCTAAATCTATCTTTTCATTTTTATGTGTGGACATAAGTTTTAAACTCCTTTGAGTAAATTCAAAGGAGAATGACTGTTGGATCTTACTGAAAGAATACGTTTAATTTTGTAAGAAACCACCAGACACTTTTCCAGAGTGGCCGCACCATTTTGTATTCCCATCAGCAGTGAATGGGATTTCCTGTTGCTCTATATTCTCACCAGCGTTTGGTGGTGTCGGTGTTCCAGAGTTTGGTCATTCTAATAAGTGTGTAGTGGTATCTCATTGCTGTTTTAATGAAACTCAATTTTGAAAATAAGTAATTTCTGACTGCCTATTTTCTGGGCATTTCGTTTATTTAATCACCACATATGTGAGATATGGATATGACTATATTTATTTCCACAGAGAATACTGAGATACTGGGAGAATAATAAATTCTCCAAGGCCAGTGAAAATATGAGGCCAGGCTGGATTCTAGGACTATCTCCGAAGCTCACTCTCTACATGACTCCTTTTGCAATGTTCTGATTATAAGTAGTATATTGTGCTGGAGAACTTATAATAGTAAAAATGTACTTAATAACTTAGATATATAACATAAATATAATTACATGTGAAGGGTTTTGCAACACAAGTTCAACCGTAACTTTCCTAAAATTGTAGGAGGTGAGCTATTAATACTTACTATTCCAAATTTTATTTTTCTGACACATTCTATTAAAAATACATAGCTATAAGCTACAATGTAGGGATATATGATGAATAAATTCTAACCTCTCTCCTTTTGCCTTGATGCCTTCTTCTTTATATCTCAGATTTCTGTTTAACACCCTTAGTTTCAATGCATTCAAAACATGACTGAAAGATATTGCTTTCCATTATTTTTTATTGGCATACCTTCCCAAATACAGGAACTCACAAGGGCATGCATTTTCCAGAGAAATTGAGAATTGGTTTTAGCGTTCAAAACCATGAACTCTATGAAACAAATCAGGGGTTTTTTCAGTTACAAATTGGAAACAGTGGGCCCCAATCTCTTTTTGCTTTAAATACTTTATCATTGTTGGAAATCTCAATGAAGGTCACTGTTTTCCAACTCATAGGAATAAATATGACTTCTCTTCTTATTTCTGAAAACCTGGACAAATGACTTTGAATTCTAAAGGAAAAAATACTTTGTTTCAAGTTTTTAAAAATAGCATTTGCTTAATTAAATAGATTCAAATGTATTTTCATGTTTCCTCAGTACACATGCCCAAGTTACACACACAGTCTTCTTGTTTTATAGAACTGCTATGCCAATGAAGGAACAAAAATTGTTACGGCGACCACAGAACGGTGATGAGTGTTTGCCCAAATCAGCATCTTTTAATTGCTAATGAGGAAGAGAAGTTTTATTATTTTTGTTGATTCCATTTAATTAATTTCTCCATAAACACATGCACACCTATACCGCACAAAAGCTGCTGATTCAAATGGAGAATAATAACCCCAGTGTTACTCCAATTTCTCAATCTCAGGTTCGTGGTACCACTTCAGGTTTTATACCTCGAATCATGAGCTTGGCTAGAGCCGTCAAGAGTCACAGATTTGTTTTTGCTGTTGTTACAACAGGGATTTTATCCAGAATTTCTCTGACCTCCAAGAAATCTCTCTCCACCACGTAACACTGATACTTTAGCCACAGACAGTTGAAAAGATGCTGCTTGCCCCACTGAACTCTCCAACTGTCAGAGTCCTCAAATCATTATTTTATCTGCAAATAAGATAAACAGGTGCTACACTATCAAGAAAGTTATGCATCTAAACATTTAAGCCTTCTGCTCTGAGAATAAGGGCAGAATAAAGGAGATGACATTGACTTTAAATTCTACTCTGAGGCTTAATCATCTGGGCAGGGTGGTAAGAATGAGCACACTGACTATGCCACGTGGCTGCTCACCTAGAAGTGTGCTCCATGCAAGAAAGATGAAGACACGTCACTAAACTGATGGAAATGAAAGTCACTGCCGACTTCCATTTCTGGACTGCGTACTTGATAGACTCAGAGTAGAAATTTATTCACCTAATTGTGCATGAAACACGTACTTGTGGCTACAGAGGCCAATTGCTCTTGATCCTATTATTGTGTCTGTAATTCCCAGAGTGCTTGCATGTTTGTTATAAAACGTGACTGTTTGGAAACACATAAAGTCTTTCATGCATCAAGACATTGATCAGGTAGAGCAATATGTAATAATGTCATTTACTCCTCATTCATTTAACAGATGGGGAGGAAAAGTTATTTTTACAAAGTGTGGTAGACGGAATAACATCTGTCCTCCCACCCCCAAAAGGTTCGGTCCTATTCTCAAAAAACAGTAAATATATTGTATTACAGGCAGACCTCAGAGATACTGCGGGTTCTGTTCCAGACCACTGCAATAAAGTAATAAATTAATAAAGTAAATAATAAAGTAAAAAATAAAATTTTAATTAAAAGAAAAATGTTTTACTTAATAAAGTAAAAAGTAATACTTTTTGGTTTCTCACTGCATGTACAAGTTATGTTTATGCTATACTGTAGTCTGCCATGTGTGCAATAACCTTAAGTCTAAAAAATACTAAAACATACATACCTTAATTAAAAAATACTTCATTGCTAAAAACCGCTAACCATCGTCTGTGCCTTCAGAGAGGCGTAGTAGTGACATCAAAGATCACGGATCCCTGATCAACATAACAAATATAATAAGAATGAAAAAGTTTGAAATGTTGTGAGAAGTAATGACATGTGACACAGAGACACAAAGTGAGCAAATGCTGTTGGAAAAAATGGTACCCCAGCCTCGCTCAGTGCAGTGTTGCCACGAATCTTTAATTTGTACAAAAAAACAAAACAAAACAAAAAAAGCACCACACAGTATCTGCAAAGCACAATAAAGCAAAGTGCAATCAAACGAGGCCTGCCCGTATAAAGTGGGCTTTGCAGATGTGACCGAGATGAAGGACGCCGAGGATCCCTGATCAGCATAACAAATATAAAATTATTTGAATTATCCACGTGCGCCCAATTTCCACATTTAAAGAAACTGTTCCCGATGCGGGAGGGTCATAGGAGATGCTGCTGTGAATGGACAGTCAGAGAAACGCAGCCTTGCTGGCTGTGAGCGAAAGGAGGAACCGTGGTCCAGGAAAGTCACAGGCCTCTAGAAGACGGAAAAGGCAAGGAAACAGACTTTCCCAGAGACACTATGGAAAGGAAGCAGCTCTGCTTAACAGCGTATATTTCAATCCCTGAGACCCACGTGAAACTTCTGACCTCTGGAATTGTAAGACAATTAACTTGTGCCTCCTAAGGTACCCAGTGTGCAGTCACCTGTTACAGCAGCAATAGCAAACTAGTACACACAGGTTTTATTAACAGATCCAACGAGAAACAGGACTCACTAACTCAGAGACAAGTAGGTAAGAGTCAAATCCCCTTTGCTCTTCCTGTTCCTAGGCTTGTTTGCACATGCATTACCCGGAACAGCTGAGGGGGCTTGATCTTTCTGGGTTTTCTCAATCTGTGGCCTGCGGTTCTACTGAGGCTTCTGGAAACCCCAGCTGCTCCAATTCAGCTGTCTCCAAAAAAAAAAAAAAAAACCCAAACAACTCTACAAACCACATCAACAAAACCACAAATCCTCTGGACAGAATAAACTCTTGTTTGTATGGGGTGAGGGTGGGCAGGGCTCCTTCTATCCTTTCCTTTCGTTTTCTCATGTTCTTTTCCTCCCCTGTACTCTTTGTCTCCCTTCAGCCACCTGAATATTGCTTAGCAGAATTTTCCTGAATGCGTTTCCTATTGCCTTCACTAAAGCTGCATTAAAAAAATCACCACTCCCATGTTAGTCATTCGGGGCTGCCATCGTGATTCGCTGTACTGTTCTCACCACTGTTTATCATACGTCTTCAAGCTCACTGACTCCAGACCTTCCTCCTTCCCCCTGTCAGCTTTATCTCCATTTTTTAATGAACCTTTCTAGATCTTTAACAGCCAAGAAGCTTCCAATAGAGTTTTCTTTCCCAAGCATGAAACTTTAGCATTTTATTTTCACCTCATTCCTGACTAGGGCCTTTTTTAGGACTTCTCTCCAGCACCCAGATAAATGGCAATACTGTGAGCTCCTTAGATGCCTTATCTCCATAAGCGATATTAAAGAAATGCATCGGGCTTCCCTGGTGGCGCAGTGGTTGAGAGTCCGCCTGACGATGCAGGGGACGCGGGTTCGTGCCCTGGTCCGGGAAGATCCCGCATGCCGCGGAGCGGCTGGGCCTGTGGGCCGTGGCCGCTGGGCCTGCGCGTCTGGAGCCTGTGCTCCGCAACGGGAGAGGCCATAGCAGATTCCTCTGAAAATGGATTCCTTTTTCTGGGTTTTAATTCATTTCAACAGTTTGAATTTTCAGACAGACTAAAATCTCCTTCCCTCCTATAATTAAACCAGACAGAAATTCCCAGCCTTCCTCACAGATGTAGAGCACATGGGCTGCATAGGAGGAGATCTCAATGCCAAGCATTTCTAGCACACTGGTGTTATTGTTTAAGAAAATAACTTATTGAAGCGTCAGATCAGGTGGTTGACTACAGGAGCTAGGTCACATTTTAAAAAGATCAAAGGGTACAATCTTGCAGTTAGATTCCATATATATGTGTTAGCATATGGTATTTGTTTTTCTCTTTCTGACTTCACGCTGTATGACAGTCTCTAGGAGATCTCATGGCCAGTTCTGTGATTACAATTAATACCATATCATATACTTCAAAGTGGCTAAGAGACTGGATCTTAAATGTACTCACTACATAAAAGGAATGATAATTATGGAACATGATGGAGCTGTTAGCTAATGCTACTGGGGTAATCACACTGCAAGATATGAATGTATCAAATCAATGCATCGTGTGCCTTAAACTCACACAACGCTATACATCTCCATAAAATAAATTTACACTCCAAAAAGCACGTTTTGACACAACTGATAATTTAAGTATATTAAGTAGAATCTAATACATCAATCTCATTGACAACTGTGCTCTATTTTTTCCAGAGTCTTCACTCCACAGTTTTTTTCGCCTCTCAGCCTCCAAAACACAATAGAAAACTCTCATTCCTCATCCCAGGTTTTCAGATGTATTCCCCCTTTTCCGCTTTGAATTACGAAGACAGACAGCCTCTTTCACCAAGCCCTTCCGCTCCAAGCACCTGCGCTTTTTTGCCCAATCTTGGTATCCATAGCACTAAACAATCGGGAGGTGACTTGGAGGACCCGACGGTCTCAGGCACGTAGAGGAGAATGTGGAAGATGAAGTCAGTTGTGGAGTGCGGGGCGTTGAGTGGGGTGAGCCTTGGGCGAGGCAAATGTTTACCTTTATCCCCTCCCCAGGGTTCTTTTTGGCTGAGCCTGAGAACTAAACTGACATAAGACCGATCAACAGGTAAAAGCACGCAGATTTATTTCATGCAAGTTTTACGTGACACGGGAGCCCTCACATGCAATGAAGACCCCCAAAAATGGGGAGATGTGCTTGCTCTCACGTTAGGTTGAAGAGAAGAGGTAGACTGTGGGAAAGCGACTCAGCTCTGTGGGAGCTACAGGAAGATAAGGGTTGTTTTAACAAGGTCCGTCCGTATAGAATCCTCTCAGTCTCAACTTCCCATCCTCGATGAGAAGAACGTCACTGTCCTCATAGAGGGAGGACATTTTTAGCAGGGAATTTCGTCTCCTGCTTTTAAGAAGGAAAGTTAGAGTGTTTTCCTTGTATCTGCTGTTTTCCAAGTGCCTTTGACTCGAAATAGTCAACACGTCAGAGAAGCATATTTTGGGGTGGCATGTTCTGAACCCCTTCCAGTCATCACAGAGCTCACTTTCTCCAGACTGAGGAAGCCTGTAAGAAGCCAAGAGAGGACACACTAAGGTACCAGTCAGGTCACTTCTTTTCAAAAGAAGCTTCACAGAGGTGGTCGCTGAGGCCCCCTACAGGCCAACTCTGGAGCTACCTCACTCCGTTCTACTCACAAATCATTTCAACACGCTGACACTGCCGAAAGCAAAGGAACAAAACCAGCCAGTGTCCTGAACAGAACCACACACTGTCAAATGCATGCTGGGCCTGAGGAAGGTTCCATGTGTAGCTCTTTCTCCTCAGTACCTTATTTTTAAGATTACGGCTACTACTGCATTATTCTTGTTATTATTATTGTATGCTATTTCCATCCTTCTGCTGTTAACATTTTCTGATACTGCCACTTTCTAAGATCTGTCCACGCTGTCAAAATACTCACAGAAACCTCACAAGAATAACTCCTTTTTGTAATTGGTGCAGACACCACGGAAAACAGTATGGAGGTTCCTTAAAAAATAAAAAATAGAGGGACTTCCCTGGTGGCGCAGTGGTTAAGAATCTGCCTGCCAATGCAGGGGACATGGGTTCGTGCCCTGGTCCAGGAAGATCCCACATTGCCACGGAGCAACAGAGCCCGTGCGCCACAACTACTGAGCCTGTGCTCCAGAGCCCACAAGCCACAACTACTGGAGCCCGCGCACCTAGAGCCCATGCTCCGCAACAAGAGAAGCCACTTCAATGAGAAGCCCGTGCACCGCAACAAAGAGTCGTCCCTGGTCGCCACAGCTAGAGAGCCCATGTGCAGCAATGAAGACCCAATGCAGCCAAAAATAAATAAATTAATTAATTAAAAAAAAAATAGAGTTACCATATAATCCAACAATCCCACTCCTGGGCATATATCTGGAGAAAACTCTAATTTGAAAAGATACACGCACCCCAGTGTTTACTGCAGCACTATTTACAATAGCCAAGACACGGAAGCAACCTAAATGTTCACTGACAGGTGAATGGATAAAGAAGATGTGGTATATACACAATGGAATATTACTCAGCCATGAAAAAGAATGAAATAATGCCATTTGCAGTAACAGGGATAGACACAGAGATTATCCTACTAAGTGAAGTAATTCAAAGACAAATATTATATGGTATCACTTACATGTGGAATCTAAAAAATAATACAAATGAACTTATGTATGAAACAGAAAAAGTCTCACGGACATAGAAAATAAAATTATGGATACAAAGGGGAAAGGGGAGGGGGAGAAATAAACTAGGAGCATGAGATTAACAGATACACACTATCATGTATAAAACAGATAAACAAAATGGATTTACTGTATAGCACAGGGAACTATATTCAATATCTTGTAATAACCTATAATGGAAAAGAACCTGAAAAAAGAGTTCACACACACGTATGACTGAATCACTTTGCCATATACCTGAAACTAACACAGTATTGTAAATAAGCTATACTTCAACAAAAAAGAAAAAATAATAATTCATTTTTTTCTTCCTCTAAGAATACAGTCATCTAAATATTAGGATGTCCCCAAGTTCTAGGTAGCAGTTTTGCCTTTCTCTGGCACAAAACTTCCCTTTTCTTGCAGTAGCAAGGAACTAGCTTAAGTTGACACAAACGGGACTAGAAACAGATTGTTACATAGGACATCATGAATTCTTATTTTTGATCTTCACTCATGTAAATCATATAATGTTCACTGATAGGAATTAAAAAGGACATTATATACATTATATACTTATCTAAATATTGCTTGAGTCAAATATACTCTTTTTAAAGTAATGTTTGAATAACTGGGTATTTCTGAAAATTTTTAATACAAGAAAAAACTCACAAAAGCAAAGAATAACGGCTATCATCCTTGAGGTTATCCCATTCTCAGAGGGACTCGCAGGGTTTCAAGTCCATTCATCAACTGTGATTTAAGGAAGACAGCAACAACTTCAGCTGAAGCATCTTTCTTCCGTGTCAGTGGGGTGCTATCCACCAAAAAAGAACCTTTTGGTAAAAAGTCTATAATCAACATTGACTTAAGAGGTTTTTAGAAATGCAGGCAGAGTACAGAATATTTAGGATTGTTTATAACTGCTCATGTGTTTGGTTTCTTTCTTACATATGTTAAAAGAGGGGGAAAAATTGTACCATGGGATACTTATAAAACTATTAAAAATAATTAGGTTCATTTTCTGTGCCTGGTTTGGAAAGCTGACTATGTTATAGTGTTGAAATTAAAAAACAAATCTGCATAACAATATTATATCAACAATTTTTGTAAAATATGTGCGCATGGGCATGTGTATATGTTACAGAAGGTCTGAAAAGACCTGTGCCTATTAACAGGGCTTACCGCTGGACAGTTGGATTTAATAATTTTATGTAATTTTATTGTCCTAATTTCTTATAAAAAATTTAAGCCTTTTGTAAAAAAATAAACTTAAGAATGTAAGTAAAAAGCTACTCTTATTTCAAATTTATATAACCATAAATGATGTCATTTTAGTTCTCTCAAAATTTAGGTAAGATGAGGAACACATGCAGTATGTGTATTTATCTATAAATCGATTCCGTATCACATTTTCTGTGGATCATGTTTAGACCCCCCTGAGAAAATAGTAGCATTCATGGCAGTACCAGGGGAGTCCTCCAAGTAGCAATAATTTTGTCCGGTGAGAAACCTGCAATGGTTGACGATGGGTGAGGGGCGTACTTGTAACCTTGAAAGGGAATTCTAGTTAATTAAATGAGACAGAATATATGGTAAATGTGTCAGAGCAGAGGCAGAAATAACTTACTATAAAATATTCCTAAAATGGTGAGAAATGTTCAGTTTAACCCAGAGCTAGCTCCCATATTATGCTGGTCAGTTTCTACTGGCAAAGGGAGGAAGAGGTTGAGAGCAAATACTATTCATAAGCCACAGGCTCCTCGGAATCAGCTGTAGGGTAGATCAGGAAATGTTGATTTAAATAGAATTTTACTGAAAATGGCACTTTAAATCTGGAATGAGCTGCAGAAAATGACTATGTAAATGGCCATCTTTCATTCAAGACCACACAGCAGGAAGTGGCACCTTTGCTGTGTTTTATTTCTCACTGAAGTTTTAGAAGCTGCATCTTGGAGAAAGCGAGACCTATGTGCTGCTGTCTCACCTCCTGCCCTCTCTCTGGATGGTGACAGAAAAGGTCCTGCACATGCAGTGCAGCCTGTTTATTTCTTAGGTGTTTGGTTCTGTCAGCATCTCTACTTGTATATTTACAACGGAAGGTGATGTGATGGAAGGAAAAACGGGAAAAAAAAAATATAATCACGGGGCTTCCCTGGTGGCGCAGTGGTTGAGAGTCTGCCTGCCGATGCAGGGGACACGGGTTCGCGCCCCGGTCTGGGAAGATCCCACATGCCGCGGAGCGGCTGGGCCCGTGAGCCATGGCCGCTGAGCCTGCGCGTCTGGAGCCTGTGCTCCACAGCGGGAGAGGCCACAGCAGTGAGAGGCCCGCGTACCGCAAAAAAAAATAAAAATAAAAAAAATAAAAGAGTGTGAGCTTTGATGGGATGATACAAAGAAGTCTTGTCAGGCCCCACTACGCTGAATTGGAAATGCAGGGACAGTCAGAAGGTTTGTTTTATGTATGTATTAGTACCCATCAGTGTTGATAGAGGTGGCTCAAACCCCTTCACGGAAACCGATTGTTAAATTTTCAGGAAGTTTTTAAAATTAGAGTTACCGTATGATCCAGAAATCCCACTCCTGGGCATGTGTCCAGAGAAAACCATAATTCGAAAAGATACATGCTCCCCAATGTTCATTGCAGCACTATTTACAACAGCTTGGACGTGGAAGCAACCTAAATGCCCATCAACAGAGAAATGGACAAAGAAGATGTGGTACATATATACAATGGAAGAGTACTCAGCCATAAAAAAGAACAAAATAATGCCATTTGCAGCAACATGGATGGACTTAGAAATTGTCAAACTGAGTGAAGAAAGCCAGACAGAGAAAGATAGCTATCATATGATATCACTTATATGCGGAATCTAAAAAAAGGGTACAAATGAACTTATCTATAAAACAGAGTTACAGACGTAGAAAATAAACTTATGGTTACAAGGGGGTGAGGGATAAATTGGAAGATTGGGATTGACATATACACACAACTATATATAAAACAGATAACTAATTAGGATCTACTATATAGCACAGGGAACTCTACCCAATACTCTGTAACGGCCTCTATGGGAAAAGAATATTAAAAAGAGTGGTTATATGTATATGTATAACAGATTCACTTTGCTGTATACCTGAAACTAGCATAACATTGTAAATCAACTATACCTCAACAAAACTTTTTTTTTAAAGTAAAAATTTTTAAAAAATCTACCAGAGGGGTAGCTAATCGAATTAGTAGAACCTGAATTCACCAAAGAACCTGCACAACGTGTTCAACCCTTGGCCAAATATTATAATCAACTGAGAAGTATTTTATAATGAGGAAGCCAGCCTACTCCCAGAGATTCTGATTTAACTGGTTTGGAGTGAGGCCTGGACTTCAATATTCTATAAAAGCTCCCCGGGTCATTCTTAAGGTCAGGACTTAGAACCACTGCACTATTCTCCAGGACTCTAAGCTAGGCAGTCAGTCGGGCTGTACCCATGTCTGCTTGTGGCTGAGTCCAGACTACAAAAGGTCATTTCTCTCATTCAATTTGCAAACAGAATAAAGTATAATCTTACCGCAAAAAAAAAAAAAAGTTTTTTTCCAGGAAGCTTTGAGCTGTTACACATAGCCAGAATTAAAATTAAAATGTATAAATTTGCAATTAAATAAATTATATTAAAACAATGTAATATATATTCAAAACTTACCACTTCCTACTTGCTTTACTATATTTTCTTAATCTCTCTGTTGTTTGATTTATTTCTGTCTGTAGCATCTGTATGGTGGAAACATGATACTCCATGTGCCACTCTTTTTTTTTTTTTTTTGCGATACGCGGGCCTCTCACTGTTGTGGCCTCTCCTGTTGCAGAGCACAGGCTCCGGACGCGTAGGCTCAGCGGCCATGGCTCACGGGCCCAGCCGCTCCACGGCATGTGGGATCCTCCTGTACCGGGGCACGAACCCGTGTCCCCTGCATCGGCAGGCGGACTCTCAACCACTGCGCCACCAGGGAAGCCCCCCCATGTGCCACTCTTAACTCCTTGTTCACTAACATCATGTTGATTGCTTGGAATTAGCCACGGTGGAAACACAGCATGGGAACTGGAAAATGCCGTAAATCAGGGCTTGATTTACTTTCTGATTTATTGTTTAGGTGGAACGTGATGGAGAAAATGTTAGGAATGTAGGACAAACTTAAAAATATGTAGCGTCTATAACTGCTACATTGTGAATAGCACAAAAAAAGAGAGATCACTCCTCCAGTGTTTGAAACTGTTAAGTGTCAGCCAAGACGTTGCTCACATCATTGATAAACACGTGAAATCCCAACAAATGCAGAGCTGAAGGCAGTTTCATTCAATGAATAAACTCTGCACTGGGGAAGGGATCGTTTAACGGTAGGTTCTCCGTCAAATTTAACGACAAATACATTGGGAAAAGAGTTCACGAAGTGGGAAGTAACTGCATTTGTCAAATAATGATTTAATTGCAAACCAGTTTGGCTGTGAATGTAAGGACTTGGTCGAAATCAACAAAAGCATACTTTGAGACTCCATTTGGGTATCTGAAATTTATAATAAATAGTATTTCACATTTTATTATTCTTGTTAAATTAGGTGATATAGATATTCTTTGTATCAGTAAAATTTACAATAAATATATATGCCTGTGTGAATATATTTTTTCAGAGAGGAGGCTATGAATCATTTTCAAGCTTACCATTAGACATGTATTTTTCTTCTTTTATCCCCGTATACCAATCTATTTCCCTTTCTTCAGCCATAGGTAGTGGACTATATTAACTTATTGTCCGAACTAGGATACATTTCTGAGAAGACTAGTGGCAAGTTAAGAAACGGGCTGAAAATTTGCCTTACCCGTACTTAACGTTCTAATATGTTTAACGCATATATTTGGTTTGCGCTTACTCTTGCTGAAGTACTGCATGTAGCCGTTCTGGGGGTATGGTCATCTTTTATCATTTCTATATCCTTCACTGACTTTGCTTTAACCATACTCATCAACTTTTGCCATATGCTTTGTGACTTTAAAGGTTTCAGATGTTATTTCCCCCACTAGGCTCAAAAAGATATTTTCTTCAATTTTTTTCTGTCACATTTACAATTTCATCTTTCACATTTTGGTTTTAAACACATGGAGACTCCACCCATGCAGTCAGGATTCGACAGGGAATGATTTCCATCCTTCTCCATCTACCACTCTGCGTTTTCCCCATTGATTTATGGAACTAAGTGCATTGCACATTAAATTTCCAAGTATTTATGTTTTCTCCCTGACTTCTACTCAGCCCTTTCATCTATTTGTTTGTACTCACGCCAATACTAATCTTCTTATTACTGTGGATTGGCGATATATCTTCCTACCTGTCAGAGAAAACTTTTCTTGTTTTATCTTTGCTTGTCAAAAGTATTGCTAGACGCATATGGACTTGGGCAGAGTATGCCAACAACAAGGCAGCAAGAAAGGGGGAGGCCGGGGTCTTTCAAAGTTATTACCTTCTTATCTCAATGTTTGGTCAATTCTCAAGCCAATGTTGCTGTTTTTAGGAACTTCACATTATTCCTCATATGGTCCACAAAGCAATGGACAACATGAACCCCTAGTGGTTTATAAAGGTCAAAGAGAATGTGTGGGGGAAAAAAAGAAGTCATTGCTTAGTAAGTTAAATGTGGATTTTATACACACCATATACTACACACCACACACACAGACACACACACATATAACTAATTTATACCTAACTATACGTAACGAATTATAATCTAACAATTGATATACATTTTTAACCAATTTATATTTTGAAAGAATTTTCTATACTCTTCCATAACACAATGCTCTTATAATCAGTATGTTTTATTTCTTGCCTAAAGTGTCTCAGCATCTTTTGTTGCTCACCTCCCTGAAATCGAAGACCCGGGTTTCCTCTTTCTTTTCATCCTGTAATAACTTCCAATGAGATTTCATCTATATCCCTAGTTCAGTTGCCAAATACTGGTGGATGGTTCACCACTCTATCTCTAGAGACCATCTTTCTCTGGGATCCAGACTCACTGATGAAACTATGTAGAATTTCCAGTGGCATCCGGTACAGACACACACTCCTTCTGCATTTGCTGTTTCCAGGAAACATATTCCAAGTCTAGAGCTGGACAAGGTAGAATAAAAGCTTGACTACGGCACTGCTTTAACTTTCATGTAAAACTTGTCACCAAGTCCTAGTAATTTTATATCGATAATGTGTCTCTACCCCTACTACAGAGAACAAGTTACTATTATCTCACTGGAACTACTGGAAACCTCTCCTCGCTGCTCCATCCTCATTCAGCTTTTAATCCCGTATCTACACTGCAGCTGGGATGATCTTTAGAACATACAAACGTGGCCAAATCATTCTTCAGTGATTTGAATTTTTCTTTGGCCCTGCATTATTTGGCAACTGCCTTCTCCTTTTACCTCATTTAATACCCCCATAACCTTTGTTTTGTTGATTGCATGTTTCACGTCTCTTTCCATTCCTTGAAAGTAATGTGGTCATTCTACCTTCAAAGACTTTGCACATGCAGCTCCCTTCACCTGGAAAAGCACCATCCCCAGCCCAGTGAAGTCTTACATATCCTTTAGATCACAGCTCAATAACCACTTTGTCAGGGAAGCATTCCCTGAACCTAGGAACCAAATAATATTGCCCTGCTATATTTTTTCCCATCTCTCTTCACTTGCTGCAGTGTGTAATCATGGTAAGTGTGAAAGTGGAAGAGACCCTCCCTTTCCAGAGACTGTAAATCCCACACGGACAGAGGTGCATTCTGTTTTCCTCACCTTGGTGTTTCTACTGCGTGACAGGGTTAAGCTTTGATAAATATTTGTAAATTTAATAACCACAATCTTTATTGAAGTAGATGAAGAAAAAACAATTATTTTCATGACTAGATATAGAAACACACAGAAAATGAAAATTAAAATACAATACCACTTACAGTTACTAAACGAGAAGTAAATAGATGTAAATCTCGCATTGTTTTGTTCCTGATCTTAGGAGAAAGAATTGCCTTTCACCACGAAGTATAATGGGGTTTTTTTGGTTGTTTTTTGGGGTTTTTTTTTTGCAGTACGCGGGCCTCTCACTGTTGCGGCCTCTCCCGTTGCGGAGCACAGGCTCCGGACGCGCAGGCTCAGCGGCCATGGCTCACGGGCCCAACCGCTCTGCGGCACGTGGGATCTTCCCGGACCGGGGCACGAACCCGTGTCCCCTGCATCGGCAGGCGGACTCTCAACCACTGCGCCACCAGGGAAGCCCACGACGTGTAATGTTAACTGTAGAATTTTGGCGTGAGCACTACTTATCCAGTAGAGAAAGTGCTCCTGTACCCTATTTTTCTGAGAGTTTTCATCCTGAAGGTGTTGAACACATCAGTCTGCAGTTTCTTTGTATGTCCATATACAATGGTAAATATTACATTCCCATATAATTGCACCTTGCATAGATTTCACTCTCGCTTTCTCTCATTTCCCCTCTGTACCCCATCCCACGGGTCTTTTCTCCTTAGGAAGTACTATCCTTTCTGGCCTTCTTCCCCAGCCTCCTACAATTTACTCACCACCTTCTCTTTCCTATCTCCTAAGCATGTATTACAATTTCATCTTACACATGGATGGCTTTTCCTCTGAGAAGCCACTCTGACTGAATGCTTGTATTTCAAGAGCAATTTCTACAGATATAAAATATTTTCTACACATGAGAGCACAGTCAACATTATACTTTGATTAGTGTTTATATCTCTATATTCACTCTAAGCTCATAAACGCTAAAACTTTAGTAACTGTAATTTTTCTTCCCAGTTTTAGCTTCACTGGCTATCATGGCACCTGAGCCCCGGTGGACACTCTATATATATTAGTTAAATAAATGATGGAAAAATTTGGAGCATATTTATAAGATTGAGTGGAGATAATTCTATAAATGTGCTTGCAAATATCATTCAAAATGTTAAGAAGTGGAGTGAACAAAATACGGTTTAATAAAGTAACAATTTAAAAAGTAAACTGTCATTTTTTTTTCGCACATCACTTTGGCTTATGAAACTATGGAGCCTACCTAGCACAGTCTATTTGTCCCATTAGTGATCAAATGTTCCTTAGAAAGCATTGTGACTGATTGGTACTATTGCCCTAAGAGTAAAATTCTGTAGAGACTTAAGAACAATAACAGGGAGAAAAAAAGGATTGTCCCATTTATTCTTCCATTATGACTATGCCTGTGTAGCCTAAAACTGCCAACTCTCTTGTTTTATTTAAAGCACAAAAGGTACACAGACACAAAAATAAAGGATGAGCTGTGAATTTCCATGACAGAATCTAGTCAAGAATTTCAGAAACTGCAGGGATTAAAAGATGTGGATAAATATTTATAAATGTGAACTCAAAGAACTGCAGTCAACAGAATACTCAGGAAGAATTTTCTGCCCAATGTTTTCTTCCTTGTATAGTCAGACTGCTCCTTGAACTTCAGATCCAAGAATGAAAATGACTTTCACTCTAGCATCCTTCCTAGTCTACCTGTACTTTCTGGAAACAGACGTTAAAATATTGCCAAATTGGATTTTCAGCAAGTTTTTTTCCTACTAATGATGTACTCTTTCTTTCAATCCAAGTTCTAGTCTCTTTATATTTCCAGACTTGTATGATAAGTTCAAAGATTAAAAGTATAAATTGACTTTCATTTAAGTATTAATAATATCTGTGTCTTTAGTAGAATTGGCAATATCGCTAACACTTCCTGACTTAAAACATATCGTATGTGTTTTAAATAATTTATGCAATGTTTTACATTATCCACACATCTCTCATTGCACTGTTATTTGCTATTAATAAACATCATGAGTTAAAACTTTGGGTTTGAGTTAGACACCTAACAGACACACCCAGAGACAGTTTTACCAACTATCTGGACATTCACCATCCCAATAAGTTGACACACAAAATTAACCATCACAGTACATAAACTTTGCCACGTTTCCCCGGTGGAATTTCAGATTTGCTCTGGACCAGTGACTGGTATGTGTCTGCTACTTTCCATGTGTTCTCATGTCAGAGATCATTTCAGTTGTCCTGTTTATGCTGGACGACTGTATGCTGGGTGCCTAATGAACAGGGCTGCTTTCAAATTGTGCCACGTGGAGTAAGAAAATAAATGGTGCTTCGTGTACGATATGCATACAAGTTTCAATGTTATAAACTGAGCTAATTGCCAGAAAACATTTGTCTGATCCGTCAGTGTATCTTTCACTGCTTCAGTGTTGTCATTAGGAGCGACTGCCATTTTTATATATAGTACTTTAGACATACTAGGGCTGTTTATGGCATTTTCTACACGTTGCTTTTCTACAAAATAAATTCCCAACGTCAGGTTGAAAGAAAATACTTGTGTGTATATATACATATATATATACACATATGTATACATATATATACATACATATATATACATGTATATATACATATATATACACATATATATATATATACATATATATATAGCATAATGACCTAGAAAGAGAAGTCAGCATTGTTAATTTCTTAAAGACCCTCCCCAATGGGCTGATGGAGGAGAAATCCCTTTGTTCTTGCTTTACCCCCTTCTTTCTAACTTCAGACCTGTCCTACACCAGGAGGCTCCTTGGGTACATACCTATGGACACCGCAGCCAACAATCTGTACGTGTACTTCTTCATAAACACTGTTGTCACTTGGCTACCCTTTGGATCTAGGGAGGGACATGCTGACGGGACAGGAGATTCTCAATAGGGTAGATGAGGGAAGGGCCATGTAGGATATATCCTCAAGGCCATGTGTATAGGGAATTCAAAGGTCCTAGTAACTCAAGTGTGGACTAGAAGGGAGAGCATAGGTTCCAGGCATGCACATCCCTTGACTACATGATCTCTTGTCCTTAGAGAAAAGTTACAGCCAGAGGAAGGTCAGAACGTGTTCCTCAAAAGAGCAAGATCCAGTGCAATGGCCCTTTTGAAAAGAGCTAAGGGGATCTCTGATGAGCAAGTTGTCTTTCATTCAGATTTTTTTAAAAAGCTGTATCATGACATAATTTGGATTACAGAATCCTGGAATTCAAGTCTTCTGTCACCTTTGCATGAAATTCTTGGAAAGACTTGGGGACTTCATATTGTGTGCAGATGAAAGCAAATGTTTGTGACAAAGAAGGTAGGCTACAGACAACTGAATTATTGATACCAATTATTTGCCCCTCCTTGTAATACTATTATATATCATCCCCTCTGCTTGTCATGTGACTTTTCTGATCATCTGGTAGGAAAAGCACATTACACAGCCTCTTTGATTTGGGACCTGGCGATGTGATGTTCCTTGGCCACATCCTAAATGCAGGACAGCCCCTTCAGCCAATGATCTACAAAAAGAAAACATTTGAGGCCACGCTGGGTAAGCACAGAAGAGGCAAACAGAGCGGCAGCTGACTTGCAGCCTCTGATAACATGAGCAAGAAATAAATACTTGTTTTTGAGAGCCATTTAGATAATGGGTTTGCTATTAGCCACTGCTTTCTAATATACCATATTACACAAGGGGAAACAGTTAAAAAAACACAATGAGGTTAAGTGTTACGAAACGGAATTGAAACTATTAATATAGATTCACAATTTTAAAAACTTTCACTGAAATGGCCTACAAACAAATATTACCCCAGTAGCAATGATAACTTCAACAACTCAGATTATAGCTTCTAATATTCCCCTGTGTTAAGAACCTGAGTCTGAATAAACTGTTGAATTCTGGTCTGCAGCATGGAAAGAACAAGATGAGCCTGGGACAAGGTGGTGCAAAACAGTAGGAAGGAGTTTGCACGTTCATCTTGCCTTACTGGGAGGAAATGGGTTGGGGAGGATGTGGACAAAAGGGAACACCTGTGCCTCGTTGGTGGGAATGTAAAGTGGTACAACCATTTGGGAAAACAGTATAGAGTTTTCTCAAAAAATTAAAAATAGCACTACCTCGTGATCCAGCAGTGCCACTTCTGCTCATATAACCAAAGGAAACGAAATCATGATTGCCAAGAGTCATCTGTGGTCCCAAGTTCATCGCAACATTATTCACAATAGACAAGATATGAAAACAGCCTAAGTGTCCACAGACAGAAGAACGGATAAAGAAAATGTGCTGTATATATTTTTATACATTGGAATATTACTCAGCATTAAAAAAGGGAACTCCTGCCCTTTATGACATCGTGGATGAATCTGGAAGGCTTTATGCCAAGGGAAATAAGTCAGGCACAGAAAGACAAATACTTCATGATCTCAATTAGATGTGCAATCTAAAACAATTTGAATGCATAAAAGCAGAGGGTAGAATGCCAGTTTCTAGGAGCTGGAGATTGGGGTTAATGGCGGGATGTTGTTCTAAGGACACAAAGTTGCAGTTATGCAGGATGAACAAGTTCTGGAGATCTAAGGTACATCATGGTGACTACAGTTAATAATACTGTGTTGTATACTTGAAATTTGCAAAGAGAGTAGATCTTAAGTGTTCTCATCACACATACACACAACAAAATGCCAATTATATGAGGTGCTAAATGTGTTAAACAGCATGACTGTTGATCGTTTCGCAATTAACACATATGTCAGACCATCATGTTATGCATCTTAAATACATACGATTGTTATTTGTCAACTATACCTTAATAAAGCTGGAAAAAAAATACATGGGATAAGTTGTGTAGTAAAAATAAAAAGGCTGGTGCCAAAAATATAAATCTTTGATAAATTAAGAAATTTAAGAGACAAAAATTAAATAAAATATAAGTGTAGAGTAGATAAACCATCTGTTAAGAACACATTTAAGTCGATTAGGAAACTGAGAAAAAGAATGGGTATTGGGGCTCCCCTGGTGGTGCAGTGGTCGAGAGTCCGCCTGCCGATGCAGGGGACGCGGGGTCGTGCCCCGGTCCGGGAAGATCCCACATGCCGCGGAGCGGCTGGGCCCGTGAGCCATGGCCGCTGAGCCTGCGCGTCCGGAGCCTGTGCTCCGCAACGGGAGAGGCCACAGCAGTGAGAGGCCTGCGTACCGCAAAAACAACAACAACAAAAAAGAACGGGTATTGGATGAAAATGTACTGAAGTGAAAAGGTAGATAATAGTGCCTAGAAAGAAGAGCACATTAATAAGGAAGATGAACAGTATCATTTCTTTTTTTTATCTTTTTACAGTATGGATTGTTTTATTTGGTTTTATGTGTGTTCATTTGATCACACAAAGTATGAATCTTTTGCTTATACAAAGTATCTGTTATAGAATACTTTGTATAATAATTTGGTTTTAACAATAGTAGATGCTAGATGTGAGAGACAGGACGACTTCATTGTTTCTTGTTTTGCCTATTTGTTTTACTCTTATTTTCTGAGATGATACAAAGTCATTAGAACAAAATAAATGAGTTGGTCCAAGTAAAATATTTTGCTCAGGGAAGGGTTAAGTTTAGAACCTTGATTTCCACTGCTGGTTGCCTGTCCTTTTCCCTATAACTCCACTCCAGTTTATGTTTCATTTAAACTCCCAAGGAAATAATTAACATATTTTAACATGGGAAGGAGAATGCATTTATTTAATTTGCAACATAAAAGGGGTGCATCAGTAACACTTAGTCTGAAAAAAAAACAATTGGCTGCCGGCTGCTGAAATTGAGAAATATCAATTAGGATTAACTAAAGTAACCTCTCTTATGGGTTTAGTTTGTTTTCTAGAATGATTACCTTACAAAAATCACTGTGTTCTATTTCCCAGGGAGGTCTCTATTTCACAACAAAGCTTTCTTCTTCTAGGGCTGTAGTTTATTCTCCAAACAGCCTCAAGAAAATTAAATATACTAGGAATTCCTATAATGACCATAGGATGGAATAAAAATACAATCAATGAAAGCAAATTAAATTTCTGTTTGCAAACAACTTTGCTCACAGACTGGACATTTGTTAATTGGTTGGCGAAATTCTGCTTCCATTTGCATCTCTTTCATTTGAGTGTCTCTAAGTAAGGTTTACACTTAATAACAGACCAGCTGATGACCTTTTTATGCATAACAATAAGGCCTCAGTTGAATATCTTATTGTTAACCATTACTCACACAATAGCTTTCGTTGTGGATGAAAAATATTTAATCCATTCACATATCTATTATAGTTTCTTCGCTACAGCATCTCAGATGTGGAAAAGCTAATTAGGCTTTCTGAATATTTCCTGCTCTCTGAAATTTCTCAAGGGCCTCTGTTTTCAAGTTTTTACTTCATATTAGAATTTGATAATATTTCCACCCTAAGCAACCAATTAAGCTCTACCACTTTTATGGGCCTATTGATTTACTCAAGAAAACAATGGCAACAACAATAAAGTGTTAAATCCTTCATTCTCCCAGATGTCTACACAAATAAAACATTTTCTTACATTGGTCAATGAAAGAGTTTCCTCTACTTAGGGTCACTGTGACATTTTAGAAAAACTACTGGTTTTCTTTATATGACTGTAACGTGCTTTTCTCTGTGTTCAAATTTTACTAGAAAATTTGTGATTGAGAGAACACTAGTCTTAGCACACATGCATTCTGTGACCTGGATATATTGAGAACCCCCTTTTGACTCTTAGATACTCTGAACTTTATCTGAGTAAAATCAGAATATCTTCCTCATAAACACCCATATTTTATGATAAATACTACGTATTGGACTGCCTTCCCCTTCTACTTCAGTATGTATAAAAGACTTTATTCTGAAATTCGGAGAACAAATCTAGACCCTTGTTTTCTATATTAAATCGAGCTTGCTCTTGGCTTGGTGTTCTCAGTCTAATTCAGGATTGCTTCCTGGGCTTGTGAGCTGTGCAATCACACAGGGCCCCATACTCAAAAGGGCCCCTGACTTGGTATAATGTTCTGCTATCCCCATCTTAAAATCCTTAATAATTTTTGAACAAGGACCTCTCGGAGCTCCACAGTTTAGCTGGCCTTGGTCTAACCCCTTATAATTCCTTACTCATTAAAGAAGTCATTTGATTATACCTTTCAGTATCTTTTTATCTCAGTCACTCTGGTCCATCTTTTCTCTCCATAGGTACAGTATGTCTAATTTTGTCACATCGAATCTACTAATTCTGATGTAAAGGTGAGAATCTGGGTAACATGTGCAAGCTTACACACTGAGTAACGCAGAACAAAACGGAGACTTTTTTCTTATCCAGAGCAGGTACCTTGTCAGAAGATGCCGTTTGCCTCTGAAGAGAATAGATCTCATCCGATGCTAAACTGGGAAAGATGGTTATTTTGCATGTTCTTTCTGTTCTTATCTTTCGATAGTCCTTAGACTACAAATCATGGGCTACAACATGTATCTGTAATCCCTCTTAAGATTCTGGCAGTCATTAGACTTCTCAATATTAAGCTAGATCTGTAAGTGACCTCGGTATTCAAATGGCATAATAGTGGTGGCAGTGATGATGGTACGGTGGTGGTGACAGAATAACAGCGGTCTGGATGGTGGTTTCTGGGGCTAGCGCATGTCAAATATCGTCTAGATTTCAAAGACTCAGCCCAAATACTACACTAACATTGGAGTCCGGTGTTATTTTAAACCAAATAATCATCTCCCGTTGGGATTCATGTAATATTGTTTTCTGTGGCTCTATTATAAATCCATATTATACCATATACCGTGTCCTATATTATTTTATAGACTAAGGTTGAAGGCTTCACAGATTATTCAGTAAACACTGGGATATATACACAGCACATGAATGAAAACATCCTCACTGATGGTCATTACTGAATTACTGAAATAGGTTTCCATACCTCATCAAAGTCTCCAAGAAGGAGGTATTAGCCATGGGGAAAGAACTTAAAAAGAGTGGTGTAAGTTAATTAGCACCAGAATTCCAATTTATCATTATTCCAAAGAGAACTAGACCTCTTTGAGAAAATTTTACATGAGAAAATTTACATGAGAGAATTTACATGAGAAAATTTTCTAGTAGTACCCTCATATAGATAATTAGTGCTGGGAAACAGACCACGATTTAAGAACGGGCCTAATCTGAAAGGAACTCCTGAAGGCGGAGCAAGACTTGAGGGATTCATTAGTCCAGTTTACCATTCTGATCATTTATCTGATCCAGTCTCTCCCCAAGACCTCAACTCCACAACTGAAAATTTACAAAAGAAATGAAGAAAAGTGAGTTTTAGGCTTCCTATAAAAGTTTTTGAAATTTCATTTCACTGTAACTCAGTGAGACTTTGGTAGTCGGTTTTACTTTTAATTAAAGTACATTATTACGATTAACGCAATAATAATTTTAAAAGCTATTATCTATTAATTGTAGATTCCACTGAATTCATTTAATTCAATTCATTTAATAGAACTTGTTGGGATATGAGTCTGTAAGATAGGGACATAGTCTTTTTAGAGTAATTTCAATAATTAGGTAAATGGATGGATGGATGGGTGGCTGCAAAGCAAGATGGTTAGATATACACACAAATGTTTAACTGTTGTGTTAAATAAAAATAACTATATCTAATGTAAATTATAATCAATTTATTTCACTTATTCACATATTCAGTAAGCCATATTAGTGATTTTTTTCTAATAAAATATTGGGGAATAAATTATATATTTAACTCCTTAAACTTAATGATTTCATAACATAAGAGCTCAAGTCTCTTATGAATAAACACAGGAATCATAAATGACTTAAATACATTGGGTGACCATCCCATTGCACATAACAAGTGAATTCAATCTCACTGGAGTCTTGGTTACATTCATTAAAGTTGCATTTTGCAACTTTTCTTTGCCAGTATTAAATGCAAAGTACTTTATCAACAACATGTAATGTGCAAGATTAAAGGAGGACACGTTTGCTGCTCAGGGTGCTGGCAGTGCTGTAGAAGGATCATATACATAAAGAAACACATCGTGTTGAAGATAGCGGTTCATAAACTATAAGATTCATTTTGCTCAGATGCAGAGATCTTGGTGTTGGTTCGCTAAATAACACGTTACATGTGCATGCACACCAGTGTATAAAAGAATCACAGCATTCGAGGCATGACTGAAATCCCAAACCCTGTGCTCTGTGAACCTACCAGTCTTGCTGTGCCAGCAAAACTGTTAGGACGCATAAAGCGTGTCTTCAAGTTTGTACCCCTATGACAGAGGACATTTTGATGGGCATCCTTCTTAAAATGTATTGAATAAATTTTGATAATTGACATGATGAATATATAAAGGTCAAGAGTTGTAAAATATTTCTACTGCCTAGGAATCTAGAGAATCTAGGCCCGAGTTTATAGTATATTTATGAACTATGAATGCAGTTATCCCATTTGAAAAATGTTACCTACTTTACTACCTCTTTGCAGATTTTAGACAGTCTTTTGATATTAATTATCTAATTCAGTTAAAAAGCTACAACTGTCTTGCTGAATCTTACACTATTTTGTACTAAATAAATTTTATTTTTTAGTGTTTTGTTGTTGCGGTATGCGGGCCTCTCGCTGCTGTGGCCTCTCCCGTTGCGGAGCACAGGCTCCGGACGCGCAGGCTCAGCAGCCGTGGCTCATGGGCCCAGCCGCTCCGCAGCTAAGTGTGATCTTCCCGGATTCCCGAACCGGGGCATGAACCCATGTCCCCTGCATCAGCAGGCGGACTCTCAACCACTGCGCCACCAGGGAAGCCCTATTTTTTTAGTGTTTTAAAACACCAATTTTTTACTGGAAGGAAGAAACAGATTATTTAAACACTACGTAAAATGGAAAATGCCATCTAGAATTTGAATCAAAAGACATGACACTTGTTAGAGTGACAGACACAGTCAAAACTCCAGCAATTTCCTTCTGGAAGAAGAAATGAGTTCTCTCTCATTTTTGCATGCACGTAATTTCTTTACAAATGATTATGCCAGTTAGACATGTAAACCTCCTATCAAAGTTACTGAATGATAATGCTTTCTAATTGTTCTAGTGTTCCCTAAGTTGGAGCATTGATATTTTTTTACAATGACAACAATGAAGAGGCACAAGAGTATGACATTTGCGCTGCTATCTCTTTGTGTTGCCCAAGGGAGGACTGCTCATTTATCATGATTGATAATTAAGATGAAATATAAATAAATAAGTTGCTTAAATTTACATCACAAGAAAGGAAGAGTAGTATGGAGAATGTTATGTTTGAGAATGTAAAATTTCCTGTTTGGTGTTAAATAATGGTTGAAAGAATATGAAATAGATTTAAAAAGTAAAAAGGAAGTAGAAAAATAAATTTTCCTTATAACAGAAACTTAAACCAGAATTGAAAAGTGAATACTAAACCAACATATAAATATGCATTTCTTTTGATTCACACCACGCAACAACGGCATATTCTGTAGTATGTTGTTTGCTATATATTTTCTTTGAAGTCTGTCTTATTTTATCAAGGAATAGAAATGTGACTATGAGGTATAAAATTTCATGAAGCTAAGATATGTGGTTCAGAATAATTCAAGTTGTAACTTAAGCGATAATGATATTGAAAGACAAGAGCTTTTCCACCTTGTTTTGTATAATTTTATTAACTGCCGTTGAAAATGAATTTATGTCACATTGTTCAGGAAATAATTATCGTGAAGCATTAGAATTTAAAGGAAATGCTTTGCTAAACATTTTAAAATGTAACCTTTCCTTGTAATGTCAAAGTAAAATCAAAACTTCCATTTTAAAGGAGTCACACCACCTACAGAAGAAAACTGCACTCCAAAGCCATCTAGAATAAGTCTATTCCTTTAATATTTTGAGTAAGTGATCTAATAATTTCTGGCACTTCACAACAAATGCTAAAAAAGTTACCTTAAAAAACCCTAGGGCTTCCCTGGTGGCGCAGTGGTTGAGAGTCCGCCTGCCGATGCAGCGGACACGGGTTCGTGCCCCGGTCCGGGAAGATCCCACATGCCGCGGAGAGGCTGGGCCCGTGAGCCATGGCCGCTGAGCCTGCGCGTCCGGGAGCCTGTGCTCCGCAACGGGAGAGGCCACAGCAGTGAGAAGCCCGCGTACCACAAAACAAAAACCCAAAAAACAACAAAAAAACCACCCTATTTTATAAGCAATATTTGTAAAGTTACATAGCTAATCAATGGAAGGAAGGAAGGAAGGAAGGAAGCTAACAGAGATCTCATTCACAGCGGATACTAAAATATTTTTTGTAGTTATTCTTACATTTCGTTCTGTTCAGTTTTTCCAATAATAAATTTTTATCATCATTGTCTACCTGCAATTTAAAATAATACACCTGTTTTGTCCCTCAACAACCCTGTGGATTAGGTAGGATATGAGAAGTTAAGTTACTTGCTAATGCCTATACAACTAATTGAACAAAATCAAGAGATTTGTTCCTTTGACAGTAAATAACAGCAAACTCAAAGGTCTGATGTGATTTTTTCAAATTGTTTTCTCATCAAAATATAATTCTTCTATTATTTCTCAAGTACCAAAGAATATTTTGTCTGAAAAACGTAATGCAATCATGCAGAATGTTTAACTCAGTCCAGCATATGTTTCACACAGACTCTAAGATATTAATTTTGTATTTTAGAACAACATATTGACAAAAAGATGTGAATTCGAATAAATAAAAGAACTGAAAAGGTTAAAATATTCTTGTTCTCTGTTGGACTCTTCTGGTTTGGGGCCATTTATAGAAAAGTCTCCCTTAAATATAACTGAACATAGTATGTTAAGGAAAATACAGGGAGAAGGCTGATTTCGATCTATCCAACCGAATATTTGCAAAAGAACATACCAAGAGTGAATATGGATGGAGATATTTTTAATGGCAAGATGTGTTTTTGAGATGATGCCATTTGGGAGAATTAGGACAGGAGACTAGTTAAAAAAGTCAATTATTACTTGTGTTAAAAAAAGCATCATGAGTGAGGAAGAATTAACTCTATTTCTCCTTAATGTAAAACCTCACAAAAATCACACATCTTTAATAGCCCAGTTCAAATAGATAAATTAATATTACTATATAATAACAACATCACAACATAATAACAACATCACAAGCCATAGATTATGCTACTTGTAATCTTAGGCTAATACCTTCAAAGCTGAACCCACAAAAGAAATATGTGTTAGGTAATAAAACACTTTTATTTTCAATATTGTTAAATACTAAATTCCACCCCTGAAATCACTTCAGTTAAGGTGTTGAGTTTTAGATCTGTGTCTATTGTTTATAACCAATTCATAGATCTAGAAGCAGATAGATGAATCACACTATATTATTACTATTGGTAAACTGGAGAATTTGACCCTGCCTACATTCAGTCTTCCTACTACTTTCCTCCACTATTAAATTCATCTACTCTGTTTACAGGAGAAATGACTACGAATGCAAGAATAACCTATCAAAAGGGAAAATAAGGAAGCAGAGAGATAGGAAAAGAGAAGGAAAGAGAACAGAGGGACACACATTCAGTTCCCATCCTGGGCCTCAGATAAGTCAAGTCATCGTACATCACAAGGGAAGAAGAAGGCAAGGGAATTAGAGATTGTTTCTCAATAACGTGTTAGAATGATTACTTTACAGCCAAGGTTTGAAAACTGAAGGCAAGAGAATGGTATCCCCACTGAAGAGGATATAAAAACTACACATTCGGCAAGGGTCAAGGGAAAAATAACTAAATCAAATGATAATCCTTTAATTCAAATTTCATGACCAAAACATGTCTAAACACCAAGTGTCCTACCTTCTATATTTTGTAGATACTATAATGAGAAGGTGGAAAGTAACATTATAAAATATTGGTGACTGATCAGCCAAAGTCAGAGGGTATTCAAACAGGAGGTAATGTACTTAGGTAAAGCTTTTCTTTATATATATAAATAAATCTATAGACACTAACCTTAATTCTAAACTGAATAACTTTCCATACTGATTTATTATTTTACTGAAGTATAACTGACATATAACATTATATTAATTTCAGGTGTACAACATAATGATTCGATATTTGTCTATACCACAATAATCTAGTTAACATCTATCATCATTCATTTGTATCCTCAGATTACTGTATTATATTGTATTTTTCCAACATCTTCCCCCATTTTGAAAATTATTTTGTACTTGTACAGGCAGGCCTACTTTTATTGCACTTCACTTTACTGGGGTTCACAAATATTGCATTTTTTTACAAATTGAAGGTCTGTGGCAACCCTGTGTCAAGCAAGTCTATTGGCACCATTTTTTCCAACAACATTTGCCCACTCCTTGTGTCTGTGTCACACGTTGGTAATTCTCACAACATTTCAAGCCATATTTACTATGGTGATCTGCGATCAGTGGTCTTTGATGTTACTTTTCTAATTGTTTGGGGGGTGCCACAAATCACTCCCATAGGAGACGGTGAACTTAATTGATAAATATTGTGTGTGTTCTGACTGCTCCAACAACCTGTCTTTTCCCAGTCTCTCCACATCTCCTCTGGACTCCCTATTCCCTGAGACACAACAATATTGAGATTAGGCCAATTAATAACCCTACAATGGCCCCTAAGTGAAAGACAGATTCGCACATCTCTCATTTTAAATCAAAAGCTAGAAATGATTAAGCTTATTGAGGAAGGCATGTCTGAAGCTGAGATCAGCTGAAAGCTAGGCCCCTTATGCCAAATATTTAGCCACATTGTGGATGCAAAGGAAAAGTTCTTAAAGGAAATCAAGTGTGACTCCAGTGAACACACAAACGATAAGAAAGGAAAACAGCATATTGCCAATATAGAGAAAGTTTTAGTGGTCTGGATGGAAACCACATTTCCTTAAGCTAAAGTCTGATCCAGAGCAAGGTCCTAACTCTCTTCAATTCAATGAAGGTTGAGAGAAGTTAGGAAGCTGCAGAAGAAATGTTTGAAGCCAGCAGAGGAACCAGTAGGTTCATGAGGTTTAAGGAAAGAAACCGCCTCCATAATATCGAAGTGCAAGGTAAGGCAGCAAGTGATGAGGTAGAAGCTGCAGCAAGTTATCCAGAAGATATAGTTAATTCATGAAGGTGGCTACACTAAACAACAGATTTTCAATGTAGATGAAATAGCCTTCTCTTGGAAGAAGACACCATCTAGGACTTTCATAGCTAGAGAGGAGAAGTCAATGCCTAGCTTCAGAGCTTCAAAGGATAGGCTGACTCTCTTGTTAGGGACTAATGCAGCTGGTGACTTTACGTTGAACCCAGGGCTCATTTCCTATTTCAAAAACTCCTAGAGCCCTTAAACATTATGCTAAACCTACTCTGCCTGTGCTCTATCAATGGAAAAGCAAAGCCTGAATGACAGCACATCTATTTACAACATTGTTTACTGAATATTTTCAGCCCAATATTGAGACCTACTGCTTAGGAAACGGATTCTTTTCAAAATATTACTGCTCAATAACAATGCATCTGGTCTCCCAAGAGCTCTGATGGAGATGGACAGTGAGATTAATGTTGAAAACAAGCCTGCTAACAGCATCCATTCTGCAGCCCATAGATCAAGGAGTAATTTTGACTTTCAAGAAATACATTTCTTGGGGCTTCCCTGGTGGCACAGTGGTTGAGAGTCCGCCTGCTGATGCAGGGGACACGGGCTCGTGTCCCGGTCTGGGAAGATCCCACGTGCCGC
>NW_020174135.1:6097571-6234459 GCF_003031525.2 Neophocaena asiaeorientalis asiaeorientalis
AAAAAAAAAAAAAAAAAAAAAGGAAATACATTTCTTAAGGCTATAGCTGCCGTAAGTGTTGATTCATCTTATGGATCTGGGCAAAGTAAATTGAAAATCTTCTGGAAAGGATTTATCATTCTAGATGCCGTTAAGAACTATCATGATTCATGGGAAGAGGTCAACATATCAACACAAACAGGAGTTTGGAAGAAGTTGATTCCAACCCTCATGGATGACTCTGAGGGGTTCAAGACTTCAGCAGAGGAAGAAACTGCAGATGTGGTGGAAACAGCAAGAGAATGAATATTGGAAGTGGAGCCTGAAGATGGGACTGAGTTGCGGCAATCTCACGATAAATCTTGAATGGATAAGAAATCGCATCTTATGCATAAGCAAAGAAAGTGGTTTCGTGAGGTGGAATCTATTCCTGGTGAAGATACTGTGCAGACTGTTAAAATGACAACAAAGGGTTTAGAACATTACAGAAATGTAGTGAATAAAGCAGCAGCAGGGTTTGAGAGGATTGACTCCGATCTTGAAAGAGGTTCTACCACGGATTTCAGACATCACATTGTTCATGAAAGGTAGAGTCAATCGATGTGGCAAACTTCATCGTCGTCTTGTTTAAAGAAAAAGCCACGGCCACCCTGACCCTTAGCAGCGCCCCCGCCCTGATCAGTCAGCAGCCACCAACGTCAAGGCAGGACACTCCACCCGCAAAAAGATTATGACTTGCTAAAGACTAAGGTGATGATTAGCATTTTTTTTTAGCAATAAAGTATTTTTTAAATTAAGGGATGTACACTCTTTTAGACACAAGGCTATTGAACACTTAATGCACTGTAGTGTTAATATTCACTTTTACGTGTGCTGGGAACCAAAAAAAAAAAAAGTGTGACTTGCTTTACTGTGACATTTGCTTTATTGTGGTGGTCTGGAACTGAACAGGCAGTATTTCAGAGGTATGGCTGTAACATCCTCATTCTCTGTTGCATCTAAAGTATCTAAAAGGGGAACAGGGCATCTAAAAGAAAAAGCCAGACAGCATTTCCTCCAAAGCACAGATCTTCAAATTTTCACAAATAATTTAATTCATAGACCTTCCAGGAAAAAGCAGCAATGTAAATTTAAAAATAAAAACAAAGTGGATATTATCCTTTTGTCTTCCAGGTGATATTCGTGCTCCCTATTCAAATCAGTGGTGTTCGACCAGAGTAGGTTTTGTCCCCAAGAGGAATTTTGGCAACATCTGAAGACATCCGCAGTTGTCACAACCGGTAAAGGTGTTGCTACTGGCATCTAGAGGCCAGGGATACTGCTAAACATCTTAAAACACACATGACAGCACCTGCAACAATGAATTACTCAGCTCAAAATGTCAACAGAATTGGGGCTGAGAAACCCAGATCTGGATGAGGCTGTCCTGTCAGTTCGAGTACTGGGTTAATTGTAATTTACTAAAATAACTGATGAATATCATCTGTCTTTCGTGGCGTGCTTGGAGTTCTCAAAATAAAACACAATATTTGCTAAATGGACACAAAAGAATCATATCCTACAAAAGCATTATCATATAAAAGTTCTTATAACATGGATTTAATAAATGAGGATGTAACAATGGAAACTTCTGTTACTGTGACCCCTATCTTAAAAATGACAGCTTGGGGCTTCCCTGGTGGCGCAGTGGTTAAGAGTCCGCCTGCCGATGCAGGGGACACGGGTTCGTGCCCTGTCCGGGAGGATCCCACATGCCGCGGAGCGGCTAGGCCCGTGAGCCATGGCCGCTGAGCCTGTGCTCCGCAATGGGAGAGGCCACAACAGTGAGAGGCCCGCGTACCGCAAAAAGAAAAAAAAAAAAAATTGACAGCTTGATTGTTAACCAGGATTACAACAGACAATGCTAGATGGCTATTAAAAAATAGCTACAAACAGAAATTATGTGTCAGATTTTAATGGTTATGTTTGTACAATGTTTAATTCAGTGTTGGGGGCAAAATATAACCTCTAAGATAAAAATTATTTGTAATCAATCCACCTGGTTTTGCAAACATAAAGCAATTTCAAATATAGGCAAATGTAAACCAATTTGTATGCTTTTTCCTCAAAATATACTTTTAATATTGTAAGGATATATTTTGCAAACTAATTTGTAAAAAATTATTTCATACAATTTTTAAAATACATGATAGCAAAAATTTCCGTCAGTAGCTGAACTTGGAAATATGATTTTATATTATGTTCACTCTATGCCCTGGTCAACACGTCAGACTTTTCAGCAGGTTCATCGGTATATTTTTTTAAATCTACTTCTCTGAAGACATAGTGAAATTCTAGCAGTGACATTTCAGTGCAGTAGGTCAGCATGGGACAAATCTAACTTAAATGTAGATATAGTTATATATTATTTTATGACCTAGGAGAATAAGCTTAAAACCCAAGTATATTTGAAATTTCAATAATCCAGCTGTCTTGCGTTGTGAGGAAGCGTTATTTTAAAGCAGTTATAATGACTGGTGTCCTGATATCCTGTTTCAAAGCCATCTGAAATAAACTGAGTGTAAATTTAACTCATCATAGTTTTCAAATATTTATTGAAACCTTTGTTCAGAAAAAGATTGCAAGAACTGTCCAGTTCCCATTTTTGTTGGTACTAGACACTCTCACAAGCAAAATGTTATTTAACAAAATGGTGCTTAAAACTACTTTTGCTGCTATTTCCTCTGTAGCATCAAACCCACATTAATGTTTTTATCAGCTTTAAAAGCCATATATCAAAGTAAGTGCAGTATCCTGGAAGAGGCGTAACAGCTCAGTGATGGCCAGAGACTCTGAATTCTGAGGACATTACATCAAATAATGTTGTTATTAGTAAGAGATGGTGGCTCTACAAGAATACATCCTGCTTTGATTTATGCCAGCGCTAATTTAAACTGATTTTCTCTTTATTTAACAAATAATAAGAAAAGTCATTACAGAGGATAGTTGAAATAGTAAGAAAAGTTTACATGTAAACATGATTTCCTCAAGATTTATATACGTCTATTTTGTTTCTTGCTTCAATAGCTGAGTTTGCTTGGATTAGATGTTTTCTAAGAGAGAGTTATATAAAATTATATTTTTAGTATAATTTTAGTTTAGTTTTTAGCATAACTTTATAATGCTGGAGAAAAATCTAATGGCACCCATCCCAACTACTTGCTGAGACATAAAACTTTTACCACAAAGCACACCCATCGCTACTTAATAAAGCTCACATAGCTCTGAGAGGAAAATGAGGAATGCCATTAAAAATGACAGAAAGCTTACCATGTGGAAGAAAAAGACTTCAGAGCAAAAAAAACCCCACAACATCACCAAACACACACACAAAGCTAAGAAACAAACATAAACAAAAAAAACACAACAGATATCAACTTTGATAATCAGTTATTCTCAAACCATATCATTATTATAGAATACTTGGGAAAGTTTATTCTTGAAACCAAATGAAAACTTTATTAAAGAGATTATAGAGCTCCATGTTTATATTGTGAGATACATCTCAACAAGAACTGGGCCATTAACAACCTGACTCTCTAGAAGTCTTACAGGTAAGTAAATATTTTCACTGACAGCATGAATTGAGCCGTCACAGAAATTCAGCACCTTGTAAAGTATTTGATGCAAAGCTACACTTACTGACAAACAGCGACAACGCTACTGAAAGGTCCATTAAGTACGTGCGGCATCAACTTCCAAAATACACTGTAGGTTTACAATATTTTCAACACTTAACAAGTCTTTAGAGCTGTGGTTTTATAACCTCAGTAACTAAGACTAATGTATAAATGTCTTTATATATTTAGTTATAAGTAGTCAGATGTCATAATGACAATGTTGTAACAGTCGTTTTAGTCACAGAAATATCTGATTCCAAACTGTCGAAATTTAATAGAATAGAAGCACATTAAGAATACAGTACTGAAACAGCAAAATCACACAATGTCTGCAAAAACATCTGTAAAATGTTTTTGATGACAAGACTGTAGTTTCTCTGATAAGCAGCTCACACTCTGTCACCGTTAAAAATTGTTGATTATTTTCGTATAGAAGATATAGTATGGAAAGCCATGGAATGCAGAGTAGAAAAGTATATTATAATTTAGAAAAGCACAGGTAAATTATAAAGAAAAACCCCCAATTTATCAATTTATCTGTTCTTTTTTTTTGCACTGATTTTTTTGTGCAGGCTGATTTTAGCTGCCACATTTACTTGATGATTAATGTAGAAGGGAGACAGAGCATTTGTGAAATCCGATAGTGCTGCTATAGGGCAACAGAGTGGAGATGGTTGGTCAGTACCTAGTTCAAAAATATTTTCAAGGCAGCAAGGAAAAGTATCCCTATCTCCTTTGTTTCTCATAACATCACCCAAAATGATTAAAATATATGCTCTAAAAATTGACAAAGAGAAATTCGAAAAAGACTTTTGACGAATATTCACATAGAAAACCAAAATCTTCCAGATGCTATATCCTTTGTTAAGTATTTCGTACCCTCCGTGTAGACTTGCACCGAGAACACACGCAGGGAATTGGCCTGAATAGCGAAGCAAGCCGCTCTCATGGGCGGAGCAGTGGACAGCGCTGAACAGAAGCCACTTCCCTAAAGCAGTGGTTTTCAGTGACTCCCCCCTCCTATGCACCATATGCATCGTCACCACAAGTCGTCTTACCTCTGGAAATTATCACAGATGCAAATTCGCTGACTTGTGTTTGCTGGGACTAGTTAATCTTCTTAAAAGCATTAATAGCTCACTCAGGTCTAGCATCGTGCCCTAAGAGGAGAACAGGTCCCTAAATCTTAAAAAAAAAAAACAAAAAACAGGAAAATTGCCTCTTCTCTCTATACTTAGAGACTAATTTAGTTTAGGCACTGTTAGGGAAGAAATTGGATGGAAGGTTTCTTAGGGTGATAGGGCGGTAAGAACACATATGCTACAGATCACGATTAGAAAAAGTAGATAAAAGATCAAGCTGAATATTATTCTCTCACTTAAAAATAATTTTGAAAATATACCACGTGCCCAGTTGTGCGCCAGGCATTGTGGGCCAAAGGTCATTGAACATATTCCCCGCCCTCAAGGAGTCTACCCATCAGGTGAAGGTGATGATGGAGCAGGAAGTTAGAGCAGAATAATAGATGCCAACAGCCCTGTGAATCCATTTCAACAATTTCATCCCTTTAATCACAAGAGCCCACACAGACATTCAAGTATCCAATTAAAGTCATTTTAGAATATTATTCTATTATTCATCTTCCAAAAAGATAAATCCTAGAAGAGAGAAAGGAATGATGAGTCTGTTAGATATACGAGATTTTGATATGCCAAAATCAGATGAGAAATAAGAAAACCATAGGAAGAGAGAAAAGTCTCTTTATATGGGCACATCAGCATCAAATTCTGGGAGACCTTGCAAGCAATGCCATTTGTTTCAAAGCAGAAGTTCAGTATGTTCTTAATATGTTATGCATGTAGGCAGTGTTGTTCCTGGATGGACAGAATAAGACAAATTATGCTCAGTAATCCCAATTACAATAATCTACATTTAATTTGATGAGATCGGTGGCCATAAGGGGGAGGAGAAAAGAAAGAATGAGGGGAAAATTCAAAGGAAGAATCAGCATAATTTGGTGTTGATTATATGTAGCATAGCTAGAGTTATGCCAAAAGTTACGCTGAGCCTGTGAGCCTGGACTGTCTGAGAATGTATGAGCCAAAGACAGAGGCAGAAATGTTTGAAAGAAACCAGGTCCCAGGTTGGGGACTAGGGTACATGAGCCACTTAATATATACTGTCACTCTCTGGGGAAAATGGAATCTCAAATGGTACCGACTTACCAAAAAAAAAAAAAAAAAAAAAAAAAAAAAAAAAAAAACAGAACAAATCAACAACTGAGCTAGGAATGAAACCCAAGATCCTAACACCAATAATTATAACTACATCACAGAGCCATCCTACATACAGACAATCCTTAGAGCAAGCACTGTATTCTACGCTGTAGCTCAGAGAGTCACGCAAAATGTCTCTCTTTTTGAGAGTCAAATCAGTGCACCCATGTTCAGGAGATAGGTGATATATTATGGAATCTCCAGGAGCATACATGGTAGCTTCATGTAACTTAACATCAAGTTTCTTCACCCAGGAAAAAAAAAAAACAACTTTTTGACAAGTTGTCAAAAGCTTTGTTAAAAACATGCAAGGGCCTCCGTGTAGCTCTGAAGTTCTGGTCATGTCATCTGCGCTATTAAAATTCTAAGCAGCACAACTGCTGAATGTATTCAGTTAAACAGGAGTCGTAATGAAGACCCACAGCCCAGGCCTCTGGGTGTTAGGATCAAAGGGGCAGTTCTAAGACAGTTTATATGAATTTCCAGTCAAAAAACTGGTCTTTCATCATTTGCTAAAATACAAATCCTAGACTCTGGCAAATGAGGTGCTTCAGAAGCATTTTTTCTGTATTTGTTTTAATTCTTGTTGTTTTAGTGAATTTATTTGGAAATTACAATTTAAAATTTATACAGCATGAGTTATTCCTTGCCTGTAAATTTCCATCAGGGAGAAAGGAGGCTAAAAAATGTCAGAATCCCCCATATCCTTTTCCAAATTCCAGCTCTAAAAATGTACTGTTTGTATGTTTTAAATATTGTGAGTAGCCAAACTTAAACCCTGCTCAAACACTGACTCCAGGTATGTGTTTCAATTCATTTGCCTATTGTTTAAGGGGCTTGTCTTGTATATTCAGTTTAAAACATTATACATATGGAGAGAATATCAATCTAAAAATGTACTGAGAGAGAGGGAGAGAGAGGGAGGGGGTGGGGCGAGAGAGAGAGAGAGAGAGAGAGAGACACATGGAGGGGGAGAGGGAGGGAGGGAGGGAGGGGCGGGGAGAGAGAGAGAGAGGTGCATTGGTGAAGTTCACAGTCCAGAGACGCAGGCTCACCAAAGGCTGAGACCTAATCATAGAACTGTAAAATGCTTTTCCTCCACACTTGCCTTGCCACTTCATTATTAAAGTCTTAATTACTGTAGTTCATTTTCCAAGTACATGATGTACACCATTCAACAAAAAATTACAAGGCATACTAAAAGACAAAAAAAATCAGTTGGAAGAGACTGAACAAGCATCAGAACCAGAGTCAGATATGGTGAGAATGTTAATGGGGGAGACAAAGAGGGAGAGAGTGGGGGAGGGGGGAGAGAGGGAGAGAGAGAAAGAAGAAAGAGAAAGAAAGAAAGGGACAAAGAAAAAGAGAGAGAGAAAGAAAAACAAAGAAAGAAAGGGAGAAATCTCAAGAAGTAGGTGTCTTGATTTACGTTACTACTAGTAAGTGTGAAAATGGTAAGGTATTTATTTGCACTGTGACTCTCTCAAAGATTTTATACATTTTTTTTAACTATAAGAGGTACAGAAATCGCTTTCATTGTAAATTTGTCTAAATTGTACGTTTAAAGTGGAGTGATATTTTCAGAGTAACTGATATAATCTCAATATATATAAGCCTTTAAAGGCTTCATGTTGGGTGAGTATATTCTTATTATAAGGAAGATGGCATAATAACACATTCTTTGAATGTTTCCAGATGATAACGTTTCTAATATGAAGCCAACTCATTTTGTTTGCTATCTTCTTATTCAGGTTATTCAAAGCAGCAGGGTGAGAGAAAGCAGAGAACTAGTTCCTCATTTTGAATAAATCACAGAAGCACCTCAATTAGCCACCTGCATTCCTTCAGTATTTTTCCAGCATCTCATCAAGAAAATATTATTTACTGTTATGATTAATAAAAAAGGTCTGCAAAGTATTTGCTGTTTAATGGGAAAATAATGGGCAACATTAAGGAAGGGAAACACTATACATATGCATGGTCTTTGTGACATGACGATTTATTCAGAGCCTGGCTCTGCCACTATGAGAAGTAAACAATCAGAAAATGGAAACGAAATTCCTCTACAAATCATCTTTCATCTGAGAACTTTGTTTGACCCTAAAGCTAACCTTATTTAAATGGTTACAGATTCCTGGACCAGCCATCAACTAATATTGGAAGACTGAGTCAGTGTGGATTCTAGATGTGAATGAATTAGCTACGAATGGGTCCAAATGGAGTTTTTAAATTTTTTGTGCGTGTTTGTTTTGCTTTCTTTGTATTCAGTATATAGAGTGACACTTCATCACCCTCTGCTCTTCACCTTGTCTACTTTCCCTGTGTTAATGTTTGTTTATTGACCAACCCTCTTATCTGCCCTTTAGACTTGATGATTTGAGAATGTCAGCTCCATCTTCCTCCATAACCTCACACACCACTTTTCTCCTGTTTCTCCTGCTACTCTACTCCCAGCTTGACTACAGTGAATTTGCATACGTGATTGTTCTACACACACCCCCCAGTCCACAACAGGGTCTTTGTGATTACTCTCCCTCATGCTAGAAATACCCTCCATATGAATGTCAATGCAGATCACCCTCTTACTGCAATTTTGAATATGGTCAAATATCAAACTTATTCTCTCCAAATGTCCAATCAGCACGATTAAAATTGAACACTTCTCCAAATTTGTTCCCCTAGAAGACTTCGCCAGATCCCCCACTTATCTCTGTTTTCTCACACAATGTATACACCCTGCAGGAAATCCTGCTAGCTCCATCTTCAGAAAACATCTCCAGAGCTTAAACACTCTGTACCACTGGCATGGCTACCAGGTTAATCTGAGTCGCCATCCCTTCTCAAATAGATTTCTGCAGTTATCTGCTTACAGTTGTCCATTTTTTAATGCTCACTCACTTACAGTTTACTTTAGAGAAGAAGTTAAGTAATTCCTTAAAATAAGTGACAATTATGGCCCTTTCCACCTCCAAACCCTGCAATGCCTGCCTATTTCACGCAAAGTAAAAGCCAACATACCCCAGTGTCCTATGATGCCTATGTGATCTGAAAATACTCACACCAAAATACTGTCCTTCTAAATCACTGAGCTCTTGCTAGGCTGGCCTTCTTTCTTTTTAATTTTTTTTTTTTTTTGCGGTACGTGGGCCTCTCACTGTTGTGGCCTCTCCCGTTGAGGAGCACAGGCTCCGGAGGCGCAGGCTCAGCGGCCATGGCTCACGGGCCCAGCCGCTCCGCAGCATGTGGGATCTTCCCGGACCGGGGCACGAACCCGCGTCCCCTGCATCGGCAGGCGGACTCTCAACCACTGCGCCACCAGGGAAGCCCTAGGATGGCCTTCTTGCTCTTCACTTATTACACCAATTACCCTCTTATATTCCCACTAGCTATTTTCTCTGTCTTCTGCATGAAAAGCTCATCTTCTTTATGCCCACAGGGTGGACTTTTTAAGACTCTTCCAGTCATTGCTCAAGTGTCCCCTTATCAAAGAAGCTTATATATGACTTATACCAAACATTCAAGAAACAGCTAATTCCCTTTTGAAGATTTTTCCAGAAAACAGAAAGAGAATGACAGTTGGCCAGATTATTTAATGGGACAGGTGTAATCATATTTCTGAAACCCAAAAACTAATACATTAAAAGAAAATTATAGGTTCACTTCATGTATGAAGGTAAACATAAAAATTCCACAAATAGTATCCCATAGCATATTTTAACTGTGAATTAAAAATATACATTAAGTTTATTTCAGGGATGCAAAGGATGGTTCAACATAAGAATATCTATTAATGCATTTTACCATGTTAAAAGGCGAAAAGGAGAAAACAGTGTGCAAAACCAGGGGTACAGAAAAATGCATTTGATAAGATACAGCACTCATATAAGGAAGCCAAAAGTCTACCTGTTGTGAAGCTAAGCATTAAGTAAAGGAAGGCAAAGCATTGGACAGATATTAACACAGCAAGGCAACAGCAATCAAAGAGTAAAGGAAGGCAAAGCATTGGACAGATATTAACACAGCAAGGCAACAGCAATTAAAGGAGTGAGGTATCAGTGCAAGAGCAGACAAATAAAATTATGTAACAACATGAAGAGATAAAACTCAGGCTAATATACCCAACATGGAAGCATACAATATGGTAGAGACGCTATGGGAAATAAGAGATAATATGAGAAAATATGGGAAAATGGTGTATTGTTTACTGATGATTTTGGATATTGGGTCTTGATATAAGAAATAAAATAAGTAGGATCCCTCCTAACACCAGACACAAGGGTGAACACCAATAAATTAAATGTATATATGAAAGCTAATTAAAAACTGGAATTGAAAAAAATTGGAAAATTGTGTTGATCTCAGAATAGAGAAGAATTTGTTAAACTATAGAAGACAAAATAAGTTTGATAGGGTTTATTACCTAAAAATTAAGAATAATGGGTGTAGGGGGCTTCCCTGGTGGCGCAGTGGTTGGGAGTCCGCCTGCCGATGCAGGGGACACGGGTTCGTATAATGGGTGTATATAAAAATACAATATGGCACTAGCAATATATTAGGAAGAATTACTAGCAAGAATACATAAGAAATAGCAACTGAACTGGAAAAATGAACAAAGAATATAAGCAAGTAATTACAGAGATGGTAACACACAAAGCCACAAGCGTGTCAAACAATGCTTAAAACCAGTAGTGACTGGAAAAAGTAAATTAAAATACAGTGAGTAATCGTGTTTGCCTAGGGTAGAGATGTGCGGCTACTGTGATGAAGAGCTGACAGCAGTAAAAAGTGGGGCACAATTCAAGAAGATAATCAAGTATGTAGATGCAGAGACTATGAACCAGATATTCTGCTCCAGAGAATGTATCTTAACAACTTCCCACGCTTGTTTGTAGAGGCACATGTACAAAGATTTTTATTACAGCACTACCTTAGTAGTTGGAAGTTGTAGGCAACCTGGTTATCTTAAAGTAAAAATGATAGGCTGTAGTTGGTGGATGAACATTCTCAGAATAACAGGGGGAAAAAAAAACCACTTGGAAATACATGTTATAGCATGGTTGTATCTGAAAAAAATATAAATATTGTGAAACAGAAATATAATGAATGTCTATAACTCATGGTTTATAAAATTAAAATTGAAAAATGGAAATTGAAAAACATGAATAAAATGCACATTTAGAAAGAGCATAAACAAACAAAATAACACATAAGTGCAATAAAACCATGGCAGGATATTAGTGATGAAAGTGCTGTTGGGGTATTATTGTGATTTAGGGGGAAATAAAAGTTAACATGAAAATCAAATGAGAGAGGAGACTTGCAGGGACCAGTAACTTTAACGGGCCATCAGCTGAAGGGTATGATAATCTTAACACTTCATCAGAGCTGAAAGATTAAAAAGAGATGAGCTATGTTAGTCCTCCAGTCTTCTGAGAAGCAGAAACAAAGATGGAATTACCTGCCCTATGATTTCATTAGGAGAAACACCTGTGACAGGAAATGGAGCGGGAACAGGGAGAAAGAAGGTGAGAGAATCATCAGGCCGTGACTGCAGTCTGACCCCAAGAGAAGGAGAGAGGAAAGGGAGAAGTTTTGAATGGAAGTGCCCTAGACTAATGGGCAGTCCAAGAAAGCTTCAGCAAGGCCAGACCACGTAGCCCTGGAAAGAGCCTGCCTTAGTATCCAGCTCAGGCTCAGCCCTAGGTTGTGAGCAGTCTGGGAAATGTGGTCTCCTGCAAGCATAATGATGGATTTCTGAATGTGACAACTGGACCTCTGTGTCTGTTATGCAGTCTGGTACAGGAGAGAGGAGAACGCTTATCTTCCTTAAGCCTTCTTGATTCTTATATTTTCCCCTAAATTATCTTAGTAGAAACTGGCACATTTTCGATCACTAATCAGGCAGACAGAGAGTGTTACCTGAGACGCACATATAAAATCATACCTGATATATGGGATCATTCCCCACTAGTGCTAAGGACGAGGCTTAAACTGTTTCTTCAAGCAATCTTGTAATTTGCAGAATTCCAGGGGAAGACAGAGAAAGATGTGAAAAGTGAATAGAAAGCCCCAGATTTTCCTCTAGAGCGCCTCAGCTGCAGTCAAGAAAGCCTCGTTATAAATACTTGCTGGGGAGGAAGAAATCTTCCTCTGCCTTTCTAGGTTCTTCTGGCTGGTTTAAAGAATCAAATTGTCATGAGACAGTAACAGGAGGAAACGAAACAAATTTTAACAACATGTGTATATGGGAGAGATCCAGGAAAACCGAGCAACTCACCAAAACGGCTGAAACCCTCACCTTAAATACCGTCTTCCGCTAATGACAAAGCAGCATGTCGGGGGGCGGGGGTAGTGGTTTAGGACTTCAAACGGAGAAAGGCAATTGACATGGAGACAGAAAAGCAAATATTTGGTAAATGTTTGCTGGGCCTGGCAGAGACAATGGGACACAGAAAGGAATCTTAACAGGCAGACTTTGCTAAGTTTTTCCCTGTCTATACACTTAGCTCACACCACAGTTATCTAGGGTGATAGCTTCCTTCCTGGAACTCCTCTATCTACATTCTTTTAGGCAGTTAGGGGGAAGGTCAAAGTGTTTGGGGCCTTGATTGTTTTTGGCTCAAAATAATCCTCATGCCAAAGAGACATCTAGGGGTAACAAATTTTGTTCCCCTAAGTACTCCAAAAGGCATTGTGTACAACAGTTCCATCTCCTTGGTCCTCATACTCAGGCAAACATAGTGACACCTAAGGCCACATTTCCCGGCACAGAAAACAGACCTTTTGCTGATAAGATGTAAGAAGAATCACAGTGTGCGTCGATGCCACGTGGACCAACACAGGCTCTCTAAGAACCGTTTAGGATGACGATATGATTTTTTATCGTGAAATTCAGTGTTACCCATTGGCCATGCAAGGGTTATCAGTCACTGATTTTGTGGGGTTTTGCCATGAGAAACAGATCATCTACGTGACAGAACACAATGAAAGTCAGCAAAACTGAGATCGATGTTGCTGAAAATGACCTAAATCGACTTCCATTTTTGATTCCACAGATGCCAATTATTGGGGGTGTTTTGGCCAGTGTTTAAGGAGGTCGACAGTGAATATTTCCTGGGTGCCTGACCAGTCCATTGTAAATAATTATCTACAATGTGTGTGTTCTTACGAAATGATCACGCTGGAAGAGGAAGTGGTTACCATGGAATAATTTGGGAGTGTTTACTGAATCCTCATAGGACCTCGCTGAATGCTCGCAATAAACATTTTGTAGATAATACTGACATAACTAAGAGAAAGATAATTTAAAAAGATAAAAACAATGGTTGTGAGACTAAATAGTTTGCCTAATTAAAATGAGCAGAACTGCGATTCGAGCTGTATACTGTGGAGTCCCAAGTCTGTAGTATTAATCACTGTGATACAATACCTTTTAAAACCAAACCCTTTATTTAAGAGGTGATAAAATTGGTTTTGAAAGTTTTAATGTTTACGAACACAAACCTAAATAAAGGGCACCCTCACCTATCAGTATGAGTCTTACGATAAAGTCTCAGAGTCTATTCTGTTAAAGTAATACATACAGCAAATAAATAAATGAACAAAAATAAATGAATGAATGAATGAATGTAAAATACCTATGGTTTCATAGAAAGCACATTTCTCCTCCAACAAACCTTCTCTTCCAAGACAAATAACTTTCTGCAATGAGACTACTAGCCTTCCTCTGAGAAAATTGAACTGTTAAGTATAGATTTTAATTTGGGAAATTTATATACCAATTAAAACCTGACTATTTTCATTTATTAAGGTTGGTCCCTAGCATACCACTGTGATTTTCCCCCAAATATCTGCATTATCTATGTCCACAGGAAGGAATAGACTATTCAGGTTTTTGAACTGTAGCGATCCGTGTAGCATTATTTTAACTGCCACAGAATTTGACTGCCTAATCCAAGGTTTTACACACAATTTGGTGCATTTATTTCACCTGAATGTCAGAACAGACGTCCACGTTAAATTGAAATCACCAGCTTGAAAATGAAATCTTCAATATAACTTACACCTACAATGTTTTAACAAATGTATATTACAGTCACATAGACATTAAAGTCAGTAACTTGTACGTATAGGAAAATATACAGTAACACACACACACAATTTCTTTTCTGCCGAATTCCCAAATGAATGGTTAATTTTGATAATTCAACAGTCACTTCTAATCTTGAAAACAATATTTTTAAAAAATATTTCACAACTAATAGATATTTAATCCAATAAATATCCATGAGTGGCATCTTTATATTAGACACTATACAAAAACATCGGAAGACATAAAAAGTGTGTAATTTAGATCCCGGTCTTGCAATCTTTATAGTGATCTGTAATACCAATTATGCAAAGATGTTTATCTAAATGCAAAATAATATTTTTATGTGGAGTAAAGGAACTATTAATAGATGACACTTATTTTAGATAAGGCTTGAAAGATGCTGAAAATGTGACAGCTTACGAGATCCCCTTAAATTAGATTTTTCAGAGGTTCTTTGGTATTAAAACACTATTAATTTGATTATTCCTTCTGACTTTCCAAACAATACAAAACTGTTTTGTGGTGGACGACTGTTATCCTATATTTAATCTACATACACACACACACACACACACACACACACACACACCACACAAACACACATGCTTGGAGGTCTTTATGTGGCCTCTTCTAACTTAGGGATCCAGCATCACCCATTCTATCCCAGAGAAGAAGATTTTCAAAAATGCTGAGTGAGAAGACAACTCTTTTGCTTTTTAAAATATTACTACATTACCACCTGTTAAATATAACGATCAGATAAGTGTAGCAGATTAACAAAACATGGAGTAACTAGAATTCAAATTTCCTATGCATCTAAGCAAATGTTTATGCCTATATGAATGCCTAATATAAACTTTTGATAGAATGGACCTATAACATGAAGACATTTGTAAATATAACTAAGCTTTTGAAAGTGTTCTGAATCTACTTCTACTGTCTTAATATATCCCATATGAAAAATAAGAACAGCAAAACAACTTGATAATGAGCATTAAAAATCAATTCATTATCTTTCTTTGTTTAGACATAAAGCAGACCCAAGCCAAGACTTACAAACTATCTACGTTAGGCAATTTTTCTATTTTACTAGAATATGACAATCTCTGGGAATTAGTCCTATTCTTTTATGTGGCTTTGATGTAGTCTAATAAAGAAGTAGTAATTACTCCCAAAGCTTGTATTAAACTTGACTTAATTGCCCACAATTATTTAGTTATTTGGAGTATGCTGATTCTGACCTTTAAATAATGCTGTCTGAAAGAAATAATATAAAATGCATTCGGCACATAAAAATTATACATCTTTCACTTTATGTTGGTAATTTCTTTTTATATAGACCTTGATAAAGAATTGTTTAAAAGATATTTACTGGTTATCATTAGACTCACGATTTCTCTTCTTAACACTAAAAGCATCTACAGAATTTAACTTGAAGAAAGATGATTATTTCAAAAGTACTACTGAGTCATATCAATTAATTATCTTCTTTGTTTTAAAATCAAAGAATATATGAAATACATTTTTAACATGCATGCATTAATATGATTGCATCTTATATGCATCTTATATGCATGCTTGATTTTGAGTTATTTTCTGTATCTTGGTAAGAGCAAAACTTCCAATTACATTTTGAAATACCGTATGATATCACTTACATGCGGAATCTAAAATACGACACAAATGAACTTATCTACAAAACAGAAACAGACTCACAGACATAGAGAACAGACTTGTGGTTGCCAAGGGGGAGGCAGATGGGGGGAGAATGAATTGGGAGTGTGGGATTAGCAGAGGCAAACTGGTATATATAGGATGCATAAACAACAAGGTCCTCAAGGTCCTACCGTATAGCACAGGGAACTATATTCAATATCCTGTGATAAACCATCATGGAAAAGAATATGAAAAAGAATATATATATCTATACTATAACTGAGTCACTGCTGTAGAGCAGAAATTAACACGATATTGTAAATCAACTACACTTCAATAAAATTTTAAAAAATTTTAAAGAAGTAAATACATTTTCAAGTATAGGTGTTACTAAATGATAGATCTTGCAACCCAAACCAAGGTCTTTGCAACTTAAGGTACTGATTTTTCTAGAAGTGTAATTTACTGAGAAATTTGCAGCCACAAAAATATTTACAACACCTATATCATTTTGCAGTTGCAGGTTAAAAAAAACAAAATTTGTTTTACTTTAGCCTATAAAGTTTGAGACTAGTAAATTGATCTTGACATCATTTCCCACTGATCATGGATAGAGACCCAGACTCAGGATCCATCTTCAAGTATATCTCTAGAAGGTTATTCCTAATCTATCACTGCTGACAAACAACAAGTAACTGTCCACGCTTGGTGTTTTTCCCTTCATAGAAATACTAATTAGCACAAAAAAGATGCAACGGAAACTCACACATTATACATTTTTAAGAATATGACAAGAGACATTAGCAGTTCTACTCTGAAAATATATATCAGCCTTTCACGGAAAAGGTTTCTGGTGAATCTGTGAGTAAGATGAAGCATGGATCTAAAAGGTGAGTGTCAAGTATCTATTTAAATTTTAAAAATTAGACTCAACAAATTTACCTCACTGTTATCTCTTTTATTAGTTTTTAGAAATATATCTTTGTTATTATTATTAAACATATAATTTCTTCTAAGGAACAATTTAGAAGATGTTTCTCATGTTACTCTGATAAATTAAGCAATACCTTCAGTAAATGAAAGCAAGCTGAGGCAAAAAAAAAAAAAAATTCAGATGGCAAGTAAGTAAAAGTTTTCGTGAAAATGAAAGGCAGAGCCAGAGCACCATTTGCATACATCAATGTTCTAATGCTACTTTCTGCTATCACCCACAGCTTTTTACATCTCTAATGGAAATTGTATGAACGGACGAATTATTAACTTCTACGAGCCTTAGCAGAGAATGAAATCTTAGCTGGCTTAGCATATTCTGTGACATTAGTAAACAATCCTAAAGTAGATTAGAGAGACTTTGTCTGGTTAAGTGCATATATATATTATTTTAATATGTTTTCAGCACCATTTTCCAAGTTAAATTGAATAGTGAAGCGGCCATGTTTTTACTGAACAGAATAAGGAATGGCCATTTTTCATTAAGATTGGGAGAGAAGACATTTCTCCTTAAAAGCATTAGAGATGTAATGTGCCGCGCTTTGAGTTGCATTTTATCAATTTATTTGACTTGGAATACAGTGATACATAAATGTTAGTAGTCACAAAGTGCTTGGCAAGCAGGTGCGGCATGCCCTGCCAAGTGGAGAGCTGACATTTTTACGAGATCTCTCAGCTGGAGTAGCAAAGGAGCATGGGAGGAGTAAAGGAAAAACACCTGTCTCCCAGTCATTTTATCTGAAATTGTAACATCTTGAAGGGAAAGAAATTACATGAAAATGAAAAATCTACCATGAATGAGATAGAGGCATTATATCCATGCCTTTGGAATCTATTACCTTCACAGTGAGAGAATTTTTAATGCCTAATATTATTTCTCATCAGAATATATTCAGATAAATGTATGTTTAAGGAGCTAAGATGCATGATATGATATACTATGTATGATAAACTACAACCTAAGATATATGTTCCTTTCCTTCTCTTTCTCCTTTTTTCTTTGTGCTGATGGAAATGCCTTAATGGAGTCACCTTCTCTCAGTCAACGTTTTGACAAGTGCTGACTTGGTCAAGAAACAATGTTCTATTCCAGAAAAAAGAGACACATTAAGGACTACATGGTACCTGGACTGATCATCTTGTCATTTCAAATGAGCACCTGAAACGTGGCTCCATCATCTACACCAAGAAAACAAACTGAGAAAGAGACAGCCCCTTATAAAGAGACTAAAGGAGACCTGGTTACAAAAAGCATAGCCTAAATTGGACCGAGTACTCAGAAGTTTTCCAGCAGGACAGATAACATTAGGATCGGAAGGCTACAATGAAATTATATCCTGAGGGAAAATATCACTCTTGAGAAAATAGATTTGGGGATCATACAAGAAAAGGAGTACATTAATTACATATTGTAAGTGGGAAAGGGAATAAAATCTCTTTAGTAAAACCAAGAAAACAAGATTGCCAGTAATAATGAAAAATAGATTTGAAATCACCGAATGGAGATGATTCAGGGGGTCAGAACGCTTTCTCTTCTCTGTGGTCACCCTTTTCTCTAACCTTATCCCCTGCAATCCGAGGACAAACCAAAAATTACTAAGGACTGACTGAGCTTTAAGCCTAATTACCAAGTTAATGGGCATGGACTTTGTAATTTTATTTTATTCAAAGTCTAATGTAGGACAATTGGTTTTCTGGAAAGTAACATCAGAGAAAAGACAGACATAAAACTTAGGCATGAAAACAATTCTATCAAATTACAAATACATCTATTACTTTAAGATATTGTAGAAGAAAGTACTGGATACCCAGAATGGGATATTCTTTTTAAACTCCTGTTTTCCATTTCTTTCAAGTCTCATACCTCCCTTCAATAGAGTGATTGCACTTGAAACTGAAGAGAGCTTCTTTGATCCACTTTAGATTCCTGTTTTCAAGTCAAAAAAGAAACCTCAGCAAAGGAAAAACTGCGAAAAGAGGAACCATGGGGAGAGAGGCGAAGAGAATAGCTTTAGAAACAGAAGGAGCATCTCTAAGCATCATTTAGAAGATTTGGGCGGAGATGCAATAAAGGAGAGAGGCAGCTAAACTAGAGATATGATTGTTTAATTCCCACCAACAAGCCTGGAATTATCAGCTGAGCTTTGACAAAATGATCTCTTGGAACAGTTATGCACACATCTTCATAAAAGATGGAAAATCCTTTCCCCACACTTCATCATCATAAGCAAAAGAGGAAACCTTCATCAGTGAAGGGATGTACACAGATGACAAGAAGCTAAGTGGCTGACAAAATATAATTGCTCACCCTGACTTTCACATTTTTAAAAATTAATTAGATACTCATATTAAAAAAATAAAAGCTTGGGGCTTCCCTGGCAGCGCAGCGGTTGAGAGTCTGCCTGCCGATGCAGGGGACGCGGGTTCGTGCCCCGGTCCGGGAAGATCCCACATGCCGCGGAGCGGCTGGGCCCGTGAGCCATGGCCGCTGAGCCTGCGCGTCCGGAGCCTGTGCTCCGCAACGGGAGAGGCCACAACACTGAGAAGCCCGTGTACTGCAACAAATAAATAAAAGTTTACTAAGTTGTTACTCTGGAAGTAATAAAATGCAGGCATAAAAGCCAATTCAACCATTTATCAAAAGACTATTATAAGAGAGGCACAGTTATGGTGGATGTGGGGATATAGCAACGAACAAAATAGATACAGTCCTGCCCAGATGATGTTCTGTAGCAGTAGAGATGTCCTATATATAATAATAATAGAAATAATAACATGAAGAAGGAGGAAAAGAAGGGAAAGGAAAAGTATAAAGCTACTGGAGAAAAAGGATTGTGGACAGTCTACTAGATATCTTAACACTTCCATTTGTCCAGTCCCAATCCAATATCGTCACAAATACATTCTAATTTTACACATTCTAAAAGCCTCACTACACTGTTAATATCAATTTTGTTAAAATGGTCAATTACTTTTTAACAAAATTTAAATAATAAGACAACGCATTTTTTTACCTATACATTTGCCATTATTCACATAAACAGATTAAGGTCTGCAGTTAGAAGAAAGCTTGCCAAACATCTGGCCTTATAATTGTGACATGATTCTGGATTATTTGGGTGGGACCAATGTAATGACAAGATTCTTGGGAGAAGATAAAGGTAGAAAAGAGGGATATAGTGAAGCATTATGGGGACCTGACAATGAAGACAGAAAGAGGCATAAGCCAAAGAACACGGGAAATTTCTAGAAGCAGGACCGGGAAAGACACACATTCTCCTCCAGAGTCTCCAGAAAGGAATGCAGCTCTGCTGCCACTGTGATTATAGCTCATTAGACTCACATTGGCCTTCTAACATTTTGAACTGTAAGATTAAAACTTTGAGTTGTTTTAAGCCATTAATTCTGTGGAAATGTGTTCCACCAGCCACAGCAAACTAATGCCCCCTCTGCCCTTACACTGGGAAACTCTGGGGCAGCCAACTAGGTCTTGTCGTCTTTATTTTCTGCTTCTCAGGGATAGCTATCCTTTGTTGCCTAAGGTCCAATGTGTTGCAGATGGCTGCTTTATTTATTTTATACATTAAAAAAAATATGTTCTAGGTTGTTCCAGGCAGAAGAGTAAATCCAGTCTCTATTACTCCATCTTGGCCAGAAGCATAATTCGTCAATATGTCTTAATGATAAAAAAATATTAGTGAACTCAAAGCTCTTTTCTTTCCAGTAGAGCAATTAACTTATAAAAGATTAATCAAGTTAGTTAACCTCATTTTACTTTCATGATTCTCCCCAAATGATATCGGCTGCAATATTCTAGATAATTTAAGGTGGATAACTTCGTTAGAAGAAATATTTGTCCCATAAAGTAGTGTTCAGTCATTACCTCCTGCATGAAGATGGGAAAAAATATGTTGCATCGCCCAATGCCAGTGGACGTCAACCAAGAGAGGCGAGGAAAAAGTAACGCTTGTCTCCCAGGAGAATGGCAACGAGCTAATTACCTAAATTAATTTGTGGAGATCTACAAAATCTGGCCTTTTTTTCAGAGAGCTGGGGAACCTGATTGAGTCAGAAGAGAGTCACTTTAGCCATGACTCTGAGACTGATGTCTGAATTGAAAATGCCTTTCTCTGTTACAAAGATAAACAGACCCAACAATAAACCAGTCACACTATTCCTCTAGCATGTTCTCTCCCTAAAAATCTACATATGTAGAGAGAGTACAGAGTTTTCTCTACCGACTTTAAGCAGAGAAGTGGGGCAAGGGGTGAGGGCGTAAGCACACAATTCACATATGTACAGGCCTCAGGCTCAAATAACCAAATATCTTGGACTCCAAGAAAAACAAATTGATCTCAGCAACCAGACAGCTCCAGTCTGTATCCCAAATACTTCCTCCCTGAATACTGCCAATGTTGGTTCCATGAACTTTATTTTTTTCCATGATTTACTTTCAGAAAAATTACCTATCTGCATTTTTTGCATTAATAAGGTCCTGTTTTCCACAAGCCTCAACTAAACATGCCACAAGGACGATCCCATGTGCCACAACTAAGACCTGGTGTAGCCAAGATAAATAAATATAAATTGGGTAATGTCTTCAACTAAATTTCAGCTAAACTGTCAGAGTTTACAACAGATTACCCCCTTTAATTAGACTTTGAAGACGTGTGTGCCTGTGATCTTATTTTTCCCTTTCAGGAGTCAGGCATACTGGCCGATGATATACTCACAGGGTGGCAGGAGAGGCTGGGGAGATGGGGAAAGCCAAATTGCATTTTCTCTGTTTTGTCATTCTTTACGAATTCAGGAGCCTAGGAACGGTGTCCCGAGGAGGGCGGGGGAGAAGCCTATTGCCCCACAGCAGAGATATGGCGATTCTTGATTTCCAGTCCTCGTCCCTGGAGCCCCTGCAGCCAGAGAAGTTCCCCACGCACTGGCTCTGACTGCAGCCCTGCATGGTGCACACCGGCTCCTGCGCTGAAACTGTGCCTTGTTTACTGTCTGCTGTGCAGAGGTTCCTGGAGGCACGGGGGGCTGCTGTCTTGTTAAAACCTAGGGTGTGGGGCTTCCCTGGTGTCGCAGTGGTTGAGAGTCCGCCTGCCGATGCAGGGGACACGGGTTCGTGCCCCAGTCCGGGAGGGACCGTGGAGCGGCTGGGCCCGTGAGCCATGGCTGCTGAGCCTGCACGTCCGGAGCCTGTGCTCCGCAACGGGAGAGGCCCGCGTACCGCAAAAAAAAAAAAAAAAACCCAAAAAACCTAAAGTGTGCATTGTTTTTCCTGTTCTCATTGGTGACAAGACAGACAAAGTTCCAGCCGGGTCACTGTGGAGGGCAGGGAATAAAAACACTAGCTGGGCAGACTCTCTCCTCAACCCCATCTCCTTGATGTGGCCCTGAACCTCCTCTGCCCCAACCTGCCATGACCTTCCCACGCGAGTCACTTTCTGTTTATCCCCCCAGGGTTTCTCCACGTGCCGTCTCGTTCCCTCTCACTTCCAGGGCGGCAGCTAGGGAAGCACAAGCCCCTTCCTTTCCGGCTCCCGAACCCACCACCCTCTCCGCATCCCCGTCCCGGACGTCCAATCAGCTCTCAGGTCTGACACCGGGACCACAGTCACCGTGTGTTACCTCCACCCCGCCCACCGTCCACACTGAAGCCAGAGGGATTGCTTGCAAAGATAAAATAAAATGTGACTAAATTAGCCACCCACTGAAAAGGAATTGTAATCCCAGCATGTCCACCCTTCCTGATCAGGGTGTTCACGACCTGGCCCTGCAGCCTCTGGAGCCCAAGAACCCTGCACTTTTCCCACCACTCTCTCTTCTTCCCCAATGATTGTCTTGCATTTCTCTAAATATCCTGTTCTCCATCGTGAACTGGGAAACTGATGTTTGTCTTCTCTCCCAGAGTGCTTTTTATCATTTTTCTTGAATTTTAGTTTATTTAAATCCAATCAGACCTCTTTTTTTTTTAATAGACACATAGTTGACTTACAATGTTGTGTTAGTTTCAGGTATACAGAAAAGTGATTCAGTTATATATATGTATATGTATATATACACACATGCCCCACACACATTTTATGTATATATTCTTTTTCAGATTCTTTTCCCTTCTAGGTTATTATAAAATACTGAGTATAGTTCTCTGTGCTATACAGTAGGTCCCTGTTGGTTATAGAACCCTCTCTTGTATGCTTCCAAAAACCTTTCCGTTTTAAAGTTTACATTTACTGTCACTCACCTTTGTTTCCACTCAGCAGAAAATCTGACTATTTTCACTCACTTTGTGTCTAGTACTTAGCATGTTATCTGTATATAGTAAATATTCCAGACATATTTTTAAGTGATGGAATACATACTAAAATTCAACTGTGTGTATCCTCAAATAAAGTATTGGGTTGGCCAAAAAGTTCATTCAGGTTTCTCTGTAACATCTTACAAAAAACGTGAACAAATTTTTGGCCAACCCAATACTTTAAATGATTCACAGATAGTGTTTCTTCCACATTGGTTCTGAAATACAGAGTTTGGGATATGCATTTCATCATACTGATCTTTCACTTGACCCTTCATTACACAGTCTGCCATTTGCTCTTTTGGACATATTTTTAAAGGCATCCTTCCTTCTTTCTTGGATGTAGGAAAACTAAAATTTGATTTCACATGGAAAATTATGTGACTTTTTATTTGTAGGAAACACAATATGTTTCCTTAATGACATATGAACATTTCTTCCCAGTGATGAAAGCATGATAACAGTACGAAAATTTTACTGTAAAAATATTTGTCGTGTCTGTAAATCATGTGTTGAGATGAGAGAGGCTGATTATGAGGACAATTCACCAGCATTGGAGATACAAAGAGAGACTAAATATATGTCAGTCTATGTAGCAGAAACAGAAGCCAACTCAAGGTCTCAGTTGACTGTTCCCATTAAGATTAAAAATGCTGCATATAGGGCTTCCCTGGTGGCGCAGTGGTTGAGAGTCCGCCTGCCGATGCAGGGGACGCGGGTTCCTGCCCCGGTCCGGGAAGATCCCACATGCCGCGGAGCGGCTGGGCCGGTGAGCCATGGCCGCTGAGCCTGCGCGTCCGGAGCCTGTGCTCCGCAACGGGAGAGGCCGCAACAGTGAGAGGCCCGCGTACCGCAAAAAGAAAAAAAAAAAATGCCGCATATATACTGCTCACAGTATTCCTATTGATACGTGTCCCTCAAGCTTTTGACTTAACTCTTTCCGATTCGTCTGATCCCATGTCAGTTCCACGCCCCACAGGAGCCTTTCCCGAGTGCCTGTTCATTGCGCTATATTGGATGCGGTGGTGCATATTGTCTGTACTAGTTGTTTAACGCTGAACAGATGCCACACCATGTTTCTTTTTTTTCTTTTATGAATATGCCCTACCTCACAAACTAATCATAAAATATGTGAGCTCAGAGACCAACACTTATTTTCCTTTGCCAGATACATACAATCCAGTCTGGAACACAGAGGATATCATTAGCCTAAAGAAACGAGAATACAAACTTTTTACATTTGACCAACTCGGACTTAAAATCCAACTCTGCCGCTTTGGTTGTATGAGCTTGAAAAAATTATTTAACCACCCTGACATAGCTTCTTTATCTATATACATCACCAGGTGAGACTAGAGAATAAAATATGTAAACCATTGCCATAGAATTAATGCTCAATAAATCACACCACCTTCCTTTCCGGAGTTGAATATATAGAGTGGAGGTGAAAAGTTCTTAAAAAGTAGACTTGTTCCCAAAGAGCAAAACCATGACATTTTCAGGCCCCTGTGTGCTATGATTCCTGACAAAACTTTTCTCACAGAAATCAATACTTATTAGGTTATATTGTATGTTCTAGTGATGCAAAAAAAAAAAAAAAAGTGTTACCTTCATAAAGTTGTTTTAAAAAAGGTATACTGCAAGAGTAGATTTTTTTCTTACATGAATTTGTGAAATTTACTTTCTTCTTTAGAGCATTTAATTGTCTGCAAAGAAAAGAAATGAGCCTTAGCCTTTCGGATATTCAGTGTAACCTTTCCTGCTTGAAAATGTCTTGAAAGGCACAGCCTCTTCTGCAGCAGGTGTGGTTTTAATGATGCTTTGATGCCATATGTCAAATCTCATCACTTGCTGTGAGGAGTGACATTTCTCTTGAAAGCCCCCAGAAATGGCAATGCAAGTTGTTGGCGGGCATCTCACACAATACAAACGGCTCCTGAAGCCAGCGCATTTCTTTTCAGCCTTCTGCAAGGTTGCACAGAAGCTGTAACCATTTCCACTACATTATCTTTAAGGAAGATAGTTTATATATTCACAGAACTTGGGTGGGATACCTTTTCCTAGCCATTACTTTACGAAACTGCTTTAAAACCTGGTCATTGCACTCATTCACTTTTTGAACGTTCATTCTACATATTTTTGTAAATTATCATGCGGGTTTATAAAATAGTAAAACATATAAACCTTAAACCATATTTAAGAAATTTAAGATTTCCCAATTATACCTTGTTTCTGTTACCAAAATACACATTTTCCACATTTTTACTTATCAAATCTTTGGAAATCATATTTTAAAATAGTTTAAAATTCTATCAAAGTTCCATGTTTAGTGGGTGACAGATAGAGGAAATATTTGAAAGAAATATTCTCTTTTTAGATTACTAATGCAACTTTACCGAAACATGTTGAAAGATCGTTTGAGTTCACTACTTTTCCACTTTGCTTGCCAAACTGGGTTGGAACCAGGAATCCTGGGAACGTTTTATGAATCAGAGTGCACAAGTGCCCAGCCAAGTACTTTCCTCCCAAATACTCTCAAGAAATCTCCTCAGAATGGCATCCCCCTTAATTGAGTTTCTCTGTTTATGGAAAGTTGTTGCCATTAAGAATTCACCTGACACAATGTGGCATGCTTTTAATCTCCAAAGCGGTCATTAGAGAATCCACGATCTTAGTGGGTTTCTTTTTAACAACTGTTGGATGAAATATTATTAAAAGAGGTTATAGAAAGCCATTCATTTATGCGGATTCAAAAAAATTTATTGTTTCACTTGTAAGAATCTATAATGAAGCAGAGTGTATTATTCAGTACACATTATACTTTAATTTCCTGTATTTCTTTATAAAAACCTTGAAATGTAGAAAATTTGCAAGTATACAGTGAATGCGGATATGGGGCACTACCTAACTTCTGCAAGAACCAGTTTGTGCAGTCCTGTTTATTGCATGTATACCTACCCAATCCTGTATCCATCTATTAATGCTTCTTACTTTTAAGATACTCATACTTTACCTCTCCATCCTGTATGTTATAAACTAGAGTTTCATTTATTTTTATGCTTAGTTAACACTTATGGAATTGGAATTCCTTGGGAATTCTCTAACTTCAATTTGTTTAATATATTTCCACTTAATATATTAACCTTGATCCCAAAATCCTCAAGTGAAAAATAGCAAATCAGATGCAACAATATATTCATTTTCCAAGAATAGTGCTACTTGTTGAATGTACTTCATCTCAGGCAGGTAAGGATAAGATGATATTAGGAAAACAAATGACAGTATTGTCGTTGGCATAGCTTCATGGCCATAGAAATGGTTAACTATTTCTATGCACCTTTGGAAGTACACTAAGAATCAAATTTGATTCTATCTGGCAAATATTAATCTTAGCATATTTTTCTTTCCCTCAGCCTCATGGGCTTAGAGAAAAGACAGATTCTGGGTCATTATATGACCCATCCTGTGACCTATGGCCAGGATGCCTGCCTCCCTGCTCCATGATTGGTAAGAGAAAAATACGAACACCCTATTTATGAACGTTAGGGAAAACAGTGACAGGGAGTGTTTTATCCTCTCCCAGCCTTTAACTTCATCCACGAGGCAAAAATAGACCAGAATCTCAGAAAATTTTTCTGCCAAAATCTCTTTTAAAAACTGAGGTTGATGGCTTCCCTGGTGGCGCAGTGGTTGAGAACCCGCCTGCCGATGCAGGGGACACGGGTTCGTGCCCCGGTCCAGGAAGATCCCACATGTCGCGGAGCAGCTGGGCCCGTGAGCCAGGCCCGCTGAGCCTGCGCGTCCGGAGCCTGTGCTCCGCAACGGGAGAGGCCACAACAGTGAGAGGCCCGCGTACCGCAAAAACAAACAAACAAACAAACAAAAACTGAGGTTGTGTGCCTATGTATTCCCTCCCTGCCCGCCCCCTTCCTTACATGTTCCTCACCCAACACACAGCACTCAAACCTTAAAGAGAGAAAAGTCTCTTTCCTTAAATACACAAACCCTCTCTCTCCCTCGCCCTCTCTCATCATTACTTAATTATTTTTGGTGCAGAATAAAAAAAGGAAAAGAAAACCAACATGGAGTTTGCGGACATCTATTTCATTCCTTTGTTTATCGCGGGAAAATAATTCGTAGAAAGTTCTGCAGCTCTTCCTGTGGCTACTTCTTAATAGATGCTTTGTTTTCTTTTCTCCATGTCCTAACTGCAGCCAGCGATCATGTACCGGCAGTCCTCCTCATAGACTATCTTCATCGGGTTTTGTGCTCTGTTTGGGTCATTGCTTTGTACCAGTAAACAGTCAAGCTTTCAAAAATCACCCGGCAGGGAAAAGGAGCAAAGAACAAGCCTGGTGTTCCCGGCAGGGTACAGAGCCACTGGCAGAAGGTGTGCCCTAAGGCAGAACCCAGAGGAAAGCAGACAGGAGCCACAGTCACCCTGGTCAAACCCTTTTGAATGAGCGAGCCCTATCAATAATTCAGGCTTACCGTCTTTTTTTAAAAAAATGCTTTCTTTGTCTTCTTTGAAAAATGTTTCTGGCATCCCTCTGAAAGGGAGGGGCACACATGCCCACTATATACTAAAAAGCAAACAAACAACACAGGGAAATGGCGGATTAAAGAGAATGCACTCTTCGTGAAGTAGAAGGAGGAAAAGAAACATCGCAAAAGTTTCATCTTGCCATTGAAATGAAATCAGAGATAAAACAAGAAAAAAATAAAACAACAACACCTCAGAGGAGAGTGAAATACAGACCCTTTTTTTAAATTTGAAAAGCCAGCGTAATTTTTACTTATCTTTTATGCATGCTTTAGGCCATAAATTGATATGGTTTTATCTATGACTTTAAACATTCGTGATTCAATTTTGAAGAAATTGAGTAGTATCTATAAAACGATACTTACTCACCACTATTCTATTTTTATAGCATCTTGATACCAAATCTAAAGTAAAACACTTTCTCCTTAATTCCCTAATTTTGGATGTCTCTGTGAGAAAGTGACATTTATTCCTGACATTGATTTGAAAAATAGGACTAAAGTCACAAAATGCATACCATAGAGCACAAAGGTCTAGATAACATAGTGCTATATAAGGGAAGGAAGCATTCGTGATTGGAAAAAAATGAAATAAACACCTTCCTGCACTGCCCACCAGCCCAGAGCGTGAGGGTCTTTGTTGTACTTCCTCACGCTCTCCTCTGCTCCAAAGACACCAAATTAATTGCAATTTTTTGGTTGGCCATGTGCTTGCTTCCTGAAGTGCCTTTGGACAGGAGTTTTGAGAGTGCGAGGAAACTAGACAAACACAGAGCCTTGAACCACAACATGAAGAGGAAACAGAATGTCTGACCCTCTTACAACATGCATGGTCAGAAGAGATTTAGCATATTATTGTTGTTATTTTAGCTTAAACCTCAATTTTACAGTTTATTATCCTGATAAAAATTTCATCCTGGTAGGAAAGGTATACTGTGGGAAAAGAAAGAGAAAATGGGAGTCACACAGAATTTAGACACTGCTGGCAGAAAATGCATAGAAAGACAGCATGCATCCTACAGAAACAGAAGGGTCATCTGTCTTATAGAAATAGGTTAAGCAGTTAATCCCAACCATGAAACTGAAAGGTGAAACAAATGAAGCTGTAACAGAGACACTTGCTCTTTACCTAGAAAGCTATATATGTACCCTCCCCCTTCACTTCTAATGTATATTTCCTTTCATAGCCAGGTGGCCTCGAATTAACTTTTGTCCCTGTGGGTCTTTTACTCCATGTGTCTGATGTCTTTTTTCTCCCCATAGATAAGGTTCAGCCTCGTGATGGGAAAGTGTCAGACGCTTCCCTTTAGGAAGGAGAAAGGGAGTATATGAACCCTGAGCTAAATATTTATTCTGTTAACTCCAAATCGCCTTCCTCACCGGGTTAAGACCTTCCTCATCTTTCATTCAGATTATCATCTACAGCAGTCAGCATTCTATTTTCTTCTTCATCTAACTGTGTCATCTTCAAATCTGTACTTCGCACTGATGCAGAATAAGCCATCCATAACGAAAATATCATTCACCTGTTTATAAAAACTTCAATGAACCCAGATGCTATAGGGTACATTTTAAGATCCCTAATAGAAAAAACAGTTCTACTCTGGGCTATTCATAGCATGGTTCTTCAACAGGTGTCCTTTTAACTTTAATTTTAATTTACCTGATTATTAATGAGATTGAGTCCTTTGCCATTTAGACACTGTCTTTTTAATGTACTTTGTTGATGATTGCGTCCATTTATATTGAAAAGATTTTTTTTTTTACTAATTTTTAGGAAATCTTTATATACTCTGGGCAACAGCTTTAGTTACGTACATGAGTGTGTGTATATATATATATACACACATATATATATACACACACATATATGAATCACTTTGCTGTACAGCAGAAATTAACACAACATTGTAAATCAATTACACTTCAATAAAATAATTTTTTTAAAAATATATATATATATATTTATCTTTCCAAAGAATGGCTTGCTTTACCACTCTCTTGACCGTCTCTTTTAATGAACAAAAGTTCTTTATTTTAATGTGCTCCAAATGATCATTTATTTCCCTTGTACTAGTAATGGACAATTAAAAAAAATCTTACTCCGAGGACAAAAAGTTACTCTCCTTTGTTATTTTTTAGAGGTCTTTTACAATTTAAATCTATAGTCAGCTTGGAATTAAGGTTAGGTATGGTATGAAGGAAGCATCAGAAATTATATTTTTACAATTAATCAGAACCAGTTAATGAAAAGAGTGCTCTTTCCTCACTGTCCATGGAGCTGCACTTGTCAAGATTAAGTACGTGTGTGTGTGTGTGTGTGTGTGTGTGTGTGTGTCCTTGCAGTTTCTCCTGTGCTTCATTACTGCTCCTGTATCCTTGCATCAATATCATAGTCTGCAAGTTGCTCAGGTTCATCATCACTTTTGATATCTAGAAAAAAATGTCTTCCACTTGTTGTACTTCTTTAACTGTGTGACCTAATGTCGGTTCCTTTCACTGCCATGGAAACATTGCGCTCTGCTTGGGGGAAAATGACTTCCTGGGATTTATCTTTGGTGTTTGGTATAACACTAAATCTGTAGAGTATTTCTTGTGTGACAGTTGGTTCTTTAAATTAAACATGGAGCCTTCCAATCCATGAGCATAATACATTCCTCCACTTAGCTGTCTTTTTCTCCCTACACAACTGAGTCATTTTCTGAGAAGAAATCTTGTACATTTTTTAAGGTGTTTTTTCCTAGAAATTTGGTTTTTTATGGCGTTGTAAATGGTAAAATTGTATTTTCTCATTAGCTAATTCTAGTATAAAAATGTAAATGATTTCTATATAATAATTTCGCATCTGGGAACCTTGATCAGCTCACTTATTAACTAAGAGTTCATAGAATATTTTGAACTTTCCATATAATCAAATAAAATGCCTTCAAATAATTAACATTTTTTTGTCTTTCTGTTGTTAATTTTGTATTCTTTCTTTTGACTTACTTCACTCTCCAGAAACACCAGTAAATTTAAATACAAATAGTGAGCATCTTGTCAATAGTTCAATATTTGGCAAGTCATTTTCTGCAGTGTTTTGTACATAATATTTTGCAGATTCATGATTTCCACCTTTTTCACTGTTAGAATTTTAATACCATAAATTTTCTTGCAACTATCAAGATCATCATATGGTTTTCCTTTTTTTTGTTAATCTAGTGAATTACGTTGATTCCGAAACTTTAAAGAATTTTAAATATTTACAAAAGTAAAAATAACAGTTCAGTGTATCCCCATATATGTATCAGGTTCACCAATTAGCAACACGTAGCCAATGTTATTTTATGTATACTCCCCCCACCCCTTCCAGTGACTATTTTGAAGTACCACCCAATTCCAGTTTTACACCTGAATAAATTAATAGTAGTGAGATCTAATATTATACAAATCTGCTATTCAGTTTCCCTCAGTTTTCCCCAATATATTTCCTCCAATAAATATATACTTACTTATCTATGATGACTGATTCATTTGAATTGTAATCCAAACACAGCCCTTAGTCTATACCCACCCTCACATTTTTATTTTGCTTAATTTAGTTCATGAAGGCACTAGGATCAACTTTACACATTTTGGATTTTGCTGATTGCTTCCTCAGTGGTACTTTACATGTTTTTCTGACCCACATATTTATTGTAAAGTACGATTTATATCTGGAGTCTTGATCAGATTCAGTGTCTTAATTTGGCAAGAATAATTAGTGGTCGCTGTTTTTTAAGCCCTGATATAATACATTGTAAACACAGAATGTTGGGTTGTCCCTATTTTTTGATATGAAGATTAGCCAGTATTTTCAGGCATTTGGAGACTAACACATCCATTATAAAATTCACTCTCATTTTTTCTTTTATTACCCATTGATTTTAACAGACATTTGTGATCATTTCCTTGAAATATTATTTAGTTGGGCATTATAAAATAGTGAAGTTATAATTCTGACATTTTTCATTGACTATCTGGTAGGTCTGGGGTAAAGGTCACGCAGAAACGACAAAGTACTTTCCTTTGTGATTTTCAGATAGTGACTTCTTTTCATGGAATCTTCTAAAGCTGAACAATTTGTACTAATGCAAAAGTATGACCTCATGCATCATATATTGGCCATGTTTAAACAAATTGCAGGCATTTCTATTTTCGATGTTCTAATTACCCCAACTTTGTTCAGTGGCACCCTACAATGTATACAGGGCTATCTTCTTTCTTTCTTCTTTGAGGTCTCATCATATTTTTATTATGTTAAAATCTTAGTTATTATTAAATATTTTGTTTTATCTCATAACCAGCTGTTGTAGCAGCCAGAGAATCCAGATTCACTATCTAGTACTCATAGCCAATGAGGAAATTGAAATACCATTAGTACTATTGCTTATTCAATTAATTTGTTATCTTTACAATTCCCTGTCTTCGATTTAGTTTGAGTGTAATTATGTTCTTCCTCTATTTTCTTGAGATGGAATCTAAGATCATTAATGCTTAGCATTTCTCCTTTTATATGATTTTAAAGCTAAATATTTTCCTCTAGGGACTGCTTTAGCATCATCCTACAAATATAATATTTTATTATTTTTAAATTAACAAATATTCTAATTACCATTACATTTTCTTCTTTGGCTTATTACTTAAAGTGTGTTTTTAAAATTTCTAAACATTTAAGATTGTATTTTTATTATTAATTTCTAACTTACCTCTACTAGGGTCAGAGGATATTTTCTGTATAATTCAATCGTTTGAATTTTGTTGAAACTTGCTTCATGAGACCAGCATATTAACAGGTTTTCTTTATAACCCTTAGGTTCTCAAAAAGGGTCTGTATATTGTGCTGTTCTTTGTGGTGTTTTACGTATGTCAAAAATGTCATTTGAGTTGTTTCCCTGCTCTGTAATTCTTTTCATGTTCAGTCAGTTTTGAGAGAAGTATGCTTACATGTATGTAGATGATTTAGGATTTGACTCTCATTTTTATTTTATTATACTGAGTGGAAATGTTATTAATTTCATATAGATAGATAATGCTATTGTTTCCCTGTGAATTGAAATTATTATCATAATGAACTCGCTCTCTTATCATTAGTAATCCTACCTGCCATTAAATATTATTTGGTACTCGTAGAGTGATATCAGGTATATTCTGGTCCTTATATGCGTGTTAATTTTTTCCAGCCGTGGGCAAACTGTCCAAAAATTTATACGTTATGTGTCTCTTATAAGCAGCATTTGGTTTTTTTTTTATACTCAAGCCTGACAATCTTGCTTTTATTTCTAGAGCTATTCCAATGACATGTAATATAATTACTCAGATTTTTAAAAATTCCATGTTACTCTTTGCAATTATTCCAGATATGTTATTATCTTTTCTTTAACCTCCTGTCATGGCTTCCTTTATGATCTGACTGTGTGTTTTTTATTGTTCTATTTCCCTGGCATAGCTAAACATTTAAGATTGTTTTAATGGTCACCCAAGATTACAACATACTTCATTAATAGTCAAAGACTAATATAAAGTTTTACTTTTATCTGTCCCTGTCCAGTAAAAAGACTTTAGAACTCTTTATATATATTTACCTCTATGATAATAATACACATGCTGTTATAGCCATATATTATGTGAAATGGGTCTCTGAGAGAGGGCGTCTAGAATTTCCTTTAATATGAGAATGTTCTTGATGAATTATATACGTGTTATATCAGATTTTTATCAAAAAATATATATCAGACATCTCTATTTGTCCTCAGTAAGAGAGTTGCTCCAGGTTCCTATATATACTATTAATAGAAGTAAAGGTCTAACATGTCCTATTAATATAAATTTCTGAGTGAGTGAGTGAAATCACAAAATTCTCCAACTATCTCCAAATTCCTTCACTATCATTAAAATCAGTGTTTGTCAATTTTCCTTAAGAATGTCTTGGTAACCTCAAAATAACATACAAGATAATATATCCATTTGTCTCTGATAATTCAGATTCCTCTTGCGTGTTTTTTGTTACTTTCTTCCACTGGTCCTTCATAGATTACATTTAAAATGCTTAAGCTTTTGTATTGACACCTCTATTTCAGCTTCTGGCTAAATGCTCTCTGAGAAGCTTGAAAAGAAAACACTCTTCCTCCACTGTCATGTTTTCTTTTTTCTTTCCCTTTAGGAAAACATTGATTTACCACCCCAGCCTTCCTTATAGAAGCATGCTTCTGTTTTGGTCTACTTCCTTGTTGATATACGTGCTAGTGTCACCGAAAATTGCAGCACTTTTCTGGGAATAGCTGGCAGCTGCCAGAGCAGACAGCAGGGAGGCTGGCTGGAGTCTAGAATCTGTTTCCTAAAAATGCATTAAAAGTAGGTATCACAGAACAAATGACAATTTTTCATCACAGGAAAATCCCAACTTCCTATCCAAATTAGTGAACACACTATATTTTGTTTCTGTCAGTAGAAAACATCCTGTGAGTAAATAAAATCTGTTGAATGTTAAATTTCTAAGTATAATTCTGATACGTCACCATGTGATAAGAATTTTAGCACAAAAAGGAGGCACAGATTTTGACTTCTTGTAACTATTCTTGGAATTCTCAAACCTTTTCTGTATTGTCATCAACAGCTCGCATCTATTAGTATCTACTTTAAGATATCCCAAAAGAAAAAGAATAATCCTTTAAGCATTACTGTAAACGTGGGTCTATTCTTAGGTAGTTGAACTCCCACTGCAAATTGCCTTTTAAAATATCACCTACTGTAACCTTCCATGTAAAGCTGTGTGCACTTTTCCACTGAAGTTCTCTTGAGAAATCACTTTTAGATCATTAAGGAAAAGTCAACATTCTAACCTGCGGTCACTATTTCATATAAATTCAGTTTATTCCCATTGTTCTAGACATATTTCCCAATAACCTCTTTTTTGATTTTTGTCATATATCAGTGTCTGATAACTTGCAGAACTTGCAAGAGCTGTAGCTTTTTTCCCTCAAAATCAATTCAGTTCAATTCAACTCGATATTTACTGAGTGCCTGCTTGAAAGCGTAAGTCAGCTCATGTCATTCCTCTGTTCAAAACACATCAATATTTCTCATTTCACTCAGAGACAACAACAGAACCATGATATGGGCCCACGAGACCCTCTGCTACGTGCCACCTTCCCTCTGTGCCCAGCCCCTCACTAACTATATCCCAGGGTAACTGAAATCCTTGCCATCATTCCAACATACAAGCCCCCCGCCTAAAGTCTGCAGTTTTTGATTCCTATTCCCTATATTTAATATCTGCATGACTAGCCTTCTTGCTTCTATCAAGCAATTTACCAGATATCACCTTCTAAGTAAGGCCAACCCTGAGCGTGGTGTATAGAAGTGCAACAAGGAAGACCCTCCCTCCTAGGCACTGGCAATATGTGAATGAAGGGAATAGCTCTGGATGGCTGCTTTCTCAGAACTCAGATAGGGAGGTGGGGTGACCTGGGTGGACAACAAAGAACAAGTATTGTAAAAAAGTAAATCTTACAGAATGTTAAAATGGGACTACTCAATGGAAATGAAATATAGAACAGGTGAGGGAGGATTCAGGGCCCTGGAAGCAGGCGCAGGGAGGGGACACAGGTTTCCATTTTAGATAATTGATTGGGGAATGAAACAACCGTATCATTTCTTTCATATTTATAATGTCAGTAGATAATTTGATACTATTAGTAACATGTTAAAGGTACAAGTTCTGCAATTCTATTTCAGTAAAAATGTGTCTCCATTAAATCACAATACTAAAAAAGCGTTCAGTTATGAATCATATTATGATGTGTACTCTTTATTAATTTTTCTTATTTTAACTCTATTGTATCATGTAATTCTTTGGAGAATTAAAACGTTTTATTTATTTTACTATTGAATTAAATTTTGAAGGGAAATACAGGGTTGCCTAAGGAATAGCGTAAGGGGAGAAGAAAAGGAAGAAGTTGTGCTAATTAGTTACCAAGAGATGCACAGCTGAATGCTTCAATGAGCACGGGACTAGTTTGGTCCGTTAAATGTAGTTTGAGATAAATAACATTCTGGACCTAGTCATATATTCTTATTTCTATATCTTACAATGTTTTAACCAGAATAAGCCGCCTCTTCTGAAGGACAACTCTGAAATACTTCCTGCTCCCTTGAATAGAACACCACTTACGAACCCCACCCTCCTCCAAATCTGCCTGATGGACTAGAAAAGACAATATTTGTGGAAATATCACAAATGAAAAAGAATATATGTGTTTCATGAAAGTCTTAAAACCTTTTGTAACATAAAAGAAAAGTATTGGCTCTGTCAAAATATTTGTGGAACCACAATTGCACTCAAATGTTAATTTGACACAAAGAAGAGAGTATAACTGCTAAGGGAGAAAAATGCTGACTTGGACAGCTATAAAATCCAACTAATTACCTACAGAGATTTTCAGCCAGGGAATACAGACGAATTTTCACCTTCAAGCCAGTACAATTGCGGATATGCTATTTTGATAAGCTTTACAGAGTTTTAAAATGGCTAATTGGAGGCATACTGGAATCTCCCCCAAGAATAGCCAAGGATAACTAAGGGGGCCACAAAAACAAAAGATTTTGCTTCACCAGATGCCAGGGTGCTCTAATCTACAATAATTAACACCGTGAGGAATTGGAACCAGGATAAACAAAGAGTCAAACGGAGCAAAAGACCTTAGAACAAGGCACACATGGGCACAGTCATGTTTTATGGTACAAAGCAATGTGGAAAGGAGGCCCTTTTCACTAAATGATGCTTGATCAGCTGCATGTCCATACTCAAAAGAAGGAGAAAAAGGAGAAATGGAAGAAAAGAATACTATATCATGCTCTCTATAAAAATTATTTCCAGATAGATCATCAATTTAACTATGAAAAATATAGCAATCATGGGTTCTTGGGGATAACATAGGAGAATTTGAGAAATAGGGGGAATTTCAAAGCATTAGAGATGTTTTAAGAATTAAATGACCAAACCTGTGCATGAGACCCTGGTAACAGTGCCTGGACACGCAACTGCTTCATCAAAGCTCAATACGGCCTCTGAGGCACTCACCGTATGGAGCCACACGGTCCATCCAAGAATGGACACTTTCATTCTCTCCAGGAAAAATGGGGACTGGGCTTTTGATTTCTGTACTTCAACAGTAACTGTTCCATTCTTTGATATTTTACCCCACACAAACCATCCATGCTTATTTAAAAGAAATAAATTTTCTGAAAGTTTTTAAAAGAAAATGAAAATCACTTGAAATCTCTCTTGAATTAATGGTCCCCTTTCACATCTATTGTTAATGCACATCTACAAGTGTACACATAGATAGATTGATAGATAGGAAGGAGATATAGATATCAAATGTAATTTCCAAATTATTTGTAACTATGCTACGGATCTATCCAGCAGAGACCTTCAATGCAGCTTAAAAGTCAGTTACGATATTTAACTTTGGTCTGATAGGTCCTCAGTTCTCCCACACCTCTAGTGAACACTTGGCTTCCCTTCAAGATTCAGCACCTGAAAGTCCACCAACCACACGCCTCATGCACCCACTTGAGTCCCCAAGTTCCCTCTGAGCAGAATGGGTCAAGGCCTCAGGTCTGGAGACAGTGAGACTGGCGGAGGCGCTGGCACCACAGTGAGCAGTGCCCAAGTAGCCCCATAAACTGGCACCACCACGGCTCAGTGTTCCCTGCAGTCACACATGATTGGGTGCCTCTGGACTCTAAGAAAGCTGGCAGGGAAAAGTGAAGCAAGTGAGTGGGTGCTACAGGTCCTTCTGGCAGGGTGGCCCCTCCTGTATTTGGAGGTTGCCATGGAAGCCAGAGAATTCTTCTCCCTATTAAATTCCATTCTCCATTGAAGACGTCTAGGCGGCTAACAGCTAGAGATAGCCCGCCAGACACAAGCATTCATATTAAATTAATGTGGACACTGTTCTCAGCCAGGCTGCAGTTAAACTACCTTATATTTGAGAACTAGGAAAGCAGGCTATCATGGTCTTTATCTTGCATATGAAGAAATAAAAGCGCACAAAGGTTACTCAAAGCTAGGGGCAGAGGTGCAGCTTGGCAAGAGAGTTTGCTCTGTCTCACATTTCACCATGTATGTGCTTAATGATTTATCCAGTTAAATGCAGATTTCCATTACTGTTTGTGAATAAGGTTGATAATGTACGTATTCAACGTAAAAGTTACATCAAAGGTCAAACTGTTTCAATACAATTGCTAGGTTAACAAAAGATGAGAGAAGCACCGCTGATTTTGAGGAAAATTTACTCTTGAATCATTAAAAGAGTGAGCACAGTTTCATGTATCAAATTGTATCCCAAGGCAGGGAAGCATTTAATTAGGGACATTTATCTCGAATAAATATGTAAACAATTTATTTTGAAAATCTACAAGTGATTTAGAGATTAGTAGAATGACTTGATGAATGATTTGCACTAACATTACTTGATAAGCAGTTTTGTCATAAAGTTCTTTTAATTTAATAAAAATGCATACATTTAATTTTGATATATTTACATAAATCTACATTCCTTTGTTTTTATATTTTGAACATCACTAGATGTATTCAGCTATTCCGCTATGATGGGTATTAATTTCATTCCATTTGCTACTATAAACACATGGTTCTTTAAGTACATGTGCTGATATTTATGTGGAAAAGATACAAAGTCTTTACTCATTTTAGTTGCTGTAATTTAAAGAATAAACCTCTTTTTCTTATGTGAAACTCCCCACCGTCATGCAGCACACAGGGGTAAAGGTCTTCTGAGTAACAAGTTGATCAGCAAGGTCAAGCAAAATCTGGACCAAATCTGACTCATGGAGAGAGAGAGCCATGAAGAATTCTTTTGTGACCTTAGCAGCGACAGAATATAACTGGCATGGAACTGGCAGAGCAAAAGCTGCTGGCAGTAGAAAGAGGTAATTTAGACATTTTCAAGAAGTTTATCTGTAACACTCTGTAAAAGGAATTAGCATGGTAGACTGAAACATGGAAATGAAGTAGTGAAGTGGAGAAACTCAGAGCGGATGTACAGAACTTGCAGAAAAGTGCTCATTTCAACCTGAATGATTGGGATCAATCTCAACACATTTAAGCTAAGAAACATTTTTTTAAAAACCCTAAGAAATATTTTGACAAAAATAAGTTGTAATGTGAGTAACGTGTAAAAGAAAAAAAAATCATTTAAGCAAATGTCGAACTTAAAAGCACAGCCCAGGAGGAAGTATATCCTGTCTGAAGGAAACTATTGTCCTTTTAGTTCATCAGACTACCTGAAAGCCATGAAACAGGTATTTGGGACATATGGGATCTAGTGACATGTTCTCAAAGCAACCTCTGATTTTATTTTGACTTAATTTGACTTCTTGCAGGAAGAGAGACAGAGCCGGTACATGAAGGTCCAGTAAATATTGAAAAGAGCAATACTTCTATGCTGAACACACATTTACACTTCAGTTTTTTAATTATTCCTATAATTATATGTGAATAACATAAGCCTGCACCATAAGCTACCCATACTGAAGACCTGTTATTAAGATGATCCAGCTGGGGAGCCATTACAGACCCATCATATAACCCCTTCCACATCAGCAGCATTCTTCAGGGATCAGGTTAAAACAAATGTCCTTTAAATTATTACAATTTCACGCATACACCCCGTAAAATTGAAAACATTTCCATATTTAACCTGACAAAGTATTATTGTTCTTCAATGCAGACATTAATTTGTGACTCTCCTGGAAACATTAATTAGGATGATACGTTTGATAAGGACCCAATACTCACGTAGTCAGACAATTAAAGAACTGTGCATAATGAGTTCATTCGGTATTTTCTGTCGTTGTTAAATAGTTACTATGTGATGAGAGGAATGCACAATAGGTATGAAATTGACAAGGTCCTTAAGCTCAAGTCTCAGACAGCGAATATACAAATGGACAACGGGCAGGTCGTACATGACAAACAGACCCGTGACCACAACTTCAGCAGCAACTAGCCTGGCAAACCAAACCACAACTTTGGCAGCACCTGTCCTGGAAAGACCAGGACTTGGTCAGGGTTTGATTAATGATGGCCAGCTTCCCTATTTTGAAACCCCCTTTCTTCCCCCTCCCTGCCTCCCCTGCTTCCAACTGACGACCAACCAGAGAAAGCAAAACATGCGCCCCAGATCAGTCACCCAGGATACCCTGCATCTAGTTAGCTGCCTCCAACTTCCCTTCCCCCATGTCCAGATCTTCCAATCAGAGAACCTGATCAGGTCATCAAAGATGTGACGGCATGGGTCTATTTCAGAAGCGTCATGCCCCTCTTCTGTGCTTCCACGAGCGTCTGAATTTCTATTTCAAATGTGATTCCTGGTCCAGACTTCATGTTTCTCAAGGACAAGGAACTTGCCTTACTTATTTCTGAATTCTCAATACCTGTCTCCAAGTATGGCCTCACACATATTTACTAAAAAAAGTTGAAATGAACTGAAGAGCCGGACAGAAGGAAGGAGATCAGATGAGAAATAAGTTTTGTAAATATTTTAATAACAAATTCCAGTGGCTCAGAGGCTCTCTCTAGATAATGAGGCTTAAAGGTTTCCTCTAAAATAGAAAACAAAATAAATCAGAATTTTAGAGAAAATTAATTCATTAATAACTTGGCGAGAGAAGAGACTAAAAAGTGGGAGGAGGCTAGGAGAAAGATAACCATCCTCCAGGTGTGAAATAAGGAAGGCACTGGTAAGAGAAAGGGAAACAGTTTCTGTGAGGTTTCCATGGAAGAACCAACAGAAATGAAAACACATCGCTTTGCAAAATGCAAGGAGATTATTTGTTGAAAAGAATTCATAGAGTTTTTGTATAACTCAGGCAACTTTATCTCTTGATTCTCTAGGGAAAATTTAAAACTCCATTTGCTTTAGGGGACCCAGTTCATAGTCCCTTGAAGATGCCTTTCAAATGCAATATTTGAGATATACTAAATTTTCCAGTTTTAAATTTGGAAGTTTAATGGGAAAAGTGGGGTTGAAGAAACCAAATACGTATAATTTTCACAAGTGGCAAAAGCTTGTAACTTCTACATATTAGCTAAGCTTGAAAAGGAGAAGGTGAAAACCTAGAAGAAGTGTCACTGCTATACCTTTATATCCTAAGGCAGAGAGAGGTTAGATATTAGGGACCTTTGAGATCCAATTCTTGCCACTTTATAAATTCTCTATGTTTCATTGCTATATTGACAAATGTGGTAAAGAATAAAACACTTACATCCACAATACTGTTTGTTTAATAGAGCCAGTGCCTCTACCCAGCACAGCTCAGGAGGAAAACAGTATCTTTTTAAGCAGGATATGATCTATGTATAGATATTTCTGCTGTTCTTATAACCTCTTTAAATTCTTCAGGGAAGAAGAAGCTAAGAATTCATTATCAGTGATAATTAATCCAAATAGGAGATGATTTAGCTACGTACAGGGAAAAATGCATTCAAGCAAAGCTCATGACCTGGGTAATTTAGAAAGTTACCTTTGATAAGATATAGCTGGTTGCTTTGGTTTCTATCAGCATAGAAAGAGGTTGATTGCAAACTTAAATTGTTACTGAACTGATTCTTTTGAAAGATTTAATATTGATTTAGCCTGAAGCAGCTGCTAGTCTGAACACTGTTTTATTAAAACAGAATGCTTCTCATGTCAGACCCAATAATTTTAATAAAAATTTTAGTCTCCCTAATCGTGTGTGTGTGTGCACATCTTTTTGAAAATTGGCAGTTCTATCAAATACAAAAGGGGCAAAAATATACTAGCAAAGTCCCTCCGGTCAGAATAACATCTTATTAAATAAGATGCATTAAATATCAATGATAAATTATATAAAATATATTTTTAAAAACCCAATTCATTTTATAAGATTTTTTTTCCAAGTTAAATTAAATGGCATAATATTTCATTCTAAGACTCTTACAGAAATAACTTCACGATTCTATATTAGACAGAAAAGGAGAAACAGAATTGGAGATATCTAGAAAGGAAATATTATGGACTTTAGCTGGTGATTTTATATACTGTATTATCCATATTATAATATGTCAAAGCACCAAGAAATAACAAACCTGGAAAGTGGGGTTTAAATGGTTAAAAAAAAATAAGTGCAGGCAGTCCTAAATGGTCAGTAGTTTCTAGTTCAAAAGATCCTTCAGTTGTTTAGTATTTAGATCACGTTTTCATCCAGACATATTTTTTACAAATGGTAGAGATATTTCCAGGCCAGTCCATTTAACCTATAATGTAGTTTAAAAGCATGAATTTTATTAGTCTGACTTTGGACCCTGGAAGCAGGTGGCATATAAAAGAGTACAGCACAGGGAGACACAAAAGCAATAGAGAAGCTTCCTTTCTCTTTCACTTAATTTGATTTTTTCTTCCTGTTCATAGTACGGGCCTAAAGTCACATTTCGATTCACACTTTTTTGTTACTTTCTCTTTTCTAGATTCCTTACAGTATTTATAAAAGTGTCATCCTCAACAGCATATTATAGCAACATGGTCAGGTTTCCCACACCATTCAATGGTACCCAAGTACAAAGTTAATTACGGTACGTAGTGTATCCTTAAGGCATCGGGAAGGAAGGGAAGAGAGAAACAAAAGTATATAACATTCACTGAAGAGCTACCAGCAGTGCTAAGAACATATGTAACTTCCCCCAAATCCTCAAATACAGGTAACGTTTTTCTAGGTTTACTGAAACTGTTCGAATGTTCAGTAACTTTTTTGTGATGAAAGATGTTAGAAACGAGAAAGGAAATTGAGTCTTATGACATTGAGTCTTATGACTCAAGACTCAATGTTTCTTTAACTGTAAATACATAGTTACAAATATAGGAATACATATATGGGTGCATGCACGCACGTGTATGTGATATGTGATCCGCTTTCAGTGTTAGAGGAAGACGAGGCAGAGGTGACTGTCTGTATGGGGCAATTTTAGTCACATCCTGCCTTTCGAAAGCACGAAGTCCCAGTTATGTACCTCACACAGTTCCCAAAAGGAAACCTGTCAATCCGGGTTAGAAAGCTCATTATAGAAGTCGAAGTATGTGGCCATCTTTCTGGGGCAGCTGAGCAAAAGCTTGAAAAAGGGTGCCCCAGCTGGCTTCCAACAATCAACGCTGGAGCCTGTCACTGTGGTAGATGGCCTCTGTGCACTGGGAAACCTAACACATTTTATTCATGCACCTTCAAAGAGCATCAAGTACCAAAAAAGGCCCAGGGCACCTTTAGCTAGGGTTGTGTTTTCTGTGAAAGCAGTTTTATGTCCAGAAGATTCCACGGGGAACATGCACCACAGGCATCACATCCGGCCCAGAGCTTTATTTGCTTGTGTACAATGTGCCCTGTGCTCCCATCTCCCTCCCTGTTCTCCGCTCATGCTATTCAGGGAAGTGAAACCTCCCTTCTCCTATATAAGGGGTCAAAAAGAACCGATTTGACATCAGGAAACCCACGGTTTTATTCCACCTCTGCCACTATCCAGCGGTGGTGTCATGTATCAGACAACTTCCTTCATTTTCTGCCCTTGACATGCCTATGAAGTACGTCAGTCCTTGGAGTGAAATAGAATTGAGAGTCAGTTCTAAGAGCTGCAGCAGAAAATCTGTGAAGGATGCAGTGTTCCATGAGGAACTGGCTGATTGGCAGAATTCTACCAAGCTAGCTTTTCAGCCGGCCATCCTGTAACAACTTCCTCAAATATGTCCTGCCAGCCTCTATTCTAACGGAACACCACGAGCTTCAAGGTAAGGAGGTAGAGCCCACACTTGGGCAAATAATTCACTGAAAGTCAATCTGGCACCTGCTCTGTTACCTTTGTTTTCAAATCTACCTTTTACCTCATTACTTTATTTTCATGATGCTACATTTTGCTTAGACAAGAAATTCAAAAATTCAAATTAAATATGAAGATCAGTCTCCCTTCTACCCTAGACTCTAAAACCCTGAATTCCTATACTAAGATCTTATCCATCCAGTATTGTTTTTAATCTCCCTCTCTATCTTATAAGTACGTAAACATTGTTTTACATCTTGACTTCAAATAATAGCGATTCATAGCAATCTCACCATATCTGAATCGATAAGTTTATCTTATTCTTCTGAATGGCTGTGTTGTACTTCATTAGACTGATTTATCATAATTATCTACCTGCCAAAGCACGGAGAGAATTTTACGTTGTCTCCAATGATTTACTATGATTATGCCACAAGGACTCACGTACACATGCATCCATACATCAGCTGGGATAATGTCCACCAACAGAATTTCTGGATCAAAATTTAAGTGTATTTTCATTATTCCCTCCAAATGATGCCAGCTAGGACCTATGAAAAGTTTTCTCCCCGGGGTAAGATGTGGCACATTGCAGATAAATACGGTCACACAAGTCGGGTGAAGGCAGTACAATCACTGGATCTGGTCAATGTATTTAAATCCCCCAGTTTTAATTCGGTGGTGAACAGACTTGCAGACATTTAAATCCCCTTCCCTGAGTCTCCACACCTGTTAAATAGATGCTTGTAAAAACACTTGTCTAGTAGGTTCTTTAATGACTGTTTAATGAGGTCATCTTTGCCAAAAATGTTTAGAACACTGTCTAGTACATAATGAGCCCGCGATAAATGCTCACTGCTACCTTCACCGTATCATCATCACCACTCAGTATTCATCTGTACCCGCACCCCAACTGTCTGTCCACCTAACAGCTTTGTTTGAGTGATGAATGAACTCTTACATTGCCGAGTAATATTTTTCATTTAGAATCCGGATGCTGAGCAGGTTTTCTTTTAAGTGGTATATCCACGGTGTGCAAATCCTGAGGGCATATGGCTCCTAATTAGGCGAGATCATAATGGAGAATGACTGTTTAAGAGGTCAGTGAGCCCCCCTCTAGAGGTTACACTACTTCATAAACACAGCAAGTGACCAACTCCGTAAGACATGACTTAAGACTAAGCTAGGTATAGGAGGCGTACCACTAGCGACAGTATTTAACATGCTGGCACTGCTCCTTAGCTACACTTGTAGAATTGCCACGAAGATTCCATCACTGACAACAGAGTGAAATATTGATATAGTAATTAGTTTGCTGTGCCATATGTTCTGATTTTTGCACACAGTTATTATGCAGAACAGATTCCTGGGAAGATGAGTAGGAGAGCAGGAGTAACAGCGAGTTGCCAAGTTTTTGTTAGAAAGAACCAGAGCCTTCCCCAGTGTGACCCAAAGAGACGCAAGTTAATTTCCTACTGCACCTGTCACCTTGGATTTAGTGAGATAGATGTTGAAAGAATATATGGACCTGGCAGGGAAGAGGCGAGCGGAACAAGCTTTTCTCTTCCCTTTGCTTTCTCTCCTTCCTTTCCACCCTTATCCTCAGCTTGCTTGATAGTTTTGTGATTGATAATGAACACCAGCCGTCTACAACGAAGGGCCTTGCTTTTGTCCTCAGCAGTGATGTGAAAGCAGAGTCATAAATCATCCCTGTGTATGTTTTATAGCAATGATTCTGGTCTTTGTAAATATTTGAAGACATAATTATGCAATAGGTTGTCAAATATCTTGAATTACTGAAGTTGTTGCTTTTACAATGCCCTTCCTTCTAGAGCTCCTGGCTGACCTGAAGGCAATCAGGAACTGAAGAATTCCCTTCACCCCCACCCCCCGCCGGATTCTAATGCCTTGCCCAGGAGGAATAATATAGAAATTTAACCAAGAAATTAAGTAGCAGTTCAGCACAAGAAGGGAAATGGTATTTAAGGAAAGGGGGGACAAAACACTTTATTTTTGCTTTGGCAAGAACCTCATATATTAAAACTTGCTATACTGATCAGTATGAGGGACCCGTTTGAAGCATTATAATTTTTTTGTTGAAAACCAGATGACAGATTACACTCTCTGCAGGTTGACCCTTTTTCTCTAAGAAGTGTCGAATCGCAAGGAGGCGTCTTATCTGGAAACTGCAGCACCAGTGCCATTCCATTTATGACATAAAGTCACCCAGTGGCCCGCCCTCCTTCACAGGAGGTCCAGAACAAAACACTTGTCTTACGTTTATAAATATGTATGTGGGTTATTGTGTTTTCTAAATATATTTATACTATTAAATATTAATACGCGGTTACTATTACTAAGGATTTGTTCCTGAGCAAAGCTAAGCTCTTTTTGGAGGGTGGGCAGGAGTGTGGGTGTGGGTGGAGATGAAGGTGGAGGAGGTGAGGCCAGGCTGAGGGAGAGGGACCAGTACCTGGATTACAGCTGACTGCTGCTCTGGGGAGCCCCTTGGGATTCTTGAGTTTGCTTCTTTTACCCTTTTCCGCAGAGGCAGGGCTTCCTCTCAGAAAGCACGTATCTATGCTGCTGAAAATATAAGACAACCTCTGCCCTCCCCCGCCCCGCAGCGAATTAAAGAATATGCTGCCCAGAAAGAGCAGTTTTCTGCCACCTGGAGGCAAGCAGGGTTGAAGGAAAAGAGTAACCGAGACCCACTGTGTTTTAGTCTGTGGTTGGATGGAGATTTTTTTAATCTTTTTTTTTAAAATCAATTTACTCATCTTTTTCTTAGGTCTGCCATCTAGCTGCTTGGTGGTGGCTTCTTCAGCTGACAATGGGTACGATGAAACCGCTATGAATTAGTTTCTTATTGCTGCATAACCGTCACCACAAACTCAACAGCTTAAAACAACATACATTTCCTACTTAGCGGTCTGCATGGGTCAGGAATCTAAGCTGGCTTAGCTGGGCTCGCATCTCACTAAGGTGCGTCCAAGTCGCAGCCATGGCTGGGAGGATGAGGGGCTCAGCTGTGGTAGGATTCACGTCCAAGTTCCCTCAGGTTGTTGGCGGAAGTTATCTCCATGGGATGTAAGATACATGGCAGTTCACTTCTTCAAAACCAGAGAGGAAAAGAAAATAGGTCTGCTCACAACAGCAACTTACTTCCCTCCCATCACTTTACCCTATTCTATTGACGAGAAGCAAGTCACAGGTTCTACCCACACCTGAGAAGACAGTGTGAACACAGGGAGGCCATATTGAAGTCTGTACGCCTATAGAGTGACATACATGCCTACTAGGGTTGTGATGGAGAGCTGGACAGATGTCATATATGAAATAATTGTTCAGTATAAGATTATAAGGGAGCACAGGTGGTGGGAAAGAGGACTTTAATTCTCCCCTTGAAAAGAGAAGCATTTAATGATGAATGTTATCATTATTTAATGTAAACTACCTGAAGAAAGTGATAAATTGACTTGAAAATTCGGTAACAGCCTGATATTTGTATATCACACCTCAACCCATTCCTATGTTGAAGTTTTAACCCCCAACATGTTGCTATGTGAAGGTTGGGAAGTAATTAGGTTTAGATGAGGTCAGAAGAGTGGGGCCCCCAGCATGCAGTTAGTGTCCTTATAAGAAGAGGAAGACAGAGCAGGGCTCTCTTGCTCTCTGCCATGTGGAGATACATCAAGAAAGTTTCCTCCTCTGAGTCAAGAAAAGGGCTCTCACTAGGAAACAAATCTACCAGCACCTTGATTTAGGACTTCCCAGCCTCCAGAACTGTGAGAAATAAACATCTGTCTTTTAAGCCATCCAATCTACGGTATTTTGTTACGGCAGCCCGAGCTCACTAACACAGAGCCTGTGTTTTTTTCTTCTGTATTACCAAATTCGGGTTAAAAATCTCTTCACTGTTTGTATATAGATTGATGAACTGAATTTTAGCTATTACATAATATAAAGCAGTAGATCTGAACCATTTTCCCTAAAACTTTTTTAAAATTAAAAAAGGTAGTTATGCTTTATAGAGCAATTTATGTTCAATGCATTTTCCCTGCATATATCAAGAATGTGAAAGTAAATGAGGGACTTAATTTCCCTCCAGAAAGCCACATGCAGCGCTCTCTAAAAAGGCACGCGTGTGCTGCACAGGAAAATAGCTCCTCTGCACAGTCCTGTCAGCTGCAGATTGAAAAGGCAAAGAAGTGGAAAACAGTGCATGAGTAACTGGAATCACAGGAAAAGGAATCGAGGCAATAAGCCTCCTGTTCACTTTGTTATAAAGCAGAAACTAACACACCATTGTAAAGCAATTATGAACAGGATTTTCTGGTGCTTTTCACACAAGCCCAAGTGGGAATGGCTCCGAAAAAGCATTTCTTTTCAGGATATACAACTCAAGTGGAGTCGATAATTATTTGGGAAAACTAGCTTTAAGGGATGGTTTATGCATTAAAATGTAAAATAACAAGTGACTTATACTGCCAGTGAGTAGGCTTCAATGTGTGTGTCTATCCATTTATTTGTTTTCTCTACTTGAATGAAATGAATGCTGACTGCAAATCAAGCTGCATAAAAGGTTTAGAGGGCTGGATGGAAATGCACACGGCGTGGTTTATAAGATCAAGGTGCTAAGATCTATTTAGACATTCACATAAACATTGGTTTTGGCCTCACTTTCTGTCGGAAAGTGAGAGAGACAATCCACAGCAAACATGGAGGATAGGAGTTTGGGATATTTTCTGTGCATAGAACATCTTTTGCTTTCTTGATGATTTCCAAACCACTAGGGGACATTAATGGGCAAGGCTCTCATTTGTTCCCTTGGAAAATTACCTGTCATTGGGAGTGTTGGTCAGCCTGATGACTAAAGATCCCTGGGGAACAGAGCAAAAGTTTCACTCAAGAAAATATGGAAAGTATGCCTAGCACCGTTTTTACACAACAGGTGTCACAAACACACACTGTGCTAACATATGATTTTCATTGGCCTTGTTCTTCCTCTCTCCAAGATATTTTTTTTCCTTTATTATATGTAGCACAAACTTGCAAACTTGTCTAAAAACCACAGATATTCACTACATCTCAGGGAAAAAGGAAACTGATATTCCTTCGCCAGAGAAAGGAAGGTTACCTTCAAATCAGAGGTAGTGTGGTTAATAGGGAATGCCCTGAACAGAAACTCAGAAGATCTGCTTTCGAGTCCTGGCCCTGCCTCTTTCTGATGGAGGGGGTTTGCCTGTATCTGTCATTCTTAATTGTTATTGGTCAGAGTCCTTTCAGAATCTGATTACAAATATAGAAATTTTACTCAAAAGACCGTAAGTGTCAAAAATGGGTTGTACTTGTCAGAGTTTACAGATATAGTATCTTAAAAATCCCCTCACAGAAGTTTAGAGGATCCCAAAAGTTGAGGTTAAGAATTTAGATAACCTGGAATCTGCAAAACTTTCTCTGTTGTGGTCCCTGCAGCATGAATCCCTTCCCTTTGAAAACAGAACAATTTCAAACAAATGGAAGACAGAGAACCAGATCCTTGGTTTTAGCCATGGTTTGCCCCTTAGGTGAAAATATTTCTGGAGCTGGTGAGGTTTTAGACAGCATCCTTCTCCACAAGAGAACTCCCAAGATACGATCTGGCATTTAAGCACCCATGCCAATGTGTGGTTAGATGAACAGTGCCAAAAGAATGCCACTTATTTATCCCTCCCTGGAAACTAACAATCATTTTAACAACAAAAGCGTTTTCATGGTATCATGTTGTCAAAGAAAGAGCTTTTAGGCAAAGTAAAAATAGTTTTCACTGAATAATAATCTGAATAATTAAATAAGGGAAGTCATTTAAACTTTATGCTCAGTAAATTCTCAGAACTGTTAATGAGCTAAATGTCAGTCTTATTGGTTTGGCTTAAATTGAGAAAATACAAATAACGACTTCTTAAAAAAAAATCTGGGAAGGCTTAACGACCAGAGCCTCTTCAAATTTAATGGATCCAAACCAAAATAATTACAGTCCAAAATGTTTAATACATCGTCCAAAAAATGGGTGCAAGTAGAGTGAGATTATAAATGACAAATAAAACGTACTTTATAATAGTTGCCATATTGTATAACTGATAGTTTTCTTAATCAAATGATTTTTTCTCATAGCTTCCTTAATCAAGTACATTTTCTCTGACAGATGTTCAACATATTTATATCATTTTCCTAAGTATGAAATTATCTCTATATATAACTCCAAGCAAAATAAATTGATTCCTATAATTTTCGTGGGCATTTTAGCAGGAATGCAATCTCTAGATGACAAGTGACACCAGTCGATGCCCAAGCCTTTTCTGAAAGTCTTCCACATCATTATTCCTCATGATTGCCAGACAGCTGTCACAGTTGCTTTAAATGTGAGCGAACATCTTAATACGTTCAGACATTGAGTCTCTGGTGAATCATACCCTACCAATATTCTATCACTGGAAGAAAGAAAAACGGGAACATCGGAAAATTGAAATCTTCTCAAACCACAGGCCATTACTAAGCCTCTTAGTGCATTAAAATTTTAGATTTTTAAAATAATGGGCGCTCCTTTAATAGTCATTCCAATCAATTATTATATGGTAAAAACATAATTGTCCGGTATATGAAACTGATTTTTACTAATATTATATTACTGAATATAAAATACCAGTTGATGTTGAGACGTTTTTCCTACTATAATGAGATTATATCTTATATAAAAACTTCTCCATCTCCAATGTGGATGAGACAATAAAGGAACATTCCCTCGGTATAGAGCAGACTAGGGTTATGGTCAGATTCAAATTAATTCAAATTGGTAAACTAGTTTTACTTTGACTAAAGAGATGGATGCTAGCCTCTTGAAATGATTGGCACTCCTGGTGCCGACCAGATGTCGATTCCCCTTTCTTTCTGAGTAACAGCTTCCCAGTTTTATTTTGGGCAGCATTGTCTCTGGAAAAAATGCTTCCAGAATCACTTGTACCTAAGAAGAGGTTCTGGCTGCTAAAAAGTAACTGAAAGTCACAGAAGAGCTTCGAAAATCTTGCCAACATGTTTGTGTTTGTTTCTCTGTGTGTGTGTGTGTGTGTTTAATTTTTGCCTTTTCACCTTGAGATAGAGGATGAAAGTCACAAGCAGATTATAGAAACGTAAAAATATAGATGGATCCTGGGATGGTGATAACAGAGGCTGCTGAAGTTGATAAGCTGCTTTGAGGGAAAGTGGGAAAGACAGATTCCTTTTTGGCTGAGCCACTGTAGATGGTTTCTGTTATGTGTTGCAGTCTAAGCAAACACCAAGAGTTTCCCAGCAGATGCGGCAGTGCCCCAGAGCTTTTGGTTAAGGTTTGCTTTTTATCTCCACATTGAGTGCTTTGTGCCTCTGTGACTTCCCCAAACTGGACAGGCTCAGCCCATCTCTGCTACCTGAGCTTGAAGACACAGGCAGAACCTTGTTTTGTGCAGACTTCTTCAAGGAAGCCCACAAGATTGCTGAGATCCCAATGAGCCGACCAGACAGATCGCCACCTTATCCCAAGGGAGGTGTTGCCCAGGGTTAAGCTGGAAAAAACCCTGGACAGGAGGTGAGATCATAGCCTCCAGTGCCTGTGACTTGTATCCTGAACTGTATGTGCTGTTTACACATGTCCCACAATTTCATGAGAAACACGTTGAAACATCAATTCCTTCCGTGTTTTGAGAGGATAGCTAGACCTTTAATCACTTGTCTGCAGTCTGCATGGGAGCAGTTTTTCTCTGTCCTCCAGGAAAACTTTCCATCAAACATAGAGATTGAGCTCCAAACACAACATTTAGGGGGGCTTCACTATATTTGGGAAAATAGACAAGTTGTATAGTACTATGGAGGCGTGTTACCTTTTAGCTGAAATATAAGATTCATCATACTCTAGGGAAAAGAAAAGAATCATTTTTGTAATCTTGTAAGAGATAAATTCACCTTTCAGTAAACTTTTATTCTGCCTTCAACACAAATATTTAAGAATTATGTGTTTATATTTTGATTTTTAAAACCCTTGGCAAACCTATAATGATCAAAGATAGCTTAGTTTTTAAAAATAAAATATATAGATACGTATATAGCATACATATCTTTTATTCTTTTTAATTTTTATAGATTGCAAAATGTATAGGTAGAAATGGGGAAATAAAAATGTCTCTTAGGTACTGCAGATCATGGATTAGAGCCTGGTATTTATATATATATATACATATATAATTTATCATTAATCAATTCATTTATTAATATTTTATTATTAAAATAAAAAAATTAAGTTGGAAAATATGAACATTGAGTAGAAATCCATTTTTCCTATAGAAGTTTCTAACAGAATTCTTTCATTCATAAGTGTTAGCCATATATTCTTTATCTAATAGAGGGCATACTTTCTACTTCAGATACATCCATAGGCTAAACTTCATTTTCTCAAATTTTCCTCATTGTTTTTTGCTTTGTTCAAAACAGCTATCTGCACCTAACATGATGAATTTAAAGGGAGTTTAACATTTTCATCATAATCATACTTATTCATAGCTCATATTTCCAGAAAGTTACAAAATACATCAGTGGCATATTTCTTTTCTGTTTTTTCCTAAAGTGACAATGCCTTTCGAGGAATGCTTACCAAAATAGTAATAATAAGTCACTCCACATTATGACTTAGCATTTATAATAGTAGGCAAACTCTAAAAGCAACTGGATAAATAGTAGAAGTATGCTTTTTAGCTGTTGAAATAAGGTATGCAGTAGGGAAGGAAAGTTCAAAACACACAGCTTAACTGCTACCTAATGTTAAATACATTTTCTCAGGTGACTCTGAAGAATGCAGGGCCAAGTAAATTATTGTTTGCATCTGTAGTAATATCAATCCCCAGCTACATGAGAACATCCTTCTATGTTTAAATAAGTAGAAACAAGTACCAGTGGGAAGATTTTTAAAGTATGCATTGCTAATAAAATGGCTTCAGATAACTTTTCCCCCAGATAAGCTCTGCCATTTCTAAGATCAGAAATGAAGTTACCTGTGTTTATTATTCAGCAATGGAACCCATTATAAACGTACAAAAATGATTGTCTCTCTAGATTTATCTGTCAATAGCAAAGCAGGAATATAGTTTATTGTTTATTCTATGGACTGACGAACATCTACACAGAGCCCCCCAGATTGCTAATTTTCCTACACTGTGCACGGTCGACATCAAGCTTTCCATGATCCTTACATTTTTTTTTTTTTTTTTTTTTTTTTTTTTTTTTTTTTTTTTTATTACATTTTTTTCCAATGTGATTGACAGCTTTATAAGTTTCATACATCACAAAAGCCATAATTTCCAAGCAAAATTAACAGCTTTTAAAGCAGCAAACACAACCTTAAATGAAACAAATATATTCTTGAGATGAAAATTTAAGAACTAAAAAAGCTTTATTAATACAAAGTGTATCATTTCTTAAAAAATATACTGCTATGTATTCTCTGAGTAAATGAGAGGTTATTAATGTGGGACTCCCTTATCTGAAGCACAAATTTAGACTGATTTTTTTTTGTTGTTGGTAAAAGAAATGTTCATCAAGTGCTGTGTTTCAAAAATACCTCTGTACGTCGACATTTCCGGTACTTATATTTAACATAACACATCACAGACATTTGGAAAGTAAACATATTGGTAATTAATAAAAGTATTGTTCATACATGCTCTGATGTTGTTAGAAAACTTGCCCAATGAAATATGTCAGTCTGGATGAATTAAATGCTACTTTCCGAAATCACCCTACTGTACGTAATAGTGAAGTGAAAACTAACTACAAAGGAGTTTTAGTTAAATTTTCATACAATTTATGATGTCAGAAAACAGAACCTCAAAGGCACAATTTAATCGTGCGGCAAGAGAATTTAAGACAGGGCACCGGTACGAAGTATAGGGTTGACATATGTTCACAGAGTCACCACCTCCATCCTCAATCAAATCCCACCGCAATCTCATTTGACACACCAGCACACACACACACACCAACACATACACACACTCATTCTCAAATGCACACAGTAGTTTTTCCCCCTTTGCATCATGTAACTGTTTTCCTTAATAGTGAAAACTACAAACGTCAATATATTAGTCACTTAAACTGCAATCTCAATTGACTGAATTACCATCCTCCTGGATACAGCAGCTCAGTGCTTATGATTTTCAAATACAAGTTGACTCTCCATTTAAACGAAGTCTCACCAATCACAGCGTGATTTTATAGAGTATAAAATATGACCTCTGTGAGGAATTCCCACTACGAAGGCTACTGATAGAGTCTCCCTAATTTTTAAGAGACAATTTGTTCATTTCCTCATATAACCAAATATGTGCTGGGCAGTGTGCTACGCCCCCAGGATGGAAAACTCAAAATGATAAGGATCCCGCTCTCAAGAAGCTCAGAAAAATGGGGGAGAAAGCACTAAAGAAAAACATTACTATTAGTTTCAAAGATGGACTTTATACAAGCTTCTCTGGGAATTTACAGAGAAGGTAAAGAGAATAAGTGCTCTACAAAGAGTAACAATATTACTGACTATGCAAGTTTTCTGAGAAATACATAAAATAATGTATTAACAAAATGCCTACTACATATTAGTAGTTTAGTACTCAGTTTTCTGAATTACAATTTGAAATGTGCTCATTTTTCCCTGCAGCTCCCTGGAGATAAATTTCCTGTTCAAGGTTGATTCCAATCTGAGCACCAGAATACATAGGTCTCTTATTTCAAACCTTCACAGAGGCTGAGCCTATTAAACTGAAAGGCCAAAAGGTTTTATTGCTAAAATTATATAAAGAATGAAGAGGTTACAAAAGAGCAGATTGTGAATTAGGAGCATTAGAGCCGAGTGAAAAGAAAGCATGAACCCCTCTTTTAGTAACATTTATGGAATAAATTCGTATGTAGATTCATATAAATACATCAACAAATAAAACGTAATGACCAACAAATCATAATTAATCAGAGATACTGTAAAACAAAGCTTAAAAAAATTAATAGTAATTATTTTCTGTTAACAATAATATAATTACACTGTCAAAATATATATGATGTATAATTGATATATATTACGTAATATATCTTAATATGTAATTTTATGTGTATGCTATAATATATAACTTTATATATTAATATATAATTCACATAACATATATATAAAGTTCACCATATGACTGGTATGTTCACGTATTCACTCATCCTAAAAATCTATGCAGTAGGTTTCATGATAATTTCTATTTAAATATGACAGATGGAGATGAGGAGAGGTAACTCCTACTGCCCAGCCTTCCACAGTCAGCATGGAAAGACTGTAGCATCTTTACCCAGGTGTCACGGGTCCCAAAGCCTGGACTTTATACCGTGTTATAAACTGAAGCAGTGAGAGACTGAACGAACTGTTCAACATCTATGGCAAAACAACTGATGGAAGTTGAACTTAGCAGGATCCAAAAAAGAAAAGTGATTTTCAAAGCTAAAGTGTTGAGCGTGAAAGGAGAATATTTTGTTAAAAGTTTCCATTCACAAAGATAAAACTGTTGTAAACCTTTATGATCCAAATACCATTTCATCAACACAGGTAGGTCTAAAACTATTGGAAATAACATGAGAAAATCTATAAACGCAATAGTAACGGGTGATTTAGCATAAAATGCCCCGTTATAAATGTTCATGCACACATGCACATACATACATACACACATGAATAGGTGCTCACAAACTGTGTATGCTTCAAAACAGGGTTTGTTTTTTTTTTTTTCAGAGAGAGAATATCACAACAAAGAGATAACAGATTTGGGTCCAGACAAGAGGGCATAATCCTTTTCTCGATGCTCACTCTAAGCACAGCTATAACCCCTGGAAATGATGCAGGAGGCGACCAAAAGAGGGCTCTGCACGGCGGTAAAGAGAATGCAAATCGCTTTAGGACCCAGAACAGAAGGAACACCACAGTGGCAGGCCATCCTACTTCCCCGCCCAACATCTGGGTTCTGGGTTCAACCTAGCCACAGAAGTCAGCCCTGGTAGGCTTATTCCTCCCCTGAATTGAGTCGCTAAGACATCAGGAGGGCCTGGCCCTGCAAACAAGGACAGCAACAGAGAACCCACAGCAACAAGTGGTGGAGGAAGCAGTCTATTCATCGACAGGGCTTGAGACCCCTGGCTCCCACCCAGAGACCACGAAGCAGACTGACCCACATCAAGCAGACTGGGCAGTCTCTTATGCCCTCCCCCACCCACGTGCTACAGTACAAAAAATGCAGAATTAATGTAGAAGCCATGAATTGTCTACTGTATATGTGCTAAAGGTTCTTTAAGATGTATCTTAATAATATGAGCTAATTGACAAATGGATTATCCATACTCCCATGTTCTACACATTCTCAAAATTTATTAATCACATGTATCTTATATAGGAAATTATAATATTTCCAAATGATAATTTTTTAAAATTTATTGTTTTAATTTTTATTTATTTATTCACTTATTTTTGGCTGCACTGGGTCCTCGTTGCTGCACGCAGGCTTTCTCTAGTTGTGGCAAGCAGGGGCTACTCTTTATTGCGGAGTGTGGGCTTCTCAATGCGGTGGCTTCTCTTGCTGCAGAGCACGGGCTCTAGGCACGCAGGCTTCAGTAGTTGCGGCATGTGGGCTCAGTAGTTGTGGCGCGTGGGCTTAGCTGTTCTGCGGCATGTGGAATCTTCCCGGACCAGGGCTCGAACCCGTGTCCCCTGCATTAGCAGGTGGATTCTTAACCACTGTGCCACCAGAGAAGTCCCCAAATGATTATGTTATTTAATAATCACTAATTATAGCAAAACAAATTCTAATAGCATGAAGTCAGTAGATAGATAGATGGATAGATAAATGATATAGACATATGCTTCTTTAAACTGAGGGAAGGAAACAAAGTATGTGTATGAAAACAGTATATTTTATTTTTGGCATATGTAAATGTAACATTTAGACAAAGGAACAGCTAAAGAAGAATTTTGTGTACTGAAAATGATTAAAGGTGATGTGAGAAGACACTTTTTAATGACAAACTGCTTTTACAATAAGGGAAACAGGGAAGAATTGGAAATCTTAGTATCTAACGAAAACTTACTTCAGGTTCATCCTAAATAATGCAGTCCAATTGTATATTTACTACTAAAGTAAAAAGCCATCTATCAGTCTAGTTTACCTTAGTTCTCTAAGGTGGGTCTTTATATCAGTATATTAATTGTACAATGATATGACTTAATTTATAATTAGATTCCTGTGCCTCCAAAGCCAAACAGGTGTTATTTCTATGGTGATGAGATATCCTGTATAATTTTTAGGTGCCTTATTGGTATGAATATATTTATAATTTTTTCTCTAGATAATACTTAGCTAGAGTGCTTATATATATATATATATCATTAGACTAATAGCTACCATATTTGCAATTATTTTCACTTTGCTACACTTATTTTTGTTAATTATATTTCTTGCTCTCTCCTTCTGGCTCCCCTGTTTTTAATTGAGCATTTTATACGAGCCAATGTCCTTTCCTTCCTTAGCATATCAAGTATACTTATTTAGAAACTTAGCTTTTAACACTAAAATAAGTAAAGGAGTGATAGATGCATGTAATAAAAATATCCTAGGGCTTCCCTGGTGGCGCAGTGGTTGAGAGTCCGCCTGCCGATGCAGGGGACACGGGTTCATGCCCCGGTCCAGGAAGATCCCACATGCCGCGGAGCAGCTGGGCCCGTGAGCCATGGCCGCTGAGCCTGTGCGTCCGGAGCCTGTGCTCCGCAATGGGAGAGGCCACAACAGTGAGAGGTCCGCGTACCGCAAAAAAAATTCTATATTCATGAAAATTATTTACCACAGGTCAACTATTTCCTTTTGGTGTCACAGGACATAGCATTTAATGCAGAGAAAAATAATGTCTGTACATTCCCTAAAGAGTAAATGATAAGTCCCATAAGCTTTCTGGATACTGAGTAGGAAGAATATTCTGGTCATATAATTATGCATTTTATTATTTTGAACAAACCTTACAAGTAATAAAATATATTATAAATACAGCTATTTTAAAGTCTATTTTGCCTAACAGAAAAAGTAAAATTCAACATATATAAAGTTCTTAAATATATAGTGAGTCTCTGGGAGTGAAATACTGTACTTGTGTCTCTTAATGTAAATTTCCTAAGTCTTCCAGTCATTTAATTCCGTCCTATTATTTTCAAATGTAGTTTCTGTTCATACTTGCCCACCTATATTTCAAAAGAATTATCACCACGTCTCATTTGAAGAATAAACAGGGGAACTTAGAAGCCCAAATAAGAGAAAAATAAGATACCTAAATGATTCCTACCTTAAAATATATCTAGGTCCATTGAAGAAAACGTTGAAATAGTTTATTAATTTCAGTTATTTTACATGTATTGTTGACTCACCCAATTTCATATAGGTCAGTGAGTAATCATAGAAGAATGCAGATTGAAAAAGTTAAACAATCAAAGTGGGAAGGGATGAAATTTGACTAAGACACAGCAGGGATGATGTTCACCGTAGGGTAAAGGAAACTTTCAAATATAACTTAAGGCAGTAGAAATGAACAAACTCCCCATATTCAATCTACCTGCTAACATTGTGAGGATAAAACATGTATCTTTACAAAATCTCATTAGTGAAAATTTCACCTTTTTCAAAAGGAGGAAAGACCACCTCATACCACCGTTGAGAGGATTAACTCAGAACGTGTATGTAAAGTGCCAAGTGTAGCTATAATGAATGAAGGCTGACAAAAGAGCAAATATATATATAAAATCCTATATGTTTTCTCATGCTCTGCCTGTGTCCTGCTGAGAAGGTCTTCAGAAAAATATACGAACAGAAGACAATATCAGAAAAAGGCGAAATTTGAATTACTGTGAGTTTGAGCACAAAAAATCACCGATGAGAGGCTTCATTGGCCCCTAAATAGAGGTGGGATTAAAAACAGCAAACAGCAGCACCGGAAGCAGTAAAAACAGCAACAACAGTCATAATAGTTTTTAGATGATGAAAGTTATAAATAATTTTTGGAGGCACACATCTATATGTGAATATGGACATTTTAGAGACAACACGATTTGATGTCTTTTTAAAATATTATATGGCTTTCAATTTAAAGACACAATATTTTTGAAAAACTATCCACTACTCCTTTTTATTTGTATATTCATATACTCACCATATTATGTTGCTCTCAGTTTTGTGGTTTCAGACTACTTCTATTTTTAGGACACAAATTGGAAATTTATGCCCTTAATACAAATTTCAAAATAAAAAAAGGCTTTAAATCATCTAGTCTCTGCTTCCCACACTATCACCGCCACTCAATTTTCACATCATCTTTCTTACAAAACAATTTTTCTCCTGTAAAAAGTATCAAACTGTGAGTCATGCTTTTCAATCTTGGATTTTCAAAAAGTACTTACTTCCTGTCACTTCAATCCCAGCCATGACTTTTCAGTGAAAATATTCTCTGGTTACAATGGCCAGGACAAAAAATAAACTCTCAAAAATATCAAAAAATAAAAAAATTTTTTAACTCTCGAAAAGGAAATTAATTTCTGAGAGCAACGTACCCATTGAGCATGATACTGTAGAATAAAAAGTATTTAAAACTTCAAGAAATAATTGTATCACGGAAAGAGGGGACACATAGTATGAATTTTTTCATACAAGGGTATATAACTAGGAATAATAGATAAGGCAATGACATTAAATGGTGCTGGGAAAACTGGACAGCTACATGTAAAAGAATGAAGTTAAAACACTTCCTAACACCATACACAAAAATATACTCAAAATGGTTTAGAGACCTAAATGCAAGGCCAGACACTATAAAACTCTTAGAGGAAAACATAGGCAGAACACTCTATAACATAAATCACAGCAAGATCCTTTTTGACCCACCTCCTAGAGAAATGGAAATAAAAACAAAAATAAACAAATGGGACCTAATGAAACTTCAGAGCTTTTTGCACAGCAAAGAAAACCATAAACAAGACCAAAAGACAACCCTCAGAATGGGAGAAAATATGAAAATATTTGCAGACGAAGCAACTGACAAAGGATTAATCTCCAAACTATACAAGCAGCTCATGCAGCTCAATATCAAAAAAACAAACAACCCAACCCAAAAATGGGCAGAAGATCTAAATAGACATTTCTCCAAAGAAGACATACAGATTGCCAACAAACACATGAAAGGATGCTCAACATCGCTAATCATTAGAGAAATGCAAATCAAAACTACAATGAGGTATCACCTCACACCAGTCAGAATGGCCATCATCAAAAAATCTAGAAACAATAAATGCTGGAGAGGGTGTGGAGAAAAGGGAACCCTCTTGCACTGCTGGTGAGAGTGTAAATTGATACAGCCACTATGGAGAACAGTATGGAGGTTCCTTAAAAAACCAAAAATAGAATTACCATATGGCCCAGCAATCCCACTACTGAGCATATACCCTGAGAAAACCATAATTCAAAAAGACACATGCACCCCAATGTTCATTGCAGCTCTATTTACAATAGCCAGGACATGGAAGCAACCTAAGTGCCCATCAACAGATGAATGGATAAAGAAGATGTGGCACATATATACAATGGAATATTACTCAGCCATAAAAAGAAATGAAATTGAGTTATTTGTAGTGAGGTGGATGGACCTGGAGTCTGTTATACAGAGTGAATAAATCAGAAAGAGAAAAACAAATACCATATGCTATCGCATATACAGGGAATCTATAAAAAAAAAGGTATTGATGAACCTAGTTGCAGGTTCATCAATGGACTTGGTGACATGGGGTGGAGGGGTGAAGCTGGAGCGAAGTGAGAGTAGCATCTACGCATATACACTACCAAATGTAAAATAATTGGCTGGTGGGAAGCAGCCGCATAGCACAGGGAGATCAGCTCGGTGCTCTGTGATGACCTAGAGGGGTGGGGTAGCGAGGATGGGAGGGAGGCTCAAGAGGGAGGGGATATGGGGACACGTGTATGCATATGGCTGATTCACTTTGGTGTACAACAGAAACTAACATGGTATTGTGAAACAATTATACTCCAGTAAAGGTCTATTAAAGAAAAAAGTATATTCATTAAAATAAAAAGAAAAAAATAATGAAATTGAATTATTTGTGGTGAGGTAGACGGACCTATAGTCTGTCATACAGAGTGAAGTAAGTCATAAAGAGAAAAACAAATACCCTATGCTAACACATATACATGGAACCTTAAAAAAAATGTTTCTGATGAACCTAGGGGCAGGACAGGAATAAAGACACCCGTAGAGAAAGTATTTGAGGACACAGGGAGGGGGAAGGGTAAGCTGGGACAAAGTGAGAGAGTGGCATGGACATATATACACTACCAAATGTAAAATAGCTAGTGGGAAGCAGCCGCATAGCACAGGGAGATCAGCTCGGTGCTTTGTGACCACCTAGAGGGGTGGGGTAGCGAGGATGGGAGGGAGGCTCAAGAGGGAGGGGATATGGGGACACGTGTATGCATATGGCTGATTCACTTTGGTGTACAACAGAAACTAACATGGTATTGTGAAACAATTATACTCCAGTAAAGGTCTATTAAAGAAAAAAGTATATTCATTAAAATAAAAAGAAAAAAATAATGAAATTGAATTATTTGTGGTGAGGTAGACGGACCTATAGTCTGTCATACAGAGTGAAGTAAGTCATAAAGAGAAAAACAAATACCCTATGCTAACACATATACATGGAACCTTAAAAAAAATGTTTCTGATGAACCTAGGGGCAGGACAGGAATAAAGACACCCGTAGAGAAAGTATTTGAGGACACAGGGAGGGGGAAGGGTAAGCTGGGACAAAGTGAGAGAGTGGCATGGACATATATACACTACCAAATGTAAAATAGCTAGTGGGAAGCAGCCGCATAGCACAGGGAGATCAGCTCGGTGCTTTGTGACCACCTAGAGGGGAGAATAGGGAGGGTAGGAGAGAGATGCAAGAGGGAAGGGATATGGGGATATATGTACACATACAGCTGATTCACTTTGTTATACAGCAGAAACTAACACAACATTTTAAAGCAATTATACTCCAATAAATGTTAATAAATAAATAGTATAAAGGGCATCAAGGTATTGTACTATATCATACAGAAACTCCATTAAATATTAAATTACAATTGAAATATTAAAGTAAATTATAGTAGAGTCTACAATTAATTATTATAATAGCCAGAGTTTGTAATTAATTCTGGGAAAATATAGCAAACTTTCTCATAACATTAATAAATTATTTCTAGTAAGATAATTAACTTTGTTACTAAAAATATATATAAATGTTAAAAAGCAATTCAACTTTTAGGAGAAAAACAAAATTTAGACAAAAATTAGTGAATTTTTTATCTATTAGTGACACAAATTTCAAACTATGAAATACTTAACTTGTAAAATCTTATCTAGTATTCAATTATACATCGAAGTAACATAAACTATTTTTCAAATACACAACAGGAATTCAAAGCCTTGATTTTTGAATACCTTTAGATATGACTAACGTTGTATCTCTAGATCCCCAATTTATACATTCCACAAAAATGGGAATTGTTTCTCTATGTTAAAATAGGAAAAAGCATCTTTTGCAAATTCAACTGTGCATCCATTTGTAGGCTGAAGTCATTTCCAGGTGTGTTTCTACCTCTGACACAGTTGGTGACAGTATATTGGTAGATTAAAATTTTTAAAAATACAGAACAAAGAATTCAATCTTTTGAAATATTTGTGTACGTGTCTTTGATTTATGCTCCTTTCAACGTACTTTGCTCCTGTGAGTAATATATCAATAATGGATACTCTTGAGACAAAGCTCACCACAGTGGTACAGTGATTACCTAGCATTAAATAAATGCTTTAGAGGAGAAAATGAATGGCTTTTCTATTGTGTGAAAGACAAGTTCCTGAATACATTGGCGAAAATCAAACCAAGTACACAATTCTATTTAATTCATAAAAAAAGTATGCTATACATGTAGAGAAGCAGCAGACCACCTTCCAATATGTGGCCTTAATTCAATGACAAATGTAATGTCCTGACTCTGTGGGCTGCAATAACTTTGGTTACTTTGTTGGCATTATTTTATTCAATAGTACTTAACATTTGCTGCCCTGAACGTTATCATGATAAATCAATGCTACGGATGATTTTTACCTTTAACAGTGTCCAGTAATGTTTGCTGACAGGACCTTGTCAACAATGCAGCTGTCATCTTGTTGAAGTGCTTTGTTAGCGAAAGCCTTAGATATAGAATAGTAACACCTGGTTCTATCAGTCTCACTACTAAAACCTAAGCAAGTATTTTCAGTAAATCTTCTTACTTCTCAGACTGACCATGTGAATAGTGCTTTATCTTCTCCAAATTTGGAAATATTAATATCATCCCATAAATGAAAATTTTGAAGCACACAGAAAATGAATACATTAGATAAATCTATCACTGACCTTCTGTAACGTGTTACAAACAACTGAAGAATATCATAACCTATGGTTTGACAATTTTCATTCAGAATATCAAAACTGAAAGGAGATATTGTTTACAATAAACTGAGAATCTGTTAATGATAGACTAAAATTAATGATATTTTAAGTCGAAGGACAGGAATCAATAATGCTTATCTAGAGATCAAGGTGGACTCAATTTTGATGTTTACATGTATTGTATGTTTCATGACCAAAAGGATAAACTATTGAAAGAGAAGAAATAACTTTATAGAGCTTCTGTATTATAAAAACCAATGTCTGTAAGATACAAAGAAGCACAGCAAAAGTACTTTCTTAGAAACCAAATGACTTTTGGGAATGTGGAAAAATTTAACACTTGAACTTTTAGACATTTTCTCAGTTCCTTCCATTTATGATTCTCTACTTATTCAAATAAAAATAATAAGACCTAGGTATAAAAAACCTTACAAATAAATAGGATAGTCTTCCAAATAGATGTGAAAGAATGTAGAATTTCTTTCTTCTGATTAGTACCAATAAAAATAAGGATGCAATAAATATCATATTTACCTATGGACCTGTTAAAGAGAAAAGGATGAAAGGAAGCCTAAGTGAACAGATTTCCAGAGAGAGAGCTTTATATATGAACAAGTGTCTTGGGATCAGATGCCTGTATGTGCAAGGCTGAGGAGAAGACCACCCAAGACTGGAGATTGGCCAATTAAGAACAGGCCAGCCACACTATGGACCACTGTTTGGATGGCAGGATGGACTGGAATTTGCAAGTTTCCTAAATGCATCTACAGTCTCCTCAGTTTGACAATTCCCTCTGCCATCACCATTCCCCCAAATACACACATACACACACACACACACACAATGGATGTGAGAAATACAAGTAAAGCAGTATGGAAATACAGGAAAGACTGTCTTATTCATTCTTTTGGTTCCTAGATCCTGAACCTGCAGTGGTTGAATCTAAATGTGAAAGCAGTCTTATCCTCTCTGAACACAAAATCTGATATAATCAAAGAGATCAGCCTTCAGCAAGAGATGCACCAGTCCTTGGTGCATTGGGCATTGGAAAACATAGGTAAACAATCTTATCAAAGAAATAGGCTGGTCCCACTCAGGATTGGTGAAATAAATAATCACCTCCTATTTTTATTGCCAAATACAGTAATTTAGGAAATAACTTCAATTCACTCAGAAGGAAGGAACAAAACAAAGCAACAATACAGCACAATATTCTATACAAAATATTATAAATACGTATACACATGCATAACATACATGTCACGTGTATTATGTATTATGTATGTATATTATATACATGTGTATACATATATACACATAATTGTAGTTTGTTTATTTCTGTATATAAAATACCAAAATGTACTGATTATATGCTAAATATACAATCTGCTTTAAAATGTGATACATTTAGGCTATCAAATTCTACAATAGCATAAAAATAATTACTTTCAGAATAAAATTAATATAAGTTACACAAGGTCTTTACATGAAAAACTGCTAAACACTGCTGAGAGATTTTAAAGACCTAGATAAAGAGATGTACTATAATCTATAAATTCATTGCAATTCCAATCAAAATACCAGGATATTTTTGACAAATTGACAAGTCAATTTTACATGTTATGTAGCAATGCAAAAATTCTAGAGTAGTCACCTGTCTTGGAAAAGGCCTAGCAGAATTATATCACGTGATTTTTTCTATTGTTGTTAAGAACACATAACATTAAATTTACTATCTAAAATCAGCTGTATGCACATTGTTGGGCAACAAACCTCGAACTCTGTCATTATGCAAGATGAAAACTCTGTATCCATCGACCAATAATTCCCCCCTTCCCCGCACACACAGCATTCTACTCTTGTTTCTAAGAGTTTGACTATTTTAGATATCTCATATAAGTGGGATCATAAAATATCTGTCTTTTGTGATTGGTTTATTTCAATTAGTCTAATGTCCTCAAGATTCATATGTAACATATGACAGGGTTCCCTTCTTTTCTGAGGCTGAATAAAATTCCATTGAATGTAACATACCACATTTTCCTTATCCACTCATCTACTGATGGTAGAATAAAGGAGAAATGCACACGATCATCTCAATAGATGCAGAATAAGTACAATGTGAAATTCTCAATGATTTCTATCTAAACAAGCAAGAAAATTAATATGATTTAACACTACTGGTATTTAACATTGTAGTAGAAGTTCTAGCCAATGTAATCAGGCAATAAAAAACAAACTAAAAACCAACCGGAAAGGAATATCCTCATTTATAGACAACATGATTGTGTACTTAGAAAAATGTGAAGAATCTAAAAAAGAAAAAAGCTGCTAGAAATAATAAGTGAATTTTGCAAGGATACAGCATTCAAAGTCAAAATGCAAAGCTCAGTTATATTTTTATCTTCTAAAACAAAACACTCAGAAAATGAAATTTTAAAATGATATTCCATTTTCAATAACATTAAAGTGTTAATAACATAAGGATCAATGGAGCAAATTAGATATTCCAAAAATCAACCCACATTTGTATGGTCATTAGATTTTTCACAGATAGTCCAAAGTAATTAAATGGGGAAATGTATTCTTTTAGTCAAATATTCCTGAACCAACAGTGTTTTCAAGGCAAACAAACAAAAACACTGACCTTACATTATACATGTAAACATGCACATAAAGTAACTTAAAATGGTTCACAGTACTAGTTGTAATAGCTAATCTATTAAACTTTACCTAACATTGGGCCAGGCAATGCTTTCTTATAAAGGACAAAAGAATACAACTGTAAGAGAAAAATGTTTACAATATGGTTCATAAAACTTTAAAGCAAACTTTTCTTTTTGATAACATAGTTAAGAAAAATTCATAAGCAAAAGACAGGCTTAATGTAAAATGTCAAAAGACTATCTAGTAGATATAAAGAACATTTACAATTAAGTAATAAAACAAATAACCCATAAAAGACAATGTCCAGAGTATTTGTGCATAAATCTTGGTGATGATTTTTTGGATCTGACACCAAGGCAAAGGCAACAAAAGCAAAAATAAACAAGTGGGACTACATCAAACTAAAAAGTTTCTGCACATCGAAGGAAACTATCAATAAAAAGTGAAAAGGCAATACTGGATAAGAGAAAATATTTGCCAATCATATACCTGATAAAGGGTTAATATCCGAAATCTAGAGACCTCATACAACTTAACAACAACGACAACAACAAAACCCTCACTATGGGATTAAACAATGAAGGATCTGAATAGACATTTTTCCAAAGAAGACATACATATGGCCAATAAGTACATGTAAGGGTGCTCGACATCACTAAACATCAAGGAAATGCAAATCAAAACCACAATGAGATACACCTCTGTCTGATAGAATGCTTATTATCAAAAAAACACAAGAAATAACAAGTATTGGCGAAGACGTGGAGAAAAAGGAACCCACGTGCATTGTTGGTGAGAAGGTACGTTGGTGTAGCCACTATGGAAAGCCCTGTGGAAGTATCTCAAAAAATGAAAACAGAACTACTGTATGATCCATCAATTCCATGTTTGGGTATTTGTCAAAAGAAAATGATAACACTGATTTGAATAGATGTATGCACCCATACGTTTATTGTAGCGTTGTTTACAATAGTCGATACATGGAAACAACCTACATGTCCATCTAGGGATGAATGGATAAAGAAAACATGTTATATACATACAAAGGAATATCATTCAGCCATAAAAAAAGAAGGCAACCTTGCCACTTGTAACAACATGAATAGACCCTGAGGGCACTCTGCTATGTAAAATAAGAGAAAATACCATATGATCTCATTTATATGTGGAATCTAAAAAACAACAACAACGACAAAAGATCTCATGGATAAAGAGAACAGAATGGTGGTTGCCTGAGGTGGCAGAGTAAAAGTGTGGGTGAAGGAAGTCAAAGGGTAAAAATTTCCAATATAAAATAAATTAAGTCATGGGGATGCAATATACACTGTGGTGACTATAGTTAAAACTTTATGGTATATTTGAAAGTACTTAGAAGAATGAATCTGAATGTTCTCGTAACAAGAAAAATGTTGGTAACTATATATGGTGATGGATTTTAACTGGACTAATTTTGGTGGTCGTTTTGCAATATATACAAATAGTCGATCATTACATTTTACACCTGAAGCTAATGTAATGTTATGTCAATTTTACTTCATTTGAAAAAAAAGGATTAAAAATATATATTTGAGTAAACACTCCAGAAATGCCAATAAGCATATATATGAACAGATGTTAAACACCATTAGTCACGTGATTTGTTCTCTGAGATATACAAACTAAAAACACAATGAGATATACTATTTACCTACTGGAATTGCTGAAGTTCAAAAGATTAACAATACCAAGTATTGGTAAGAATGCAGAGCTTGGGGCTGTCATATAGCACTGGGACGAAACGAGAATGGTACAGCCACTTTGGAAACAATACAGCAGTGCCATAAAGTTTAATATGCACTTACTATCTGACCCAGCGATTCCACTTTTAAGTTTTCACCCAAGAGAAAAGAAACTGTGTTCTCATATGAAGATGAGTAGGTAAACATCTATGGCAACATTGTTATACATTGCCACAAAGTGGGGGAAAAAAACCACAAATGCCCAACTGTCTAATGTATAAACTAGTGACAGTTTAGCCAACCATTCAGGTCCCCAATATATTCAGTAATATTTTACTCAGAAATACAAATCAGTGAAATGTTAATACATAGAGCAACACCATGCTAATGGGAAAAAGCTAAACATAAAACATCGTGTACAGTATGATTCAATTTATACTGAATCCTAGAAAAGGAAAATTTATAATAAAAGAAAGTAGATCAGCTGTGTCCTGGATCCAGGGGTACGAATAGTAGATTGATTGCAAAATGGAACTAAGAAACATTTTAGAATAAGAAAAATATATATATATCCTGATTATCATTATGGCTGGGTGATTCCGTACGATTATTAAAACTCAACAACCTATACTTTTAAATGAGTGTATTTTATTCAATACATATAACATCTTAGTAAAAAATGCATAAATTAATAAAAGAAATCCAGAGTACTGGTTCAAATCTCAAACGATCTGTTCTCTTTCCCAACTGGGATAGATCTCTTAATTGATTTGAGTGCAGAAGAGAGATAAACAAAGAACTAGCAAATCAGATTCTCTGTTGTGCCTCACCCACTAGAGAATAAATCTCCATCATTCATCTGACTTTGGAAATCATCAAAGGCTCAAACCAAGAAACAAAATTTCCATGAGCTCAGTAATTGATGATGGATAAGGGAACCAGTAAAATGGTATAATCAGTTCAAAGAGCATCATAGAATCTAGGGTATTAACAGAAGGACAAGATTGCTGGGTTTGATTGAAGAAAAAAAGAAGCTAATTGACGTCAACAGGGCTACAAGCCATAATTTCTGGAGTTACTTGTCCCTCTACACTGAAAATATTTGCATCACTACTGAAAAAGATATATGTAAGTTGAATTGTAATGTCACTAAACCTGGTATGCTTAATCAACAGTAAGTAGATAGGGAACGTACTAACTATACAATATCTTCTGGACGATCCTAGGATGGTCTTTCCCTTTGTATTATATTAACTGATATTCCCATTCAGTTACAAATATGCTGAGAGTCTGTTGTTTTAATTAAACAACAAAATAAAACAGAAAACCACAACAGTCTTTCACTCAAGCTTACAACTGCACCTATCGAAAGGCAACGTTATTGTCTGAAAATGTTTACCTTAGTCACACACTTTTCTGACCTCATAACAGAAAGCAAGTGAGTGTTTTAATAATTCTTTCCTGTTTAACAAATTTTTTAAATTCTTACATTTGAACATAATAATGAAACCTAAATTATACTTAATTATGTAATTTTACATATATATAAATTATATAGCTTATAAAATGATGTGAAATTGCATAAATTGTCAACCTGGAAATATGTGGATCTCAAGAAACAGTTTCTTTTTTGAATGTGTGATTTTAGTGTCTGTTGAAGTATCAACTAGTTTTAACTGTGTGTTTAATAAGAGAAAAGAAATTTGTTTCTTTTTCCAATTTTTTCCCTTTAGGCCATCTCTTTAATCTTAAGAAGTTTTAATTTTGGCTTTTTTTTTCCTACATTAAGCCAAACTATATTAGATGTCTATTCATAGAGAAGCTAGACTTTGCTGTAATTTTTGAGCCTTGGATTAGATCTCTTCCTCTCCGTGGAATAGGGAGCTTTTTAGTTATTTCCAGGTTTGGGGTGGTTTGAGTTGATGGATGCTATTTTACAAGTGGTTTCACTTTCTTTAAAATGAAAAATGTGGTGCAACCTTCTGAAATTGCCACAGAACCTCAGGCAGTTGTAATTCACCTGAATGAGAACAACAGCTTACCGTTTTCACTGTCTTGAGCTTCTATGCTGGTTGTTTACTGGATTTCGTCTCTCAATTACATCTGATGGTGCCTGTTCTTCCCTTTTGTGCCAACTCCCACTTATCTTTTACTCACTCCCTTTGAGACCACATCTTCCAGCATCTACTAGGAGAATGCCAAAACCCATGCAAAATGTATCTGTCTCCAGGTGTTCTAACAATGGGGCCAGAGAGGAGCTGAAGATGAACTACGTCAACCTTCCCTACTCCGTACCTCCCTTTAAATTGTGGCCTCAACGTAGTACTGTTTATGCACAGAATCATGTATGATTCTCTTAAGATGTTCATGAAAAACCTGTTCTCTCTCTTTAGAAAAGAGAGGTTCAAACAAGTTACCCTATTAAACAAATACTTGTAAAATAATACGAAATGCCAGGAACTTTTGTACGTGCTTAAGATATATTATTGAATAAAACAAAGTTCTGTTCTCCCATGGAACTTACCTTCTAGCAGGAAAAGGCAGATAACTAAGGTTCGAAAGGATACATCAGGCAATTATATATTATCTTAGAATATGGAAAGTATTGTAGAGGAGAAAAAGAAAAAAACAGATCTGAGTAAGGCTTCAGAGAGCAAAGATTTCTAAGTTTTTGTACTCCAGACTGGATAATCAGACAAATTAGATGTTTGCAAGCAATTTACTTCGGCAAATGATGCAAGAAACAGCAATGGGAAGGAAAGGAAGGGAGGAAATCCAACCCAACTGCCAGGAATCCTCTGAAAAGTCATGCGGAGTGTGTCTCAGCATTCTCTGCCCAAGGGATCAATTGAGGCAATGCTTAGACACCAGCTCCCATCACACACTGGAAAGGGAGGTTCCGTGAGATGTAATGTCCTACACTTGCAAGTCTGCAGTGCATCAGCGCAACTGAGATGTGTCCTGCTGGCATCTCATGAAGTGGAAGACAAACACCAGAGCGCATGTTACAGACACACGGTGCTGTCAGGATACAGCTGCGCAGAGTTGGTTGCCACGGCAATAGCTAGAGTAAGAGAAGGGGACGAGGCAATCTGAGGGCGTGGCCAATACACAAAGGCTTTCGTTAGGTAAGAGGGGAAGTTATATGAATGTATGGAGGAAGAACATTCCAATCAGAGACAAAAGGCTGTGCAAATGCTTTACAATTTTTGAGCACCTGCAGAGTCTAGGGAGGTTGAACGTGTGCGAATGAGTGGGTGACTTGTTGAACCTGAGAGCTGATAGGGCCAGATCACAGAGGGCTCTGTGAGGCTACTCTAAGAGTTTAGATTTTTATTCAGTGTGGAATAAAAAACCACTGAAGCCTTTTTCAGACAAAACATAACATGGATTTGACTTATTTAAAATTAAAATTGTATTTTGAAATAATATTCACATGCAGTTGTTAGTAATAATACAGAGATCTTGTCCACCCTTACCTAGTTCCTCAAATATTCATATTCTGTAAAAATTTAATAAAATATCACAACTGGGATAGTGTCCAGAATATTCACTGATCCTATTTCCCCATATTTCCCCAGTTTAATTACAGTCACTTATGTGTGTGCTTATCTGTGCATTTAGTTCTATACAATTTTATGACTTGTGTAGGTTTGTGTAACCAGGACCACAGTCGATATACAGAACAGTTCCATCAGCACAAGGCTTCCTTATACTGCCCTTTTATAACCAGACTAATCTTCCGTACTCCCCACCTGTCCCTCTCCCTAACTCACGGCAACCGCTACCTAATCTGTTCTACATTTCTTTAGCTTTCTCATTTCAAAAATGTTGTAGAAGTGGAATCACATATTCAGTAAACTGAGATGGCTTATTTCACTCAGTGTCGTTTTCTTGAGGTCCATCCAAGTTGTTGCACGCATACAGAGTCCGTTCTTTTTTACTGATAAGTAGCATTCCATACCCCGGCTGTATCCAGTTTGTTTAATCGTCCACCTGTTACAGGATATCTGGGTGGTTTCCAACTTGGACCTATTATGAATAGAGCTGCTTTTCATATTCATTTACAACTTTCTGTGTGAACATGAATTTTCATTTCTCTGTTATCGAGGCCCAAGAGTGCAATGGCTTAGACATATGGTTAAATGTATGTTTATTTTGTAAGAAGTGACCAAACTGCTTCCAAAGAGGCTCTACCACTTCACATTTCCATTGTCAATGTACGAGTGAAAGAGTTTCTCAGCAGCTTTTAGTGTTACGCATTTTTTAAAATTTTATCCATTCTGATAGGTGTATAGTAATATCCCATTGGTTTTTCAAAAACAAAAAAGGGTTATTGAGATATAATTCACACACCATAAAATTTGTTCAAGTATACAATTCAATGGCTTTTAGTATATTCACAGAGTTGCACAAAAACACCACACTCTGACTTTAGAGCATTTTAGCCAACCCTCAAAATGTCTTCATATCCATTAGCATTCATTCTGGTGGGTCCACTGAAAGAAGAGACTCTTTAGCTGGTCCTTACAAAGAGGCTTCCCTGGGCAGGTGCTTGGTCCCTGGCAGGAGCCTCTTCACTGGGGAAGCCCTGACACCTGGCATCTCTCAACATGGAGGGGATTCTTAGACCTAGTGGAGGAGAGCGTTTGCCAACAGGGCTGCCATATTCCCTCTCTTTGATCCTGGGGAGAAATGAACCTACCTATACTGCCTACGTTTGCTAGACTAACAGTCTGAAAATGCTAGACCTGGGTTGCCATCCACTGTTGGGGACTGGGTTGTAAGACACCTTGAAGTTAGAGGTTCTTCCTGTCTCTTTCAGCTTTTCACTTTTAACCTTCAGATGTTTCCTGCATCATGTCTAGGGTTCATAATTGCACTAGGGTGGAGAAGGGAGCAAAACAAGGCTATTCCACATTCTCTGTACCTGTAACTTACTTTTTAAAATGACCTCTATGGTTCCTATTTTAAATAAACACTTGGGGACACCGTTAGAAGTTGCAGAAGTTAGCATGCAATCGCACAAATGAAGGTAATTGCTGACAGTGGATTGGATGGTGGTGAGAGCAGAGATAGATACATGATAGAGATATGTGATCTGGCTATGGATAGGTCTTGAAACGAGAGCCAAAAAGATTGTCCAAATGATTTGAGTTGTGGTTTACGGAAAAAGTAAGGAATCAGGGATGACTCAAAGTTTATTTTTCCCCCTAAGCGAATAAAAGGTTAGAGTTGCCATTATCTGATAAACTAAACAGGTAGGGCATTAGTATAAAAGGTGTATCTGGAATTCAACTGTGGACATATTAGTAATAAGATGTATATTAGACATGCACATGGAAATATCAAGAAGGAAATGGAGATGAGTCCAAAGTACAGGAAGGGGATCTGGGTTGGTGATATAAATTTGGTAATTATGGATTTAAATGGTGTTTAAATCCATGATACTGGATAGAATCACCAAAGAGCCAATGGGTAGATGTTGGACGGATGCCGTGCTCTTCCCTTCACCATCTTCTTCCCACTTAATTCCCAGCCCGTATCTCTGAAAGCAACACTATCTTTCCCAAATGACTTCCTCCCAAAATCTAGTCTTTCTTATTCATAGTTACAAAATTCTCATGCCACAGCTTTAATTTTGCCAACCTAAAAGACATAATTAGCTGTCCTAAAAACAAAGAAATTTGCTATCAGTGATGGAAATGCCTCTCATAAATTTATTTAAAACTTTGAAAAAGATCCCCTGATTTTACATGATTCTCAGAGTTAACAGAAAGCTTATATTTTTACCTAGAACTCAGGATTCAAGTATGCTTTTTCCATTCTCTTCAGTGAAGGTTATAAGAGTAGAAAGAAAATAAAATATTACGCTTTCTCCATTATATAATAACGAGACAATTCAGATGTAGGAAAAATTAGTACTTTTTTGAGGTTGTATGTTTCTTAGAGAAGAAGAACAAGAACCCTTGATATTCCAAATTTCCACTCTATCATACAGTTCAGGAGCATCGATGCAAAGTCGTGCCGAGAAGCCCTGCTGCTATCAGCACACTCTGTTCCTGAAGAGAAACATGCTTGGGTCGTTGGAGAAAAGATCATGTTGCTGTTGTACTACTACTTCCTATTCTTCTAAGTACCAACGAACGCTGTAAGATCCTCGGTCATAGTTCCCACCTTCCAAGCTCTCATGGAGTAGGGCTGAATACCAATAAAATTCAACAGCAATATTTATAGATACAAGCTGTCAAACAGTATCAGTGCATTTATCTGAGGTTTGAATGGAGATTATTTTTAAAAACATGTCATTTCTGTGAAGTTAACATTGCACAGACTGTGGACATTCCACTCCCTCGTTCCATCTCAATACGTGGGTCATACTATCTTATTTCATCATGGGGTCAAGAGAAATGAGATCTCATTTTTAAATACGTTGGGCTTATTCTACGTTACACTCACCAACATCATCAAAACAAAACAAACAAAAGGGATGAAAATAAAATCTAATTCAACTGGAATGAAATAAACTTCAGTTAAAACATAATGATTTGAACACACATATTTATCACCTCTCCTTGTGAAAACACCATTAAGATGTTTCAAAAAGGAATATAAAAGTTCACAAAGGCCGAGGAAACACATTAATGAAAGATTAAAATATTCTGGCAAAAGGATAATTAGACATTGGGTAAAACTGAATAGTTAGTATCTGCCAAAAGGGATACCAGTAATAAGCAAATACATTTTCACAGCCAAAGGCTAGAAATGGGTAAGGAGCTAGTTGAATGAGAAAAAAGAAAGAAGGAAGGAAGGAGGGAAAGGAGAGAAGGAAAGAGAGAAAGGGAGGAAGGAAAACAAAAGAGAAAAGATATTTTCTTATGAACACTTTCCCCTCTTATATCATTCATCAACAGAGAGCCAGAAAAGCTGTTAAATACGATTTGAATAAGGACTTCACATACTAACAATTCAGAAGTTTTTATTAGTGCTGCTTTATTAACAATACCCTTTAGAGTATTATAAAAATTAATCAGCTTTAAATGAAAGTATTAGTACAACTTCGCCTCCTATAACAGTATATACTGTTTTATTTTACTCTGAAATATCATATAGATATTGTCTAAAATAATAACTGGTATACAGAGAATAAATGCCTGAGCACAACTCTGATTAGACTTTTGCTTCCTAGTATAAAAGGCTTAATTAACACTCTTTAAAGATTACTGTAGGGGCATTACATTTTGAAATATTTCTTTAAATGACTGATTTATAGACACTGGTTGGGAGCTGAAACACACCTACCTGAGGAGGGGCAACTCACTTAAGCATCTGGCCATCTAATTCTATTCTAGTTTTAGGACTTTTAATCCCACTCTAATAGTACAAATGGGAATTTGGATGAACTGCCTTGATGTAAGATCTTTCTGTATCTGGACAGAGAAATGAATAGATCCTCTACCTGAGAAACGTGAGAACGGCTCACTGTGAGAGATATAAAATCTTCTACAGAGCGTGTTCTATCAGATTAAATTCTACTGTATCAGGGAAAATATTAATCCGGCCATACTAGGGATATATATTTCTACTAACAGTTCTCACACCTGAAGACAAACATTTTTCTAACGATTAAATATTCTAGCTGTTATTTAATAAGGGATCCAATGGCATGGTTTCTGCTACATCACTGCTCTTTGGAAGGTACTTTCATAATCTTCTATTTTATTAAGAAATAAAACATTGCTGACAGATTGTTTTGTATACATGGTATTTCAGGACCAAGACTGTAGGTAGAATTTGATTTGCTACTTCTTCCGTTTTATCTTGCGTAAATAATCCATAGAAAGTGAACAAATACCCTAAAATATATTTGAAAGAGCCCTGAAATAGCAGAAGCTTTAGGATTTAATCTAGTCATAAAAAATTGTTAACTGTAGAAACTTGATCAAAGAGAAATAACATTTTTGAAATATCTTTTACATGCTAGCCACTGTGCTCATAGACTGTATACCTGAAAGTACAATTCTTAGGATCACATGTTATTTTGATGTGACCTTACATTGCAGAAGAGAAAACGTGTTAGTGAAACTACTTGACACAATCTAAGGAAATATAACTATTTCCCCAGTTTTTAATTTGCAAATAGCAGACATCATTCAGGGAATTTCTGTAAAGCCAGATGTAGATTTTAAAGATGTGTAAAAATTTTCTCAAAAAGCAAAATATAAATACTTTTTGGTATTTATACTAAAATAACAAACAACGACAACAACAAGAAAAAGACAAGAAAGAATGTATCCAAATTGAAACGTAAAAGAAAGGGTTGATTTTACTATGAGTTAAGAAGCTATTTTCTATGCTGATGAAACGGATTCAATCGAGTCAAAACAATCTGATTTTGCGAACAGTCCCTCCCCCTTGGGTACTTGGGCAGGGAACCCCTGCCCTGAGCTCCACGCCTTGAAGAACACCACATATTACAAACACATGTACACAAAAGGGATGCAAGATCACATGAGCACATCTCTTCCTCAGAAGCAGGTTAGATTCCAATTGGAAGAGTCCTTAGATGGGATTACAATACATTCAGAAGGCAGAATATGTGGGTAAATACGTGACTAGGTTAAAAACCTGTGCAGGGTGGTTTCTGATTGTTTCAGTTTTTTTTTTTTTTCCAAATGAAATAACACTTAGTAAATGAAGTAACAAATAATGAACGAAATACCGATTATTCTTTTGAGAGCTTTCTTAACAAGTTAACTAAAATTTGCTGCAAATCTTCATGTTTTATTAGGATAATCACTTAAGCATAGCGAAGAATGACTGAAAAGTTGCATTTGTTTCTAGAAAAAGCAGAACCAGAGAATATAGTACCAGACCGATAGGTACTTGCTGAAAGGATATGACTAGGAGAACCTCTTTCTTGTGACACACCTTTCTAGCTGGCACTTCTCAGGTGATACTCAACCTTATTTCTTATTCACTGATATAAAGATAATTAAACTTCATTTAAAAGGTGAATACTGAAAGAAAGGACATGGAACTATCATGCAGCCAGCCTAAATTAGTTTGACAACATTACCAAATTAGTTGTGCACTAATGAGATGGCATTATGGGAGCAAGAGAGACTTCAAAGAGTCATTTATAATAAACCTCTAAAAAGAGATCATCACCCTCATCACTACCATTAGCATCATCATTAGGGAAGAAGGAAGATGCGGAAAAAGGCTGGTTCACTGAAAGACTGCAAGAAGCAAAGCCTACTTTTCAAATGATAACATCCAACAGGCACTGCCATTTGAGAGAAGGACCCACTTATTTTATGTGTGAGGAGTTACACTGTTGGAGACTGTTTGAGCACGGTTAGTCGCTGTAATAATACAGCAGTTAACATTCAATCAATAATTACTTTTCTCCAGGTGCTATGTTAAAATCTTGATATGCTTTATCTCATTCCATTCTCATCGCAAAGTTTGCATTTGGTACTATTATAATGTCCATTTTACAGATGGGAATTAGAGAACTGGAATGTTTTTCCGAGGTTACACAGTTGAGGACACTGGGTTTAGTATAGTTAACTAATTAAGGCTAGGCAGCCTTACTTTTGCATCCTATGCTACCTAACCCTAGTCTGATCCTACTGTAACTTACAGAGAGAGAAACTAGAAGGAAAGTAAATAATAACTGGGCTTTTTGAAGTAGAAATTCTGAAAAAGATATACTTATCTATAAAATAAGGTGGATAAAATACTGAAGACAAACTTTGCCAACTTTATACTTTGCCTGGGACCCGGGATTGCACTGAATGCATTTCTCTACCCAGATACTTATACAAATAATCATAAGCCTAGTCAAAACCACTTGTGAACAAGTGTTAATTATGTTTATTAAAATTTACCCAGCTGTTGAAATTTTCTAATGCCTGAAGAAAATGAGAGCTATGTTGAATATACAACTGGGAACAATGAAAATGAAACTGACTCTTTTGGAGAATAATTACTTATGCTAATTTACTTGAACACAATAGGCTCTATCAGCAAACATTTTCATAGTAATGTTATTATTTGCCTTCTCTGAAATGCTTGTCTCATTATAGTGAAGTATAAAAGAGTCAGAATACATGAACTGAATTTAAAGATTAGCAGTTTTATGTCTGACCTAAAAAATGACAGGTTATATACCGTTCAAGGTGTATTTTAATTTATATAAAAAATCATGTACTTGAGATGCCTCTAAAACCATTCATTTCTCACATTCCAAAGAAGAATGTCAATAATGAATATGACATTCTTAATCATTAATATTCATAGGTATCTATTACATATATAACAATTTATATCAAATAAATGTTTCTAGTCCCTTAACTGGATGATACTAATAGCAAGACATAAGGTAATAAAGTGAGTGCCCTCAGAGAAAGAAAATACAGGAGATATTAAAAATATCAGAGGAATTCATTTTCATTTACAGGATACTTCGCAAATTTATCTTCTCATTTATGAATAAAATGGAACCTTTTGTTGACTGTGGAAATACATTATTTTATGTTAAATACTATTTCATTACTTAGCAAATATAATTTTCTGTATCAAATTTGCAGGTATCATAACGCTCAAATATATATAATGTAAACGAGATGACAGCCAAAAGAAAGATACTCTAAACCTTTAAATTAGTGTGAAAATAATCTTAAATCAAATATGATATAACATTTAACAGAGTCAAGTACAATGTGCTCATTTTCTCCCTCTTCACAATTTGTTCTAAGATTCTGAAATATCACCCACCCTACTGTACAGTCTCGATAACCTTACACGCCCCAGGTGAACTGGGCCTCCCGTCAGAGCTGATTATTTCAAGAATGGACTGAGAGCCATGTGGAGCTAACCAGAGACTAAATTAAAGGTTACACACACCAATCTGACTAGTTGCTGGTGAGCACTGGACCTGAAATGTCATCAGGACTTTGGGCCAGTTTTGGTCATTTTCACTGCAATACACTCCAGCCACTGCACACCTTCCAAGTATAGCAAGCCACATGAGCCTTCAGAGAGATGCTCATAAAATAATCAGACTCGAAAAACATAAGCAGAGAAGTAGCCATGTGAGAGCCACTGCCTAGAAATTCATCAGATCCTTTACCTACCTCTCACCATCACTGCCCTTTTAGATTCAGGCAGTAAGTGTGGGTTTCTATTATTTGCAGCTAACTTCACACAATTTAGGAAATCATTACTTAAAGACAACAAAAGTCCCAAATCAAGAATTTAATTTGATAGCTGTGAACAAAATCTGCAAGATTCAGGCAATGCATTTTGTGAGATAGCATTGAAAAACTTAGAGCAGTTCTAAGTTAAGCTACTAGAATCATAATTTAATATGCATAAAGAAAAATATTCTCCATCCCCAGAAGACCAAGCTAAGTAAGCCAAGAGTATATTTTATAAACTATTAAACAATGGTAAATGTATTTATATCTATTAAATTAGTATATTGGAAAATAAATAAAAATGATTAATAGATAGCAAGAAACATAAAATACATGAAACATATATGAAACATTTAATATAACAATAACATGGACAATGTAGCCCTACATATAATCCCTATGATTAGCAGAATCATTTTTAAAATGGAGTACATATAATTTTCAAAAACATATACATTTTTTCCACAACTGGCCTTGTGTTGGTTTATAGAGCAAGCCTCAATAAATTACAAAGGGTTGGTATCATTCAATGGATGCTCTCTGACATTGGTGAAAAAACAGGAAATCAATTAAAAAGCAGGGGGTAGGAGGAAGGATCTCCGACAATTTGGAAATGAAGTTATTTCCAAATAACCAACAGAACATAATAAAAAAGGAATCACAAGTAAAATTAGAAAAGATTTTAATCTGAATGTTAATGAAAATATATTAAAACCTGTTACATGCAGCTAAAGAGCTGCTTAGAGGGGAATTTATAGACATCATGAGAAAGTTTTAAAAGCAATGATTTCAAATTTCATTTCAGAAAGCACAAAAAAAGAACAGGAAAGCAACATCCAAACAATAAAGCAAAAGAAATCAATAAAATTAAAATCATAAAATAGAGAACAAAACACTAGCCAAGAATAGTTTTTGTATTAGCAGTTAACGTGAAAAACCCAAGCAATACTGTTTAAATTTAAAATAGAAAGAAAGCCAGGGGCACTCAGCTAGCTCAGTTGGAAAAGCATAAGAGTCTTTAAACAAAGAAACCCCCCCAAAAAAGGAGCATCACTACAGACACCAACAAAAATTATAACCAACCTTGAATCATCAAGTTTGAAAGTAAAAATGATGTGAATAAATGCCTTGAAAACCATAACATAACTTGACAATAGAATCCTAAATAATTCAGTATCTGTTAATGAAAGTAAATTGATTATTGAAACCTGTCCTACATTGAAAAGTTCAAGTCCAAACAACTTCATCAGTAAATTCTACTAAATATTTTTAAAAGTAACAACACCAATACCATACAAATATTTGAAGAGGAGAGCAAAAGAGGAAAACATTTTCCAACTCATTCTGTGTCACAGTTTTAAACTTAATATCAAGTTCTGACAAGGACATTTCAACAATAACAACAAAATGCAGATCCACCCTTGTTATAAATACAGATGGGAAAATCTTGACCAAAATATCAGCAAATCAAGTCCAGCAATACAGAAAATCGAACCCATCATGAGAAACTGGAGTGCAATGCAGCAACAGTAAAAGTAAAAAATTTAACATTTGAGAATCAACAGATATAATTCACCACGTTAACGCAAATAAATGAAAAAAAAATAATAACCTTACCTCAGTAGAAGTACTGCTGTTAGTAGTCATTGCAGGAAACTTCTTTAATCAATAGGGGTCTGAGAAAAGAAAAAGAATCATTAAGTCAGTGATCATATATAATGAAGGATTATTTAGATCATTTTCCCCCAGACAGAGGAAAAAATCAATTCACACTATTATTATTTCTATTTAGCATTTTATTGGATATCCTGGTCTGTGATAAAAAAGAAATATGTGTCTCCTCAATAATTTTTTAAGTATAATATTTTTCTTAACCTAAAAAAGAAACAGAAGAATAAGTGCAGGAAAGAAATAAAATATATTTTTGTGATGTCATGATTAAGGTTGTAGAAAGTCCAAAAAATTTATAGATTATAATGGTAGTAATCAGTGAACTAAAAAAGTCTTGACACGTTATATCTGAATTATACTTAAACTCCCCAAAGACAGAATTTTTATTAAAAATCACATGGTAGCCACAAAGAAAAAAATTCTACAACAGATTTTAAAAAGAGAGAAAGACAAAAGGATCAAATATATCACTACAAAGAACAAGATCAAATCTGCTATGCCCCAAATGTTTGTGTCCCCCAAAATCTTATGTTGCAACCTAATGCCCAGTGTGATAGTACTAAGAAGGGAGATCTCTGGGAAGTGCCTAGACCGTGAGGATGGAGTCCTCATGAGTGGGATTAGAGACCTTATAAAAGACCATACAGAGCTCCCTAGACCCTTCTGCCATTGCAGTTACAACTAGAAGGTGCTGTTTCTAAACCAGAATGTGGGCCCTCACTAGACATTGAACCTGGCAGTGACTTGGACATCCCAGCCTCAAAAAATGTGAAAAATAAATGTTTGTTATCAGCCATCCAGTTTATGGTATTTTTGTTATAACAGCCTGAATGGACTAAGACAGCAAAGAAAATCAAAAAGGAAGACAGCAAAGGAAAACAAAACTGACAGAAAAAAATTTAACAGAATGGCCAAAGCAATCCCTCACCTATAATAATTACTTTAAATATACTGGACGAAATTCACCAACCATAATGTATAGAGTGGTTATTGGATGAAAAACAAAAACAAGAGCAAAACAAAGATCCAACTCTAAGTTGTCTACAAGAGACTTATTTTAGATTTAAGGACATACGTGGACTGAAAGTGAACGGATTTAAAATGATATTCCATGCAATGGTAAACAAAAGGAAAAGCAAATGGCAGTACTTATGTCAGACAAAATGAACTTTTAGTCAAAAATCGTCACAAGACTAAAGGGACATTACATAATGATAAAAGGGTCAATTAATCAGGAAGATACAACAGTTATAAATATATATACACTCAGCATCAGAGCACCTGAATATATAAAACAAGCACTGATATAACTGAAGGGAGAAATAGACATCAATACAGTAGCAGTAGAAGACTTCAATATCCCACATTCAATCGTAGATCATCCAGACAGAAAATCAATAAAGAAACAGCAGACTTGAACAAACTATAAAGCAAATGGCCATAACAGATGTGTACAGAACATTCTATTCAACAGCAGCAGAATATTCATTCTTCTCAAGTATATAGAGAACATTGTCTGTGATTGATCAAATGTCAGGTCACAAACCGACTCAACAAATTTCAGAAGACTAGAATTATTCCAAGTATCTTTCCCAACCACAGTGGAATGAAACTAGAAATCAATAACAAAAGGAAAACTGGAAAATTCACAAATGCTTGGAAATTTAAAAACACACCCTTGAGCAAATATAGGGCTAAAGAAGAAATCAAAAGGGAAATTCGAACATATCTCAAGACAAACAAAAATTAAAACACAACACACCAAATCTTACAGGATGCAAAAGCAGCAGCAAGAGGGAAGTTTTAACGATAAAAACCTACATTAAAAAGAAGAAAGACTTCAAATAAACAACCAAATTTCATACCTCAAAGAACTAGAAAAGGATAAACTAAGCTCAAAGTTAAGAGAAGGAAAAAAATCATAAAGATTAGAGGAGAAATAAATGAAATAGAGAATAGAAACAATAAAAAAGGTCAATGAAATTAGAAGTTTATTTTTGAAAATATCAACAAAATCAAGAAATCCTTAGCTAAAATAACTGAGACAAAATAGAAAAAATAAAAGGAAAAGCAAAGGAAACAAAAGCAAAAATAAACAAATGGAACCTAATTAAACTTAAAAGCTTTTGCAAAGCAAAGGAAACCATCAACAACACAAAAAGACAATCTAATGAACGGGAGAAGATATCTGCAAATTATACGACAAATAAGGGGTTAATATCCAACATATATAAACAGCTCGTACAACTCAACATCAAAAACAACCCAATTAAAAAATTGACAGAACTGAATAGACTTTTTTGAAACAGGAAATGCAGATAGCTCAAGGTATATGAAAAGATGCTCAACATTGCTAATTATCAGAAAAATGCAAATCAAAACCACAATGAAATATCACCTCACACCTGTCAGAATGGCTATCATCAAAAAGAACACAAATAACAAATGCTGGTGAAGATGTGGAGCAAAGGGAACCCTTGTGCACTGTTGGTAGAAATGTAAATTGGTGCAACCACTGTGGAAAACAGTATGGAGTTTTCTCAAAAAAGCTAAAAATTGAACTACCATATGACCCAGCAATTCCACTTTTGGGTATGTATCCAAAACAAACAAATAAACAAAAACACTAATTCAAAAAGATATCTGCACCTCAATGTTCATAGCAGCATCATTTACAATTGCCAAGGTATGGAAGCAACCTAAATGTAAATCAACAGATGAATGGATAAAGAAGATATTGTGTGTGTGTGTGTGTGTGTGTGTGTGTGTACACACACACACACACAATGGAATGCTACTCAGCCATAAAAAAGAAGGAAATTTTGCCATCTGCAGCAACATGAATGGACTTAGAGGGCATTATGCTAAGTGAAATAAGTCAAAGGAAGACAAATAGTGTATGATATTTCTTATATGTGTAATCCAAAAAATACAACAAACTAGTGAATAAAACAGAACAAAAAAAGTGGACTCACAGATATAGAGAACAAACTAGTGGTTACCAGTGGGGAAAAGGAAGGGGAGAGGGGTAATATTAAGGGTAGAGGGGAAAAAATGGTTATTATGGGATTATATAAAATCATGTGTGTGAAACTTCTGAAGTTTTTAAAGCACTATAGAATTTAAAGAATCTTTTGTTCAATTAAAAATTAATTTTAAATAAATGAATAAATATTTTTTTCCAAAAAAGAAAAAAGAATGAAATAAAATCAGATATGGAAGAGTAAACATTACAATAATGCCACAGAAACTTTAAAAAAATCATGAGCAAGTATTATGAATGATTATATGCCAACAAAGTGATCAACCTAGAAGAAATGGATAAATTATTAGAAACATACCACCTACCAGTACTGAATCATGAAGAAATACCAGCAGAAAGTTTAAATGGACCAATGTCAAATAAGGAGATTAAATCAGTAACCAAAAACTTCCTGACAATGAAAAGCTCCAGATCAAATAGTTTCACAATGGAATTCTACCAAATATTTAAAGGAGAATTAATACCTATCCTTCTAAACTTGTTCAAAAAAAGAAAAATAGAGACCCCCTGAAAACTTTTTTATGAGGCTAGTGTTATTTTAATATCAATGCCAGACAAGAACACTACAAGAAAAGAAAACTACAGGCCAGTAACTAATAAATGTAGATGAAAACATACTCAACAAAATACTAGTAAGCCAAATTCAACAGCACATCAAAAGAATTATATACCATGACCAAGTGGAATTATCCTAACTGGAATCAAGAATAGTTCATCAGGCTTCCCTGGTGGCGCGGTGGTTGGGAGTCCGCCTGCCGACGCAGGGGACGTGGGTTCGTGCCCCGGTCTGGGAGGATCCCACATGCCGCGGAGCGGCTGGGCCCGTAAAAAAAAGAGAGAAAAAAAAGAGAGAGAGAAAAAAAGAATAGTTCATCATATGTAAATCAATCGATGTGATACACCATATTAACAGAATAAAGGATAAAAAAAAAAAATCACACAATCATCTCAAAAGATGCAGAAAAAGCATTTGCAACATTTAATACCCTTTCATGATAAAAATTCTCCACAAATAAGGAACAGAAGGAATTTACCTCAACACAATAAAGGTCACAGATAAAAAATCATACAGCTAACCTCATACTCAGTGATGAAAAACTGAAAGGTTTTCCTTTATGATCTGGAACAAGACAAGGACGCCTACTCTTATCACTTCTAGGCAACATAATACTGGAAGTTTCAGCCTGAGCAATTAGGTAAGAGAAAGAAATAAAAGAACATCTAAACTGAAAAGGGAAAAGTAAATCGATCTGTTTGCTCATGACATGATCTTTTATGTGGAAAACTCTAAGGATTTCGGATACATACACACACACACACACACAAAACCTCTCAGAACTAATAAATAAATTCAGCAATGTTTCAGGACAAAAAATTATCATAATATTAGATATGATTCTATACACTAAGGAAAAAGAAATCTGAAAAGGAAATTAAGGAAAAGATCCCAATTACAATAGCATAAAAATAATAAAATACTTACTGATAAACTTAACCAAGGAAGTGAAAGAAATATACTGAAAATTATAAAACGTAGAGAAAAGAAATTAAAGCAGACAAAAATAAATAGAAAGATATCCATCCTGTGTTCATGGATTGGGAAAATTCTTATTGTTAATATGTCCATATTACCCAAAGTGATTTACAGATTCAATGCAATCACTATTACAACACCAATACTTTTTTTTTTTTTTTTACAGAAACCAAAAATCCTAAAATTTTTATGGAACTACAAAAGACCCCATATAGCCAAAGCAATATTGAGCAAGAAGAAAAAGTAGCAGTCCTCACACTTTCTGATTTCAAAATATATTACAAAGCTACAGTAATCAAAACAGTATGGTACTGACATAAAAACACATGTAAATCAGTGGAGCAGAAGAGAGAGCGAAGAAATAAACCCAAGCATGTGTGGTCAACTGTTCTTTGATAAGGCTGCCAAGAATATGCAATATGCTAAAGATAGTCTTCAATAATGGTGTGGGAAACTGTTCATCTATATGCAAAGAACTGAAATTGGACCCATCTTACACCACACACAAAAATCAACTCAAAATGGATTAAAGACTTAAGACCTGACACCATAAAACAACTAGAATATAACAAAGGCAAAAAGTTTCCTGACATTAGCCTTGAAAATGATCTTTTGGATATGACACCAAAAATATAGGCAACAAATGCAAAACAGACAAATCATATCAAACTAAAAAGCTTCTGTACAGTGAAGGAAATAATCAACAATGTGAAAAGGCTAGCTACAGAATGAGAGAAAACACTTGCAAACCATACATCTAATAAAGAGTTTATATATAAAATATATACAACTCAAAAATATATATATATACAACTCAACAACAATAAATAATTAGATTTATAAAATGGGTGAAGGACCTGAATACCCACTCTGAGTATACATCCAAAGAATTTGAAATCACGATCTTGACAAGGTATCTGTACTTCCAAATGCATTGCGGGATTAATCACAATAGCCAAATCATGAAAGCAACCTAGATATCTACTGACGAATGAACTGATAAAGAAAATGCTATATATATAGTTCCGTAGAACAGTGGTTGTTGGAGTCTAGGGGGAGGGAAAAATGGGGAGGTATTAGTCATAAGCTACAAAATTTTAATTATACAAGATGAGTAACAACTAGAGATTTAATATATAGCATAGTGCCTATAGTTAGCAACAATAAATTGTATACTTAAAAATTTATTAAGAGCATATAGCTTAAGTCCTCTAATGCAACATAATAATAATATTAAGGAGGAGGAGAAACATAATAAAGAGAATAGGAAACTTTTGGAGGTGATGGATATGTTTATGGCACAGATTGTGGTGATGGTTTTATGGTTATATATATCTATCTCTAAATCCACCCAGTTGTTTATATTAAATATGTACAAAATTTTATGTGTCAATCATACCTCAATGAAATTTTTTTAAGAGTAGTACTATAAATGGAAGTCATTGCCCTACCAAAATCAGAAATTGGAAGGCCCTGGACACTTTTTTTTCTCCCAAAACCATAATTGGCTCTTTTAAAATAAGAGTTCCTATGATGGTGTACAAATTTAGATGTGAAACAATTCTTTAAAATGGTCTAGTCCAACCATTTCATTTTATAAATGTTGGAAATCAAGGCCATAGAGGCAAAAGGTCCAGGACTGCCCATAGTATTATAAGTGGAATTACTAAAATTAAAATCCTAGTAATTTGCAGATTCCTAATCTGCAGCATACTATTTGGGGGAAAAGGCGAATCTATTCTCACCCACTTTCTGTTCGTTGGTGACACTCTTCCAACAGCAGCTATGCTGGAAACCTGAACGTCCAGCAGTTTAATGGTCTTGTGGGCTGTAGGTTTCCATCCTAGCAGTAAAAGCTTTGTGATCTTTGATAATATCTCTCTTTTCTCTTTTGCTCCTCTAGCCTTTCCATAACCAACTCCTACATGGAACTTCCCTTGACTAGAAATATCTAGAGTAATTTCTCTTTTCCTGCCTGGACTCCAATAGATAAAAGCATGTTGAACCAGAGTGACACTGACTCTAACGAGGTAAATTCACATCAGGACTCAGATACTGGATTAAATTAGAAAATGCTATTTCATATGTGAGGTGAATTCAATAAATAGTATTATTGTTATTTGTGGTCATTATCCTTGTCAACTTATAGAAAATAGCTTTAAATGACCACTTTTCAACTCATACACTTTTTCTCAGTTTCTTTTGTCCATGATCATTTTTATTAATAATTAATATTGAAAAATTTATCCTTTTCCAGTGATGTATTCCTAAATAAACTGTCTCTTCTATGATAACATACCAAGTAGCTCCAGAGACTTCTGGACGTAGGGGTTTTCTAGAGCTGTGAAGGGATTAAAGAACATTTATCTGAATCTTTTCCTTTAATCTTCCTCAACAAAGGTGGGAAGCAGAGCCTAGCATTTCCTCATATGTTTATGCGAACAATTTAAAAGTTCTCTGGAGTTAAAAATTAATATACCCATGCATTACCTCTTTCCTCCGAAGAAATTGCAAGGGAAGAAGCATGATATATTATTTTCCATGCATCTAAAAGAAATGTTTAAATTATGGAATTCCCCTAATAGCAATTAGTTCAAATTGACTGTTTTCATATTGCTTATAGATACACACACGTATATAGATAAAAACAACCATTTCCCTCTGAAATAGTTAAGTGATTAAAAAGTCAAGATCTCTAGTTTCCCATGACAACAAAATTAATCAGGAAGCAGTATGCCAAGGAAAGCAGGATTAGAAGGTTATTGTTCATAAAAAGAGTAATTAAATGACAAAGTCAATATACTTCCCCCAGACTTATAAAATTGGGCTTTTATTCTGTCGCCGCCCAGACAACATTTCAATAAAATCACAGATTGTTTGCTTGTGTAATATGAATTCAGACAAATGCTAAAATTGAGACCAATTTATAAAAAATATGCCTTGCAAATTTCATTAACAGGCCATCTTCAGGGGCTAGCCCTCTGCAAGGCACATTTAATACAACAGGGTCGTCAGAGCCGGGTATTAACAGAAATGCTAAGGAGTCCAAAGGAAGAAACGCTAAAACCAGCGTTGCAGATGACAGGTTACTGTGAATGCTTGTTCCTCTTATAAAATACACCTGACCCCAAGGCTGGGAAGCTAATAAAATGGCCATATGAACCTCCATAAAACAAAAAACACATTTATTTCTCTTGCAACTTTTTAGGGCAGGACGACCATAAACGAAACCTATTAAGACCTGGGGTACATTAATACTACACCACATACAGTGACAACAGTTTATAAACAATATTGTAACATGTGAAAAAGTCCTTCTACTAATTTAAATGTCTTCTGTGCTTACACATTTTATTACTGAGAATTACCAAATGTGGACATTTATTACTACAGATTTAACAAATGGACTACAACATACATTTACAGACAACTTGCTTAGTTCTCAAACCTAAGACATTTTAGTCTCAAAAAAAACAAAAAGCTAATGCTATTGTACCCTTGAAAGCAGAAAGTAGAATTTATGGAGGGTGAAATAAATTACTAAATGATGCGGCTCCACTGCTTTTACTACCTAAATGAAATGCAAAAGAGCTTGATGGGGAGCTCAAGAGAAAAAAAAAAAAAGTGCCTAGGCTGTAAGAGGTTTTCAGAAATTCAAGGCAATGATCTCAATAATGTTTATCCAAATAGGTCATGACATTCCATAAATCAAAATAAACTGATTCATTCCTTTTTCCACTTTAGTTAGTTAAGTGGAAACAAGCATTAAAAGAGATCCTCAGCTCTCTATATATGGAACTTGCATAATCAGTATCAAATGACGTTTTATTGCTATTTTAACTATTTAAATTGAGTGACGCCCAGCTTGTTCAAGGACTTTCCTTGACCAGCTAATAGAGGTACATAACCACATTTCTAAAAACAGGAGTATTTATCTAAAGAGTTATAAGGTACATCCAAAGTACTATTAAAATACACAAAATGTTATGTCAAATGATATAAAGTTTTTTTATTTAATTGAGTCAATATATTTCTAGGCCTTCTTTTGCTCTGTAATTTTAAGACTTTAACTCACTAGAATCAGTATTGTTCCTGATTTGTTGAGCTGCTTTTATCACCAAACCAGCTCAATTATCCACAGGTACATTTTCATCATCAAGGATAGTACTTCTTCCATGCTATCATATCCTCCACGATATAAATGACACAGCATTATTTTTATGTCCTTTATTTAACACTCTATGATACCTATTTACTTATAAAAGTACAATAGAACCTATTTTCCCACATGTACCCTAACAATCGTTCTTGATTTTAGTACTAACACTCATTGATCAGAATATTAACTGAACACATAAAATTATAGTAAAAAAAACTTTTGAGAATGGAAATAAAGTAAAATTAATCTATAAATTATGGCATAAAAAGGAAAATATTTTCAGTTAGCTCCTCACAAACCATATACAAATGTGTTGGGCTTTAGGATTAGGTCTTATTTATTACAGTGTAATTTCATTCGCCTTAGTTTTAATATTCTGCCAAATTGGCTTCTTTTAAAAAGCACCATCTTGGTAGAATGAGGAGTTACTTTTTAATGAGTACAGAGTCTCAGCTTGGAAAGACAAAAAGTGCTGGAGATGGATTGTGATGATGGTTGATCAACGACGTGAGTGTACTTAATGTCACTGAACGGTACAATTAAAGAAAGTTAAAATGGGGAATTATATTGTTATGGATATTTTATCAACCTTAAAGTATACTCTTTTATTAAAACAGTGCCTGCAGGATGATTTGATCTATTTTCTACTCATTAGCAAAGTGATGCTGTTTGACTGTTTACAGAGGATATATCCTAACATAAAATGTGTCCTCCAGGAAGACCTGTAATTGCAGGGATATTGGGCTTTCATATTCATTCATTCATAGACTTGCTAGGAACCAACATCGGGTGATGGGGAAACAAAATAACACACAGCCACAGAGCTCACCAATTCCTGAATGGATATCCTTCTCATAAAAGTAGCTTGTTTAACACCAAACCCTCCTTATTTAACAATAATGCTATAAGATTTCTCATGTATTGCCTTAAGGTATCTGTGAAATGGGATAATAGTTGCACTTGCCTCACAGGGTTATTATGGGAATTAAATGAGATAATCCACACAAGTATCTCCTTGTCTGGTTTACATGTTTACAGTCAACAAACACTAGCTGTTACTTTCATTATTAGCAGTATTATTTAACTCAGGATAGAAAATCTACCAGTTCCCAGAACAGACAGAATCATTAAGCTTAAATATTTCTAGCTGAACTATGGCACAGGAAGTATCTGGAAGAGGATTTTGTGACATGCAAATTGTCATTTTAGATGAAAATCTCTTTCAACATTAATCATTGTTCAAGAGAATATAAAAATTAAAAAAGAAAATAACAACAGCATTAGGTAGGTAAAGGCTCAAAATAGATTAATACGTGCCAGATAAAATGCCTAGGATACCAGCAAAGTTACTTTCTAAAGTCTTTACAGAATAATATACAGAAAGTATATTTTTGAATCGTTTACAGGCTCAATATAAGCCAACAATATAAAGGAGCTACAAAAACAAAATAGTTTTTTTTCTTTTAACTCTATAAAACAAACAGAATGAGTAAGGTGACAGCCACTTCTGTAGCACACAACCCATTCTGAAGGGCCACGTTTTGAGCAGGAGACTGAAAAGTTGTCACATACTTGGAAAAATATAATCAAAATGGTCATAGGTTTGGACCCTGTGAAGTAAAGTAAAAGTTTAAAGATGCACAGAATACAGTTTGGAGAAGATAATATTTCAAAATAAAACTATGATATTTTAATACTTCTCTATAAAACTTTTCTTTATAGATTGTAAACTGGGTTTCTTCCATTTCTATTTAAATAAGTAAATGAATTAATATGAACAGGTTATACTTTTAGACAAGTAACTTCACCAATTATCTCGTTGATGTTGTGTATAAGATTAGGAATGTATCTCATTATGATTTATATGATAATAAAAACTCAAACTATGGGGCCGATAGAGAGCCCTCCAAGATACAATAGAAGTTATGAAATATTTCCAAGAAGAAATATTTCCATGGAAATACTTCCATGGAAAAGAAGAATCACTTCTATACACAATTACATTTCAGGAGGTATCTCAGACCCTCTAAAATTCTACAGTAATCATAGAACCCAGTTTAAGAAATCTTTGACCTAGGAGATCTTTAATGTCTTATTATTTCTGATTTTTAAAAAATTTCCAATGTGACCAAAGCACCAAGATATGGTAACTCTTTTAATTGTTCTGATTTAGGGTCGTATTCCGTTGCTTATTTTTTTCATGCAATAAATCCAGAATCACAATATGATTTTACATGATATATTACTCTAGTCACTACAGGTTTTCCCCAAACTCTATAATTAAAGAAAACAGAAAAATATATCCAAGATCAAAGAGACTTTAATTCTCATACACCCTCCCTGAAAAGATTATTTGAAGACTAAAAAAATACTCTGAAACAGAAGGATTTTGGAGCGAAGGAATAGTGCTACTAAACTACTAGTAAAACAGAAAGAGTTCTCAGGTAACAGCTGTGCGATGGAGCTGTATCTCCAAATCAGACGTTTCTAATAAAATCAGTTAAAATTAACCTTAAGCGTATTTTTAATAATATATATAAATTTGGGGGACCGAAAGACTTTATTTACTATAAGGATATCAGAAAGTCCAGCAATATTCCAAAATCCATAAAATTATTTCCTACTATTAAGCAAATTAAAATTGTGGTTTACTTGTGGTGAATTTTGTCATTAAATCTCACTATTCTTATGTAGTTATTCTTCCAAATATTGCTCTACGATAACTTGGCAAGGTCCAAAAATAAACCACCTATTTTTAAAAAAAAATTTCACTCCTTTATGTATTAGCTCATTTCAATGAATATTTAGTGATGTCTGTCTGCGTATGGAGGGTATGTATGTGGTGTGGGGTGTGTGCGGGTGTGTATACGTGGGGAGAATAGCTACTTCCTTTTCCCTTTGCCCTCATGGAACCCTTTAAAAGGTCAACTTAGGACATGAAGTTTTCCTGATTCCCAAAGGTCAGAAGTTGTTAGGACAGCAAACTGTGCTTATTCATGTGCCCATTCCTAATGCCTAAAACAGAGCAAGGGGAGAACACTGAAATGTTCATTTTTTTGGCAAGGATGGGAGTGGAGACGATAAGGAAGCCTGTTTCTGCCAATGTCCACCTCTATTCCCTTTGGTCCCCACATTAGCCAATGATGCAATACTCTGGGAATACGGATTTCATGATTTTCTTGCCTTCTTCAACTTTAAAAATGGTTTGTAGTGTGTTATGATAATTTAGAAATTGAGATAGCATCAATTATCCCTCTTATTCAGCGACTCAAACCTTATAAACAGACACAATCACCTTCAATATCCATTTCTGTGCATGTGAATGCATATATATGTATATATATATAAGCTTTATGTTAAAAAACAGTAGTTTTTTCTTTTTACATTCTTAAAACTGTGTAAGGAAAATTTAGATATAAATTTTCTCCGTAACTCCAATTACTTTTTTTCCCATCATTCCATTTTTTTAAATTATACATCTGATACCTTGCATGGGCACATCTCAAATTTCAAACCTGTATTTTCTACTCAAGCACAAGGATTTTGGCAGTTCAGTCAGAGTGCTTCTATTACCAGTACTTATTATTTATACTTTGTTTGACTAATAATGATGGTGTACTAGTGCTAGCTGGAATCTTTATACCCAATATAAATTCTTTGATTCGGAAAAGAAAAACAAAAGAATATAATTGTATGGTCTGTATTCCAAGAAAACTAGATATTTTTGAACTTAAAAAGTAAAAATTAGCTTAAATAATTATATGTCAGGATACATAGCTTCTTAGAATTTTTATTTTGTCTTTTGCTTCAGATTTGTTGGTCAGAATATGACGTAATTTTTCTTAAACACAAAATGCAGTAATGCCACTTGTTGAAATTTTTATCCTTAGGCATATCTTCAAGTCTTGAGATGTGAACTTAAATGATCACAGAGAATATATTAAAAGTCAATCTTGTTTCATGTATAATTTTTCCAGGCTTTTATAAAGATAAATCATTATTTCAGCAAACACTGTGAGTGCATACTTAGTCAATAACTGAGTGGCTATTTGTTGATTACATATATGGCACTCTACCAAACAGATATGAGGTATGGTTTCTGGGAATCAGAAGTTCACAAACAAGTGAAAAGAGAAATGTACAATGGAGTGCTTTAAGTACTCTACTGCATTAAGCTATGAACTGAATGTTGTCACTGCACAAAGGAAGGCTGGTATCTCTTTCTGGATTTGTCTGGAAATGCTCAACGAAAGAAAACATTTCAATAACAAAACAGATTAGGTTTTGCTAAATATGGAAAAACTAGGCAGCTGGGTGATAAGGCTTTCAGGTAGAATGGTAAGCGTGTGGATTATTTTTGAGGGAGAGTTACAACTTCAGTACATTTTCAAATTAAGATTCAGGTCAAGTGAGATCCGAGAGGCAGATTTGGCAAGTCTATGAAAGGTGCTGTAGAGAATATGCTGAGGAATTTTAATTGTGTGAAGTGAGAGGAAGGTTCCAGTAGTGTACTGAGAACTGGGACAGGAGAGGAGCTCCAACTACACAGGATATTAGACTCAGAGCATTTCATGGACTTTAGCGAAAACTGATGTTGGTGCTCATTTCTCTGAATCGAGTAAACCTCTTGAGGAAAGCACCTTGACATTGATCTGTAACCTCTCTTCCTTGCAGAACCCATTAATGAATTCTGGCAAACTTCCGAGCCAGTATACCCTCATTAAAGTTCACATGTGTGCTCTCCAGCGCACCACAGTGGAACACTTGACTAATTTATAACAAAGATAGACACATCAACAAACCTTGTTACTAGGAATTATGAAATTTTATTACTTCAGCTATAATGCCCTGCCACAGCTATGAAGAATGTATGTACCTTAAGGTGCAGTGAAGATTAAAACCTTCCTTCTTTGAGTTCTTTGAGATAGATGAAGCCAAAGAAAAATAAATTATGTGATAACCTGAGAAGACTATCTTCTTTAGGTCACTTGGTTTGCCTTTAATAGCATGGTTGGCAAATAATTATACATACATTTCTTTTAAATATAAAAATAAGTTCATATCAAAATTAGAAAAATACTACAAAGGCATATAAGCCATATATATCTACTGTGTTTTGGTTAAATTATTTAAGCATGAGTCTTTCTCAAGTTTAATATGTATACATTTACTTCTTTATAATCATATAATATTTCAAAGTATTATATACCCTTTTTCTTCAAGATAAAATGAAGAAAAACAAAAGGAAAGTTTAAAAATCTTTTCTTTTCTCTCTCTTCCTCCTCTTTCTTCTTTTTGGCCAAATTAAGTTTTTTCACTTGCTTCTGTTTATTTCTTTAATTTGTCGTCAGCCACTTCAAATAATTCTAAAATAAACTTCCATCTACAAGTATACTTACATACGGGGGCTGTTACTTTGTACAAGGGAATCAAAAACGCTGATCAGAAGGTGAACTCAATTTTAAAAGGATTGTGATGTAATTCTCCCATATGATCACAGTGATTCTCACTTCCTTCAGAAATATGTGAGAAGGTCCATTTCCCCAAAGGCCAGAGGCAACGGATGCTGTAAAATTTTTCTTTTCCTTGGTGAACAATTTGTTATGTGAACGCATATTCTGATTTGCATTTGTTAAATTACTAATGCAATAGCATTTTTTTTACTAATCTTGATTCGGTATTTAAATTTTTAACAATGATTTACCATTCATGGACTTTGCTCATTAGTTAATTATATGGTTTGTTTTCTCCAATTTATTTAGCTACTTTCTGCACATTATAAATATTAACTTATGTTCACTTTTAGGAAGTAACTTTTTTTCCTAAATACTTTTGGAGAAATCTTAGTCCTAATTTATGATGCCTTAGCATATATAGGCTCAAACTGTCTTTAACTTCATGGCTTTTGGGCATCCCATTCTTACTGAGGTTGTAAGCTCCATGAAAATATTTTTTCCAATGCTTAAGTTGTTGTTGTTTTTTTTAAAGGCTCACTCTCTTGATTTCTCTCCCTAATCTGTTCCTTCCACACTCCTTTTCAAATCAGTAAACTGATAATTGTGTGCTGGTCTTAAGTAAAACACTCAAGACCTTCTTTTTCTTGATGTGTCTCTTTTCTTAACCCATATAGCCAATAAGGATACTCTAAAATACAGGCCGAATCGCCGCATTTTTCTCAGCTCAAATGTTACCCGCTCAGTGTGGACTGCTCACGTCATCCAGTATAACCAGACCTACTTTCTCATTCCCACATCCCCACAGTGGCACTCTCTTAATTCCTTTAGAATGTTTAATTGTGCATTTATTTCATTATTTTAATGTAACAGGATGACAACGACTAACAAATGTTTAATACAGCTCTTACTTTCTATTGCTGAAAATATTTAGCCATGATAAGTACTCATTAAGTGTTCGCTGAATGTTGGATTCCCTCAGGTTTTCTATGTACATGATCACAAATTTATTGTATATACGTATGTATGTAGGTAGGTACGTGGTTAGAGGAAAAAGCATGATTTCAGACAAACAGTAAATGTGAGTTTGTAAAAATTCTTTCTTCACTTCTTTGTGCATTTAAAATCTGAGCAACCATGTCTTACTTTAACCTAAGACAAGTTTCACCCATTAACTATTAACGTAGTGCTGACCTGGGTCTTGGTTTCCTCTAAATTACCATAGTACTCATACTGTACCTCTTCTTTCTGACCACTACGTATTTAATTTGGATTACAAACATTTAATTGTATGTGTTTCATTATCTTATATACTATGTAATAAATATATTTTTAATTTAAAGTTCATTTTAATCTCTTAATCTGATATACTAAATCTGTTTTATTTAGGGTAACATGAGGCCCATCATCAAAACGTTAATTATCTCTTCAGCTCTATCTAATTCGATGTTGAAATCAGGCCTTGAGGTTTACTTCCTTCAGCTCCTGCTCCGGCTCCTCAAGAGTGGTCAGCTTCCACACTCTCTCCCTCACCATTTCATGTTGTCTTTCTCTGTTGGTCCTGTTCTTGAGAGAGAGCTACCCTGTTTTTGGCTGTGGCTGTTTCATTTTCGTTTTCCTTTTTATCACTTTCCTATTTTTATAATGAACATGTTATTCCTTAATGATTAGCTCAGTGAGGGATTCTCAAAGTGTAAACTCACAACATCTTGACCAGAAATGTAATGAGAACCTTTGATACATCAACATGTGTTATGACTTGGATTGTGTTTCCCCCAAACGTGCTGAAGTCCTAACCCCCCAGTATCTGTGAATGTGGCCTTATTTGGAAATAGGGATTTTGTAGACAAGTCAAGCTCAAGTCCTTAGGGAGGGCCCTAATCCAATGTGACTGTGTGCTTATAAAAAGAGGAAATTTGGACACATCGACAAGCACACGGGGAGAACATCATGTGAACCTGAAAGCAGAGATCAGAGTAATGCATCTAAAAGTCAATCAACGCCAGAGATTGCCAGAAATCAGCCATAAGCTAGAAGAGAGCATGGAACACATCCTCTCTCAACAGTCCCAAGAGGAGCCAGTGCTGCCAACAACTTGATCTCGCATTTCCAGCCTCCAGAACTGTGGGAGACTAAATTTCTGCTGTTTAAGCTACCAGTTTGGGGTACTTCAACACAAAGACTGTAGCGAATTAATGCAACATCTAAACCTTATAAGAAAAATTCTATATTAATATTTTACATAAATTAAACAATATTTTGACTCAAATCCAAATTCTATGAAACGTAATTTCATTCAAAATGCTCTTTATACTGTATAGGTTAAAACCGTATAGGCTCCCTACAAGAAATAAATATTGATGAAATTCTGTGGTTATATATTAATAGTACTAAGCCACTATGCATGATGAGCCGGTTTATGATTATATAATATTTTTTTTTCTTATCATTGGCATATAAGCCCTGTATAAATTTAAGGTGTACAGCACATTCAAACTTTGCCTACATAAAAATATATATACACATATTAATGTCCCTTACACAGAAAATAAAAATTATATTTACAACGATGAAGTTTACCTGACAAATCATTCAAGGGGCTCTACACACTGCCTTCAGAATACTTTTCTTTCTGGACAGTAACTTTGAAATGACAGCCTAGCAAGATTTTACTACGATACCTCCTCTTCTTCGTCCTCTCCCTGAATCTTCATTATGGGAAACCATAGAAACAGGCACAAAATAGTGATGACATCTAAGAACTTTGTCATTTTTTGCCCACTATTTTCTTCAGCCTTCCAGCTCCTGTACTGATAACAGAAAGTTGACCTTAAACCCTCTCAGTCCTAAGTCCATGGCCCTCTCCTGAAACTAAATGACACAGAACATCAACCACTTGATAAAGCCTCTCGCTTAAATCCCTCGCTGCTATCCCACCACTCCTTCCTTTCTTCCCTGACATGACAAATGAAGCAAAGGCAGAAGATAGAAAAAAACAATCTTTCAGGGAAAATAAAAGGCATTTACCCTGGTTATTACAAGTAAATTACTACCCTGAATCATAATTCAGAAATGTAAGCCAGCTTTTTATCCCTTATCATTATCGGTGTTGAATTATTCAGTGGTACCCATTAGCAATGTGATAACGTGGTGATTTTATATTTAGGCTTCCTTGTACAGGATGTCAGCAGCTTACTTCGAACACCTGACAAGTTGACTGTGCACTGACTCAGAAATGATTAAAGTTAGTGACCAGGATAAAAGAGTAAAATCTCATTTCACTTTTCAAAACGCCATGCCTAGAAAAATAGTCTCCCTTAACACTCCTCCTTCTTCTTATCATAGTTACTATTATCACCACCACCATCATCAAATAGGCAACAGTCAAGAACATCTCAATTACAATTAAGAGCTAAACTGTCTTAATGTGCCATTTTCCTTATAACGTATTTTTAAAAAATCTGAGATGGCCATCTTTCCTCTTTCTAGTTTCAGATTTTTTAAGGAAATATCTGCATTTTTTTCTTCATACACCTGCATTGTAATTTATAAACTGTCAAGTAAATCCCTTTGCACTTTTTAAAATGCTGTTTCTTTCTCTGGTTGCTTTATTGCAAAGGTACCACATTTAATCTTGCAGGTATGAAGTCATTACCACCTGTCTGACAAAGAAAGCAAGTTCTCTAACTTTCACCAGAAGGTTTTCTGTAACTTTCTTGGCCCCTGTAAAGAGAGATTAAAAAAGAAAAGAAAATCCTAAGAGGGAAATATGTCTTTATATATGGATAGAGTTTTTGATTTATATTAGTGGGGATAAAAAGGAATACCATATAAAGTTTACACAAATCTATGTATGCAATGTGTTCACATTATGTAAACATGAAATATATTCACTATGTTTCACTTTCTGTAAATGATCGGCATTTTAACAATGACTGTCTGATTTTCTCTGGGTTGTGAAATAATGAGTTTTAAGTTCTCTATTGAATTTGTTAGTATGCTTTCCACAATGTGTGCATTTCTTTTATATTAATAAAATAACATACATTAAAATTATAAGTATAGTCTATACCTTACGAATTAAAAATTTTAAACAGAGAATTTTTCTAAAAAGCACAATGTCATAAGCAAATATTTATGTGCAAACGTAAAGAACATAAATAGTATTTACTTTTCATATAGTATTTAGTGTGTAATGACATTCTTATTTTCAAAGATTGTTCCAATTTGTAGAAATGTTTAGGCACATCCTATAAAACGTTTAGGAATTTAACTTAAAATAAACCTGCCCTTGCTATCATGTTTCTACTATCTTCAAAGCTAAGTCCAAATAGTCCAAGAACCTGGCTTTTTAAATGGCTTATTGTTCTACTTACACTTATTACAAATGAGCATACCATGTGTATTTACTTTTATCAAAGGAAAAATTCAATTTATTGAGGATAATATAGTAATAAATTTAATAATTTTAAGAAGTTACTGAGTGCCTAGAAATACTCTTTTAATCTTATTTTTAAAAAGCAGAAATTTGAAAGAATATTGATTATTTGCATCTCAAATCCTGTTTGGAAGGCTCTTTTTCCCTAAATTAGTGTATACTTATGAAAGGTTTTAATTCATCTTTTCAGTATGGAATATAATCAACATTTTTTCTGATCACTGCCTTAAAAGTGTGCTTAAAGGAATTCATTTGAAGCCAAGCAAAAGAGCCCCAGAATGCTTGCTTATCCACGTTTTCGTTTGCTTTCATTTCGACCTAATTATTGAACATGCTAAAGGTCTATAATTATTTAATGACCTTGAACCCGTTTCTATTGATACATTGTTCACGTATGTTTTACTGGTCATACATCTAACATATATTATGTTCCAAGCACTATCTGGACAAAATGCATCACACCTGGTAAAACTGAGTATAATGAAATCTCAGGAACATATTTCATGATTTAAAAAAAAGTTAAAATACTTTAAGGCTCAAAGAGATGCTGAAATTCTTTTAAGTTACTCGCCACAATCAACCCTAGGTTATGGATTTAATTCTGCACTACCTATAGTACCCTCTGTCCAGTGAAAACTTGGATTCTTCTTAGAGCTACACACCAGGGAGTTCACTATTCAGTGGCCCTGAATAGTAGACCTGGAATATTTGAGGAGCAGCCTGGAGGCCAGTATATCCAGAGCAGAGTAAGCAAGGAGGAGAGAGGTAACAGAAGAGACTAGATACCTATACATAAGTGGGGGGGCAATGGAGCAAAGCAGGAAGGTCCAGCAGAAATGTAAGGTGAGTCATAAGCATACTTTAAAAATTTCTAATAGCTACATTAAACAAACTAAAACAGATTAAATTAATTTTAATAATACACTCTAAGTATGATGTAACAAAATTAAAATCATTTCAACATGGAGTTAATTCAAAAATGATTGAGATGATTTATATTCTTTGTTTTTACTAAATCTGCAACACCTCACAATTTGGACTGTGTTGTACAACATAAGCATAGATTCTTGAACCCTATTCTGAGTGAAATGGAAAACCTATGAAGACTTTGGGGGCAGAGATGTAACACTGTCTCCGTCTTTCGTGGTAAAAACAAAGCAAAGGGTTAAGCAATAAATGAACATTTAAACTATGTAGATATCAAGTATAAAAGTACCTTCTAAGAATTTTATATAAAGTGAAGTTTTAGAATTCTTAAACACCTTTATGTAACAGGAGGAAACCATACAGTTATAAAAGACAGCTTAAACAAATGTTTACTTCAACATTCAAAAGTTAAATGTAACAATTATTTAGAAAAACTTTTACTATGTTCAGTAGTTTGTCATGTTAAAAGTATAAATAAAAGTGGGAATATCAAATGGAATATAACATTTCCTTTGAAACAAGAATATTTAAAAATGAATTCATTAATCTGGCCACTCACAAAATATTAAACAAGTAGAAGAAATATTACTAAATCATTTGGGTATATGAAGCCCTTATACCCTTTTTATAATAGCTTTATCAAGGTACAATTGATAAAACAAAGGACTGCATATATTTGATGTATACAAATTCTTGAGTTTGGACATAGGCAAACAACCATGACACCATCACCAAAATCAAGGTAACAGACATATTCAACATCTCTCCAAGTTTCCTTGTGTCTTCTTGTGTTTTGTTTCTTTCTTTTGCGGTGAGGACACTTCACATGGGATCTACTCTCTTAACAAATTTTAAAGTGTACAATCCAGCACTGTTAACTAGAGACACTGTGTTATATGTCCCGAATAAACCAATTAAAAATGAGCAAAGGACTTGAACAGACATTTTTGCGAGGAAACATACAAATAGTCAGCGTGTGTATGAAAAGATGCTCAACGTCATTAATTGTAAGGGAAATGCAAATCAAAAATATAATGAGCTATCGCCTCACACCTGTTGTCTCTAAATCTCTAGAATTTGTGCATGGAGCATTACAGATACTTTATACTCATGGAACTACAACTCCCCATTTCCCCTCGCTCCTCACTCCCTGGCAAACACTATTGTATTTTCTGTTTCTATGAGTTTGACTATTTTAGATACTTCCTATAAAAGTGGAATCATGCAGTATTTGTCCTCCTATGAATGGCTTATTTCACTTAGCCTAATGACCTCCAGGATGCAAATGTTGTTTGTTGCTGCAAATGGCACAATCTCCTTATTTTTTTTTTTCCAATTTATTTATTTATTTTTGCCTGTGTTGGGTCTTCGTTGCTGCCCGTGGGCTTTCTCTAGCTGTGGCGAGCGGGGACTGCTCTTTGTTGCCACGTGCGGGCTTCTCATTGCGCTGGCTTCTCCTGTTGCGGAGCACGGGCTCTAGGTGTGCGGGCTCAGTAGTTGTGGCACACGGGCTTAGTTGCTCCGCGGCATGTAGGATCTCCCCAGACGAGGGATCGAACCCATGTCCCCTGCATTGGCAGGCAGATTCTTAACCACTGCGCCACCAGGGAAGTCCCACAATGTCCTTATTTTAAGGCTGAATAATATTACATTGAATGTACATACAACATTCTCTTTATTCATTTGTTGACAGACAATTGGGTTGTTTCCATATTTTGGCTATTGTGAATAATGCTGCAGTGAGCATGGGAATACAGATATCTCTTCAAGATCCTGATTTCAATTCTTTTGGATATATATATATGTCCAGAAGCTGTATTACTAGATCATAGGGTAGTTCTAGTTTTAACTTTGAGGAACCTCTATACTGTTTTCTCTGGTTGCTACAATATATTACATTATCTCTAAAGGTATACAAGGGTTTCATTTTTTTACTCAACCTTGTCAATACTTATTATCTCTTGGGTTTTTTTTTTTTTGAATAATAGCCATTTTAACAGGTGTGATGTGATATGACATTGTAGTTTTGATCTGCATTTTCCTGATAATTAATGATATTTAGCATCTTTTCATCTACATGCTGGCCATGTTTGTATGTTTCCTTGGAAAAATGTCTGTTCAAGCCCTTTGCTCATTTAATTGGTTTCTTTCAGAATTTCTGTTGAGTTATAAGAGTTCCTTATATATATTAGAAATTAACACCTTATCAGATATATGGTTTGCAAATATTTCAGCCCATTTGGTAGGCTGTCTTTTCATTTTATTGATTATTCATTTTGATGTGAAGTGCTTCATTTAATGCAGTTCTACTTGTCTATTTTTGCTTTTGTTGCTTCTGCTTTTGCTGTCATATCCATAAAAGCACTGCAAAGACCAATGTCAAGAAGCTTTTCCCCTGTTTTCTTCTAGGAGTTTTACAGTTTCAGAGCAATTAGCCAAAAAGGAGTAAAATGAATCTACTCAAAAAGGAAACGGTAAAATTATCTCTGTTTGCAGATGACATGATTCTATATGTACAAAACCCTAAAGATCTCACACACACACACACACACACACACCTGTTAAAACTAATAATGAATTCAATAAATTTGCAAGATATAAACTCAACATACAAAAATAGTGTTTCTATACACTAAGAACAAATCATCTCAAAAGGAAATTAAGAAAACAATCCTATTCTTAATAGCATCAAAAAGAATAAAATATTTAGGAACAAGCTTAACCAAGGAGGTGAAAGACATGTACACTGAAAATTACAAAACACTGATGACAGAAATTAAAGGAGATGAATATTGAAAGACATCCTGCTTTCATGGATTGGAATTAATATTGTTAAAATGTCCATACTATCTAAAGAAACCTACAGATTCAATGCTATACCTAACATATTCCCAATGGTATTTTTTACATAAGGGAAAAACACTTCTCAAATTCATGTGGAACCACAAAAGACTCCAAAAAGCTGAAGCAAACTGGAGAAAGAGCAAAGCTAGAAATACCACGTTTCCTGATTTCAAAATGTATTACAAAGCTACAGTAATTGAAACAGTATTGTACAGTATAAAGACAGGTATACAGAGCAATGAAACCAAATAAAGAGCCCAGACACAAACCACTTGTGGATGTTCAGCAGATCTTTGACAAGGGGGCCAAGAATACATGATAGGAAAAGGATAGTCTCTTCAACAAGTGGTGCCGAGAAGACTGACTATCCACTTGCAAAAAAGTGAAATTGGGTCCTTACACCATACACAGAAAACTCAACTCAAACTAGATTAAAGACAAATGTTAGACCTGAAACTTTCTCCTAGAGAAAACAGGGGGAAAGACTCTTGACATCTACTCTTTTAAGTTAAAAAGTAAAAATTAAAAGTTTGTAGGGAAATTTTGCAAGTGTGTGTTGTGTTTATTTTACAGTTAGCAGACATTGTTAGAAACTAGGTTCTGGAAGCAGCTGACCCTGGAAATCAATCCCCTGTCAAATCCTGTCCCCTTCACTTATCCCTTCGCTACCCAGTAATTACCTCACAAGAGGTGGAGGTTAAATGACCTAAGGATCTGGTATAAGGCCATGCTTGATAAAGGTTAGTCACCAGTATAATTACTTTTTAAGATAGGGACATTTTTCTTACTTTGTAACAACTAGAAAAGAAAAGCTTGAGCTACAAGATATGGTGAAGATGCACATAATAAACAAAGACCTTGGGTAATAAAGTAAGACTTTAGGAAATTTAATGGGAAGCCTCTTTTTTATAAATGCATAATAGAAAGATAACAAGGTGGGGAGAAAAAAACCCTATGTATGCTTGTTAGAATGACTTTTCTGAAAAGGTAGCATAACTTAAACAAGAGGTTTAAGTTATGGAAAGATTTCTGGAGTAACTTTTCAATTAGGGAAGTAGTATGTGTGATGGCAGAGTTAGGAAAAGTTTGACATTTTTCAAGGCTCATAATTCACAGTAGTTCTAAAAGCAGTAATTATGGTCCCAAATGTATAAATAAGATAAAGATGCAGTTTCAAAAAAATATGAATACTATATTTTTCTAATTTATAAATATATCTAGTCTAAATATTAATATTTTACTCTTATTCATTTATTTCTCAATGTGTTAATGTTACAGGAAGGTATGTAAAACCATCTTCAATTTTAGAGAAGTCAGTAAATTATATATATATGCATATATAAAAAAAAATTTCATGAAAATTAGACTGTATAATAATTGATATTTGTATCTAAAAGAAAATTATTAGTATTTATATTTTTTAGCATTTGATAAAGGATTTTAGATTTTCCACAGTGAAAAGAAGAACTTATACAACCATATATAAAATATAAAAATAAATATTATAAATGTCCCATGAACATTTAAATGTAGATAAATAGAATGTGTATTAGCATATGAAAGAATGAAAAATTGAAAAAGATGACTAATTTTTTACTTTCTTGAAAAATATAATTCTAATCAACATTTGTTAATCAAAATACATAAAATGCCTTTATAAAATTAATTTTTATTCTTCAATTCTTCACATTCAAAGATATGTATAAGAATTGCAAGATAGGTACTCAAAGAAGACAATTGGCCAGTGAATGTGTAAAGGTAAGAATGCAAAAAAGTCAAAGTGTAGGCAAATAGGAACAAAAAAGTTATGATCTGTGGATAATATACCTAGAAAATCCAAGAAAACGTATGCAAAGTTTTAAAACCATTGATGCTTTAAAGTGTAAAGATACACAACAAATATAAAAAGTATTTTCCCCTGCATTCTAAAATAAAATATATTTTAATAGACCAGGAAAAATTCCCTTAAATTATAAATTGGAAAATCTTTTCATTTGTAAAATGTATTTACATCTCAAAATAGTAAAGATCTTAATTGCCAATTTTATATCTCATCATTTTGTTCTCCCCACAAAACAAGATGTAAACTTTAAAACTTACATTTTTAATACTTAATACGTATATAAAGTTTTAAGCAAACAAGTTTATAAGTTTATGTTATATTTGCTTCACTTGAGAGTACACAGTTAAGCTTCATCCAAGTTATTGCATGAAGCTGTAGTCTGTTTATTTTCTTTGTTCTTTTCAATAAATGGTCCTCGAACAATTGGCTATTAGATAAAATTTATTGGACATTTTAAGCCACATAGAAACATCAATTCCTGGGATAATGTAAAGCTAAATATGAAAACAAAACAATAAAGATTTAGAGGATAATACTGAAGAGTATTTTCTTGACCTTAGGATAGGTAGACACTTCTTAACAAGACCCAAAACAGTAAAAAGAAAAAAATTATGAAGATACTAAGTATTAAAATAAGCAAATCTAGTACCAAAAGACAACGTGTAGCAATACAAGCCACAGACTGAGAGATTTGCCACACATACAACCAAAAAGAATTGTATCCATAATATTTAAAGAACTCCTACTCATCAGTAACAAAATGACAGCCTCAGAGAAATACATGCAAATGTTTAAACTCATGCTTCACAAAAGAAGAAATCCAAATGAAAGGTACATGATGAACAGGTGCTCAATTTTCTGAGAAATCAGAAGAGTGAAGTCCCCCCAGGAGATCTCTCTGCACACGCACAAAATGGAAAAAATTTTAAGTCTGAATAAAAAGGAAGTATTTTTGAGGATGTAAATAATAAGAATTCTCACATATTGCTGACAGAGTGCAAACTAGTACAACTATGTCAGAAAATACATTTTAAAAAAATCAAAGATAGTCACAACCCGTAACCAATCTATTTTGCTTATATCAATAGATATATACTATAGGGAAATTTGTGTACGGGAGGATCAGGGCATACTCTATATAGCTGCACGATTTGTCAAGGCCCCAAACTGGTAATTATTCAAATGTTCATCGAAACTAGAATGGATAAATAGATTTTGCTAAATTCAAAGTCTTATATTGTAAATATATGAAAGTTAGTAGTAATAGATAATATTTACTCCGTGCTTTCTCAGTGTACGTTATCTTACTAAGAATTTACATTTAGTAACTCAGTCAAATCTCAGAGCAAGTATCAAAGGTAAATACTATTGTTCCCATTTGATACATGATCAAAATCAAGGCACGCAGTTTTGAAGCAACTTCCCTAATGTTTCAAAACTAACAAATATGATAAGAATCCAGAGATACTAACCTTAAAGCTCTTGCTTTCAATTGTTATACCTTACCACCTAATTGCTTGCACATGTGTAATGAAACTGGGACTCAAACTATGATGAAGAGAGCGCCAATCAACGTACGTTTTCCAGATCAAACTTCGAGTCTGTTAAAGAATTTTAAAGTGTACATGCCATCTAACACAATAAGCCTTATCTAAGAAGCAGTAATATATATTCAGAGCTACAGTTGAATGTATATAGTATATGCATTTTGCAGGAAAATGAGTATATGAATTTTCTGGAATAAATATAGTGATGGGTTGTGAGCCCTCAAATAAATTGTGATCAGTGAATTTTCAAGAGGAACAAATAATCTGAAATAAGGGGATACAGTTTACATTACTTAGCTATTTTTCAATAACTCTGTAGCAAAGCCTTCTGTAATAGACTGTGGGATAAATAGGCATGTATATATTGGATGGAGGAAAATAATTTGATTAGTAACAGGCGATTATCTACAATGCAAACATTTTATCATTAATAATAATAAATGAATATCAATCTGGAGGTTTCTGACCTTTGCACGTTTATTTTTGATATTTTATCAGATAGTTCAATGAGAGATGAAAAACACACACACCAAATTTAGTTTTTACAAAATTGGAAAGATTGCAAAAATTCTAGATGACCAAAATCCAAATTCAAAAAATGTTTGACAGGATGGTTAGATACGTTAAATCTAATGGACGAAAATCAACAAGAATTAATGTCTGGATATATCACAATCCATCTTTAATGCTCTTTTGCACGTATATTTGGAGTGTTCTCATCCAGTGCTGTGGCTTCAAATTGTATCTACATGTTGGTAACTCTCACATCTATACAGCCTGAAATTATGTTTGATTTCCAGACCTCAGCACGCAAATGTCTAAGGAATAATTACAATGGGATTTATTTCAGGCACTACAATTATAAAGTGCTTATCCAACGTGTCTTGCTACATCTGTCCCCCTTTAATTTCCATTCCGGTTACGCCATCAGTTTACTGTATAATACAAGCTATAAACTTAATCACCTTTACATTTCCAATTTCCCTTCCTGTGAATTTCATCTGTCACTAAATGCTAAACAGCCTCTTTTAAACACACCCTTCCTTTTCATCACATCTGAACTTAAACACCCAGGGACTCTTATTTTCCCTTCCTTCATCAGCCTCCAGTGTTCAACCCAGTCTCCCCTTCAAGTCATCGTAGGGGTGATCTTTCAGAAATATAAAATCTAAAGATGACAGTTCCCTGCTTAAAATACATTCACCTCCTGGTTTAGTTTCCCCTCCTTCGATTATCACCAATTTAACTTCAGTTGCCATTCCCCTTGGGTTGCCTCAGCTGCAGAGAGACAACTCACAAGGTTACATATACCCTTCCTAGAATGTCCTAAATCTAATAGACAAAAAGACCATTTTAGCCCGTTTTAGAACAATCCCAATGTGTCATTTTATTCCCAGAGGTCCTCATGTGGTTAGCTGAGGTGTCCTAGAACCTACATCACATCCTGTCTCCTTGCATTGCACATTCTTCCTGACCTCCCCTCCCCTGCACAGGTGTTGACCCCAAGGGAATCTCCCTAACACGGATCTTGCACACTATCACCTTTTTCAGAGTCTCCTTCCAGGGAACCCAAGCTGTGGCAGTGTACTGACATAATGGATGTAGCACTTCCAACTTTTTCACAATCGTTAGTCCAAACTGGCATATGTCTGCTATTTTTAGTGTCTCAACCAGTATAAGGAAGCATATTAATAAACAGGAATGCATTTACCACAAAATTATCATGATACTAAAGCAAGTCATGAATCCTAGAGAAAAGGAAGCCAAGACAGCTGTCCTCAATACCAGAAAGATCATTATATGGGCAAAGGTAACAGCCAGGATCTAGCCAGGAGACAGAAACTGTATCAGTTATTTTAACAGATAAAATTTTACTTAAAGAATTATCAGTAATGCATAAGACACTGTTAACCATGGAACTGATAAGTCAAAGAGAGAACATTAAGGTAACAGGGTGGGAACCGAGTGGAGGATACCTACCATTCCAAGACTAACACTGAAATTGTTAACATTTAGAAGCTCAACGAGGGGCACCGAGGAGGTAACACCCTGACCTCTGAGAAGGGTCAGCTAATGCTGGCGGCTCTGAGAAGGTGGGGGAAGCCAGGGGAACAGAAGCAGTGCCCCTCCAGGTGGTGCTGGGGTGTCTTCAGGGCTGTAAAGTTGCTCTGGGAGCCGTTGGAGAAATGATGATGTGAGTTCAGCTTCTTCTACATGAACTTCCACTGCCTCAGTTGAAGAGAAGCATGGCTTGGTGACACTGACAAGGTCACTGAAAAGGTCAGGAGGAGTCAACAGCTGGAAGCCATTTCCTTTTCTCCTTTACTTTGCTGTCTCATCAAATCAAATGCTATGGACAGAGCCTACCCCCAATGGGCAATGCAGACACCTGGCATCACAAAGCCAAATCAGAAGAGTGGCTTTGAAGCTGGGAGAAGAGCTTGAAAAGTACTCACCTCCACTCCCAGAATGGTGACAAGATGCTCCAGAAATACAGCCTAAGAAGAACTCGTTTTGAGGGAGGAACATCTATTCCCTTTTGCTCACGTTTCCAAGTGGAGGAAGGTGAGATAGAGTTTCATTCCCCATCTGTCAGCCACCCCTCTCTTAGGGAAGAGCTGTCACTCCTCTGGTGGGTGAATTTGGCAGAAGGGAACAGGACTGACCGAACCATTCCTGGTACCTCGCGGTACATGTGCCCTTTGGGTGAATTCCCAGCTAGCTCAGAAGGGGAATTCACCAAGACAGGCAAAGCCTCTGCAGGCGGTAGCAGTCTGTGTGGCTCTCCCGTGACTGAGTGAATGGGTTTACTCTAAGGGAAGAATTACTAGAATACCTGTGCGGTCTCATCAGATTTAAGCCATACCCTGCAATCTGGCTTTATCTCTAAATAACTCATACTCTGAGTTTGTCTGACTTACATCTTGTATCCCAACGGGCCCAGAGCTCAGATGAGAAAGAAAGAAACCAGGATGCTGTTCACTGGCCTTTAAATGCCCATAATTACTGATGGCTAGACGTTTCCGAAGACTGAAATAGCCACAAATGTAAGGATGCCTTCTACTCTGAAGTACTGCTATGAGCTCTGCAGATTCAGGCTTTAATATGCAGAGTATTTTTTCCTCTGAAAAGCTTCTATACCTCAAACCAGGGTACAGTATATTGTACCAATAGTCCTGGCAAGGAAAGAGGATACCATATTGAAATTATATACATTTCACGAGAGGTGAACATCGGGACTATTTCATCATTAGTTATACCTCTAGGTAAATTTCCACCTACCCAAAAAGTGCCTGATTAAATAAACTATGAGAAAAACATCCAGGTATATATTGAAATGTCTTTTCGTCTCTGCTATAAAAAAAAAAACAAACAAAAAAACAACTATCTTCAGAGTTGTAAACGCCTCTCAAACTGTACCCACAGTGCCCTTGTGATTAACCGGTGTTTCCAAATTTCAAAAACACATAATTTTTCATGGTGTATTCAAATTAAGATAATATTTTATGAAAGGTGAGTAGATATTAACCAAGTTCACTTTAGTAAGGAATCATCTCTATATACTTCTCCATTTGTATTATTGAGGTCAACATGATTAAAACTCTCTTTGCTTCTCTCAGTAATCAGCCCTATGAAATGTAAAGATTTTTAAAATTTTAGTCATGAATCACTGAATTACACCACATTCATTTCAACCACAAAAGCGCAATAAGGAGATCTGAAATAGGTGTGATCACAAAGCAATTAAAAATATTAGATAATTAAGCCTTGCCTCTGAACCATATAATTATCCTCTCTCTCATTTACTGAATTATGCCAGGCAGGGAAAAAAGAAACTTTAACATGATCTATTTAAAAATATCAAAATAATATGAATTATAAAGCAATTACATTTCTCTAGCTCTGCTGCTATGCTTTTCCCTCTGTTTTTATGCACAAATCAGTTTCCATTTCAATGACAGATATGAGTTCAAGTAGTAGGTTGAACATCTCTCTTTTATTAGAGTATCTTTGTTATTATGAGTAAAATTGAGCTGGTTTTCATTCAAATCTACTGTGTCTATGAAACAAGATTTAGTCATGCATTAAATGAAGGTTTCAAATAACATTACGCTGGGAATTTGTTACGCGTTAAACACCGATAGTTTGCTTTCAATATGGGTATTGGCATAACACTGATGCAATAATAAAATACAATAAAACCTTATAATGCTCCATTCATACCAATAGCTCTCACAGCACAGCAGTTCTTCAAATGGTGAGTAAAAAATTAATAAAGAGGATGAATCTGTGGAAGTGGTGTATAAAAGATGTGATGGACTGGAAATATTAAGCAGTAATGAGTGCCAGATCTGATTCCTTTGGCAAAATTATAGGACTAGTGCATTAAATGGAGCTTTGAAAAAATGAATTTTCAGTGATTTGGAAACAGCTATGTGCACGGTGACAAAGCTAATGTTGAGAAAAGAAAAAAGATGAACAGTGCAAACAACAGATCTGAATTGCTCTTTCAGACAGAACATATAGAAGTTGTGTAAATAACAGGATTTGAGGGTTTCTCTACCCAATTGTAAATCCCTGAAGGGTAAGTTAGACAGACTTCATGATCACATCAGGTCTTTAGCATAACATCAGCTGTAGCTGTTGCTGTAACTTCCAGATGACACACTAGCATTCGGAAAAGCTTCAAGTATATGTATTAGCTTCTTATATTGTTCTATCGGTGTACTGGTAACGGAGTTTTCGTACAATGGACTGGCTTCAAGGTTGTGTCGTTAACAGTGTAGTCCCTGGTCTGGTCTGAGGAAATACTGTAAACCCAGGCCTAGTTATTTGTAAACATTTTATTTTCAAAGTCCTCGGGAGGGAATCAGGCTTTTAGAAAGCTCCAATTTTTCAGTTGCTAATAAAAAGTCTCAACTTCAATCATCTGTGGCAGGGATGTTATATTTACTTAATTCCAGGAGCATCTGAATTCTCACACACAGACTTATTGTTTCCCGTTTTGAACTTTTTTATCAGATGCAGAGGTGATGGTGGTTCAGTTGAAAAGAAGAAAACAGCAACGGTTACCATAAAACAGCCCAAAGCTCTCCAGACTCAGCACAGAGAAAGAGAGAAAAACAATTTGCTAAACTGATCATAGAGTGATTTACCAGTCAATTAAGGAACACTTTACAGCAATGCAAGGGGATTTCAGACACAGATGAATTACACCAAGATTGCTTTCTTTATTTGCATTGCAAAAACCAGGCAGACCGCAGATTTATATAAAGAGCTTCATAATTTTGCAATTTCCTATTGCCTGAACTTTTATTTTGACACAAGGGCCATGTTCACCTGAAGACAGTCACTCAGGTGCTTTCCAAGCACGCCGCTGAGAAACTGAAATTAGGAACAGTGCACTGCCAGATGCTACATTCTAAGGAGCCTTGGAAAAAGCGGTACTCAAGTGTCACTTTGAAGAACACCTGTTAGACATTGTATTTGAAATGAAATACTGCTTGAACATTTTAGCTTGTAAGCATGATTTCTGATGTATTTAATTCACAACAATTGCACAGAGGATCTTTTCACGGCGAGCTAAAGACATGTCAGTTTTTGACACTCAGTGGAAAGAGTGACTCATCATGGTTGCTGATAACGTGTGATTGGCGTTGAAATATACCCTCAGTAAATCTCTCATGCTGGGCTGCTGCTCCAGAAATTTGATGCATGAGATTCTGGAAGGAAACCATCTTTTCAAAAATATTTAACTTTAATACTGGAACGCTTTAGTTTCTAGTCTGAAATCTTAGAAGAAAACAGGGCATTTTGACTTAATACCAGTAATGTGCCACGTCACTTATAAGGGAGAAAATGTTCTTTGAGAAAAACTTGCCAACTCATAACTGTTTCATAACTTCTTACCTAAATGGAACTGTTTGACTGTATAGCAAAAATAGATATATCATGCCACCTAATTTTAGTATCAGAACTCAGTTTTAAGATAGGTCAGTTTTTGAGGTTAAAGATGAAAGTATCTTAAATCCCTTGATTAACAATTGCCTTCACTGGGTACAATATAGTATTTCTAATGCTATTTTGAGCTAGTTCTCAAGGTCCTGGCTTAAGGCTGGCCAGTTCCTTTTCTTGAGCGGCTGATTAACTCTGCAATCCAACCACGTCCTATTGGGCTTTCACCACCCAGGTCCACACTGCAGCAGCCCTAGTCACTCCAGGGCCAAGTAACAGCTAGGAAGAGCCCCTGTGCCCTAGGAGTCTTTAAAATTATTCAAATGATGGAATCCACAGGCAGCTCGAGAAACCTAGGAAACTCCATCCTGCTTGCCATACATAAGATGCCCCCTGCAGCCCTGGCTTGCTGTTATCTTGTCGCCAGGACCACCCCCAGGGAGCCCTGGCACCTCCTCTCCTCGGAGTTGTAGGGGAGAATTCTGCCTTTCACGTATCATAGTCAGTGTCTTGTGTCCCACCATCCAGAGAATCTCTAAATTGTATAAATACTAGGCAATTAGAACTGCTACTTATTTTCATGTTTCCTCAAATGAAACCTAAAGTTCTATTAATGAAACCTTGCAGGTAACTCTATGAAGAACACTGGGGATAGGAAATAAGGCAAATCACTCACAGCTCTGTATTCGTATCTTTTGTAATCAGAGTCTGTTATATAAGTAAATCATGAAGTGATAGTTTCACTTCTTAAAAAATTCTAGCGCCGCCACTCATCATCCTGCCCCAAGCCCCAGCACTCAAGCACTCCAGACTTTCCAGCACAGGCATTGAGACCATTGGCATGGATCCCACTTGGGGATTTCTCCCTCTTTTCAGTCACCATGAGAAGCCCAGGACTGTCAGACATTTCTCAAGGTCCTACATCTTGGACCCTTATGACCCTTTCCCAACCTGACGAATTTCTGAAAACTTCCCCTGTGCTCTCTGGAATTCATGATTCTTCATCAGAAAAATCCCCTGTAGCTTTGACTCTTCTGCTATTCCCTTTGCCTTCTACCCCTGACCCCTGGCTCTCCTATAAGGACTGGGACCCCTGCCCCTCTCTGAAGCAGCATGTCTTTTCAGGCCCAGGAGTCACTCACGAGGGGCGTGGGATGTGTACTCTTCACTCTACTTCGCTACCTTCAAATCATGTTCTTTCCCTCTTCCTTCAAACCACCTAAGATTTCATTTTCTGCTCTGAGATTGTATCACCTGTTACTCCTTGCCAAAGGTATCTATCCAAACCCTCAACACTCTCCTTGAAGATTCTATTATATGTTCTGGCTGTTTCTCTTTCTCTGGCACTACTCCTTCTTAACTTTTAACATCTAACAGTCAACACTCCAATAGCACAGTCTCTCAGATGGTCGATTTGTTGTCAGCTCTGCTTCACCATTATCCCCACTGGCATGCCCTAGACCCCTGGCATATCTAAAAGCCACATCTCTGCCCAAATCACAATTTAATGCCCCACCCTATGACTACCACTTCTAATGTTTCCAGGTGACTGGCTCCTACCATCACTTCAACAACATTTACATTCAAGTAGGACCTGAAATCCATTCATTCTACCGTCTGTTCACAGGTCTACTCCAGTCTCGTGACCACACTGTCCCAATACAGATTCAAAGGCCCCCAGTTAAGTCACTGTGGTGCATAGTCTCTACTCCCTTGCTTGCCAATTGTGTCATCCTATTTGCCTTGCAAAGCATTCACTCTAGTTAAGATCACTTTTTTTCCCCAGCTCTGTCACTAAAACTGCACAGCTGACTGTATCTCGAGAAAAATACATGGAAAAGTACAAGTTCACATTAAATCCATGAGCTCTAACTTTTTGTATTGGGCTCTTCGTGCTTGCCAGCAATGCTACTCCGTTTCTCTAGCCCATGCCTTTAATATAAGAGCATTTCCTATCTTCTCTCTACCCAAGAATTCAAGTCTGTTCTTGGCATTCTCAGGCTTCTAGTTCATACAGAAAATAAAAGCTATCAGAATAGATACTATCAGAATAGAGCTCCCCACAGCACCAGGACACATGCACAGCCAAAGGCACCTTTGTCTTCACTTCTCTTCATGTGAAATAAAGGCTTCGGTTCCTATATAATGATAACTGTCCCATTTGTATACTACACCCCACGTCATCTTACTCTTAGACAAAGGGCATTTGTCTAACAACTGTCCACCATCCCCAAGAGCCATCACTCTCCACTCTCCACTCATAAATAAGACAGCAATGCTACTCAGGATTTACCTGGTCTCCTTGGCAACTTGTGCTTTCCTCCTCTTCTCGTTTGAACCCTGTTTCAACCCTCATCATGCCACTGGAGTTGGTCTCCTCGAGCCACCAATGACCGAAACACAATGATGAGTCAGTCCTAGGACTTTACTTCCTTATATCTCTAGCAAAAGTTGAAACAATCATTTTTTTTCTAGAAATATTTTCCTAGTTTGTGTTTCAAGTTAACCAGATTTTCTGTGTTGCATTCTCTTTGTGTGCGAGTGTGTGTGTGTGTGTGTGTGTGTGTGTGTGTGTGTGTGTGAGTGCTTTCTCAGCTTCTTTTGGCTTTTCAACCTCATCTCTGCAAGTTTTGAAGTTAGATAACCAGGTCAGTCCATGTTCATCTTCTTTCATTCCTATACCCTCATTCATTCCCTTGGTGAACTCATCTATTATCAATTGTTATCATCAGATGCTAAAGGTTTTCAAATTATAACTCCACTATAGCTCCAACTTGGACCTCCCTGCCCTTCTCTTGGACAGATGCATGGCTCACGCCCTCATTGAGTCTCTGCTTAAACATAACACTTGCAGCAAGACCTTTCTAAATCCCTAACCCACCTTTAAATTACCATCATCTCACAGCTGGACTTAAATATCCCCATTTTCACTTCCTGATGTATTATTAACATGACATTTTATCCTGAGAAGCATACGTTGTACTCTTTTAGTTATTTTCTGTCAATCTTTTTTTTTTTTTTTTTTTTTTTTTTTATTTTTTTTTTTTTTTTTTTTTTTTTTTGCAGTACGCGGACCTCTCACTGTTGTGGCCTCTCCCATTGCGGAGCACAGGTTCCGGACGCGCAGGCTCAGCGGCCATGGTTCACGGGCCCAGCCGCTGCACGGCACATGGGATCTTCCCGGACTGGGGCACGAACCCGTGTCCCCTGCATCGGCAGGCAGACTCTCAACCATTGCGCCACCAGGGAAGCCCCGATTTTCTGTCAATCTTTCTTCCTCATTTCCCCTTACCACTAGCATATGTCTCCTGCAGAAAAGGAATTTTGCCTGTTAACTGTTAAATCCCCAGTGCTTAGAAAAATGTAAGGCAAGCAATAAATAAGTAACAGATAAATATTTCATTTCAGGATCTCTACAACATTGCTATAATTTGGCTTCCCACTTTGATCTCATAATGTTCTTCTAGACAAGGTTTAAATTTCAGCCAGTTTTAATATTATTGGTTAAACAATAAATGCTTTTGCTTCTAAGTTTTCCTTTTGCCTAGAAGATACACTAAACCTTCCCCCTCCTTTGCTTTATTTCTACTTGATAAATTTCTTCTTATCTTTCACATTTTATCAGCATCATAAATACTTCTCTGATATCGTCAACTAAATTTACTCTTTTATCTTTCACAATTTTTAACATTTTCTACAGCATTTCAGTGGATATTTGCATAGTAGAATCCCCTTTACATCTTTTTTCTACCCTTCTAAAGGTGACTATTTAGGACAATGTATTTATTGTAAACTATTGTTATACACGTTAACGTACATGCATTGATTCAAAAGCAAAGACTCAGGCACTTCTATAAGTGAGGGAATAATCTATATCAGGCACTGATAAACGCGTAATATAGAAAATGAAAATATTACATAACTGTCTCAAGGGCACATCTACTGATGCAAACTGACATGTAGAGTAATAAATAATTTCTTTTTAATTTCATGGCAAAGAGATGAAGGTGGTAAATTTTCTCCACTGTGCTATCTCATCTATTCTTATACTTTAAATTATAATTATATGTGAAATGTATGTTTTCCATCTTTCACTTACAATACCTCTGAACTGTTAATCCCAACCTAATTTTAAAACAAATAGAATCATCGTCAACAACAATAAACATGATATTGCTAATAAATTTATGCAGTGTTATATACACCCTAATATTAGCAGAAAATTTATAGTGTTAGTAAATATTTTAAGAGCTATCTCTTGTGCTCTGTTTACTATTTTAGAAAACAAAGGAAAACCTTCAATTTGAATCAAAGTTTTTATCAATTTTTAAATTATTTCCAGCATTGCACAACTTTTCTCTCACCCACAAGTAATGTTAAAACAGAATGGATCATGGCACTAGGTCTCTATAACCTATGACTGTACTAAAAGTCAAGGGGTATGTTTTATTTTAAATTTGGGTACAGGGTTTCTTATGTAAACCCCTTGCTAAATTTTTTTAACAACCATAATGAAAAAGAGAAAAAAACAAAAAACAATATGGAATTCTTTGACAAGGATCCACCATTTAGGGGCAACATAAATTCTTCAAAGAATACATAAATATCAAACAAATAATCAAAAATGGGGGTTTTTCTATGCTGTCTAGTATTTCTTCACTTTATGGCTTAGAAGCTACTTTTTTTCCATTTGTAACATTCAGTGTCCCAATCTATAAAATACAAAAACACCACCAAATTGGGAGTTCTTCTGATGATTAAATGAGAAAATGAAATAAAGCTTGTCATAACAGATGTTTAACAAAATGTGTGCTATCTTCCCATGGATTCGTATGAAAGAGAACATAGGTTCGTCACAGAATGGCTCCCACACCCTGGGACTTCTCACACTTCACTTTGACCTTGGCTACCAATTGGTATGCTTCCCTGGTGGCGCAGTGGTTGAGAGTCCGCCTGCCGATGCAGGGGACACGGGTTCGTGCCCCGGTCCGGGAAGATCCCACATGCCACGGAGCGGCTGGGCCCGTGAGCCACGGCCGATGAGCCTGCGCGTCCGGAGCCTGTGCTCCGCAACGGGAGAGGCCCGCGTACCGAAAAAAAAAAAAAAAAAAAAATCCAGGTCCTCCTCTTCAACCCCCAAACCCGTTTTGCAAGTAGGACCATTATATAACTAGATGTGTTCAACAGAATACAAAGGAGAAATCTTTGGCTCTCTTCTAATGGGGCAGCTAATTCCTTCAAAAGCCATTTTTTGTTTCACCTCAGGCTAACCTTTGTGTTATAAGCTAAAGAACCCACGAGAACGGAGCAAAGCTTTTCCTCGAGATACCGTTTAGAGCAGAAACCTGCACTCTACGTTGACTGCAATGCGAGTTATAAATAAGACTCTTTCACTATGTCATTGAGATTTTGTTTCTATTGTTACAGAAATTAGCATTCAGTACTCTGGCTAATACAGTATTTAAGCAGTTTATTCATGCAGATGTAACATGAGGCGGATTTTGCCTGGGCAAAAATAACTCATTCCGCTTTGATGCCCATAATTGAGGTCCTTCATATGCTGACATTCGAGAAACTCCATAGTTAATTGTTGTAACTGTTGAGAATGGAAATCAAAGTTATAACCATAAAACAACCAAGGTCAAGTAAAGAAAGGATAACCATGAAAAGTATACTTTTAATGAAGGTATTATGTGAATAAGTTGACTTTTCCAAAGCCCAAAAAACTTAAAAATATAAATGTGTTGACATTTATTTGGCTAAAAATCCAAAATACCAGACTCTCTGAAGCAAACAGGCTTACCCACAAATTGCAAAGTACACAAGGACGACATTAATTGCAGTAACCACTCTTTAAACAATCATGCAGAAATGTATCAGTGGATAAGCTGTCAAAGAAGCTGCATTTAAGATTTTTATGAAAACAAAACAGAAAAAGCAAAGCTCCTCTTCTAAGGAGGTAGGAGATGTGGACTCTGTGTAATTAGTTTCAGTGTACTGGCTGTTTATTGGAAGAAAATAAGTGTTTTGTCTAGAAAACAGGTTAGATGTGAACTACTTAAATGCTCACACTTTGATTTTTTTGACTCTATAATTTCAATAGCTTGCGGGCACACAACAGGAATTTAAAGAAGAAAACACCACAGTTTTAGTTTCTGATGAAGAGACTCGTGGAACTACAGTCAACACCTACCGCTCTCTCAGTGTTTTCATACTACATAGGTCATTATTTCACCCTTTCAGAAACAGTCCCTGGCAGTCACAGGTGATGAACCAGACCACGAGTAATTGGCACTTGCATAAAATAACGGAGACTAAAAGTGTCATTCAGTGCAGAGATTTTTAAGAATGGCAGCAGAGCGACAAATGAGAAATGTCTTCCAATTCTGCCCTGTGAGTCTAATTAAAAGTATGTGATACAATAAAGGAAAAAAGAATTGCTAGATGCTGGTAACTCTGTATCTTTCAGATATTGATTTTAAAATGAAAGTATTACATCCTTCAGCTTTCAGTTAAGATCCAGAAATCACAAAAGGTCATCTACACCCACCCTGAGAAGGAGAGTAAGATGGATGAATTACAAAGCCACACAAGTTTTTCTACCCATCATAGAGCTGAGGACAAAAAGAAACACAATAAAACTAAATTTCAGAAAAAGTGAAGGCTTTGCTAGAAGAGAAGAGACCATAACTGCTTTCTCTTCTGCTGGAATGGTGAGAGTGGTGGTAAGGGGTAATCTTGAAAGACATATGGAAGGCTAAAGGGGTCTAAATTTTAATAAATTCATAACATCTAGGTACAGGTTGACATGAGAGATCAGAATCCTGAGGGGCTGCAGTCAAAGACGGTGTCTGGGGCTTCCCTGGTGGCACAGTGGTTGAGAGTCCACCTGGCAATGCAGGGGACACGGGTTCGAGCCCCGGTCCGGGAAGATCCCACATGCTGAGGAGCGGCTGGGCCCGTGAGCCATGGCCGCTGAGCCTACGTGTCCCGAGCCTGTGCTCCACAACGGGAGAGGCCACAACAGTGAGAGGCCCGCGTACAGCAAAAAAAAAAAAAAAAAAAGACGGTGTCTGCACAACCCACCATTTTTCCCATGGTCCCTCAACAGAGTCGACAACCCAGAGCCCTCAAAGCTTGGGGCAGGGCAGAAGGACTAAGAGAAACCCTCCTCCCCCACTCCAGGTGCCTGGGCCTTCACAGTGCGCATGTAAAGCAGACTGACACCTGGGGCGCCAGTAAAAGCAAAGCTCTGATCCAAGAGCCTTCGAAGGTAGTGATGAGCACACTAAAGCCATGAAACAGCTCAATCACTGTTAGATCCACACATACCCCAGACTAGGGCTTGAAAGTGAAAAGGGCATGTTTTTTTCTGGGGGTAAATATTACTTAGTCTATAACACTGTTTCACACACAACATCCTGAATAAATTTTAGAAGCATGAGACACAAGTAGAAAGAAAAATATGACCCATGTTCACAGATGTGCTTGTGTCCATACACGAGTCAGAATTTTCTGTTTCTTTCTCGTTCCTGGTACATCCAAATTTTTTTCAGGACATCCTGAGTAAATATACACACATAGGCTACTGAGGTTTAAAGCAGAAATGATAACAATATATCGTGAGGTTCCAGACATGCAGAGGTAAAACATACACTTTTTTAAAGTTGGATTCAAAATGAATTATTTTCTGATTTGACAATTAAATGTTATAAGTCTCTTCTTTATGTTCAATTTTTGTGTTGTAATATTTAAATATACTCTATTGAAAAGATGGTCTGTTTCAAGAAAAAAAATTGAAATTCAAACCATTTTTGATGTTTAAAGGCACAAGACCTCACTCATATCGTGTATATTCATTTACATTTTGAAACTTATAATAACGTAATTTAAATATGATGTGACATCCGTATTTCATGCTATTCCAAATGCTGCTTTCAAGCTTTATATTTTGTCTTAATAATAGGGAGCTCTGGCAGCATAAGTGACATGTTAGTGCTGCATATATATGGCTCCTCTAGTCCTGTAAAAGCAAACACATATACCAGCATATATATTTTTAAGCGTCAATATCAAGATTTCATTTGCTTTCAACACAAAGCTAGCATCAAACAAACGTAATGAGGGCTATTCTAATTAAGTAAAGAGTTAAGCAAAGATTCCTTGGATAAGACACCAAAAACTCACAATACAAAAGAAAGTATTGATAATTGATTCATTAAAATGTAAACTTCTGCCTTTCAAAAGACAATGTGATGACAATGAAAAGCCACAGGCTGGGAGAAAATATTTGCAAAATACACATCTGATTAAACTCTCACAACTCAGTAAGAAATCAAATAACTCAAAAAAATTATTTTGAAAACACATTTAACAAAGAAGGGCTATGAATAGCAAATAAACACATGAAAAAATGTTTAACACTATTAGTCATTAAGGAACAAAAATTAAAAACTGAGATACCCCTACACATGTATGGAACAGCTAACTTTCATGAAATCTGTGAATACCAAATGCTAGCAACTCAAACTCTCATGACATTGTCCTGTGCAATGAAAAATGGTACAGCCAGCTTAGAAAACCGCTTGGCAGTTCCTTTTACAGGTAAATATTATGTCATGTGATCCAGCAATCACACACTTAGGAATTTCCCTAAGAGAAACGTCAACATATGTCTATACCAAGACCTATATATGAATATTTACGGTACCCTGAGTGATAACAGCCCAAATCTGAAAGCAACACATATGCTATCAGTGAATAGAGAAAAATTTCATAGTATATCCTTAAGGTCAAATGTTACCCGGTAATCAATGGAAGTGAATTACTGAAAAATACAAAAATATTGCTGAAGTGAAAGCAATCAGATATAAAAGTCTACATACTCTTTGATCCTTATTATATGACAATCTGGGAAGAGAAAACTAGAGAGACAGAAAGCAGATCAGGTTTTGCCAAGAATGGGTCAGGTGGTGAGTGGGGGAAGGGGACTCAGTACAAAGGGACATGAGGGAACTGAGGGAGACAAATATTCTATATCTTGATTGTGGTAGTGGTTATGTAATAGTATATATTAATCAAAACACATACAACTGTAAGACCAAAAGAACTGATGGATTGTACTGTGTGGATATTATACGCTAATAAACATGTCATCCAAAAAAAAAAAAGAGGAAATGCATACATTAGCAGTTTTATGGTTTGGTTTGAACCAGGAGCTATTTAAAATATTGGAGGCAAAATAATAATGTAAGACAAACAAAATCAGGTTGCTCTGAATGAAATGGGGTAGAAAAATCTATGTTGTTCTGTGTGATTTTGCTGCCATGCAACTCACACTGCCTTATTTACTCAGAAATGTCAGATGTAGGTTAATAGGTTTAATTAAGAAAACTTTCCAATCATGCTGGTATAATTTGGAATAAAAATTTGCTTCCGCTTTGGTTACGAGAGCCCAGAAGATTGGTAAACCTTTTAATATTTCTGAACAATACTTATTTATAATGTTTTCTCTAGAGCAATCTCTATGTACGGTCCATCTTCTGGGACATCACTGATTATGTCAGCTATACTGTATTCTTGAAAACACACATATACGAGCACATACATACGCATGGGTGTTTTCAATCCCTCTCGCTCTTTTTCTCTCCCTCTCTCCTTTAAATTTCCATATAAATTTTAGAACCAGATTGCAATTTCTTCAGAAACTCTTCTGTGATCGATATTGAAATAATACTGGATCTATAAGTCAATCTAGAGGAAAAGTCTTAGCAATATTATTTCTTTAAATACATGAATGTGGTATACTGCTTTATTGAGGCATTACAAATTTTCTCTCAAATGTTTTTGTACATAGTGGCTTACATGTTTTGCACAATTTTGTTAGATTTTTCCTACTTGATTTTTTTGTCCTTTCATCAATGATATTTAAAAAGTTATGTATTTATTCTGTATATGAGGCAATTACATGAACTTCCCCATTTTTCAACAGTATTACACTGATTTTGTTTTTCTTGTCTGTGCCTGTTGGCATAATCAGGATGCCAGCTTCTCCAGCATCCAGGTGTTGGTGTATAAGAAAAAGAAAACTCGAAGAATTCCTCATCTAAGATGCTGAAGTCCTCAGTCAGTCTGTCTTCTCTTTATCTTTCAGAATATATTCATGTCTTTTTTACACATGACATCCAGAATTAATTGTGCTTAGCCACAAGAATAAAGAGAAATGTGTCTACTCCATTTTGCCCAGAACTAGAAGAGAAACATCTACGTTTAGCCTTTACTTTGAAAGATATTTTCACTGTTGTAGAACTCTAAGCTGGTAATTCTTTTTGTTCAGCACTTAAAGACATTATTCGATGTCTTTCTGGCTTCCATTGTTTTTCGTGTACCCTCAGCCTGCGTTCCTATTGTTGATGCTTTGAACGCATCGGATCTTATTTTCTAGCTACTTGAAACATTTAGTCTTTGTTTCCAACAGTCTTAGGAAGATGTTTCTAGGTATGGTTGCGTATTTATCTTCACTGAGGTTTGCAAAAGTTATTTAATGTCTGGTTTGAAACCTTTCATAGGTACTGAAAGTATCTTGGCCATTATTTCTTCAAATCCTGATGATGCCTGATTTATTCCCTCTTACTTCTCCTTATATTTACCTCCAAGGTTATTAGACCTTTCACTTTGTCTCATTTGCCTCTTATGAATTTTTCCTATACTTCCCATTTTTTCTTCTCCATTTTCAGTTTGAATAGTTTCTACTCATATACTCTTGAAGTTAAACCCAATTTCAGGCACTGTAGTTTTATTCTTAGAACTTATGTATCTTTCAAGAGTTTCCAGTTTTCTCAAAATTTTTTCTATTTTTCTCCTTTTCATTAAACAAGTTAATCACAGCTACTTTAAAGTCATTTTCTACTTATTCCATTAGTTCAAATACCTTAGAGCCAATTTTTATTTCCTGGGTTTTTTCTTTTAGTTTTTGATCACATGATCCTATCTCTTGGCATTCTTCCTAATTTCAACTGAATGCCTGATGTGTTATACTAAAAAACACAGAGGGCATAGATGAAATCAAACTTCTCTAAAGGTTCACATCTTCTGCTAGACCTTCATCAAAATAAGCACTGAGCTTAGTTGGACAGAGCTGCACTTACGGGAAGCCTGAGATGCCCTATTTCTAACAGACTTGTTGGGCTCTCATAAGTAGCTAGATTTACTCATCTTGGTCCCTTTCGACAATCTTAATTCTGATTTCTGTTTTCTTAGCTCTGTGAGATGGCAGAAAACTCTGCTATCTTAGAGAATTCTGGCTTAATATTTTAGTCCCTCTTATCAGGTACAACTTCATAATTTCACAGAAGTCTTGAGGAGGAAATTGGATGTGTTTTGATTCCCTTCATACTGTCATTTTTTTTTTTGCTTTGATTTTAGTTTACCCTTTGGAGACCACCAAGATTTCTTATAGTTTCTGCATTCCCCAAGAGTGGGCACCTATCCAAGCAAAATACATTCTCAGCCTGAGCTCAGAAATAGTAAATACATCCAGGGATCAAAATAGCTGTAGATCATAAGAAAACTTCTCTGAAGTCCTCTCCCCTTCAGAATTATATCCATTCAACTCCTTATTTATTGCTTCCTCAACTCAGTGATGCCTTAAATGGATTCTTTCTCAATTGTATCTCGATTTCCAAATACTTCTCAGGGATAACTGTTTTCTGTAGCCAAATATTATTACCTACTTGAAAGTGACTACCTGGAGATCTTTTCACTTACCAATTCCACAAATTCCATCTCCACAAATTTTTATTTAGTTGTCTTATTATGCATAATGACATCCACAGTGAAAATAGTTCAATAACTAAAATATTCAAAGGAAATTTCACTGTGAAAAGGTTTAGAAACACATGTCTAAACTTCCTGGTCTCTACGTAATTGCCTACACGCACAGGATGTTTAGATGAGACCCCTTCCTCAATATCCTCAAGTAGGATATAAACTGAAACAACATAGCTCTAGAGACAGATGATTGGTAGGTAGGTAGATCCCTGGTGGCGCAGTGGTTGCGAGTCCGCCTCCCGATGCAGAGGACGCTGGTTCGTGTCCCGGTCCGGGAAGATCCCACATACCGCGGAGCGGCTGGGCCCGTGAGCCGTGGCCGCTGAGCCTGCGCGTCCGGAGCCTGTGCTCCGCAACGGGAGAGGCCACAACAGTGAGAGGCCCACGTACCGCAAAAAAAAAAAAAAAAAAAACCAAAAAAAAACAAGAGAGGACAAGTGTTGACAAGGGCATGAAAAAGGGAGCCCTTGTGCACTGTTGGTGGGAATGTAAATTGGTACAGCCATTATGGAGAACAGCAGGGAGGCTCCTCAAAAAATTAAAACACTGAACTACTATATGATCCAGCAATGCCACTTCTGGCTGTATAACCAAAGGGAATGAAATCAGTATCGCAAAGAAAATATCTGCACGCCCACATTCATTGCAGTATTATTCACAAGAGCCAAGCTATGAAAACAATCGAAACAGCTGTCAAGGAGTGAATGGATAAAGAAAATGTGATATTTTCTCTGAAGATGAATGAGGAACATAGACTTGTATGGCGTCTCTGCACCTGCTGCTTATAATAATTAAGAGTTTTCATAACTGGAGGACTTTATAAAGTCACCAAAGTTTGTATAAATCATCAACCTAATTATGTACCTTAGGTTAATCATTTGGTGCTTGAAAGTAAGCTCAACGTTCAGAAAGATAGCATTAGTAATTAATTTCACTTTGGGTCTCAATCATCTTAGAATAGTACTATTTCATATAGGAATAGTATAGAGATATGCGTTAGACTTTTGTGGGTTTTTTTGCAAATATGCCAGTGGATCTATTTACACCCACCTTTGTTTGCCTCCGTTGTTTCGTTTCTAATTTGTCTAGAACTGATTTGCCTTAAGGAGTCGCAGTAAGAACAATTATATATTATTCAACGGTTTAAAAACCTGGACCAGTTTAGAATTAACACCCTATGACTACCCATGCTGGATGAAAACCATTCACCTCTTAGAAGTTATTTAAACAGCCTTAGAAGGCCTCACAGTGGTATAAAACAGTTCCTCTCCAAATTCATGTGCAGATTTTATCTGCCTTTCCTGTATGAAGATGTAGTTCTGTGTGGGGAAAGCACACAAGATAAAATCCTCAGCAACAATGGAGTAGCAGAGGGCAAAAAGCAACAAGTTTTGCTCGCTGAAAAACACAGGTCACTACCTCTCTGCCTGTGGTTACGAACCGTAACATCCTGAAAGTCACCACTTGTCACTGCTTCTACCCACCCCAATCCTGGGCATGTCACCTCATTAAAATCATTAATCTACTTATATTCAGGCAGAGTCCAAATTCTCTCTTAAAAAAATTGCATGAGGTTCTTTATTTCTCCCCTAGCTAAATTAGATGTTTTAGTGGAAGAAAATAATTAGATGTATTTTAGCAATAACTGATCTGCAACTCACTGCAAGCATAGTCAAAGCAGCGTCAGGAGAAAGAGAAAAAGAATCCTTTTAATGGGGGCTATTGATCTATGGTAAAGTATCATAATTAAAAGAGACCTTTTGAATTTTTGTTGCAAAGACATAGTATATTCTAATTGCTATAACCTTTGGGAATCTTCAGAAGGATAATAGTTCTGTCCAAAGGTCAGAACAGATTTTAGGCAGGAGGTGTTTAACTGAATGTGACTGTGTGACACAAGAAATAGCAACCTAATGCAAAATAAATCACCTATATTTTCCACCTATTTTTTTTCTAACAGAGTAAAAACAGACAAGCAAAGCAAAATAAAAATTTGGATTTAAATTTGTAATTACTCTTAAAGGCATATGTTTGTAATACTAAGTATCAAAACTATCACTGGAGATAGCAAAGTCTTAGAAAGCCATTATTATTGAAGTCTTATTGGACAGAGCACAGTCACTTCTTATACTCAAATTGATGTGGAATATTTTTTTGTTTTAGTTTTCACAAAGTTAAAGATATTTAATGGATAGACCTTCCATGCACTTTGAAATATCAGAAAAATTTTTTCAAACATGAAATACCCTACATATGTTTCCAATACTGTTATACATCAAAATTTCCAGATTATTAACATAAGATCAATTTTTGAGGGCATCAAGGAAAAGCTTCACTAAACAGAGTTAAACAGGCAAGGAAAATTGTATTCAATACTAGGGTAGAGTGATTAAACTTGACTCCGCTGAAACAAAGGGCTGGAGAGATTTAAGCACTGGGCTGAGTGAGTAGAAAAGTATTGCAGGAGGAGGGCAGGGATTGGTCCAGGTGATTAGGCCCTTTGTTTGCTCATTAGTAATAACTGTGATGATTGCTGAGCTGTCCTCCTGCCCTCCAGGAAGATGGGGACAAAGGGCACCATCCTTCTAGACTGTGAGATGGCTTCCAAGTGTTTGAGAAAGAAATTCCTGGGTTAAAAAATCACAGAAGACTGGGAAAAGATTTACATCTCAAAGGAACAGAGAATTTAAATGTTTTCTAAAACAAATGCCCTAAAGGTTAGTGAAGAATGAGAAAGTTAAGGCCATCTTGGTAAAATGACTTATAATTATTCAAAAATCAGTCAACTGGATCAATGGTAGTTATTTTCTATCACTGTTTATATCTGAATATGAATTAGCATGGAATTTGTTTATTAGGGGTCTTTCACAGGTTGCATATTTTAAGATGATTTTTGCTATCTCTTGTGAAGGAAAAATAAAATTGGAGTAAGAGAGCTCTCTAAAACGGAGTCAGATACAGAACAAACCAGGTTGCCTTTGGGGAGAGGGAAATGAGGAGGGGCAAGATAGGGGAAGGGGATTAAGAAGTAAAAATTACTATGGATAAAATAGATAAGCTACAAGGATATATCGTACAGCACATGGAATATAGCTGATATTTTATGATAACTTTAAATGGAGTATAATATATAAAAAATTGAACCATTATGTTGTACACCTGAAACTAATTTATTATAAATCAACTACACTTCAATAAAAAAGGAAAAAATATACAAATTCTAAACCTCTCCCCCAAAATAAAATAAGATAATATGGAGCTTGGAGGCCATTAAGAAGTGTGACTTATGCACTTCTCAGCCTGGATGGAATCTGACCTTTGAACTGATGAAGTCATCCAGAATACCTGCCAGAAACTCAAGATACTTACTGGACTCACTCTAATAACTCAGGACAGTCTATCTACTTATTGAACCTCTACCCTAAAACAAATGGTCATTCCTTAAGGACAAATACTTTCTGACTCGCATCACAGTCAATCAAAATTTCTTTATAAGCCCCTGACTCTTTCTCTTCCTGGAAACATTCTTTTGGGGTTACTTGAATCTGTGTCTCCCAAATTGCAATGATTGAGACCCTAAATAAACTCCTCTTATTTGCAGACTCTTGCAGTATTTATTTTGGTTGATACCCCCCATCCTTAATGATAACACGGTAATAGTTAATTTAAGACTAATAAAACTACTTTGAGTATTAAGTCTCAAACAACCTTAGAACTCAGATGTGAGACTACCGACTAGTGTCTTTTATGAAATTCAACTTTGGGGTCATTGACTTGATAAAATGTTGAAAGAGATAAAAGACTCTCAATATAGGGAGAGACATTCCCAGAGTTGGGGTAAATTATTGACATTGCACATCCTAAGTAAAGTATTTGCATTTTAATACTTGCCCTTAGCCTTTTCTTCCCTAGAGTCTCTGGTATAAGACAGGCAGACAAATTTATCACTATAATTTTACAGACACAAAAGCTACAACACAGATAAGTCACAGAGCCCCTTGAAACAAGAGCCAATTGAAGCAAAGCAGAGAACATACTCTTAAATACTCTGCTATGTGAACAGAATATTTCTCATTTTATAGACAAGGAATCTGAGACTTTGAGGCCCAGTGCCACAAACATATGAAGAGTCAAGTTTCATATTGTTTTCACTATACTGCCTCAATTATATTTATACACTTCCATATTTCACTCTTCAGAGTTCTCAAACAGCCAATTATGTTTTAAGTTTTGTGTCTATCATTTTTCACCTCCTAAAATCTAAATTTCTGGAAACTTGTATTCACTTTCTGGGAAGGAATGTAAAAATTAAGAAGAAGATGACAAAAAGTACTTGGAAAAGGAAAAAGAAAATAAAAAGACAGCTTATTTTGTGGGTCTATTCCTTGTTTTCCAAAGCTCAAACATCCTAATGAGAAATCAACCTAGAAAAATGAGTGGGTATTTTTAAATGTTGACTACATTTATAAGTTGTTTTTTCTTCACTTTCTTCCTTCATTGTCCTCCTTTTCCATGTTTTCTGGCCAATTAGCCATTGAAGACATTGTAGTTTTGTAACTTTGACAAATAACTGTATAATTTTCACTGGGGACAGCTTTGTTTCATTCCTTTATTTTTAACACCATGGACCATAAAAGCTTCATACCAACTGCCAAGTACCAAAACATCTCAAAGCCATAAACTAATGGGTAAAAATTATTGGGTAATAATTATTAACTAAATCTTTCTTATCATTGTTCAAATTGCACACTTAGATCATCATAAAAACAATTATCCCTGTGTGAAATTAAAATCTGAGATTATCTTTAAAATTTTAAACCATGATATATCACTGTGGTTACTAGTCACAGAGTTCATATTTTCAGCTGAATTCTTAACTTCATTTACTAACTGCAGAGAAAGTTCTGCTTGAAAGAAGTTATTCAACAAGTAAAGCTGACAGTCACAGGAATTCCTGAGCAAACTGTTAATACTAATCACTCCCCCACCCACCCAAAAAGCCCCCAGGAAAACAAGCAAACAGTGTCTTTGAAAGTTTTTAAGACTAGCATGAAAACTCTTTCCAGAGGACTGGCTTAACCTAAACTATGATACTTTCAAAACACGAGTTTGATGACTAAAGTCTAATCTCGGGTTTTAAAGACAGAAAATTGGAGGGCAGACAGCAGAAACAAGAAGAACTACAATCCTGCAGCCTATGGAACAAAAACCACATTCACAGAAAGACAGACAAGACGAAAAGGCAGAGAGCTATGTACCAGATGAAGGAACAAGGTAAAACCCCAGAAAAACAACTAAATGAAGTGGAGATAGGCAACCTTCCAGAAAAAGATTTCAGAGTAATGATAGTGAAGATGACCCAGGACCTTGGAAAAAGAATGGAGGCAAAGATCGAGAAGATGCAAGAAATGTTTAACAAAGACTTAAAAGAATAAAAGAACACCTAGAAGAATTAAAGAACAAACAAACAGAGATGAACAATACAATAACTGAAATGAAAACTACACTAGAAGGAATCAATAGCACAATAACTGAGGCAGAAGAATGGATAAGTGACCTGGACGACCGAATGGTGGAATTCACTGCTGTGGAACAGAATAAAGAAAAAGGAATGAAAAGAAATGAAGACAGCCTAAGAGACCTCTGGGACAACATTAAATGCAACAACATTCACATTATAGGGGTCCCAGAAGGAGAAGAGAGAGAGAAAGGACCAGAGAAAATATTTGATGAGACTGTAGTCAAAAACTTCCCTAACATGGGAAAGGAAATAGCCCCCCCAAGTCAAGGAAGTGCAGAGAGTCCTATACAGGATAAACCCAAGGAGAAACACGGCAAGACACATAGTAATCAAATTGGCAAAAAATAAGACAAAGAAAAATTATTGAAAGCAGCAAGAGAAAAATGACAAATAACATACAAGGGAACTCCCATAAGTTTAACAGCTGATTTCTAAGCAGAAACTCTACAAGCCAGAAGGGAGTGGAATTATATACTTGATGTGATGAAAGGGAAGAACCTACAACCAAGATTACTCTACCTGGCAATGATCTCATTCAGATTCGATGGAGAAATCAAAAGCTTTACAGACAAGCAAAAGCTAAGAGAATTAGCACCCACAAACCAGATCTACAACAAATACTAAAGGAACTTCTCTAAGTGGGAAACACAAGAGAAGAAAGGGACCTACAAAAGCAAACCAAAAACAATTAGGAAAATGGTCATAGAAACATACATATTGATAATTACCTAAAACGCAAATAGATTAAATGCTCCAACCAAAAGACACAGGCTTGCTGAATGGATACAAAAACAAGACCCATATATATGCTGTCTAAAAGAGACCCACTTCAGACTAGGGACACATACAGAGTGAAAGTGAGGGGATGGAAAAAGATATTCCATGCAAATGGAAACCAAAAGAAAGCTGGAGTAGCAATACTCATATCAGATAAAATAGACTTTAAATTAAAGAATGTTACAAGAGACAAGGAAGGACACTACATAACGATCAAGGGATCAGTCCATGAAGAAGATGTAACAATTATAAATATATATGCACCCAACATAGGAGCACCACAATACATAAAGCAACTGCTAACAGCTATAAAAGAGGAACTCGACAGTAACAGAATAATAGTGGGGGACTTTAACACCTCACTTACACCAATGGACAGATCACCCAAACAGAAAATTAAAAAGGAAAGAGAAGCTTTAAATGACACAATAGACCAAACAGATTTCACTGATATTTACAGGACATTCAATCCAAAAACAGCAGATTACACTTTCTGCTCAAGTGCACACGGAAAATTCTCCAGGATGGATCACATCTTGGGTCACAAATCAAGCCTCAGTAAGTTTAAGAAAATTGAAATCATATCAAGCATCTTTTCTGAACACAATGCTATGAGATTAGAAATGAATTACAGGGAAAAAAAGTAAACATAAACACATGGAGGCTAAACAATACGTTACTAAATAACCAAGAGATCACTGAAGAAATCAAAGAGGAAATCAAAATATACCTGGAGACAAATGACAACGAAAACATGATGACCCAAAACCTAAGGGATGCAGCAGAAGTAGTTCTAAGAGGGAAGTTTACATACAAGCCTACCTCAAGAAACAAGAAAAATCTCAAATAAACAATCTTACCTTACACCTAAAGGAACTAGAGAAAGAAGAACAAACAAAAGCCAAAGTCAGCAGAAGGAAAGAAATCATAAAGATCAGAGCAGAAATAAATGAAAATAGAAACAAAGAAAACAATAGCAAAGATCACTAAAACTAAAATCTGGTTATTTGAGAAGATAAAAAAAATTGATAAACCATTAGCCAGACTCATCAAGAAAAAGAGAGAGAGGACTCAAATCAATATAATTAGAAATGAAAATGGAGAAATTACAACAGACACTGCAGAAATACAAAGCATGCTAAGAGACTACTACAAGCAACTCTATGCCAATAAAATGGACAACCTGGAAGAAATGAACAAATTATTAGAAAGGTATAACCTTCCAAGACTTAACAGGAAGAAATAGAAAATATGAACAGACCAATCACAAGTAATGAAATTGAAATTGTGATTAAAAATCTTCCAGCAGACAAAAGTCCAGGACCAGATGGCTTCACAGGTGAATTCTATCAAACATTTAAAGAAGAGCTAACACCCATCCTTCTCAAACTCTTGCAAAAAATTGCAGAGGAAGGAACACTCCCAAATTCATTCTATGAGGCCACCATCAATCACCCTATACCAAAACCAGACAGAGATACTACAAAAAAAGAAAATTACAGACCAGTATCACTGATAAATATAAATGCTAAAATCCTCAACAAAATACTAGTAAACAGAATCCAACAACACATTAAAAGGATCATATACCACGATCAAGTGGGATTCATCCCAGGGATGCATGGATTCTTCAATATATGCAAATCAATCCATGTGACACACCATATTAACAAATTGAAGAATAAAAACCATATGATCTTCTCAATAGATGCAGAAAAAGCTTTTCACAAACTTCAAGACCCATTTATGATAAAAACTCCAGAAAGTGGGCATAGAGGTAACCTACCTCAACATAATAAAGGTAATATATGACAAACCCACAGCAAACATCATTCTCAATGCTGAAAAACTGAAAGCATTTCCTCTAAGATCAGGAACAAGACAAGGATGTCCAGTCTCACCACTATTATTCAACATAGCTTTGGAAGTCCTAGCCACGGCAATCAGAGAAGAAAAAGAAATAAAAGGAATACAAATTGGAAAAGAAGAAGTAAAACTGTCACTCTTTGCAGGTAACATGATACTACACATAGAGAATCCTAAAGATGCCACCAGAAAACTACTAGAGCTAACCAACGAGTCTGGTAAAGTTGCAGGATACAAAATTAATGCACAGAAATCTCTTACATTCCTATACAATAATGATGAAAAATCTGAAAGAGAAATTAAGGAAACACTCCCATTTACCATTGCAAGTAAAAGAATAAAATACCTAGGAATAAACCTACCTAAGGAGACAAAAGACCTGTATGCAGAAAACTATAAGACACTGATGAAAGAAATTAAAGATGATACCGACAGATGGAGAGATATACCATGTTCTTGGATTGGAAGAATCAACATTGTGAAAATGACTATACTACCCAAAGCAATCTACAGATTCAGTGCAATCCCTATCAAATTACCAATGGCATTTTTTACAGAACTAGAACAAAAAATCTTAACATTTGTATGGAGACACAAAACACCCCGAATAGCCAAAGCAGTCTTGTGGGAAAAGAAATGGAGCTGGAGGAATCAGACTCCCTGCCTTCACACTATACTACAAAGCTACAGTAAACAAGACAATATGGTACTGGCACAAAAACAGAAACATAGATCAATGGAACAAGATAAAAATCCGAGAGATAAACCCACGCACCTATGGTCAACTAATCTATGACAAAGGAGGCAAGGATATACAATGGAGAAAAGACAGTCTCTTCAATAAGTGGTACTGGGAAAACTGGACAGCTACATGTAAAAGAATGAAATTAGAACACTCCCTAACACCATACACAAAAATAAACTCAAAATGGATTACAGACCTAAATGTAAGACCGGACACTGTAAAACTCTTAGAGGAAAACATAGGAACAACACTCTTTGACATAAATCACAGCAAGATCTTTTTTGATCCACCTCCTAGAGTAATGGAAATAAAAACAAAAATAAACAAATGGGACCTAATGAAACTTCAAAGCTTTTGCACAGCAAAGGAAACCATAAACAAGATGAAAAGACAACCCTCAGAAAAGGAGAAAATATTTGCAAGTGAATCAATGGACAAAGGATTTATCTCCAAAATATATAAACAGCTCATGCAGCTCAATATTAAAAAAAACAAACAATCCAATGAAGAAATGGGCAGAAGACCTAAGTAGCCATTTCTCCAAAGAAGACATACAGATGGCCAAGAAGCACAGGAAAAGCTGCTCAACATCACTAATTATTAGAGAAATGCAAATCGAAACTACAATAAGGTACCACCTCACACCAGTTAGAATGGGCGTCATCAGAAAATCTACAAACAACCAATGCTGGAGAGGGTGTGGAGAAAAGGGAACCCTCTTGCACTGTTGATGGGAATGTAAATTGATACAGCCACTATGGAGAACAGTATGGAAGTCCCTTCAAAACTAAAAATAAAATTACCATATGATCCAGCAATCCCACTACTGGGCATATACCCAGAGAAAACCTGTAATTCGAAAAGACACATGCACCACAATGTTCATTGCAGCACTGTTTACAAAAGCCAGGTCATGGAAGCCACCTAAATGCCCACCGACAGACAAATGGATAAAGAAGATGTGGTACATATATACAATGGAATATATACTCAGCCATAAAAAGGAATGAAATTGGGTCATTTGTTGAGACTTGGATGGATCTAGAGACTGTCATACAGAGTGAAGTAAGTCAGAAAGAGAAAAACAAATATTGTATATTAACACATACATGTGGAACCTAGAAAAATGGTACAGATGAACCGGTTTGCAGGGCAGAAATTGAGAAACTGATATAGAGAACAAACATACAGACACCAAGTGGGGAAAGTGGCGGGGGGTTGTGGGTGGTGGTGTGCTGAATTGGGCGATTGGAATTGACATGTATACACTGATGTGTATAAAATTGATGACTAATAAGAATCTGCTGTATAAAAAAATAAATTAAATTAAAAAATTTTTTAAAAATACATGTTAAATAAATTACAGCACTTCCATAAAAAAAAAAGAAAGAAAATCATTTTGTTTTCGTTAAAAGAGAAAAAGAATCAGAAATGAAAAAATTTACTGAATTGGTTCATGGGAAAGTGTACATAATTGATATATTTATTTAATAATGAATTTTAATCATCAGTAAATGATTAAGTGTAAATTGACAAACACAAGCAAAGTCAGCTTGATTATTAAGTAAATTAAACCCAGATACTTTTCATACCAGTGATCTCTAGTATTTGAAGTCATTCCCTTATCAGAGGTCATGAAAAAATATAAGCTAAATTAAAGTATCGTCTTCACTTTAGCACTTAAAAATCCACGATTTATGGGCTTCCCTGGTGGCGCAGTGGTTGAGAGTCCGCCTGCTGATGCAGGGGACATGGGTTCGTGCCCCGGTCCAGGAAGATCCCACATGCCGCGGAGCGGCTGGTCCCGTAAGCCATGGCCGCTGAGCCTGCGCGTCCAGAGCCTGTGCTCCGCAACGGGAGAGGCCACAGCAGTGAGAGGCCCGCGTACCGCAAAAAAAAAAAAAAAAATCTACGATTTATTAGTATGTTTTCAATGAAGAGTGGAATAACTAGCCAATTACTAAAGCTTCTGTGGAATCTATTCAGGGCGTATATATTAAAGAAGAATGCCATATACTCTAAGAGAACTCCTAAATGCCACATCACATTCGTGCAGAGTGCAGGGCCAGACTTTTAATAGCTCGATGGTGACAGGGCATATGCCTCTAAGGGCCAGGCACATGCAGAAGCAGCTAATTAACATCAAACACTAATTAGTCCCTCAGTATTTAGCAATGAAGTATCAGCAGCTGTCTTAGATGCCATATGCTAATTAGCATTAATAAACTTCAGAAATAATTGTCTCCATTGTTCTGTGTCATAATACTCCCTCTAATTGTACTTTGGAGAGCATTGCCTATAAATGGTAGCAAGCATTCCATAGCATTGCCTGAAGTTTAATGAGCCATTTACTGTGACTTGTGGCATTAGGAGAGAATATATACAGGAAAGAGGAAAGATTAACGCCAATTTTTAAAATTAAGTTGTTGGCTGGTACTTGCGTCTCCAACTGTTCAAATATTCAGACAGGGGAGACTGTTACTTGGGCTCCAGCTAATCTTCAGGAAAATAAAATGTGAAGTTTAATAGAGACGGCCTGAGTCCGTGCCTCAGCCAGCACAGCACCTCTGTTTTCAAAGCCCAGTTTCGTCTTTCATTGGAAATTGTGCCATCACGTTTAAGAAGCCTGAAATGTCAGGAAGGAGAAAGAGCATCTTTCTTTGGAGAGAAAACAACTCCCATTTTCCTAATGTCAGCAAAAGTCATCAAAATGTATATTTGATGGTATGATCTGAAGCAAATACAGAATATGACCATTGATTACCTTGGAAAATGCTTAAGTCTCCAAAAAATTTCACTGGTTATTGTTCCATGAATTAGACAGCAAAATACAGTATCATGAGAGTGGGGTGGGTACGTACAAATACATTAATACGAAAGACTATGGGATATGATTCTTGACTTAATGAAGTCCGCAGTGCAATTAAAGGGTAAAAACACATATGTAGTAATGCCCTAAACAATTAGTCAATATAAAAGAATGTGCACTTTGGAAGTTTGAAAAACTATATATAACTGCAACATTTTTAATAATTGAGAAAGCAATATAGGACCCTATAAACTAAGTCTTTTAAACACATATACAGCCTGTGGTACAACAGTTACATGACCTTCTATAAGCACTTGTTTTTTATTTGAAAAGAAAAAGCAATAATTGGAAGCAAATTATTCAGAAGTTTTCCAGAAATTAAATGAATTGTTTTTCTGATAAACACTGTAAGGATTTATAATGTATACATTTGTTAATATTACTTGCCATACCTGTCATTAATGCATAAAAGTCTGTCTTAAACCCCTTGCTAAATTATAAGAACACTTAACATTTTTTATTTCCATTGATCCTAATTAATTCTTTATCAGTTTATACTTAGCTTATTTTACCTCAAACTGTACTTTACAAGAACCACCATCCTTATTACTGTAGGGTATTTTCCTGTAACTACCACTAACTTTAAAAATCATTTAAGTTTCTCTTAAATTCTAGCTAAAGTTCAAATTTAAAATAATAACAAAAGAAAAACTGTTGGTTATTAAAGAATACCAAGAATATCTTCTTTCATGATATCCATTCTGAAAGCTCTTAATTCTATTGTCTTTGGATCTTACAGATGCAATAACTCTTGGAAAGCATGTTCTTTCTTTGCTCTGGCCACTAGAAGCTTAGAGCCAAGTACTGTGTCTTCCTTTATTACATGGGATCATATTGCCTGCATTTATCTGTATAAATGTTATCTCTGATTATTTCTATATCCATAGGTTTATTGTCCTGATTTCTCTATTATTTTAAATAACTGTATCCTTTGGGATATTATATAAAATTTTAAGTCTACTTCATTGTGTAAATCACATAAACCATCATTAAATGGAAACTAAAAAATTCTATCCATTTCAAAATGGAACTAACATAATTTGCGGCAAAACTTCATTAAGTTTGCTACTTTATGTCAATTCATATGGGAGTTTGGCTAAAACTTACCCTTGTGAAGCTTGCTTTTACTTCACAAATGCTATATTATAAAGGTAAAAAAGCATATTTAAGAATTCATCTTAAGGGCTTAACAGGGATAACTGACATTAATGAAATTTAAATATAAAGAGTAAGCTATTTTAGAGAGAAAAGTTTGAGCCAATGTATCATTGGATATTATGAAACACTGTTCCAGAGGGGGACACCCACC
>NW_020174135.1:6234553-6242680 GCF_003031525.2 Neophocaena asiaeorientalis asiaeorientalis
ACATTAAAGAGATAGTTCATATTTTACACTTACTATTGAGATAGGTCAGCTGGACTTAGAAAAGAGAGACACACACAGAAATAGAGATAGAGAGAAGGCAGGCCATTGGTTCTGTTGCTGGCGTAGAAAATAAAAGGCTCCCAAGAGCCTCCGTCCCCTGGGCTTGTCTTCGACTGTCTCAGGAAGCTTTGATTACATGTTAATTTTATGCTCTCTACTGTTTTGATCAATTGAAGTGAAGCAGAATAGCTACCGGGCAAATGTTTGATCTTGGAATGTGGTTACTTAATAATCAATACTAACAAATCTTGTTCTGTAAGATCCTTCTGGAATATTAGTAATTGTAATCCTACTGGTTGACTGAGGTACTGCACATTCATCTTTATCTTCACAGGATGTGGTTAGTCTCTTTGCGCTATCATTATCATTACTATTACCAACAGTTCAAATTTATGGAAATGTTTCTTCGAGTTGGAAAATATATTAAATATTTTAGATACTGCACCGCTTTCCATTCTTAGAACCACCCTCTTCAGTAGATATAGCTCCTTTTCTCATCATTATTATTATTGCTGTATTCCAGATGATAAAGTTTAGGATGCGAGAGGGCAAACAACTTATTCAAGGCTATGCAACTAGTGTAACCTTGGACTGAGAATGAACTCAGGGAGTAGATTCATTAAGCTCACTTCATAAACAACTTCATATAAACACTATATTGGACTGATTGACTCTAATATTTTCAGATAACTAACCACAGTGTATAAAAATCTGTCTGCAATGTTTTTATGTGTAAACTACTCGTTCTATTCTTCTATTATATTAACTTGATTTTACCATTAGCAAAATTTTATTTTACTTTATTATTTATTTATTTATTTATTTATTTATTTATTTTTGCGGCCTCTCACTGTTGTGGCCTCTCCCGTTGCGGAGCACAGGCTCCGGACGCACAGGCCAAGCGGCCATGGCTCACGGGCCCATACCTGATTAGCAGTTACTCTTATAAAAGTCATTGTTATTTCTTGGCAAAAAGTGCTTTATACTATTATCTATGGATGCATCTAAATTTATATATGAATGCATGTTAATTAACGAATATTAACAGCATATATACGAGTCTCCTTGTTAATCAAGTCTATAAAGGACATAAACAAGTATAAGTAACAGATGCATGTCATAAAGACATGAATTGTGAAACAAATATACCTTTTCACCAATTATGATTAGTTTTCTCAAAATTAGTAAATATAGGTCAGCTTAACTGCATCTTTCTTCTTGATTCAGAAATGCAGAGTGAAATGTCTCCATATCTTTCTGGATACTTAAGAGTGCTTATGATGGCAGATGGACATTATGTGTCAGTTCATTTGTATCTCGCCACATTCTGGATAATATATACAGGTCCGGTGATGGCAGGACCTGTGTGAGTTACTCATCTTTGCAGCTCCAGGGCTTAGCAGTCACCATCACAGGGGACTCAGAATATAATTGGGCCCTGAGCTTAAAGATGCCAAATAGTAGAAAACTTAGTACCTTTAACTTAGAAAATATATTTAACTTCCTTGAGAGGATACACTAACATTCCCAAGCATAAATAAGTGAAATAACTACCAAAACAGTGTGGGTAGCTTGTTGGTAGAAATAACTTCTCAATTTAAAAATATTTAATCTCATGTAAATAACGTAGCTTTGAGCTTTATACAAATACTGTCATAAGGATTTTGGATAAGAATTCACCTGTTTTCTTAGAATTAATGATTTAAATCACATAAAGGTGAAAGAGTCAAGGGAGTTTTTTCCTTTAGAAGGAGGATATATCTAATTTAATAGACAGAGGGAAAAAACATTTTACTCCACCTTATAAGAAAATAAAATGTACAAATTCTTTTCCCCCAAATTGATTACTTATTCTGTCCAAATACCCTACTATTCAGGCCCTTAAGCAATAGCAGAGGTTTTCAAAGTAATTTATGCAGGTAGAAGTTATTTCTTAAGAAAATGAATGCAGTTGGCCTTATTTATAAATGGTGTCATATATCCAAGGTTTTCCTGTAGGTTATTTAGATGCCGATCATTACAGTTTTACATTATTTAACAAAAGTCTAGTTTTCTAACTTGTACATGTTTGGAATTTACATGTATTAGCAATCATGTGATGCTTTGCTTGTTATGAAATAAAACAGAAGCAAATAAAACTATGTGGAGGTTTTTTGAATGACCAGCCTATTAAATGAAATAAATACCAAAGGTCAACAGTGCTTTTTCTCTTTTGCCAAATACCAGACCCACGTTTGTTATTTTTTTGGTTTTCCCTTCTCCCTAATATTAATAATTAGAATGAACAACTCAAATAAAGATCAAAGAAATATCTCCCAGTAGAAAAACTTCAAGTTTTTTTTTTTGATTTCATAAACAGACTTTTAAAATCATTCTGTCCACTTGTGACAACTTCACTATTCTCATGGTGTATCTAAGATTGTATCAAGACACTGATGGTTGACATCATTTAACATACTTATTTAAGATTTGAAATCTGATTAAATATTTAACATTATTTTGGGGTATCTGTGAGATATCATTAGTATTCAGAGAACTTTCCACTTCTCTTTTTCTGTGGCACTCAAGGCAGTATTTTCAGAGGAATAAATTCTTGGTAGGTACTGGACAGCACAGTGACCGAGGTAACAATACTGCATTACATATTTGAATTTGAATGATATTCAAAAGTCACCAACAGAGTAAATCTTAAAAGTTCTCACTGCCAAAATAAAAAAAAATGTAACTGCCGCATGGGAAGTGATGGAAGTGTTACCTAACCAGCGTTATTGTGGTCATAGTTTCATAACATGCACAAATATCAAAATATTACCTTGTATACCTTAAACTTACACAATGTTATATGCCAGTTATACCTAAATAAAGCTGGGGGGAAAAAAGAAGAAAAAGGAAAAAATAAGATATTATCCCTCAACTTTAAGGTGGGATGGCCACGTGGCTTGCCTTAGCTGGTGAGATTTGGTTGAAACTGTTAAGTGGCACCTCCGCGTGGAAGAATTTAAGAGCCTGTAAGCCTTTAGGCTTATTATTCTATGTGTCCCCTTCCCCTATGGTGGTAAAGCCATCTCTTCTTTTGAGTTGGTAGCATTACAAGATAATGGGATTTTTGCCAGCCCGGATCTCACATTTACAATAGTGAGAAGAATCCCTAGAATGACTCATTAAACAGTACGCTTAAAATTTGTTTTCTGCATAAACTAAATTTATTAAATTAAAATATTTACTGAATATACTATAAATTATTTTTTAGTGAATGTGAAAAATAAGTTTTTAAAAATGTACCCGTGTATCAGATATAATAATTGTCCTCATTTATCAAAAAAAGAGAAAACAAATTTCCTGAACTCAATAATTACTTTGTGATGTGAATTCCTGTTTCTTTGCATAGCACCATGGAAACATTTCGGTCACAGCACACAGCATTTTTTCCTCATATAACCACTTTGGAAGACTCAATCTGATTATAACTATTGTTTTTGTGCAATCATTAGTTGATCTCACGTTGGGCATGCATATACAACATTTGTTTTTTTCTTTCAGGTAATTGGTCTTAATCTCAAATATGCTTACAATTTCTCTGAATTTGCAAATATTCACATTTGCAAGTTCTGAACTCAAACAACGCCACTTTGTGAATGACTTGTAGCCCACTTTAAAAATTAACAGAAACATAACGACAGAAATAAATATGTAATATTTTCGTCATTCATATAAGGAATAAAGAAATTTGGTAAGCTAACCATTCTATTTGTTCCACTGATATATTGTAATTAAGGTAAGGCAATTAGAAAATTCTTGGCAAAAATCTTTTCAATTTGCTTTATCCTTTGTGGTAGACACCTCAGACCCCCCCATACCCACTTCTCAAGTCCTCTGAACATACAGGATTATTAAAATCACCTGTGGTTCACCAGGAGTAGGTGATTAGTACTGACCAGTGGGTGGTGAGAAATGAGAAGTGTCAATTTCAAGGCAAAGAATTTATTTTCCAGCGGGTTCTTCAGTCTTTCCTCTTATCCTAATACCTCAACCAGGGGAACCCAGTGCCCCAGAATCTGTTTCTTCTGTCAGCCTTGATCACCTGAAGAGCAGCTGCCCTGGTGCTGAATGTGAGTTCAAAAATTAATGTTTTTGTTTTTTTTTTTTGCAGTACACGGGCCTCTCACTGTTGTGGCCTCTCCCGTCGCGGAGCAACAGGCTCCGGATGCGCAGGCTCAGCGGCCATGGCTCACGGGCCCAGCCGCTCCGCGGTATGTGGGATCTTCCCGGACCGGGGCACGAACCCGTGTCCCCTGCATCGGCAGGTGGACTCTCAACCACTGCGCCACCAGGGAAGCCCCAAAAATTAATGTTTGATGCTTTCAACCATTGAGGCTTTGCTTGTTCATTTACTGTGGCATAATCTAGTCCTATCCGAACACACACATCCTGTTATTGCTGAAAAACATCCTCTGGAGTAACAGCAGTGTGTGTCCTCAGTCTCCCCTCAGGGTTCCCGGGAGTGTTTCCGTTACTGCGGAGGGAAGAGAGGGCCTGGGGATGGGGTGGGATTGTACCATGGAGAGTCACAGAAAAGCACGCACGCGCACGCGCACACACACACACACACACACACACCTAGAGCTACAGCCACCAAAATAGCCATCAAAAGAGCCAGCAACCTGTCAGAACATCCTTCCTCTCAAAGAGGGAAGAATTTCCCATGGTGCCCTGTACCCTGAGACACGAGGCCATGCAGGATCCCAGGATGGGGTGTGGAGGCCGCTACTTTTCCATCTTGCTGTTTCCCAAGCAAACGCAATTACCCCAGGCAGCGAGGCCTCCCAGATCTCATGGCGGGGAGGGAAGCGGAGGCCTGGGGCTCCCCGAGTGTGTGGGCGGGACCCTCCAAGAGGCGCCGTTTGTCCGTTCATCCATGCGACATGATTCTAACGTCCAAAGCGCCCCCCCCCACAAAATGGGCAGGGAAGGGCCCTACTGGGATTTACATGACTGATTCCTTCTCACAGGTGTCAGCATCCCCAGCAGGTCCTGGGCCTTCCTCGGTGGGGACCGGCAGCAGCCAAGGGCACCTCACGCTTCACCTGGATCAGCTCGGGCACTGTGTATTCTCAAGTCATAAAACGTACACATTTCAGTCACCTTAGAAAATGATCCTGGGACTGCCCTGGTGGTCCAGGGGTTAAGACTCCGAGCTCCCAGTGTAGGGGCGCGGGTTGGATCCCTGGTAGGGGAACTAAGATCCTGCATGCTGCACGGCGTGGCCAAAAAAAGAAAACAAAAAGAAGATCCTAAAACCTCAACTCATTTAAGAAAGTAAAAGAATCTTTTAAAGTTTGCATAGAGCATTTTATCGGTCAGTAACCTCCCTTTGTCATAAGTCCCCTCATGCCATAAATGTTTAAAATAAATCCCAGGAGTAACCTCAGCAAAACAGTGGGACAGGAAGTCCTGTACCCTCTTCCTCCACAGGAAAACACTGATGAAACAATATTGGGGCCAAAATTTTTGTGAGAACTCCAGAGTCCAGTTAAGAATTTGCAGCATACCGGAGGAGCACAAAACTGAGAAAAAAGGCTTTGAAATGGGTAAGAGGGGCAGTTTAATTTATCTGTTACAGCCCCTCCCCCAAACCTCCATAGCTCAGCACTCAGATCCACTCAGCCCCCCGTTTCTCCCTCACGGGAAGGAGTGAGCGAAGCATCCACCTGACATCCCAGACTTTTGGGTTGCTGCCCGAAGACTTACTTCCATCTGGCTTCGCACAGAGCACTGAGGCAACTGGCACAGTTAGAATGCTGGGGGGTCCGGGAGGGAGTTAACGACCAAGAAAGCCGGTGGGAGCTCTCAAAGGCCTCAAGCACTGCAAGACTGGGAAGAGGTGTGCAATCCTGAGATTCATCCTTAGGGATGAGAGAAGGGAGAGTTGCTTGCACCCAGCCCCCAGCATTCCAGTGTATGCCTCGAGGGGAGGAGAGGGATACAGCTGTCAGCTGCATTACACACTTAGCAAGTACTGCAAAGACAAGAGCAAATGAAGCATGGTTGATGTCTTCAACATCATACTCCAAAGTAAGTGTCCAGCTTGTCCACTGTCCCCAACATCACCTTTTATAAAAACTCTTAAGAGCAACCTAAGTGTCCATCCACAGATAAATGGATTACACACACATACACACACACACACAGAGGAATATTACTCAGCCATAAAAAAGAATGATATTCCGCCATTTAGAACACTGTAGATAGACCTAGAGGTTACTATGCTTAGTGACCCAAGTCAGACAGAGAAAGACAAATACTGTATGCTATCACTTACATGTGAAATCTAAAAAATAAACCAAGCTAGTGAATATAACAAAAAAGAAACAGCCTCACAGATGTAGAAAACAAACGCGTGGTTGCCAGCAGGGAGGGGCAAGACAGGGGTAGCAGATTAAGAGATACAAAGTACTATGTATAAAATAAATAAGCAACAAGGATGTATTGTACAGCACAGGGAAATATAGCCATTATTTTGTAAGAGCTTTACATGGAGTATAATCTATAGAAATACTGAATCACTATGTTGTATACCTGAAAGTAATATAATATTGTAAGTCAAGTATCCTTCAATAAAAAAAAAAAGAAATAACAGCTTCTGGTTTAGTTTTCCTCATAATCTGCCATTAATTATTCCTACATATTGCTCAATTAAAATTTAGAAGGTTGTAAGCATTGGTCCTAGAACCAAAGTAAAAACAAACTGAGCTATATTCCTCGAGACTTCCTTAAATATTTTAAATGTATTAAATCCTATGGATTCTGATGTGCCATTTACACCTATAACTTGATGTAATTGTTTTTATTATTTACTTAGTACTAAATATATGTAATTTATCCTTCTGAAACTACATGCATGTAATTAAAAACTTATACTTGGTGTTATTTTTTCAACATGCAATTAAAAGAACCAAAATATTATATATATATAATATATACATATATAATATATATAATAATATATATATAATATATAACTATCCATTTTATGGTATTAGGAATAGTATTTTTTAATTCACAGTATAACCAAGTAATTAAATCCATATCTTCTGTGAGTAAGCAAGGTTTTAAAGATGAAATTAAAAACTGAAAGCTGGGTAGTGCTCCAAAACTGAAAAACTAGACAATGTATGATAAGAAAAGCAGACCATGAATTGCTGTCAGTTAATATTGAAAATTCATCTAAATGTTAACCTGAAAAAACAAATTGCCTGTGAGGTTTTCTGGTTGTTTTAAAAAGAGGGTCAATATTCAATATGTTACATCACTGACCAACTCAGCTATTTTGACTTAGTTAAACACAGGGATTACAGAGTTTACTAGTGAAAGATTCTAAGAAAAATATCAAAAATAAATTATGATTCACTTTGTTGTAAAGCAGAAACTAACACGCCACTGTAAAGCAATTATACTCCAATAAAGATGTTAAAAAAATAAAAATTAAAAATAAAAATAAATTAATCACTGGATTGTTTTTAAAGTGTTTTCTAAAACATGGTGCAGTGAATAATTAAAAAAGTAAAACCTGCTATCATTACATACATGAAACATTTCAGTAGATACATCCCAGTAGGTACCCCGTTTTTACTGATTTTCCTAAATCATCCCCTGTTGTTGCCACAGTTGTCCCCTAAAAGCCCACGTATAAACCATGGCTATTCAAGTAACGTTGGCTAAAGGACTTTATCTCTTCAGTATGGATATTTTGTTCTATCTTAAGTTGTTTCATCAATAAAACTAAGAAGAATCAATGCATGATTAATCTATCTTTTGCCAAAAAAAAGGCTTACTTCAGTAAAAATATACTTTCATGCTTTAGAAGTTAAAATCAGTGCCTCAGGGGCTTCCCTGGTCGCGCACTGGTTGAGAGTCCGCCTGCCGATGCAGGGGACACGGGTTCGTGCCCCGGTCTGGGAAGATCCCACATGCCGCGGAGCGGCTGGGCCCGTGAGCCATGGCCGCTGAGCCTGCGCGTCCTGAGCCTGTGCTCCGCACCGGGAGAGGCCACAACAGTGAGAGGCCCGC
>NW_020174135.1:6242690-6283201 GCF_003031525.2 Neophocaena asiaeorientalis asiaeorientalis
CTCAGTTGGGGCCTGTGTAATCATTTTCTTGGCGCAATCATTATTCATGGTTAGAAAGGTGAACTTGTTTATTGTATCCATTGACTATATGTCTATTTCACCCTCTATATCAACTTCATTTTCTATTATAATTTATTAAATTAAGAACATTCTTTCCCAGGATCAAAGGTGAAAGAATGCCTAATGGCCAAATATTTTGAGCAGCAAAATAAATGATAGTATAGGATTATAATCTTAAGAATAAATGTCTAAGAATCCGTACAGATATAAATAATAAATTAACAAATATTGTAAATGGGAGATAAGGGGCACATCTTCTCTACAGAAGATTTCTAAGTAATAAATTGAAAGGAATGAGGGGAATAGGAAATCACCTCTGGAACACTGTAGTAATAATTGCTGCAGGCTAGTTCCATGGATTAATGGGAAAAATTTTAAGTTAGTAGGCAAAACTTTTAAGGAAAAAGAGCATATTTGCATACCCTCAAGATTTCTCCTCCCAAATATTATTTATTACTGTGGTACATGTGTCCACATATTTCTAGATATTCCTCTCTCTAGGAGGTAGCTCTTAATTCCTCTCCTCTAAGAGTATCCTGGGTTTAGCAACTGACTTTTAACTAATAGGGTATGGAAAAAGTGCAATAGTAACTTTACAGTGGAGAAACGTGGTAGACATCACCCTAACCCAGTAATTAGCATACTATAACAAGTAAGTTGATATCTTGTACTTCCCGATAGAATGCTATAAGAAGAGTACTCACCCCTGTGGTATTTTTCCAAAAAGTTCCAAACCCCTAACAATGAGAAAACCCCAGACAAACCCGTACTGAGGGACAAATACTTCAAAATACTAGATGAATACTCCTCAAAAGTATCAAGGTCAATAAACACAAGGAAAGATGAAGAAACGAACAAATATTAGAGAAGAATAAGGACAAGGGATGAAAAAAAATGCAATGTTGTATCCTATACTGGATCTTGGATTGGAAGAACATTAGTGAAAAAGCTGGTGGAAAATAAAGTCTGGTTCAGTTAATAATGTTGTACCGGTATTAAATTCTTCATTTTGGTATGTGTATGATGGTTATTTAAAATAACTCTATTGGAAGCTGTGGGATGGATATACAGGAACCTTCTTTACAACTCTTCTGTAAATCTAAAGTTATTTCGAAATAATTTTTTTTTTTTTTAGAATGGACTTTTGACTATCTACAAATACTTTATTTTAATGTAGATGACTAATTACATGTGGGGGGTTGCATGTAGAGGTCACTTGCCAACTCTCAAAGAATGTTACTGGTCAAGAATTTTAAATAATCATTTCTTCATGAAAAATGTTTTCTTTATGTCTCAGAAGAAATTTCAGAGGTGAGATAGCATTGATGTAGAGTGTAGACTTATCACATATTTTTTTTTGTCTACATGGATAGAAGTAGAATGGCTAAATATCTTAAGAAAATGTACCTTACCAATTGAAGAAAATATTGTCTCCAGCCAATATTTATTGCTTCAAAAATCTCATGACTTGTCCTCCTTATAAATCTTACTATATTTGTATGTTATTATGGTATTACCTATTATCTTCAAGAGTGTTTGGGTTTGTTTTCCTTCCTCTCATCCTGCTTTAAACAAACTATCTCTGCATTTTCTTACAGTCACCACTCCCTCATAAATCATTACATTCAAGGCTATAAAACTGGTTTACCTTATCCAGATTAATCATCTCAGTCTCATCACCTTGCCCACCAACCCTGACAGGCAGCCTATCATTCTCTGACTTAACACCGCAGGGCTATCCATTTAGTTCTGCCTAGAGAATGTTATTTTATTTGCAAAAGAAAATTTATATATCATAGCTTTGGGTGAAAATTTGTCTCAATGCTCAATATCTACCCTAGGGATATTTCACCTCAATTATTAATTACATTTCTAATGATCATTATCAACAGAGTTATTATTTTTTCTGTAATTTACAGAGGAAAAAATATTTTCAAAATGTGCTAATAAACCAATTGTTGTGTACACTTTTGGCTGATGGAATTGTGCATTTATATCCTTCACCATTTACAGAGTTGTCAGACCATTAGTTATAACCTATTTTAGCACAAATAAGCATTTCTTTCTATTAATTCCATGTAAGGCTTTAGCTAGTTTGAGCAGATAATGAGGCAGGGAAGGCAGAGCAATCAGAGGAGAGGGAGGGAGGGAGGGAGTGGGTGAGCGCCTGCAGAGGAGTGAGAGAGAGAGAGAGAAGGAGGAGAGAGGGAGGGTGAAAGGCCAAGGAGAGAGCTAGGGGACTAGGGGAGTCTGCCTTTATAACACACCAAGGTCTGGTGCTTTGAAAATAATATCAACAAAAACCTACCGAAATAGGTAGGCAGAAGGGAGACACTAATAATTTTAATTTGCTAACTGGGGTTTTGTAGTGAAAGATAATAGCTTTTGAAATGCTATTAATTTTGAGATCAGAAGACTCAACCATTTTCAAAGAAACAACAATAACTTCTATTACAAAGGCAAATACACAGTTATTTTGAATTTTCCTTATTCTGGGAGTTTTATATATATATAAATAAATATAAATACATATATATATATATATATCCTGTTAATTTTTTTTTTTTGCATTGAGTATTTTTTATATTTCTATGCAAAAAATAACCACAAAATTTAGGAGCTTGTAACAAAACACGTTCTCTCAGCTTCCTTGGATGAGGAGTCCAGCAAGGCTCGCCTTGCTTCCATGCTCAGGGTCTCAGAAGGCAACCATCAGTGCGTCAGCTGGGCTGCATTCTCATCATGATACCCAACTGGGGAAAGATCCACTTCCAAACTTCCAGAGTCAGGACACTGGCAGGATTCCTTTCCTAGGGGCTGTGTGACTGAAGATCCCATTTACTTAATGACTGTTGGCTGGAGCTACCCTCAGCCCCCAGGGGCCACCTGCTGTTCTTTGCCATGTGATCCCTCCATAAGCTGTTTGCTGCTTCAAGGCTAGAAGGAGAATTTTTTGCTGTAGTTCACGAAGGTGGAGTCTTACATGACAAAATCACAAGAGTGACTTTCCTGTCATCTCTGCCAATATTCTATTGGCTAAAAGCAGTTACTGGTGCCTCTCATACTCAGAAATGGGGAATTATAAAAAAGTGTGATTTATCAGGAGTCAGGGGTCACTGTAACCTTTCTCAACCACACTTGAAAATAATAAAATCCTATATTAAAACTCTCATTCCGAATTTCACAAACATTCTAATAACTATAGTTGAACATATTACATTTACCTACTTAAAAAAATCACAAACATTTTTACTGTGATGGTTAAACTTGATCAGTTTGTGCAATAATAAGAAATTGCTTCCTTCTTATGCGTATTTTCGTGCATTCATTAGTGTAAGGTGTCCGCATTATTTCAAAGAAAATGTTCAGAATACAGAATTGCATTTCTTTTCTTTGCTTTCTTTTCAATTTACATTCATTTTGTGTATTTTGAAATACTCTGCAGGAACTGCACTCATCCACTGTGAACGCACAGGGCACTGAGTTCCACTTCAGCCTTTCTTCCCTGTGCTATCCTCCTACTTCTCTGAATCAGGTTGCGTGTGTTCTACAGCTTTCGGGTATATTATCATTGTCCTGATTCCTGCTTCCGTTTTTTGTTTTCTGTTTTATTTAGCACTTAATTGACAACAACAAGAGTGGTGTGGAGTACGGCAGAGGCCATTCCAACTATGTCTTGAGCAATGAAGCTAATTGGAGAAGAACTCTTCGGTCTTAGAGTTACAGGCTGAATTGCGCCCCCCAAAATCCACATGACAGTACCTCACAGTGTGACTGCATTTGGAGATATTATCTTTAAAGAGATCATAAAGTTAAAATGAGGTCGTTAGGGTGGGCTCTAATCCAATGTAAGTGGTGTCTTTAGAGGATGAAATTAGGACACATGCAGGCACAGAAGGAAGATCACGCGAAGACACAGAGAGAAGATTGCCATTTACAAACAAAGGAGACAGGTCTTAGAAGAAGCCAGTTCTGCCGACACCTCAACGTCCAACTTCCCCACCTCCAAAGCAGTGAGAGAATAAACTTCTGCTGTGTCAGCCACCCAGCCTGCAGTACTTTGTTACCAAAGCCCTAGCAAACACCCTGCGTAATATCAACATTGTATCCCATCACAACTTGAACCACACACCTTGTGACTGGCGACTGAAATTGCCTCAATCAGCCACTGAGATGCAAGAATCACAGCCACGTGCTACGCCTGCGGCTGCCCAGCTGTCTCTTTTCTCACTCATTTTACACCAGGATGCGCCCTGGAGAAGAGGTATGATGTAATGTGAAATCATTACAGCAACAAGCCCCTCCCTATGAATGGCCAATTTGACTCGGTGTTTTAAAAAAAAGTTCTCTGGGATGTCTTCCATTATGAATTAAAACTTAAGAGTTTTACAGAAGATAATAGGGTCTTTAGACTTTAATGGAGTCACAGGTGTTGATGATTCGGGGGGAAGTAAACACCACTGACCACCACCAGATCTAGAAAGCACGAAAGGTTTCATTAGGAATTTGTCTCACAATATAGGAATTAAGATGTCAGGGAAAGTTTGGAAAAAAAAAAAAAAAAAAAGAAAAATATTAAAATATTCTAACACTGGTGATCATTTCCACTACGCTCCTGAGAGATGTTATTATGTGTTTTCTTAATTAAAAGCTGCTTCTCTGGCAGCATTCAAATTCTCGTGAGAAATCAAATGCTCTTTTACTAAAATGACACTGAACCACTGTCATCACATGACTTATATTGTGAAAAGCAAACAGTATCTTTCCTTAATCCCCGCTGATAGTGGTCTGGAAGACGGACCCCGATCTCAAATAAAACTTGCATGCCCAAAGATGTACTGGGCTTTTCTCTGATTTTCTCTACATTTAAAGAAAAAAAAAAAGTGCTGTCTTTCCCCGCATACCTTATTTTTATAATATCGTTAAATGCTGAAATTATCAAGAATATATAAAATAAAATGCCATTGGAATAGAAATTTTCCTCTCAATGCCTACTTAGCACATCTAAGTAGGTTTAAAGCATAATTTAACACACATTAACACAGCTGTCCTCAACCTTTTTGGCACCAGGGAGCGGTTTCGTGGAAGACAATTTTTCCGCAGGGCGCGGGAGGAGGGCACAGGTGGTTCAGGCAGTAATGCGAGCAACGGGCAGCAGCACTAAGCTTCGCTCACTCACCGCCGCTCACCTGCTGTGCAGCCTGCTTCCTAACAGGCTGCAGACCGGTACCGGTCCACGGCCCAGGGGTTGGGGACCCCTGCCCTAAGAGACAGATTTTTTTTTTTTTTTTTTTGCGGTACGCGGGCCTCTCACTGTTGTGGCCTCTCCCGTTGCGGAGCACAGGCTCCGGACGCGCAGGCTCAGCGGCCTTGGCTCACGGGCCCAGCCGCTCCGCGGCATGTGGGATCTTCCCGGACCGGGGCACGAACCTGCGTCCCCTGCATCGGCAGGAGGACTCTCAACCACTGCGCCACCAGGGAAGCCCCCAGATCATTTTTCTGATAGATCATTTTGAAGAGTTTTTGAGGATGGGATGTGAAAGTAATATCCCAAAATATATAATTTATTTCATACATTGCTCTCAACCAACATTTCCCCAAAACAACTAATTTGGAAAACATGGGTTGCCATGTCCTGCCCATCTTGTTCCAAATGCATCTGTTGTCTTACTGCTTAACTCAGATTTTGCATCAAGGAAGGTACCTGTCCATTATCAACTGGAAAAGTAATCTTACCGAAATGACTACAAAAACAAGGTAATACACAAAAACTTTGGAAAGGTAAATAAACGTAAAATCAAAGAATTATATTTATGGTCTCACATTTATTTTCCAGATACGGTTTTACCATTTCCACATCCTGATATAAACAGATGTCTTACAATTCAATGCTACGCATTTCAGAAGACTGTTATAAATTTCATATACAGGAAGTTGCAAGTAAAATATGAATAATAAAATGTCAAGTAACTGTATATCTTGGGCCATAATTATACATAAAAACGAAAAACTATTTTTTAGCCCACAGGTTACATTTCAATTAAAGTCTAGGGTAAATGTGGATTTCTAACTCTTTGAAGATGATTTTGTAAGGCTTCATCATAAAATTTCTCTATAGGTTTATACTTCCAGTGGTGAAACTTGGAATAATTAAACAACAAGGAAAAAGAGGCTACCAGCTTACTAAAGCAGCCTTCTGGAAAATCCCTTTGCTAATGAAGAGCCTGCTGTGACCAAGTTTCAATAGACTTAAAGGACACCCTGCTTGGTCTGCAAAACCGCCCTGTCATCTGACTGCAGGGCTGTTAGTTCATCCTTTCATTTTAACTTGCCGATAATCTTTTCTGAGCAAACAATACAAACTTGACATAAAGAAAGATGTATCTGAGAACATGTTATTTATTGGTTTTGTTACTTTATCTTATTTTTAAAATGATTCATAACTGCATTTTATCAAATTTACAGAAAAAGTAAACGAAAACACGTACTCACTACCTAGAGCTGGATGATGGTATCATCCTCTTCGTATGGATGTACAGATTAAATACTGTGAAATCTCAATTTTCATCTCCACCTTTCTTCCAAGGTATAACAGTTACAAAGTTTTTCTAATTAAGTCTCAAGTTATTAAACATCTCTATACTTTCCCCAAGTGAAAAAATACCTGAGAGTATTCTAAGTAACTATTATAAACTACCCTATCTTTATTGTTATAGTTTTCTAGAGATTGTTTATATAATGTATGATAAAAACAAAATAATGTTTATTTTCAGAGACTGTAGTAAAGTTACTGACATATTTTATCAGTTACCAGACTACTCCTGTTTCTGTTCTTCTACTTTCTACTCCTTTCTCTCTCTTTTCTGTAAAACTAATTTTTAATGAATACAAATTGTTAATAAGGATATCATTTATCTCAGATATTTTGCAAACATATTGATGAGATCAGTGTTTAAAACCATAAATATGTTTAAAATATGTTTCCAATCTGACACAAAAATGTAAAAGTATGCAGATATTTTAATACAACATAACATTTAATAACCTACGAAATATTCAAAATATTAGAAAAATATCTGGCTTCAAAGAGCATATACCATAAATTATTAATTTAAAAATAAAATATAAATGTGTATCATGACCTACTTATCTTTCTGACTACAGGATTTAAAACAGCATGTTAATAGTGCTAATCTTTATGTGGAGGGATTACAAATTTTTTTTTTTTGGATGTGTTTGTATGTGTATGTATTTAGTGGTAAGATATAGGTTGTATTTTAAGTTTTTTGATTGGTATGTAGTTCTGGTTTAACTACTTTGTTCATTGGAGGCAGAAATTACATCGACAAGATTAATTTTTGTTTAGAAAGCACTATTTCACATGTAAACTAAATCTGTAATTCATAATAGTCTTTATATTTGGAGATTCAATAAAAAAGACTGTAGTCAGGGCTTCCCTGGTGGCGCAGTGGTTGAGAGTCCGCCTGCCGATGCAGGGGACACGGGTTCGTGCCCCGGTCCGGGAGGATCCCGCATGCCGCGGAGCGGCTGGGCCCGTGAGCCATGGCCGCTGGGCCTGCGCGTCCGGAGCCTGTGCTCCGCGGCGGGAGAGGCCGCAGCAGTGAGAGGCCCGCGTACCGCAAAAAAAAAAAAAAAAAAAAAAAAAAAAAAGACTGTAGTCATAAATAGGCAACTACCAATTATTAAAGCTGTTTGTGAGAGGAGCTTAGGATCAGTAGCTGAATTACTAAAGGGTTTAGAGCGACGTATTTAAATTTTTAACAAAATTCCAGTTTAACCTAAAAAATATTTGATTTCTCAGAAAATCATTAAGGTAATTAAAGAAGATAACATAGTAAAACTCCTATTTCAGAAAGCTTTGTACATTCTCAGCATCATAATACATATGATTTTTACCTTCTTTGTGAAGACCACTTGATACAGTTTATTTGAAAAACTGAAAATAATTTACTGACAGACTCAACAAATAGATGTTTAGTCTTAGGAGGACTAATTTTTATTAAACTGTATTTGGCAAGGGGAGCTCATGTGGAACTTTAGCAAAATTCAACTGACAGGGAACATTCTTTGATTTTCTTTACTTTTATTTTTTCCTGTAACTTCCCCCAAGGTTCCAGGGATTGACAAGCTATTCGCACCTATTACATGTTATACAGGACTATGTGAATATCACTTCCTGAACAGTAGATTTCACAAGCTGTTCTGATCCTGGGTGTCCTGTCTTCCAGAACCTGAATTTGAACAGCACCTGGTACAGAGAATCCACTCCTCACTCTATGTCACAGTGACTGAGTGTGGATAAACTTGCCAAGGTAGTTAGTCTCCCAAAGGTGCCAGAGAAAATACGGCCCATTCTTTATTCCTCTCTCCTCTCATTGCTTTTGCTTCAAATCTTTGCTGATTTTTCGGACACAACAAGATTTGGCTCATACTTCTAAAGTGGTCACGTAGCCATAAAAAAACAAGTGTGATTCTCTTCTGCCTCGATCATCATCAATCAGCTTGTCATTTCAATCGTTACGGCTGATCCCTCAATTCAATGTCATTTTGTAATGAGAAAAATTCATCGTGACCATGGCACAGAGGAAGAATTTCTGTAAAAGTCACATTTTGATAAGTAGGCTTTAACTTGCTTCCTTACCAAAATATGAAAGTCGCAGTAAATACAAGATACCCCTTTTTATGAATGAATGCTTATAATAATTTTATGGATGATGATTTACTCTTGAATTTATCTAGTCCATCTCTGCTTATAATAGAGGATTCAGCTCTTGCTAAGTCACTATCCTCTATTATAAGCAGAGATGGAATAGATAAACTCAAGAGTAAATCATCATCTATAAAATTAAACATAATTTAAAGAGTTTAAATACCACCAAATGCAGGTGAATAATAGAGATGAAGATGTGACAAGACTTGAAAAAGCTATATGCCTATCTATTTTCACAACTTACACTAAATGGAAAAAAATACTGGAATTTAAACCTTTATACATTAGCCTACCTAATATGCAGACAGTTGTGTAAGGAAATACAGTGGAAGTAAGAGAAAACATGGGTTTAACCATAGGTTTAACAAACTCTAGTTTTTTGACATTTTGCTGATCAGATGTTGTATGATAAAAATGCATCTCATTCAGTTCCCCAGGTCGACAAAGCCAGTCAGCTTCCCTCTTTAAAAGAAGGAGGTATTTTTACACAAATGTGGTCATTTTTCAATTATACCCATATATAGTGTTCTAAATTCAATTCAAGGAGGAAAAATCAAAATACATAACAACTGTCGTAAAAATCAACTATAAACGAAGAAAAACAACAAAGAAAGACATAAACAAGAGATAACTATCATTAACATATGGGTTGACATATTTCATGTATGGTTTTATGCTCACATATTATTCGTGTATTTATAATATTTTGCAGGCCTAGTATAAAGAACTGAATATTCTAATAGGGGACCAGAGTGACCAATACTTTTCTTTAAAGCAAAGTTCATTTGCAATATATCAAGGAAGCAAAACACTTTAGGGCTCTGAGACCAAGTGTTCTGCAAATTACAAAGTCAAACTCTGGTAGAATTTGGTTGCCTCGCCTACTGCTGCACTTCTTCAAGAAATGTAATTTGGTTAACTTCCTCCCTTAATTAAAAATAAAGAACCAACAAAACAAAAGTACTCAGAGTATGTTACTTATGCGCAAACACACACACATATACCCCAATCAAATGTCCTTTTCCTTAAAAGGATAATCTAACAGAAGCATGTTCCATATGTACAATTTCTTCCGATGAATTTTTGAAACAGAGTGTTGTTCTTGGCCTCATATTGAATTTTGAAATTAACATTCTGCCTTGATTCCAGACTCCTAATTATCAAGATAAATGACAAATTACAAGTTAACTGTTGTAGTTGAATATAACTGATTAGCCTACTTCACGGTTTTAGAAATCTGGAAACATAGTGAGATGTTCTCAACCAATGCTTAATTAATCCACGAGTACAGGTACTACAGGCATAAGGTAATAGCTAGGAAAATGACAGTATTTGTTTTTTCTTGGAAGATTTACATGACTAGGAGTTGAAAGCTAGGTATTTTACTCTGAGTATTGATCTTAATTTGTCATCTTGCTAAGATATAAACTATGAAGATGGGTTCACTCTGGTGTGAACCAAGGAATGAAAGGCAATGGTGTCTACACCTGATTCTTCAATATGTTATGACATGAAAGAAGAGCAGGTCCAACGGCATAAGGTTCCAGGGGCTGCAATAAAACCTACCATATTTAGACTCTTCATAGTTGCTTTTAGACCTTTTGGGCTCCTCACCCTTCATCTGAAATACATCCTTATATTTGTATTCCCAAGACCTGATGTACTGCTTTTTGCCAGTTAAATCTCTAGCTAATACAGACTGCACAGTTCTGAAAGGAAGGAAGAAGTATGGTGACAGTTCTGGTTTACAGCAGTTTGTGATGCGTCCAGATGTGAAATTATCCAAACACATTGTGTCTGTGCTTAAATGAGCTTCTTAATGTTGTAAATTTTAGCGTTTCACCAAATTTTAGAAGTTTTTGGTCATCAGTCTGCCAAATATTTTTCTGCCATATTCTACCTTTCTAATTATTTCTCCACAAATTACTTCTATGTTATATCTTCAAACTTTGTTTTCATAGGTCTTAGTGGTGCTTTTCTATATTTTTAAATTTATATTCTTTCACTTCTGACTGAATGCTTTTTACTGATTCATTCTTTCCTTTTTTAATCTCTATTGTTATTAAAGACTATTCAGTGCTTTTTTCAAGAATTTTTTTTCTAAATTTTCTATTCAGTTATTCTTCATCTATTTCCTTTTTCTCTCCTAATATATATTATCTCCTCATTCTTTATAGAACTATGTTCCTTCACCTCACTGAGCATAATTACAGTAGCTGCTTCAAAGTATGTGATAATTTCAATACCTTGGTCATTTCAAGGTTGGAATTTATTGGTAATTTGTCTGATCTTCAGTTTGTGCATAATGTGTCTATTTTCCCTGCCTACTTTATATATTTTTTTCTGTTTTTAATGGTATTCAGCAATGTGATGTTATGGTGTGTTTATCTTAATTGGGTCTGTTGGACTTCTTTAATCTGTTGGTTTATAGTTCTCAGCATATTTAGAAAATACTTAGCTATTATTTCTCCAAATATGTGTCTGCCCGCCCTTTTCCCCTTTCCTCATATGATTTTAACTGAACACATATGTTTCACTTCTTGATATGGCCCTATGGGTCCTTGAGACTGTGGCCTTCATTCTGGAAATTCTCAATAGGTATGTCTTCATATTCACTTAATATTTTTTCAGTAATGTCTAAACTCCTGTTAATCCCATTTAGATTTTTTTATTTTAGATACATTTCTCATCTCTACTTCATTTTGATTATTTTTATTATAACCCACTTATCTCTTCACAATTTTTTAAGCAAAGTTTTATACAGTTTAGTAACTTTGGAATGTCCTCTACTAACCCATCATGTCTATCATTTTTGTGTCTGTTCCACTGCATTATTTTTGCCCTGTTTATGTGTCACATTTTCTTGAGTTTTGCATCTAGGAATTTTGATTACATGCTGAGAACTGTATATTTTACAGTGTTGACTGTGTGGATTTCGTTGTTGTTACTTGAGGTTCAGTTTGAACCTTTCAAAATGTTCTTAAACTTGATTCCTGCATTCCCTCTATTTGCTCTAAATGAGATAAAATATGCCCTCACTACTGAAGACCATCTCCTCTGCAGTCTTTACTGAATGTTCTGCAGGATCTTTGCAGACTCTCCACTCCGATTAGTGGAAACTTGAACAATGCCCATCTCTGGGTGAACTCAAGAGCTCTTCAGCTCAGAGCTCTCTGCTACTCTTTGCCCAACTACCTGGATTTCTACTCTATGCACGTGGTTCTCAAGATTTAGCAAAGAATCAAGGAGCTTCCTAGGCAAACTCACAAGCTTGCTTTTTTTTTTTTCTTTCCTGAGTAGTCTCTTCCTCTTCAAAACTCTGTTCTGAAACTTCTAGCTCCTTCAGAGCTTCCAGGTTCTGTATTCTGTCATCTCAACTAAGAAAGGTAACTGCTTTCGCTTTAGAGTCTGCTCCCTGATCCATGATCCAGAATGAGCATCCTTGAAGAAATCCTGAATGACAAGAAGCCTCACCTCATTTATTATCCCCTTTCTGAGGGATTTCAGTCATGCACTGCCTAGTTTCCAATACTGAAATTGTGTCATTTCACATGATTTGTCCATTTCTTTTCAACATTTAAGAAGTTAAATCCAGTTTTTATGAAACCATAATGCCTGATAAAGAAATCCTCGGAACTCAGTTTTCATTGGAGCGAAGAAAAGGCTATGGCGAGATGTGGCACAGAAGAGAGATGACTGAGCACATCTGGGCCAAATTTGGGTAAGACAGTAAAAGAAAAGTATGCATGAAGTGATAGGGATAGAAACACTGAATCATGCATTGTTTATATTGAGTATATTAACCTGGTTACCAAAGTCTTCTAGAACAAATATTCTCATTGATTCACAAAGTGGACTAACAACATTATCTTACTTGATTTATGACAAAGCAGAATGATTATATTTAATAATTACTGAAACATTCAGTAAAACAGTTATCCCAACCGAATTCTTTTCTCCACACTAATTGATCCAACACTGGACTATTTCACAGTAGCTTTCATGTATAAACACTATTTCCAGAGTTGCTTTCATTATCATGTCCAGTAGATTTAGTGTTTCCTTATAGATTTCCCTTTGCAACGACATTTAACTTAATAGAATCCCCATCAATAAACTCAGAGGCAAACAATTTGCCCTGACAGTAAGACCCAGGATTGTGAATTAAACCAAAAATTTAAATAAGATAACTGTGATGGGCTAATTTTCACATCAATGTTATGTAATGTAGACTATTATTCCCTTCTTAAATTAAGTGCCATTTTATTGGCTGACTAATGGAGAGATACAGTAAAACTACATACTGGGTGATGTAAGGGCTATGCTTCTAATTAAGCATTGTAGTTTGTTTAAACTGAAAGTCAATACAATAAAGTTATGAATCTTTCAAAATGAATTATTTTGTAATTAAATAAACAAGTGGGATCTCTTTTCAAGACTGTTAATCAACTCCCAGGACTGAAGAAGCATACTCAATGATTTAAGGTCAAGAAGGGAAACACTTCCCACTTTTAGCCTCGTTCAATCCAATAAAATAAACTATCAAGTCTGAGTCATTACCAGGAATAAGAAAACAGACTGGAATTCCGATGGTCAGGTTCAAGAGATTAATTTTTTTTAATATTCGGCTAGATAGATACCGTAATAATTTAGTTTATTACAATGTTTAGTGCTGATTTTACAAAAGTTTTACTGAGAATCAGTCACTAGATAGTATCTAACAACAGAGTATTATTTATGTTGCATGCATGAATTCTACAAATAAAATAACATTAAAGGGTATAGGAATTTCTGAGCATTCATTTTTACTCGTATTTGATTTGGATTTTTAAAATGACAAATGACTTAAAATTTGTTATCTCATGTAAGGAAACAAAAAATGTAAATAAATAAATGAATTTGGAGTCTTAAAATGTTATTTTATTTTCATATTTCAGAGTAATGAGACTCCCTACAAAACTGTAATGATATGGATGGAAAAGAGCAAAAGCAGTGGTGCTTTTGCTCAAGATGGTAGAGTAGAAGGACATGTGCTCACTCCCTCTTGCGAGAGTACCAGAATCACAACTAACTGCTGAACAAGCACTGACAGGAAGCCACTGGAACTCGCCAGAAAAGATACCCCACATCCAAAGACAAAGGAGAAGCTACAATGAGACGGTAGGAGGGGAACAATCACAGTAAAATCGAATCCCATAACCACTGGGTGGGTGACTCACAAACTGGAGAACACATACCACAGAAGTCCACCCACTAGAGTGAAGGTTCTGAGCCCCACGTCAGGCTTCCCAACCTGGGGATCCAGCAACGGGAGAAGGAATTCCTAGAGAATCAAACTTTGAAGGCTAGCAGGGTCTGATTGCAGGACTTTGACAAGATTGGGAGAAACAGAGACTCCACTCTTGGAGGGCACACACAAAGTAGTGTGTGCATCAAGACCCAGGGGAAGGAGCAGTGATCCCATAGGAGACTGAATCAGACCTACGTGCCAGTGCTGGAAGGTGTCCTGCAGAGGCAGAGGGTGGCTGTGGCTCACCATGAGGACAAGGACACTGGCACCAGAAGTTCTGGGAAGAACTCCTTGGCATGAGCCATCCTGGAGTCCACCATTAGCCCCACCAAAGAGCCGGGTAGGCTCCAGTGCTGGGTCGCCTCAGGCCAAACAACCAAAAGGGAGGGAACCCAACCCCACCCATCAGCAGACAAGCAAGTTAAACTTCTACTGAGCTCCGCCCACCCAGCTCTACCCACCACCAGTCCCTCCCATCAGGAAGCTTGCAAAAGCCTCTTAGATAGCCTCATCCACCAAGGGCAGACAACAGAAGCAAGAAGAACTACAATTCTGCAGCCTGTGGAATAAGAGCCACATTCAAAGAAAGATAGACAAAATGAAAAGGCAGAGGACTATGTACCAGATGAAGGAACAAGATAAAACCCCAGAGAAACAAGTAAATGAAGTGGAGATATACAACCTTCCAGAAAAAGAATACAGAATAATAATAGCGAAGGTGATCCAGGACCTCGGAAAAAGAATGGAGGCAAAGATCGAGAAGGTGCAAGAAATGTTTAACAAAGACTTAGAAGAATTAAAGAACACCTAGAAGAATTAAAGAACAAGCAAACAGAGATGAACAATACAATAACTGAAATGAAAAATACACTAGAAGGAATCAATAGCAGAATGAATAAGGCAGCATGGATAAGTGACCTGAAAGAAAGAATGGTGGAATTCAATGCCACAGAAAGGAATAAAGAAAAGAGAAAGAAAAGAAATGAAGACAGCCTAAGAGACATCTGGGACAACGTTAAATGCACCAACATTAGCATTATAGAGGTCCCAAAGGAGAAGAGAGAGAGAAAGAACCAGAGAAAATATCTGAAGAGATTATAGTCAAAATCTTCCCTAACATGGGAAAGGAAATAGCCGCTCAAGTCCAGGAAGTGCAGAGAGTCCCATACAGGATAAACCTAAGGAGAAACATGCTGAGACACATAGTAATCAAACTGACAAAAATAGAAGACAAAGAAAAATTATTAAAAGCAACAAGGAAAATACCACAAATAACCTACAAGGGAACTCCCATAAGGTTAACAGCTGATTTCTAAGCAGAAAGGAGTGGCACGATATATTGAAAGTGATGAAAGAGAAGAACCTACAACCAAGGTTACTCTAACCAGCAAGGATCTCATTCAGATTTGATGGAGAAATCAAAAGCTTTACAGACAAGCAAAAGCTAAGAGAATTCAGCACCACCAAACCAGCTTTACAACAAATGCTAAAGGAACTTCCTCCAAGTGGGAAACACAAGAGAAGAAAAGGACCTACAAAAACAAACCTAAAACACTTAAGAAAATAGTAATAGGCACATAAATATCGATAATCACCTTAAACGTTAATGGATTAAATGCTCCAACCAAAAGACACAGGCTTGCTGAATGGATACAAAAACAAGACCCATATATATGCCATCTACAAGACCTGGGGGCACATACAGACTGAAAGTGAGGGGATGGAAAAAGATATTCCATGCAAATGGAAACCAAAAGAAAGCTGGAGTAGCAATACTCATATTAGATAAAATAGACTTTAAGATAAAGAATGTTACAAGACACAAGGAAGGACACTACACAATGATGAAGGGATCAATCCAAGAAGAAGTTATAACAATTATAAATACACATGCACCCAACATAGGAGCACCTCAATACATAAGGCAAATGCTAACAGCTATAAAAGAGGAAATCGACAGTAAGACAGTAATAGTGGGGGACTTTAACACCTCACTTACACCAATGGACAGATCATCCAGACAGAAAATTGATAGGGAAACACAAGCTTTAAATGACACAACATACCAGATAGATTTAATTGGTATTTCTAGGACATTCCATCCAAAAGCTGCAGATTACACTTTCTTCTCAAGTGCACACGGAACATTCTCCAATACAGATCACATCTTGGGTCACAAATCAAGCCTCAGTAAATTTAAGAAAATTGAAATGATATCAAGCATCTTTTCTGACCAGAATGCTATGAGATTAGAAATCAATTACAGGGAAAAAAATGTAAAACACACAAACACGTGGAAGCTAAACAATACGTTACTAAGTAACCAAGAGATCACTGAAGAAATCAAAGAGGAAATCAAAAAATACCTAGAGACAAATGACAACAAAAACACAACAATCCAAAACCTATGGGATGCAGCAAAGCAGTTCTAAGAGGGAAGTTTAAAGCAATGCAAGCCTACCTCAAGAAACAAGAAATACCTCAAATAAACAATCTAACCTTACACCTAAAAGAAGTAGAGAAAGAAGAACCAAAAAAACCCAAAGTTAGTAGAAGGAAAGAAATCATAAAGATCAAAGCAGAAATAAATGAAATAGAAACAAACAATAGCAAAGATCAATAAAACTAAAAGCTGGTTCTTTGAGAAGATAAACAAAATTGATAAACCTTTAGCCAGACTCATCAAGAAAAAGAGGGAGAGGACTCAAATCAATTAAATTAGAAACGAAAAAGAAATTACAACAGACACTGCAGAGAAACAAAGCACCATAAGAGACTACTACAAACAGCTCTACGCCAATAAAATGGACAATCTGGAAAAAATGGAAAAATTCTTAGAGAGGTATAACCTTCCAAGACTGAACCAGGAAGAAATAGAAAATATGAACAGACCAATCCCAAGTAATGAAATTGAAACTGTGATTAAAAATCTTCCAACCAACAAAAGTTCAGGACCAGATGGCTTCACAAGTGAATTCTATCAAACATTTAGAGAAGAGCTAACACCCATCCTTTTTAAACTCTTATAAAAAAATTGCAGAGGAAGGAACACTTACAAATTCATTCTATGAGGTCACCATCACCCTGATACCAAAACCAGACAGAGATACTACAAAAAAAAAAAGAAAATTAGAGACCAATATCACTGATGAATATAGATGCAAAAATCCTCAACAAAATACTAACAAACAGAATCCAACAGCACATTAAAAGGATCATACACCATGATCAAGTGGGATTTATCCCAGGGATACAAGGATTCTTCAATATGCGCAAATCAATGTGATACATCATATTAACAAATTGAAGAATAAAAACCGCATCATCAACCCAATAGATGCAGAAAAGGCTTTTGACAAACTTCAACACCCATTTATGAGAAAAACTCTCCAGCAAGTGGGCACAGAGGGAACCTACCTCAATAATAAAGGCTGTATATGACAAACCCACAGCAAACATCATACTCAATGGTGAAAAACAAAGCATTTCATTAAGATCAGGAACAAGACAAGGATGTCCACTCTCACCACTATTATTCAACATAGTTTTGGAAGTCCTAGCCATGGCAATCAGAGAAGAAAAAGGAATACAAATTGGAAGAGAAGAAGTTAAGCTTTCACTGTTTGCAGATGACATGATACTATACATAGAGAATCCTAAAGATGCCATCAGAAAACTACTACAGCTAGTCAATGAATTTGGTAAAGTTGCAGGGTACAAAACTAATGCACAGAAATCCCTTGCATTTCTATATACTAACAACGAAAGATCAAAAAGAGAAATTAAGGAAACAATCCCATTCACCATTGCAATGAAAAGAATAAAATACCTAGGAATAAACCTACCTAAGGAGGTAAAATACCTGTACTCAGAAAACTCGAAGACATAAAAGAATTGAGCATGTATTCTAATGTCAAATCAGAGCACCAACACAGAGGCAGAACTTGAATGTACCCAAGAGAGACAGAGTATTCACAACCAAATAATTATATCAACATTACAAAATGTTTGCTGCTTGTGGTTTTTGTTTTTTGAATTTTATTTTTTTTATACAGCAAGTTCTTATTAGTTATCTACCTCCATACTGTTCTCCATAATGGCTGTATCACTTTACATTCATGTGTGTCTTGGCCATCTGTATGTCTTCTTTGGAGATGTGTGTCTTGGCCATCTGTATGTCTTCTTTGGAGAAATGTCTATTTAGGTCTTCTGCCTATTTTTTGATTGGGTTGTTTGGTTTTTTTTTTTTTTTTTTTTTTACCATAGGCTGTACATATGTTTAAAAGACTTAGTTTATATGGTCCTATATTGCTTTCTCAATTATTAAAAATGTTCCAGTTATATACAGGCTTTCAAACTTCCAAAGTGCACATTGTTTTTTTTAATATTGAGCTGCATGAACTATTTATATATTTTGGAGATGAACCCTTTGTCCGTTGATTTGTTTGCAAATATTTTCGACCATTCTGAGGGTCGTCTTTCCATCTTGTTTACAGTTTCCTTTGCTGTACAAAAGCTTTTAAGTTTCAATAGGTCCCATTTGTTCTGTTTTTATTTCCATTACTCTAGGAGGGTCAAAAAGATCTTGCTGTGATTTATGACAAAGAGTGTGCTTCCTATGTTTTTCTCTAAGAGTTTTATAGTGTCTGGTCTTACCTTTAGGTCTCTAAATCATTTTAAGTTTATTTTTATGCGTGGTGTTGGGGAATGTTCTAATTTCATTCTTTTACATGTAGCTGTCTTTTCTCCATTGTATATCCTTGCCTCCTTTGTCATAGATTAGTTGACCATAGGTGCATGGGTTTATCTCTGGGCTTTCTATCCTGTTCCATTGATCTATATTCCTGTTTTTGTTCCATTACCATATTGTCTTGATTACTGTATCTTTGTAGTATAGTCTGAAGTCAGGGAGTCTGATTCCTCCAGCTCTGTTTTTTTCCCCTCAAGACTGCTTTGGCTATTCACGGTCTTTTGTGTCTCCATACCAATTTTAAGATTTTTTGGTCTAGCTCTGTAAAAAAATGCCATTGGTAATTTGATAGGGATTGCAATGAATATGTAGATTGCTTTGGGTAGTATAGTCATTTTCTCAATATTGATTCTTCCAATCCAAGAACATGGTATATCTCTCCATCTGTGTGATCTTTGATTTCCTTGAGACTTAGAGTTTTCTGAATACAGGTCTTAGAGTCTTCTGAGTATTTTCATTTATTTTTCTGAGCAAGCCAAATGCTCCATTCAATCTGCATATATTATACTCTTCTGGATTTTTTCATCTTTTATTATTTTTCCCTCTAAATTTTTTTTTCTCAATTCCTATTAATTAGATACTTGGGCTTGCAGACCTGTTTCATTTATTTTATTTATTACTTCTCATTACTTGATGAGTACTTCTAATGTCTAAGCTATATTCTCAACACTGTCTTTCAATAATTTTCATTATTTTTTATTTTGCTTTTGAAGTTTATCATTTTCAAGACTTTTTTCTTATCGGAATTTTTAATAGTATCTGCTCTTGTGATATGCATGCAGTATCTTTTTTTCTCTCATTTAGTTGTTTTCGTTTTTAACATTGCCTCTGCTTATTCTGAGCTCCCTTTCTTTGTAATTTGTTTGGTTTTCTCTCTTTCCTTGACTGTGAAGGAAAGAAAGCATGGGAAGGTAAAAAGTTGATTATTCAATTTTACTTAGCAAGTATGTGTGTCAGGCAATCTTCTAGGCATTGGGAACACTGTAGTGAAAAAAATACTCCAGGACTCATGTCTACATAAACAATATTGTAAAGGGTGGAAAATTCTGAGGAGAAAAGAAAGAAGAACAATAGGAAGTAATTAGTTATACGGAATTTGTGCACCTGCTAGCCCCACAATAAGGTCGGGCAGGGACTCAGCAGGTTCTTTGAAGCATGCATATATACCATCAGTTACAGCTTTTTTAAAAAATTGGGCAGGGGCTTCCCTGGTGGCGCAGTGGTTGAGAGTCCGCCTGCCGATGCAGGGGACACGGGTTCGTGCCCCGGTCCGGGAAGATCCCACATGCCGCGGAGTGGCTGGGCCCGTGAGCCATGGCCGCTGAGCCTGCGCGTCCGGAGCCTGTGCTCCGCAACGGGAGAGGCCACAACAGTGAGAGGCCCGCGTACCGCAAAAAAAAAAAAAAAATTGGGCATATCCCACAGAGAGGAATATTTCAACCACATGGCAGAAGAGAATCAGCTTGGCTGATAGAATTCCAGAGGCCCGGAGCAGAAGGGGCTCTCACCGTTCCGCATGCAAGCATTTATTCACACCTCCCTCTCACAGTCCACTGCTTCATTCCTAGCCCAGCAGTGTCTGGTTTCCATTTTTCCAGATCCACTAGGCTCAGCCTTTCTCAAGACTCAACCTCTCACCTTTTGCTACAGTAGACTTGGGAAGGGAAATAACGGCCAGCATGTCCTCTGCAGTGGTTACTGTAGAATGCAAATTGGATCATTTCCTTGCGATGAAACATGCTCCTTGGTTCCCTATTGCTCTGCATATACAGCTCAAACTGTTTAACATGGCTTTCAGTGTCTTCCCTGAGCTGATATGCGTAACAGTCATGGTAACAGTAATTGCAGTAACATATTAATTACTCTTAGTATTATCATACTAACATTTATGCATGCTTACGTGCCGGACTTTGTATTATCTCATTGAATCTTGAGAACAACTCTATCAGAGAAAGACTTGTTTTTAAACTCTTTTCTTAGTTCAAAGAAACAGGCTTTCAGAAGTTATTTCACTAACCCAAGATAACACAAATGGCTAGTTATTGGACCTAACGAACCAATTTAATCGAGTCAAGAACGATGAAATTTATGTTGGTATTCTACAGTATTCTACGGCTGCTAGTACGGTATGATACAGTATGGTATAAAATAATATACTCTAGTAGATGATACAGTACAGGACAAGACTGTATAAGACGGAAGGGATAGGATAGGGTAAAAGGGTGTGCACAGTACAGGATACTCGCTGGCTAGTGCTTGCCTATCTAGCTTAATTTCTAATTATTTCCTTACTCCTTCATTTAAACTCTATTCAACGTGAAGTCCTTTCATTTTCTTCATACTTCTTTCCCAAGGTCATGAATCAGGCAATTCCAGATGCATGAAACATACTCCCCAATACCTATACCCTTCCAGGACCTCTGCCCTAAATCTAAGTACAAGTGCCAGTTGAGGAACTTTTCATTTCTATCAAGTACTTAATCACAGTGTATTGAAAACATCTATGATGTGCCCACCTTTCCTTTAGCATTGTTTAAGTGTCATGAAGTAAGGATCACATATTTCTTAATTCTTGTATCCTCGTTACTTTCCTTAGCCTAGTAAGTGTCTTGTATTTCTCGATGAGATTGTAATAACTGTATTAGCTTCCAATTGCTGCTGTAACAAATCACTATAAACTTTGTGGCAGAGAGACCAAACTCTGCCTCGCTAAGTTAAATTAATGTATCACGCAGGACGTGTTTCTTTCTGGAAGATCCAGGGGAGAATCTGTGTTCTTGCCGTTCCCGCTTCCCTCGTTTCTTAGTCTGTGGCCATCTTCCTCCCTGCCTCAAAGCAGCAACAGAGGGTCGAGGGTTTCTCACATCAAATTACCTGACACTGATTCTTTTACTTTCCTCTGTCACACTTAAGGATCCTTGGGATTATCCTGGGCCCACCTGGATAGTCTATTTCAAAGTCAGCTCATTAGCAACCTTAATCCCACCTGCTACCTTAACGCCCATTTTTTTTTCCAGGTAATTTAACATAGTCACAGGTTTCTGGGACTAGGGTTGTGTGGGTATGAGGGTGCGGTGGGTACACAGGGTGGGTGTTGGGTGGGGAGGAACATTAGTCCCAACGCCACAACAAAATACCAATTTGGTTTCCTACTCTGATGAAGTAATGTGTTTTACATGTATTATCTGAAATTAATCTTCACAAATAACTATTCAAGACAGTCATCTCTATCTCAGATGTGAAAATAATGCACCGAGGTTCACCAAGCTAAACTACCTAAGATCTACTGGTGAGCGGCGGGGCCATGATTCAAATGCAAGCGGCGAGTCCAATGGGGCACGCCTTTCAACGAACATTGTTAAAAGCATTTTTGCCCATCCTGTGAAACACTCTTCTATTGCTCTAGTCAGATAGTTCTACTGTGTGTCACACATTCTTATACGATTCTTTACCAATGGCTACAAATGACCTTCTTGAACCAGTTCTCCTTCGTGGAGCCACTCAAGTCTTTCAACAAATTTCCCTTTTTTTAAAAAATATAAATGAATAGCTGCTGTTTGTCATTTGCAGCCAAAAGCATCTGGTTTAATCCAGTACTTTACGGTACTACCTTCCAACCACTATTTGGTATGTTTTCCTAGTTGACAACAGGGTTTCATACAACATTGTTTTTTTTTAATAATCAGAGAAATACCTACATGTTAGATATTTTCTCCATATGTTAGAGAGGAATAAACCTGAAGGATTCCCCCTTTACTGCGTTTATTACATAGAGATACTAACTAGATGGAAAGACAGACACTTGTGAGAGTCAGTCTCCCTCAATATATATATATATTTTAAATTTTATTTATTATTTTTGGTTGCGTTGGGTCTTCGTTGATGCGTGCAGGCTTTTTGTAGTTGCGGTGGCTTCGTTGTACAGCATGGGCTCTAGGTGCGAGGGCTCCAGTAGTTGTGGTATGTGAGCTCAGTAGTTGTGGCTCACGGGCTCTAGAGCGCAGGCTCAGTAGTTGTGGTGCACGGGCTTAGTTGCTCCACAGTATGTGGGATCTTCCCAGACCAGGGGTCGAACCTGTGTCCCTGCACAGGCAGGCGGATTCTTAACCACTGCGCCACCAGGGACGCCCTCCCTCAATATATTAACTGCAGGAGGACACGGAGTATGTAGCTTACCCTTTGCTAAATGCCCAGCACCCTAGTTCTCATAATGAGCAGTAGATGTCGTATTAGTTTCCCAGAACTGCCATAACAAAGTACTACAAACTGGGGGGCTGATAACAATGGAAATTTATTCTTTCACAGTTCTACAGGCTCGAAGTCTGAAATCAACTTGTCCATAGGTCATGTTCCTCTGAAACCTGTAAGGGAAAAGCTGTCCTTGCCTCTCCCTAGCTCCTGGTGTTTTGTGGACAATCCTTGGAGTTCCTCGACTTACAGCTACCGCAGGCCAATCTCTGCCTCCGTCCTCACATGACATTCTCCCCTTATGGGTCTGTGTCTCTCTTCTCATACGGACACCAATCGTGTTAGATTAAGGACTCACCCTAGTCTCGTATGACCTCATCTTAACTAATTATATCTGCATTGAATCTACTTCCCAATCAGTTCCCCTTCTGAGGTCCTGGGGATTTGGAATCCGACCTATCTTTTGGGAAGATGCAATTAAACCCAGAACAGATATTTAATAATGAATAGTTGGATAAATGATGTATTAGAATATAAGGGTCTGTTTAAAATATTTACTATCACAATACACGTAGACACAAAATGTTTGCCATCTCCATTTTTGAACTACTGAAAGGCAGGACTTGTCCGTACTGTATGACAAGACTGGACCTTTAAAATAAAAGTGACACAATGCAGAGACAGCAGGGAGTGTCATATTAAAAAGTAAAGAGTTGAGATTCGTTGCTCCCTAGACCTTTTCTGCTCTTTAGATGATATTTTAGTGATAACGTCCTCAGTCTGTGAAAGCAATCCGTGAGGTGACGGCCACAGCCAATCCTCGACTTTCTCTGCCGCTCCAAGGCCAGCCAGTTGCTGATTTCATCATTCCTTCCATGCTTGCTAATAAGTGAGGTGCAATTACATGATGCACAGAGGCAGATTTACTGTGACATTAATGAAGGTGAAGCTTCAGGGCCTTCCAATTGCGTGGGTTCCTTCCAGGGCCTTGGAGCTAATTTATTAGTTTTAGTAACGTGGCATATGCATCCTTAAAAGATCACTGCCTAGACTGGATCAGCTCCAGGCCTCACAAAACCTGGATCTGTCTTTGAACAAACACTAGGGATTGCCAATTCATTATCTTACATTTTGATTGGCAGACGTTTCGTTCTCCAGAAATGGTAAAACTGTTCAAAAGAAATGGTAAAATGAAAATAACCCATTCTGAGCAGGCATAATCAGAGTGCGCTGTGCTGCAGGGGATCCCCCCGGCAGGACACTATCCTCTTAAAGTCTCGCCCTTTATTTTTTGTTAATGTGTGATAAGCGTGGCTGTTTTCAGTGAACATATAAAGAGGAAACGCGGTCCTCTTTATGAGGGCGAAGAGCGCAAATTGAATGAAGAAACATACAGCACAAGCAACTTCACTAAAGTCAACCAGAAGGGCAGTGTTGCTGAAGAGTTCTACTCCGGGTGCCACAAACGGACAACTATTGTTAAATGCTGTATCAGGCAGGGCGGACGAGGAAAGAGTTAACTAGTGAGGCTGGGAATCGGATTAAAGAACTCTTTTTAGAGAACTAAATCTTTTAGAAGCCAAAATAACAAATGTGAAATGGTGGAATTTCAAATGTCATGATGCTGTTAGGGACAAAAATATTCTTGCTACAAGACTGTGATGGGTGCTTCTTTGATCATAACACACAGGTATGATCAGCTCTACCACGATATTTGGTTTTGAGAACTTGTTCCCTAGCACCTAATCATTCACCTCTGTATATTTTATCCCCCACGTCCCCATTCGTTTCTTTTCCACATTCTCTCCTACCTTGACTAAATGTGGACCCTGATCACCTATTTCGGGTTTAGGGTTGTTTAAAGTACTGTTGATATTCATCCATTCCTTTATTAGGTCTTTCTTCTAATTCCAACTTAGCGTAGAACTTACTCTGGTCATCCTCTTTAATGCAGCTAACCATACCTCAAACCCATCCCTGAAAATCCCCTATGCTTTTTTTCCTTTTATCCAAACCTTCTAACTCACTGGGATGCAAAAAGATTAAGTGATTTGTTTAGCAACACTTGCAAAAGTAAAGCAAAAAACAGAACTAACTTGCTTAATCATTTGCCCTATTTTTCTTTCTAACTTTAATGCCTTATGTACCATCTCTACTTTATGTGTTAAATAATTTTCATAAATATTTTACATCTTTCCAAAGGACAGCCATCTCATGAAAGATCGAGAATAGAAACTGCTTATTCCAACAGGGACCAATATTCACAGTACTGCTTAATCCAGCTTCCACAGAGTGCAAAAATGTATGTTGCAATGCAGTATGCTCATTAGTTATTGCATGAATTAAACTATCTACCTAGCACCAATATGATTACCTAACTGGAAGCAGAACTTTTAGCCTCAGTTCTCTTCAGATAGCATCTGTTTAAACGTGCCACTTAATTTTCACTATACTAAATATACTTTGGGATTCTGATAAAACCCATTTGAATTCACTTGATTATTTGTATCCTATGTCCATATTTATATTGACTAAGAAAGTTTTAAAAAACAAATTGCTGGGCTTCCCTGGTGGCGCAGTGGTTGACAGTCCGCCTGCCGATGCAGGGGACGCGGGTTCGTGCCCCGGTCCGGGAAGTTCCCACATGCCGCGGAGCGGCTGGGCCCGTGAGCCGTGGCCGCTGAGCCTGCGCGTCCGGAGCCTGTGCTCCACGAAGGGAGAGGCCACAACAGTGAGAGGCCCACGTACCGCAAAAAAAAAAAAAAAATTCTAGTTTGTAGTCGAATACTTCTAAAATACATTTATAACTGAAATAATTTCCTAAACTGTGTTTTAATTTTGTATTCACTACCTATTAAAATAGATTTTTCAATTTTATATTGCTAGTTGCCACCAACACTAATAAATGTGTCTTCTCTTTACGATTAGGTACCATTTTGGTCTCTGTTTTAGGAACACCAGCAGCATTATCTCGTCAGACGTATATGATTTTATTTTGAAACTGCACGTTAAGTGTTTGGGAAATTGCAAGTGATAACTACGAGGAAAATCTGCATCTCTCCCTAAAATTGCAACCAGGCTCTTAGTGTTTGAGCTCCGTAGGCTGCACGGGGAAAGGAATTTTTGCAGGTTTTTTCCACTGTTAACCTAGATTCCAGAACAATGACCGGTACAGGGTAGGTGCTCAACAAATATGCTGAGTGATGGAAATGAAAGACACCGTACCAAACCATCAGTGATGGGAATGTTTCCAAGGGGGCTACTTTTAATTCTGGCCTCAAAGGATTTGGTCCATCCAAGAATCTCCTGTTCACTTTGAAGTAGCAACACTTTCATACCGTAAATAGACATTGTAAATCTCTGTCGATTTTTACAAGTCATGAGTGAACCACTGTCAGAAGGGAATTTTTAAAAATGCCCCAAGGAAAGAGATCAATGTTCTGTTCAGTAGAGTCTAGTCCATCAGCATTTCATCAGAACAATGCCAACCCCCAAGCGTTTTCTTTGGCTTCTCTAAGGGGTGGCACAACTAGTGGAAAATAAAGCCTTGATGTATTCCAGCACATACAGATACACTAATATTATAAGACACAATTATTTCAAATCTAGAATATTAGTGGCGCTGAGCAGCTGTGCAGCAGTGAAGTTATCTTCCCGAAGTTAAGCTGTACCCCAAAGGGCCACACAGCCAAAGCTACTGGGTTCATGGGAGTAATAACACCCCCAGCACGATGTCACAACCAATTACAGATTTCATTTCAAATTAAACACCTACCTTCTAAAAACAAAAATTGCTACGGGAAATTAAGTCTGCTCATCTCAGCTATCTGACTAACTGGTTTTGCATGTTAATATAATTCAGCCTGAGTAGTCCTATGCATTAAACTGGAGGCAAACGTCTCCTTACTTTGAGAGGAAGTGCAAGGGAAGTAACGGTGTCAGGACAGGCCTTGCACTTCACATCAGGTGGAATGTTTTTCATATAATCACATGACAGGATGGTGCTTAGAGGCAATGGAGACTTGAAAAGTCTAGAAAGTGTAACCGGGAAGCCTAATCATGACAAAGAAAACTGTATACTTTCAGTTATTCTCAATTTCAACATGCTGTATAAATACTTAATACTTGATATATGTGCTATGCAGTATTTTTTAATTAAAAGTAAAAAAAAAATTGCTGAAGTATTTTCTTAGACTACTATCTTTTTCCTAGACTCTTTTTAGGATTTGTTTTTCTTGGATCACCAAAGAGGAATGTTTGTAATACTTGAAATCTGACCGTCATGCCAACTTCACAAACCAGAAAATTTACAGGCATCACTGGCCTACTTTGCTGCTGTGAAATAGTAATTCCCTCTTGAAAAAAATACATCCTCCTTCAGCCCAAAGCATCTATTACATATACTAGCTCAGCATTAATCACCATTTTACTAAGTCTAATTTTCCCCATTTAATCCATCCCGAATCTGTCCTTTTCTATCATATATATGTCTTGATGCCAAATTTGTTACACTATTTTATATTTGTACATGTTTTTACAAGATCTTTCCTCATAACACAATGTTCTTCCATTAATTCTCAATATATATTATATATATACACATGCACAAAATTACTGCTTATTCTGTAAGTCAAATGTCTACGATAAATATTCCCCATATCCCGTTTGTAAGAAATAGTCTCTTGTATAAACTTGTACTGTATTTCATGTATAGCTGTATTTAGCACTCGATTATTTGTACTTTGCGATACATATAATCATTTCCTTGACACCCTTCTCTACTAGGGTAAAAATATTTTGTGAATGAAAACCAAGTATTACTCATCTTTTTTATTTCCCCCTGGAGCCCCAGCACATATTTTTTGACAAATCTTAGGCTTAGGTTTATTGGTCCTGTGAGACGCTCCAAAAGACTTGGTTCTAAATCAGAAGATGCAGTGATCCAGCTTGATCAAACTGAGTTTGGAGAACCGATCAGGTAACAACACTGGAATCAGAGAAACTACATAAGTATGTCTGACGTTGTGTCAACTGGCCTAACCACCTCAATAATGATTTAAGGAATATTTAGCGATGAAAGTCCAATGACAGGACAAGCCATAGATATGGAGAATTTAATACTGAGCTCCCAAATATATGGGCCATGTCTCAAAGATATCTGTACATAACCATCATTATGCCAAACAAGGACTGGAAACAGAGGAAGGCTCCCGTCCAAAGGACGATGAAACATAAAATCCGACCACACGTAGAGAGAACTGGCATTGGGGCAGCTCTCCAGGCTTCAGAGAGGAGACTACGGAGAAAAACAACAGACGTGCACTAGGGCTCAAGTCAAAGTCTTTCTCCTAATTGGGCCAACAGTGAACAGAGGCAGAGCGAGCGCCCTCACTTAAGGGCAATGTGAAATCCAGGACTTCATTTCTTCCAGGTCAAAACCACGTAAGAGACACTTTCCACAAGTACAACATTTCCTGTTATCTGAGTGAGTAAACTGACTATAATTTACCCAAGATGACGGAGAAGTTGCAAAGTCCTTGTCAGGAAAGGCTCGATGAAGTGAGTGGCATACATCTCTGGATGCAGCTGGGCCATCCTGGAAGGCAGAGCAGGGGCTGCCAAAGAGTTATCAGTGACTATGGGATTCGCATTTTATAAGTAAACAATTGTAGAAATTACATTACTTTCAAAAACCATCTTTACTGTGTTGGAGAGCGTTATTATCAGCATTGTAATTGTAAACCTTGAGCATTAGCTGCTAGTTTATTAAATTACGCTAGGATTTGTATTGCTAAAAAGACTATAGTACTCTAATCGCATCTCAGCTGAACATACCTGGAATCGTGTCAGCTTCCTAAGAGAATAATAACCTAGGACAGCAATTCCTCAGCTTCAACAATGATCCCGTTCTCCCACCCAAACTTAATTCTTCATAGTAAGTGGAGGCTAACGCGATCATTAGAGCTGAATTCCTTTTAAGACCGGGTACCATAGGGAACTCCACAGGTAATATTCAGTGTAAAATGTGGTGTGTGCAAGCAGAATTAGGCTTTGTTAAGTCATCACCGCATAAGAGATGATGTGTATTTGATATCCCCAATTAGGAATTTTAAATGATTCAGTTATTTACTCACACAATATTTATTATGAACCTGCCACGTGAAAGAATGTTTCGGAGGGTTAAATAATTATACTGGTAAGGCACGGTCTCAGTCTTTAAGTTTTACAGCATGCAAAACTGTATTTTTATAAACAGAATATATAATTACAATAATAGAATAAAGTCTAGGTGAAGAAGTGAGGCAGGAATGAAATTATCAGATCTATTCACTTGGGATCAAGGAAAACTTCCTGGAAGATGTTATGCTCGAATGAATTTTTAGGGATGAAGTGAAATTAGAGTTGGACAAGATTAGAAGGGTGTGCTTTGGGTTGAATGGAGCAAAGAGCACGTGCTACAGAAAAAGCTTGTTGCATAGCATTCTGGATTCAGTGAACTTACAGAATCTGGTAGCACAGCGTAGAGTGGAATGGTTTTTAATGTATAGCTAAGGATATGATAATTGAAGCAAAATGTTACAGGAATTATATGGCATGCTAATGGGCTGGAATTCTATTCCAGTAGGACAACTGTCAACACACAACTCGGCCCTTATAAAGCAGCCATAGACAATGTGTAGATGAATGTGAAGACTGTGTCCCAATAAAACTTAATTTACCAAAACAGGCAGCGAGATGGATTTAATCCGCAGGCTGTAGTCTGTCAACTTCTCCTAGAAAGGATCAGGAATCACTGAATGTAGAAAAATAATCATATTTGATTTTTGAAAGAATACCTTGGTAGTTTTACAGTGGATGGACGGCAAGTTACCAGAATGAGTCAGAGAAATCCTTCTTCTAGTAATACACTTACACTTTTGATAATTCAAGATATTTCAATAAAGAGTGAGGGGCAGGAATGGATTATGACAATATTTAAGGAATCATAAACAATATGACTTGGTGTTTAACAATATGGGAGGTACAGAATGTGCTGAAGCCATGGAATTGTTAATAGAAGGTGAATTAAAATGGAAGAACACGTTTGGAATGAAGAGTAAAGGATAAACTCAGGACTTGATCCTACAGAGATTGCAGTAACAGATGAGTTTAATTTATACGTAATGACTGCAATCTCAGCAGACAAATGTTGCTGTAGTGACTGAATTAGAGGCCATCAGCCTGACATTGATCATTCAAATCTCAGGGATGACATTAACTAGAAAGAGGGTATCGAAATTGAAAAAGCCTACAGTAACATCATTCACAACCTTGATTCATGGTTTTCTCATTAAATAGTAAACATGAATTTCCTATTAGAAATGTATTCTCCTGCACTCTGAGTCCATGACATCAGGTCAGGTAGATGCCACCCCATTCAGAGATGGGTCCCGGATGGTCTAAACCAGTAGCTCTCCATTTTGGGTGGTATTCTTACTGATCCCCTGGAGACAACTGGTTGTGCGTGAGGTGTTTGGAGGAGGGGATGCTACTAATATTATTTCCCAAGGGTAAGGTATAAACGCCATCCAATGCCCAGACATTTCTATACAAAAAATTGTCCTGCTTAAAATGCCCACTGACCCATGGTAGTCGGCGTACCTCACGCATCGTCATTGGCCTCTGGATAGGACTTTGAACCACCAGAGCCATCATGCTAAACATTGACACTGGGGCTTCACAGAAAGTGACCAGTGAGTTTTCCCTTAGATTTGCATTTGCAAGCAGGCGGTGTGGCTCTGCTCCTGTCTGCCTCTTTGCTAGCATAGTTTTGTAAAAATGAATCCTACACATGGAGGAGAATTGAGCTGATCCTGGAGAGAAGGCATAACTGTATCTTGGTGACATATTTGTGAGTATTAAAGGGGAACCCAGCCTACCGCTAGACTATTCTGTGATTTGAGCCAATAAATTATCTTTTTGTACAAGCCAGTTGAAGAGCCATTTTCAACTGAAAGAAAATCTATCTGAAAAAAGAGTCATGAATAGAGAATCCTGGGGAATTTAGAGTAAAATCAGAATAATAAGTGAGAGACGGAGGAAGATCCAGAAATGGCCAGTAACATAGAAGAACCAGGATGAAGTGATTTTTCAAAATCCAACAAAGAAAAAAAAAATTAAAGAGATGGTCAGCGGTGTCATCTGCTCAAGGATAATGAGACTTGATGAAAAGTTTTTAGACGGCAATAGAGAAATCGAGGTCCAAATCTGCCAAATTAATTGCAGGTGCAAAAGTCAGACGGCAACTTGACTACAATTGCTTTTTGGACCCATCCAGTTATGTACCTTGTTTTATCAAGACGTGATGAGCTCGTACTTACACAGTACAACTGCAAGGACGTAAAAAGAATGGAGAATTACTGATATTAATTTTCTGATTGAAACATACATGGTTCACAGAATAGTTACTTGAAACATAAATCTACATATACATATGTACGTATACATACTAGATATAAAATACTACAATATTCACAGTTCTAGTGATGTGGTAGGTTAATGACAAACTATCCTTATTAGAAAATTAATGTAACCCTAATTAGAGTTAGCTTGGGAAAGGCCTTTACTTCAGTTGCATATAGAGCCTTCTCTTTTTCCATTGTCAAACTGGGTATCATTTATTGCTTCTCCAGTAATGCACCAGCTCACTCAGGCAGCGTGGTAATTAATGTCGAGTTGTCACCTTCTTATATAATCTTACAGTAAAGAACGAGTAGCTGATGATATATTCCGGAAGATGCACGAGGAGACAATCCCGGGGAATGGTTGAAGAGAACACGTTTCTACAGGAAGCTAGAACAATGTTTTGCCTGCCTGGAAGGGAGAGGGTGTGAGACATCAGGGAAAAAAGAAAGGACTTTAAGAAAACAGGATGAAAAAGGGTGTGACTACAAGTGATAAGAAGAGTATTTTCTTCCCCTAGTGATTCATCTGCGGCTGAACTACAGGGTTCTGAGTAAGTCAGGCCAACTGATTGCTGAGACAGACAATGCCTGGTGCTGTGGCCCAGGATAAGGGAGAGTTCCCTGGGAGACTGCAACATGAGCATCTCCAAAGTTAGAAGGGCAATGTGGACGCAAAAGTGGCATGATTCTCCAATACTAAACCATTGTAAACTAGGTCAAACCGACACAAAATCGGGAACTTTGTAATAACGGGAGAAATATGCCGAATTCTCATGCTGACTAGGGAGTTAATGATGAATTACATTAATTAAACTCACATCTACATAATCCTGGGGTGTCTTCTTGAAAAATCAATACCTGGGGAAAGTTATGCAAGAATGCACCATATTACTTGAATGATGTTGTAACAGGAGAGACTTATCTACAGCTCCATATACAATCCCTCAAAATTTAACTCAGTTTGTTCATCAACAAGAGACTCAGTTATCATCTTACTTGTGAACACTGTTGAAAATACAGCAACCCCACATTCCTTCTCTCTTACCCAATCTGAAAAATGTTGTTGTTGCAATGGCTCATGAATACTTGGGACTGGCTTATTCTTTCTACTCTGTGTTGTGGTATAAAGTGCTATATATATACTCCCCAGGCTTTGGCTGACAAAGGATAATTTGAGAGGTTTATTACCAAAAAAAAAAAAAAAAAAAATCAACAGAAAACAAAAGCCCTAAAAATCTGTGACTATTTCTTCTGTTACCCTATTTTCACTGGCTTCTCTCGTCTACACAGTGGCTAAAAGGTTCTGTGTTATACAGTTTACTTGTATCAGATCCACAGGCTATTGTCCTTCCCAACCTAATCCCCCACTTACACCCTGAAAATATTTTAGCATTCTTTCAAGCCTTTTTTATAACAAAAGTTTGTTTTAAAGTCCATGGTGTATATATATATATATATTTTTTTTACAGAACCCTTCATTAGAACTACGCACACAAACACACACGTCACACACACACAAGTGGATCAGATTTTAATGGATAAAAATCTCCTAAATTGGTATATTAACAATGGAAACAAATAAGCATTTATGGAAGTTAAAGGAAATTTTTCCACTTTTTTGATTGTAGTTAATACTGTAGCTAATATCTGCTATCCTGTTCATGGATTTGAGATAGTACCTCTATACCTAAGAAATGACTCTCCTCCACTTCTAAGGAAGTTTCATGATACAGACCTTTGGTGTCGCCTGTTGAACCAGGAACACATAAACCGAATGATCTGAATTCAGTTATAGGTAGGGCTCCCCCATCTCCATCTTCTCTTTAAATCATGTACAAGGGCGAACTGCTATGTCATTATTGTACAACAAAATGGACTTCCTGTAGACCAAAACTTGATCCACAGTTGAATCACTGAATGACTTCTGCTTATTTCCTCTTGAAGTGAAACTCTGTACTAAGACTTTACTACTGGGTTCTGCCGCTGTTATTGTCACAGCCCTTTTCTTTTATGGACTCGTTGCTTCCTGTCGGTGGCTGCTCTTGCAGAGTCACAGGTATGTGATAAAAAATATTTTTCTTATTTCAGGTTCTCTCAGAGTCAGATACTGAGCTGAGAATTCAAAGGCAAGTGATTTATTAAGAAGTGCTCCCAGGAGGCACTAGCAAGTGGACAGGCAACAGGATAGGCAAGTAGGAGGTGTCCTGCCTGCCCGAGGCTGTGCAGAGATCTAGACTGTGAATCATGCCTCCGAGTTTGCTCTGCTCTGAGACAAATGAGCAGGGGGGTTTATCCTCCAAATCATGGACTATCAGTGAGAGGCTGCCTCAGGAGCAGGGAGGTGACACACAATCCCAGGCACTTCTGACCCTCCATACAGTCGAGGGTCTCTGGTGGCTCAAAGTCATCCCCCAAAGAAGGCTACAGGTTCAAGTGTAGTTAGTGAAACACAGAGGAGTTTGGTGGGGCGGCTGACACAGCAGGGAGGAAGGTGAGTCAGGGTTTGGTGAGGAAATAAAGCTCTGACCCAGAAGGATTCTATCTCACTGGTCAAAACTAGGAAAGACAATCTTCAAAACCCCCGGAGACGGCAAGGCTTGCTTACAACAAACTGAGAGGCATTTATTTGAACAAAATCTGCAGAACTAAGTAAGAAGAGTGGGAAGGCATGGCATCTGGGCCAGGTGAGGCACCCAACCCCACAGCAGCCGGGTGAAGGCCCTTCTAGCAGCCTCAGCAGCCCAGGGGCCCCCAGTGCCTGCGTCCTCGACGCCGTCAGGGACTGGGGCGTGACAGGGCAGAGGGGATGCATGGGCCGGGGCAATCTCTTTGGCATTTGAGAGGAATAAACTACTTAGCGGTCCTCGATGAGTGTCACTGATGCATTATCAGGAGGGGCTGAGAGTTTCGGGCCAGGTTACTACCGCCTTAAAGCAAGCTGTACAGGAAGAGGGCTCTGTGGACACATCTCAAGAGACTCCCATTACCTGGCGCTGGAGACAGAGCAGAAGCAGGCACAGGACTCAGGGCAATGAATGGTCAGGTTTCAGAGATGGTCACATTCCCGGGCTCAGCAAGTCTCCCGTGCCACTCAGGGCTGACAGAGAAGGAGTCGTCCTGACACTTGAAGTGGGGTTAGCTACAGAGAATCCGAACTGTCTCGGTTCCTCTGGACTTTCTGAGCGTGCCTAAGAAACAGGCTCCTAAGAGGCATTGTTTTTGTTTTGTTTTGTTTTACTTTTTATTGGAGTATAATTGCTTTACAATGCTGTGTTAGTTCCTGCTGTACCATGAAGTGAATCAGCTCTATGTATACCTATATCCCCTCCCTCTTAGACCTCCCTCCCTCCCCCCCATCCCACCCATCTAGGTCATCACAGAGCACTGAGCTGAGCTCCCTGTGCTGTAACAGCCAGTTCCCACTAGCTCTCTATTTTACACATGGTAGTGTATATATGTCAGTCCTAATCTCCCAATGTTGATTAAGTCAATAGACTGTCATCTTCTTTAGGTTAGGGCTTATGGTAGTAAATGATGTTACAAAGCTGGCCTATCATCGTAGAATTAATAGGTCCTGGAGGGGCAGAGGGAAGGCAGATGTAACTACCACAGAGGGATGGCAAATTTGGGACGGCAGTCAGTTTGGAATGGTCAGGCCCTTACAGGGATATATAGTTACGGCGAATAGACTACGAGGCTCTTAAGGGCAACACAGATGAGAATCCAGCCAAACTACTACTGAATAAAAGGACAAAGAAAACTGAGGTCAGCCTCTGCAGTGGAAAGTCATGTACATTTGCAAGTATGTTTTTGGATATAAATTCTGCAGTCTTCATGGAACCCACGACACAATGCTATCACGATGAACAAAAGCCCAAGGACTTACACACACAACAATATATCCCTACCTATATGTACCGTCTCTGGGACAGGCAAAATATCAATAGAAAGGCAGGCAGACAGATGACTGCCTAGAACGCTTTTTTAAAAATGTTATCACACTGTAAGAAGAGCAAAGATACAATGCAAATAAAGCTCTTTCTCAGCGAGCTCTCAGATCTTATCTCACTGTGTCCAATCCCCTTCGGATGCTTAAATTTTGTAAGAGGGAAAGACTGGTTTTGAGAATGAGAAAAATGAGTGTGTTTTAATCATGATCTGTTTAAACTACAAACAGTGAATTTTATTAATCCAAAAATGCTAGACGTTCAATGCATAGAACGTTCAATCTTTACTTTTGCTGTAAAAAGCTACATTCCTCTATGAACAGTAATAAGTGATTGGCATCTGTGAGCGGCACATTGTAGCAACGATAACCTCAGTTATCTACTTTGACAGTTGCTCCTTCTGTCTGCACAGAACTCTTTGCCCAAAATCTTAATAAGCAGTCTTTCAGACATAAAATTCATTTTCTCTCTCTGGTATAACTGCCAGCCACTTTTGATAGAAATGGCATGACAGACAATAACATAAACATTTTAATTGTAAATATAAAGTTTTATCTCTTATCTTCTGTTTATTCTTAATCAATGGCACGTTCACGTCATTTTTGTGAATGTCTTAATCTACTCATAACCATTTCAAATTATGTTTATTAAAGTGTTAAGAAGCCTGTAGGTGAAAGCCTTCTGTGATTCATTTTCTAAAAGACAGAGCCTATTCTCTGAGGGAAAAAGAAGTTGATTGGCAAATATTCCTGAGAATCCCACTGATAAATTTCACCATCAGTCATGGAAGATAATTCAGTATTTATATACTTACCTATAATTCTTATTCATCTATAAAGAATAATGAATAATATTCTTCTATAAAATAACAGTACTTTACGAGAAATATTAAAGATAATTGAAGCAACTCCGACTAGATTTTATGGATATTTGAAGCTAAAGTTAAGTACAATTTTGAGAAAGTTATTTTATAGCACTGCTTTTTTTATATGATAATCTTCTGTTCTATTTTTGGTCCCCACTTCTCTTTAATTTTCTGTGCCAATGACTTTTTTTGAATAAAATGTACTCATACCTCATTTCTTTGTGCTTCTCCTTACTGCACTTCAGATATTGCCTTTTTTTTTTTAAATTGAAGGTTTGGGGCAGCGCTGTGTTGAACAAACCTACTGGAGCCATTTTTCCAATAGCATTTGCTTACTTACTGTCTCCTTGTCAAATTCTGGTAATTCCTGAACTATTTCAAACTTTTTCATTATCATATTTGTTATGGTGATCTGTGATCCGTGATCTTTGATGTTACTATTGAAATTGTTCGGGGTGCCACGTACTGTGCCCATATAAGACAGAGAACTTAACTGATAGATACCGCGTATGTTCTGACCGCTCCATGACCAGCAGTGTCCCCCCCATCTCTCTCCCTCCCCTCGGGCCTCCCTATTCCGTGAGACACAGTCATATTTAAACTAGGACAATTAGAAACCCTACAATGGCTTATATATATTCAAATGAAAGGAAGAGTTGTACTTCTTTCACTTTAACCAACAAATGATTCAGTTTAGCGCGGAAGGCAGGTCAAAAGCCCAGATAGGCCAAAAAAGCTGGGCCTCTTGCACCAAACATTTAGCAAAGTTGTGAATACAAAAGAAAAGTTCTTGCAGGAAAAAGTGCTAATGCAGTGAACACATAAATGATAAGAAAGTTGGGCTTCCCTGGTGGCGCAGTGGTTGAGAGTCCGCCTGCCGATGCAGGGGACACGGGTTTGTGCCCCGGTCCGTTAAGACCCCACATGCCATGGAGCGGCTGGGCCCGTGAGCCATGGCCGCTGAGCCTGCGCATCCAGACAATATGGAGAAAATTTGAGCGGTTTAGTTAGAAGATCAAGTGAGCCACAGTATTTCCTTAAGCCCAAACCCAACCCAGGACAAGGCCCTAACTCTCTTCAATTCCGTGGAGGCTGAGAGGGGTGAGGAAGCCGCATAAGGAAAGTTTGAAGCTGGCAGAGCTTGGTTCATAATGTTTAAGAGAAGCCGTCTCCGTAACATGAAAGTGTAAGATGAAGCGGCAAGTGCCGAGGCAGAAACTGCAGCACGTTATCCACAAAATCTGATTTAAGATAATTAATTAAGGCGGTTAAACTGAACAACAGGTTTGCCATGTAGAGGAAATGGCCTTATACTGGAAGAAGATGCCATCTAGGGCTTACATAGCCAGAGAGGAGAAGTCAATGCCTGCATTCAAAGCTTCAAAAGACAAGCTGAACAGGAATAAAGACACAGACCTACTAGAGAGTGGACGTGAGGATATGCGGAGGGGGAAGGGTGAGCTGTGACAAAGCGAGAGAGAGGCATGGACAGCTATACACTACCAAACGTAAGGTAGATAGCTAGTGGGAAGCAGCCGCATAGCACAGGGAGATCAGCTCGGTGCTTTGTGACCGCCTGGAGGGGTGGGATAGGGAGGGTGGGAGGGAGGGAGACGCAAGAGGGAAGAGATATGGGGACATATGTATAACTGATGCACTTTGTTATAAAGCAGAAACTAACACACCATTGTAAAGCAAGTATACCCCAATAAAGATGTTAAAAAAAAAAAAAAAGACAAGCTGACTCTCTTGTTAGGGGCTACTGCAGCTGGTGACTTTACACTGGAGCAAATCCTCATTTCCCATTCCAAAAATTCTCGGGCTCTTAAGAATTATGCTAAACCTACTCTGCCTATGCTCTATCAATGGAACAACAAAGCCAGGATGACAGCACATCTTTCTACAACATGGTTTTCTAAATATTTTAAGCCCACTATCCAGATCTACTACTCAGGAGAAAGGTTTCCTTTCAAAACATTACTGCTCATTGACAATGCACCTGGTCACCCAAGAGCTCTGATGGAAATGGCCAGTGAAGTTCAGTTTAGTCTCAGAACGTGTAGCTCTGAGAATTGTCTCAACATATGCCATCTGTGGAATTACCTAGTCACCTGCACCTGGCAAGTCACAAATTCTTTTCTTCTGCAGTTTTTTTTTTTTTCCCCTTCATAGAGCTCCTATATAGCAAATGTGAAAGAAAGACCAAAACAGAGGCCACAGTTTGGATATACTCCTAAGCCAAACACTGAGTCACAATACCCAAACTTTAAACTGTCCTGATGTCCCCAGGATGCTAACTCTGACCTTAAATAAAACTTAGGCTTTCTCCATGTTAGCATGAGCTTCCTAACTAATCAGCTACAAACAAGTCAGTGATGCAATGAAAAGGAATGTTGGTTTCTGGTAACCAACCACGATGGGAAAGAGTGCGCTTACTCTGAAGTATAGACAGACCAACAACATGTGCGACACTTCTTTTTTGTGAGCTTAGGCAATTTAACTTGTTCAAAATATTAGAAACTTGCGACGTGTACTCCCTATTTTAACAATGGCAAGCTAAGTGCTTCACTGGCACGGGGTTACAATTAATCTAAGAGTACAACATATAAAGTTCCCAAATATACTGTACAGTCATCCCCTAAGACACAGATTTCAGTAAGACAACTGGAGAGACGCTCAATCCCCTTGCTCTCCTGCATGTGCCTATGTTTTGTTGTTGTCGTTTTTTTGCGGTACGCGGGCCTCTCACTGTTGTGGCCTCTCCCGTTGTGGAGCACAGGCTCCGGACGCACAGGCTCAGCGGCCATGGCTCACGGACCCAGCCGCTCCGCGGCATGTGGGATCCTCTCGGACCGGGGCACGAACCCGTGTCCCCTGCATCGGCAGGCGGACTCTCAACCACTGCGCCACCAGGGAAGCCCCTGTTGTTGTTTTTTGTTGTCACCTCCCTGAAGCAGGCTGAACCCCCTGAATGGCTACACTCCTGAAATGGTGCAATTTCTCTGCGGTTACTTTGCTGCGAATGCGGAACTAGAGCTGAGACAAGGGAAAACTCTTAAGAACATTGTCTTCATGCTTCCAACACTGTCCACATACTTTCTACCCTGATACTGTCAGAAAGCAAAACATCCCATCCAGCAAGAGGTCCATCTGCTATCAGCACAAGACAGGGCTTGGCTGGGAAAAGCAACTCATCTCTCAGGGGGCCACGCTTCATAAACTGAGCCGTGCTGCGGACAGCTGAACTTCTAACCACTTTCCTCTGAGGTCTCCCTGGTCGTGAACATTTTGTTCCTTGTTCAATAAAATATTCGTATCAAGTAAAGCTCTCTGAATTTTCCCTTGACAGAAGTAATAGCTATAGTAAGCTGATAAGTGTTTCTTAGAAGAGACTATGCAATCTTAGAGGTGACGGGATATATTCAATTATTTCCAAACGCTTTACCTCACAGATGAGATAAATAATGCGCAGAGAATAGGAACAATTATGGTCCTAAACGCGGGGGCTTGGTATCACACATAATGAGTCAGGTGTCCTGATCCGTCATCTAATGCTTTGGGCATCAGACCAGCTGCCTGCCGACAATCAATCACCCGTAGTGCCAACAGGCTTTGCAAAAGGCCTTCAACGTGGCAAGTAAAAATCATGCTGACATCCTTATCTAACCATTAACAAAAGCGGGGAGGAAATTCAGACTCCTCCCCTGAACGTCAGAAATCTAAGACATAAAATACTACCCAGAAAAAGCTGGGCAAGGAAAAAGAGAAAGAGAGATTGAGAGGAAGGGGTGGAGATCAAAAGAGATCAACTGGAAAATACTCAGCAAATGAGTAAACTTCAAAATTATTAAAATCAAATAGAAATACTGTTGGGTTGCTTACATTAGAGAATATACCTAAAATTGACCAAAGGTTGCATCTCTTATTTCTTCAGACCTTTCAGAAATGTATTTATATAAATGGAAAGCAAAAAATAGAATGCATAAAGCATAAATATTATGGGCAAATGTTTAAAATAAAAGAAAAAATCCTACATTTTTTTTAAAAAAAAAAAGGGCTTCCCTGGCGGCGCAGTGGTTGAGAGTCTACCTGCTGATGCAGGGGACGCGGGTTCGTGCCCCGGTCCGGGAAGATCCCACATGCAGCGGAGCGGGTGGGCCCGTGAGCCATGGCCGCTGAGCCTGTGCGTCCGGAGCCTGTGCTCCGCAATGGGAGAGGCCACAACAGTGAGAGGCC
>NW_020174135.1:6283282-6381034 GCF_003031525.2 Neophocaena asiaeorientalis asiaeorientalis
AAAAAAAAAAAAAAAAAATCACCCAGTAATACTGGCCACAAGTTCCTACAACAGCACAGAAAGAATACCTCAATTCAGAAGGTGAATCAGGGAGATTCAGTAATTCCATATAAAGTCATCTTTTAGTTTCTATCCAAGACCAAATAAAGCTCAAAATCTCCTGTCGTAAAAAGGTGGAGCTCCCAACAGTGCAACTAACACAAAGACTTTGAAAGAAAGAAAGTATTTCCTATTCTCTGAAATTTTGAACTGCATAGACTATGGTACAAATGGTCTGATAGAAATGCATGTAAATAATATGCTTTTTTTTTTTTAAGAGTATACAGTGAGCCCATTGTAATATGAAAAACATACTTGGAGATATCACTTCATTGAATAGGTAACAAAGATTATAGTACATTACTCAGAATAAATCATCTGCTGTGGGAATAACCCTACGGTATATTGGTGGACCATTTGCCTCATTTGTCAATAGGAAAACTCAGAGTTGTAATTGTACTTAACTTTGCTAAAATCCTAGATTAAATCAATGGGAGAGCCTTACATGAAATTCCAACCTACCAAGAGCCAAATTCCATGACATTTTGTAATGTCATGATTTGTTTGTGGCTGCGTTTTACCCTCAGTATGTTTTAAATATGTTTTTAAATACGCAAAATTTCCAAAATGTATGTATTACACCTAATACAAATATGTAATTCCAAATAACTTCTATGCTCAAGTTGAACTTATATTTCGCAGGGATATGGATTAATGTAAAGCAGAAACACATGAAAACACAGGCGCATATAAGAACTATGGATGCAGTTCCTTCTTTCAGAAAGTAGAAAGCATTCTTACGCAAACATACATGTTTTTTTAAAGCGCTGAGCTTTTTTTGTCAGAATGGATTGCAAACAACTACATGAGAAAGAAATATAGTAAAGTTGTCAAAACAGAATAATGTTTGAGGCTCAGAAGGTATTCACTTGAGATAATGGAGCGTATGTGACATCTTGGCCAGCAGTTTTTTCCATCTACAGCAACCATGCTCCAGAAACAGAAAACTGTACCAAGCATATCTCAGCAAAGTATTGTACTGCTAGTGGCAGTAGAGTCAAAAGTTGTGAAACTCTGCTCATTATGTGAAGAGTTTAACAAGCAAGCATGAAATACTGTAGCTCCTCTAACTAGCTCCTCTTTCTGGATTGACTGAGTTTAATGAATCATTTAACAAAAAAAAGCTTACCTAGCCAGGCATGTATAAGTCAGACTCATTCATCAGCAGAAAGCCTTGACCACAGCGATGAGTAGGAATGTCTTACAAATTGGGAAGAGAATTCAACCATCTCTTAAAATGGAGTCTCCCACAGTCCAAGTATTGCTAAGGGCTACATAATGAATTTTTTCCCTAGTTATGTAGTTTTAAACATTTTTTTCCATCTTAATTTTATTTCAGAAAAAAAAAAAATCTTGTCATTTGGTGACAAATCTTCCTGAAATCTGGGGTGCTACCTCACTGTGTATTAGCTGGGTTGGGAATGCTGACCTGTCACCTAGCAGGAAGCAGCAGCTCAACAAAGACAATTAAATGAGTGCATAAGTGAGTAAAAAAATGGGGAAGTAATAAATCAACTGGCCATTTATTTCAGTGATTGGGACCCTAGGTTTCTCTGAGCACTCAGAGGAGATCTCAGGTAATACGGTTTATGAATGGAATCGTTGGTTCCCCTCGTGGCCAGAGTCCTCTTCCAACCTAAGCTGCTGTTGTAAGTCGAACTCTTGGGTGTGGAAAGAGAGAGAAAACATCATTTCCATCAGGGCACTTAAGGCGTTAATTCAGTTGGGCTGATAAACCCTGATGGACCCCAGGCATTTTCAAGCGGGAAGGGAAGGTAAGAAAGACCCTGCTTTTCCACCTGTAGATGCTTGTCTTACAAAGTGAAAATCAAAACAAAACAGAAATAGACTTCATTTCACAAACAAAGGCATCAGGAAGGTTGAGTTGCAATCTTATTTCTGCCAGTTTTAGCCCAGGTAACCCAGGAAAAGGCAATTATTCTCTTTGGCTTCAGCTCCTTTGTCTCTGAAATTGGGATATTAATTTTGACATCTGAGGGGCTGCTTGAGAATGATATGAAATTTTATTTCTTAAATCGACCTGAAAACAAATCAGTGCTATATACAAATCTAAGTTACGAAACTTTTAAAAGAAGGAGATAGGTTGAAGCTGACAGCTAAAGGAGGCAAAAATAGGTACTGCATATTTATGGTAAACCTAGAAATTTCTATAGCCAGAAGAGCAAGCCAGAATTATGATAAAGCATGCTCACAAGTAAAGTTCTAAGACTGTTCCAAATGACATTTCTGCCTGACAGCTACAGTGGAACCCGCTGTAAGTTGATTCTTCAGGGAATGGCTTACCCTGGCTTCACCTCTAGAAGGTAACTAAAGAATTAAGAAAGAAAAAAAAAAAAAGGCAGAAACACAGTGACAGATTATATTCCTTCTGTTTATCTTCCTGGCTCTAATGCCAGGGTCTGGCTCCATCATATAATTGAGGCATTTGTCCTTTTAAGTACATGGATGCTACATTTAGACACAGACAACAGTACTTTCCAACCTCCTATATACGCTTCTAGTTCTGCATACTCCCCACTAACAATTGCCACCTTTCTATACAAAGACAAGTACTATTTTTAAAAAGTGGGGGAAAATGATAGGGGTTGAAGAGCAGGAATCTGGGGATTAGTGGGAACAACACATTCAGTCGTATCCATGAGTAACCCAATCAACGTTGGGGTGACAACAGATGGAATTCTGGGAGCGGACGCACAGGTTTACAAAACGCACAACATATATAGAGAGCACCTTCTTTCCTTATTTCTTCCTTCCCTCCTACTTTTTCTCCTCTTTTCTTTCCTGCATTTTTCTTCTTCACTCCCTTTTTCCTTCCTGCCAGACTCCCACCTCCCTTCACTCACTCTCTCTGTCCAGTTATCTGTATTCTTCTTCTGTTCTTTTTTTGAATTTTTATTTCTTTTTCTATTTTTTGTTTCCTCCTTTTCCTTGCCTTTCTTTCGTTTTTATTTTGTGGCTTGTTTATATATATACTATATACATATAATATTATTTTATAATAAAAATGTATTCCATTTATAATTGGAAAGAAGACCCACATGCATAATATATTTGGATTTCAAAGAAATTAGGAGAAAGCAGATTGGTACTTTATCTCTCTTGAACTCTCTAGAAATCTGTTGGCTCAGTCTATCCTAGATTTTCTTTAATGGAATTACTCTCTGATATAAAGAAATATGACTGAAGAAGCTACAGCAATCCCATCTGCTAACACACCAAATTATTTCTACTTCAAGGAATTAACAGAGGGTCTCTGTTGTATCCAGTGCCTACACAGGAGAAACTGCCTCAGGCTGAAGTAAAAAGTGAAGGAAATGGTCAAAGTGTTTCTTCATACTATTTTTGCTACTTTCCGTATCACCAGATCAAGTCCATAAAAGTTCCTTGACTGTAGTATAGCCTTTGTCACGACCAATGAGGAAAGCAACATTCTTTGTTTAAAATAACATCAAATAGAAATGCTCATAAACATCTGTAGATGGAAGTGAATGTGTTCCTATTACTGATAAAAAATAAAGTTCATTTCAGAACGATGATCTGTTTTATTGGTATAGCATCAGATTCTTGAAGGTAGTGGGGAAAAAACACAATGTAGGAAGATACGACAGATTTGGACTAAGAAAGACCACATTTACCTAGAAAGTAAAAAAATATATATACATATATATGTTTTTAAAACACAGTGAATCTTGCATCAAAAGGAGAAAGCATTTTATAATAAATCCAAATAACTGGTATTATATCAAAAGGATAAAATGGAAATGTCTAGATGGATATCTAGACATCTACATGAGAATTATTTAAATTAGAAAAAACACTGCATGAGAACACTTTTATTAATGGCTATGTAAACTTGAGATTCAGACTATTAGTCACACCTCTGTGTGTGCCTCATACAATAGTTTACTAACTAGAATATTTGTAAGTAAATACATACGTAAAACAAAAACAGCCGTATTTTATGGCTTCTCTTGGTTGGTACTTCAACACATGGAATTACAAGTGTCAGTAAAAAGATCGCTGAAATGGCACTTTGCAATAAATATGGCAAGGAATGAAAGGGGTTTCAACAAATTTTCTATTATTGGTTCATACCAAACATACGTTAAACCAAAGAATAATAAGTCCATAGAGGGAAAAGATACTATGTCATCTATGCCAGCAACTTTTATGTGTCCAAGACTTTTCAGTAGTATGGCTGCCTTTGCAACAAATCTTTCCCACTGAAGTTCTTAAATGATGAGGAGAAAGCGGAGGAGGACATGGTTTTCTTGTCTAATAGTACACAGTTAAGATTCACTTTGGAAGAAAAGATTTAAAAGAATGGCAAAGGGAGGCAAAAATCTTATTTTTAGTATGTATCCATGAATAAAAATTTTACCAAGAATATTTTCTCTGTATTTTTTTCATACACACATATATCCTATTATTTTATATATCTTATAATATATATACTTTATATATTTATGTATTCACACGTATATTTTCTATTCTTTTAAATGCATTTGTATATAATTTTAGTGTTTAATATATATTCCTGGCACATATATTCACACGTATATTTTCTGTTCTTTTCAATTATATATATATACTTTTAATATTTAATATTGATTCCTTTGAATAATACTGTAATTCTCAACACAGCTTTAAAATATATTATCCTAAAATGAGTGGACAGTGTTAGAAATATATGCCCTTAGTATGTTACTTTGTGTTTTTACTCTATGACATAATAACCATGCACTAGGTATAAAGCCAGAGGCAGGAAAAACAGTAGCGAACAACAATACATACACTTCCTGTGAAAGGCTAGTTTGCCCTCAAGCGAGCGTACGGAAGAGTAGACAGCATTTCTCCTCTGTGTTTACCTTTCCCGAGCCGACCCAAAGCTAATCTCAAACAAAAGCACCTGGACCGAATGACGTACACAAAGCAAATACCAGACTCGACTGTTTCTCTAATTTATCCCTATTTGTTTTCCTTCATTTTGTTTAAAGGATCGTCAGAAGTAATGCAACAGAAAAGGAGATCTTTTTCAATAGCCTACTGCTCTCATTTGGATCTTTTCAATGGGGGAGATATTTTTTTTTTTTTGCGTTACGCGGGCCTCTCACTGTTGTGGCCTCTCCCGTTGTGGAGCACAGGCTCCGGACGCGCAGGCTCAGCGGCCATGGCTCACGGAGGCAGCCGCTCCATGGCATGTGGGATCTTCCCAGACCGGGGCACGAACCCGTGTCCCCTGCATCGGCAGGCGGACTCTCAACCACTGCGCCACCAGGGAAGCCCCTGGGGGAGATATTTTTAAACACTTATTTCATATATATAAAAAGGTTCTCAAATGTTTAATGGCTCCATTATATCACTGTTTCTATAAAGAATGATAGTAAAGAGACGATGCAGAGAATATTATTTACAACATTGTGACCTGGCACTAGGAAACGGACACAGATACTGCTTAGCCTGTTTAGTTCTTTACCTTGCCGACATTTGAGAAAAACTTTATACATAAGATATGGGCTTTGAAGATTTGCAACAAGGACTAAAATGTTTATGACAAAAAAGAAAATGGACATCATTCATATTCAAAATTCAGTAGAGCTATAGAGCATTTAAATTTTATATTCACATTGTAACTTGCATTGAACTTTTGATTGTTTTTATAGTTACTCCTGCATAGTACTTTCAGAATAATCACGTTTACAAATAATCAGAACCTGGTGACTAGGTTTACATGTTACTAATATTGCTGTTGTCACCCCATCTTTGGCCAATTCTTAATTTACTACCAAATTTTAAAAAAATAACATTTACTATCAGTACAAAAAAGTTAACTTTTGCTTTTCTAGGTGTTATTCATTATTTTCAAATGGCCCCCTACCTTGATCAAGGGGAAAAACCCCTACCTTTATACTTGGAAATACAGAAATCCTGTCAATTTGGCTGCAAAATAAATACTACAAGATCCAACTGTTAAGAGTGACTTATCTTAATTTACTAAAACAGTTATCTTGAACTTACTTATCTAAGAATTTGAGAAACATTATAAACAGAAATCAGAAAATGTATATGGTAATTCTTTCTAAAAAGTGAATAATGCCGCAGCACAGATTTTTGAAAGGAATAGCATAATACAGAGATCTGCTCTGGAATGTGTGTGTGTGTGTGTCCCCTCTCTGTATCTGTCTCCATCTCTGTCTTATATCCTCACTGTAAGCATCTAACAGTGATTTTACTGGAGCTTCAATTAAAAGATTTCCTCCTCCGATTTTAACTTTGATGGAGGAAAATTGAGTATTTCTATCTTTCTATTTACTTAAGAATCCTTTGATTCTATTTATTTTTATCTTCCATAATAGCCACGGAATCAGACTAATTTTAAATATAAATGATAATTCATGGGAAATTTTTATTTTCACACAGTTCTTGAGTTGTTTTTTTGTTGTTGTTTTTGTTTTTTTTGCGGTACACGGGCCTCTCACTGTTGCGGCCTCTCCCGTTGCAGAGCACAGGCTCTGGACCCGCAGGCTCAGCGGTCATGGCTCACGGGCCCAGCCGCTTCGCGGCATGTGGGATCCTCCCAGACCGGGGCACGAACCCACGTCCCCTGCATCGGCAGGCGGACTCTCAACCACTGCGCCACCAGGGAAGCCCTTAAGTTGGTATTTTTAAATTATGTTTTGCACAATCTGGTGTCTTGTTTCACTGCACAGAAGTTAGGTTTTATCAATAACTAAACTGCCTGAATGCCAAAATGATGTCATTTTTGACATTACTTTGAAAAAGCAATTTAAAAACATCCGGCAACAACTACCTTATTAAATTTTTATGACACCCTATAAGGTGGGTGTGAAAACTTGGTCATAGGTGAGACAGCTATCACGGAGGAATAGGGAATTGATCTAGAATTCTGACCTCAGCGTCTCATGCTCTATAACTACACTGTCCTGGAGTTGGGTCATGTATCACTTGAGGCATGAAAGGAGGTTGAACTCTATTCTCATGCAGGGAGACCTCAGTAAAGTACAGAAATGACTAGGTCATTCACCTTACATTTATGGAGCACTCCTAAGTGCTCTTTTAAGCACTTTTAAGTTTTTGTTTCTTTTTTGTTTTTTCCCCCAACAAGCTCTAAATCAAGAGAAGGAGATAAACATATCCAGAATTTGAATAACAAATGGAGAATAACTGGTGAAACCAGTTGGAGGAGGTATATCCCCCAAAATTCAGATAGAACTGTAGCTCTGAGAGGCTGTGGAATCAATATATGCTGGGTACCAAGTTAATATACTCGGGGGAGAAATTTTTAAAATGTGTGTAAGAAATAGTACACCCCACTACTTCACAAAAGCCTTAGCAACTGGGTATCTGCCTCCCCGGGCAAGAATTGAAAAATTATTCTCTCAAGAAATAGTACTTAGGGAGAAATATGCAGATCTTTTCTATATAAGTGAACTCCAGAAAATAGAAATTTCTCCAAATTTTCACCCAAAAGGAAAGCACGTAAATCAGTAAGCCTGACCCGTATACTTAACTCACAGTGAACCTTACATTACCTTGTTCTTAAATATGTCTGGACAAGAAGGCTCTGGGGCCGTTTGAGGAAAGCCTGTAACTTGGAAGGAACTTACCCCTTTCTCCCCCAAAGAAGATTAAAAATTCAAATCAAACACCTGATTCAAAGAAAAAAAGTTTAATAACAAACTAAGACAAACAAAAAATTCTCTAATAAGTATCTCAGAGGGACTTAATGTATTATATCAAGAGGCTGTGGAAAGGAGGAGATCTTAGATATTAAGGGAAAAAATTGCATAATAAATTAAAAAGAAAGTTCTTGGAAACTGAAAGTATGATTGCTAAATAAATAATTAAATCTAGGAGTTAGATAAATGAAATTGCGACAATATCTTGGGAACAGGAATACAAATAGAAGGGGGAAAATGAAACTAATAATTCCAAGAAAAAAGCCAACTGTGCATCAAAAGAAAGATAACTGTTAGTGTACAGATGTACAGTAGATAATATGCCCCAGTAGGTAATAAGATACACCCTCTTTATCGAGTGTCAACTTTTAAAACCAAATACAAAGCATAACAAAGAAGACTCAGGAAACTGAGATATCAACATTGAAAAATAAGAAAAAATGCATGATAAGCAATAATAAGACAAGAACCACCTAGTGAAAAGATAGTTCTATAGATATATAAACATAGATGAATTAATACTTAACTATATAAAAATAAGACAAAGACAGCTTATTAGGAAAAATGTATAAAAGATATGAACAAGTAAATCACAGATGAGAAATTCTAAAGATCAATAACATATGGAAATTTATCAACTGTACTAATAATCAGAAATATGCAAGTTAAAAAAACAAAGTGAGGGCTTCCCTGGTGGCACAGTGGTTGAGAGTCCGCCTGCCGATGCAGGGGACGCGGGTTCGTGCCCCGGTCCGGGAAGATCCCACGTGCCGCGGAGCGGCTGGGCCCGTGAGCCATGGCCGCTGAGCCTGCGTGTCCGGAGCCTGTGCTCCGCAACGGGAGAAAGTGATAATGTTTTTCACTAAGCAATTTGGTAAAGACTAGAAACCTCTGACGAGATTAAGTATAGTTGAAAATATTGCCAGCGGAATGTTAATAGTCCCTCAGAGTGATAGCTGGCAGTACTTTCAAGAAAACAAAAACTGTTTTTGCATGGACAAGAATGGGAAACATTTTGAGGGTGTGCTCCCGTTCACTAAACCAACAACAATCGTCAAGACTTAAGAAATGTATCAATGCTTTAGCTAGCACGGTAACTCATTTTAGCAGTTAGTTCTTGGTATATAAGAAGCTTTTCCAAATAAGAGAATATTTATTTTCCTTTAAACTGGCCTTTTCAGGTCAGCTCCCTGAACTACATACAGTTCCAGTTAATATCTGCTACACTTCTAGTAGTGTTTTCGATCACCAAAACTTTGCTAAGAATCTCTTATCCATCAGTATGAAACCTTTTTCTGTAAGCCCAGTATTATTTTATAAGCCACTGACAGAAAATTTTGTTATGATATTGTAAATAGCCTGCTAGAAAATATTCCATAATGTAAGCTTTTTAATCTTCACTATTTGGGATTAAATTTTTACAGAAGAACGGCTGTTGTTTCATTTAAACACACACACACTTTACGGAAAACTTCTAATGATAACCTCAAAAACTAAGGACAGCTTTGTGGAAGGAAATTTCCATCTATTTTGAAAGCAATGGAAATAGAAGAAAAACTCTGTGCAAAGTTTTAAAGCAAAAACCTCCTTGGATTAAACAAACCAGCAAACAACTGCCCCTTTTCTATCAAATACAAAAGTTTATACCAGAATAATATCTTGCGTTTATTTGTCTTGAGGCACGTGGGTAACTATGGGGTGATGAGTTTCTTCTCCAAGATACCTTGAATTTCCTTTTGCTCCTCATTTGGTATCAAGGATCAGGGCTGAGTACCTACAGTACAGGGGTTAGAGGTACCTGGGATACCCCAATTCAGGAAGATCCCCTGAGGAGTTTTGTACTAGGTGCTAGGGTAGGAACGCCTGCAAACTATTTCCAGTGAATAAGTAAATCGGTCTAGGTACGTTTGAATGAAATGATTTTGTTTCTCGGGGTTTTTTTTTTGTTGTTGTTGTTTTTGTATCTTCCAGAATGTTTCACAGGGAGGAAGTGTATCTTCTGAGAGTTGCAAAATATGCCTTCACCATAGGACGCGGGGAAGGTAAGAGACACCAGAGAGAATCTGTAAGCCTGTGAGATCCTGCTTCTTCAAACTGGAAAGACCCAAGGAAAGCAAGGTCAAGGCATCACTGAGTACCTGGGGCAGTAGGAGGAGCACGTGATGTCCAAGTGCATTTCTTCCTCTTCCACTGCCAAAGCACCCACAGCTGCTGATTGTAGAAAAGTCTTGGGAAAACGTGCAAACGATTAAAGAAAAGACAAATTGTAACAAGAAAATGGATGAATGGAAATTCAGCTTAAACGGGGCAGTGTCTCTGTATCCATGAAGTGCTACCGAATCCAAGCTGGAAAATGTAATAATATACTCATATGCTTAACTTAATGCTGTAGGATTAAAGATAACTTTCTAGTGTCAATGAAGCTTCATGAAGACACTGACAACGCTTAGAAAAATCTGACAAAGGAGACGCTCAGAACTCAGGAGTAAGTCACAGAAATGATTACACACTTTCCTGCAAAGGGTCTAAGTTCCTGATGGTTGTGAGTATACAGCCTTTGCAGTTTACTCGGTTGTAGTGGAGAAGAATATTTAATCATCTTACAACATGGTTTAGGTAAAGAAGATATTGTGGAATCCTGATTACTTATTAGGCCGATAACCTTCTTACAAGGACATTAATTCTACAGAATCAGGGTCCCACCCTTAGGTCCTCATTCAATCTTATTACTTCTTTGGAGGTTCCATGTCCAGATACAGTCACAGGGGGTGGCGGGTAGGTTACAACTTCAAGCTAAGAATTTTGGGAAGACACAAACATTTGGTCCATGATACTCCCCAAGGACAATTTAAGATTACAATCATGATTTTAAAGAACTTTTGATGTAAAAAAGACTGTTTATTCCGAGGCATACAAGGGAACAGTCTTCCTGAGGAGACTGTCTTTCCTGTCTGAAAACAGAAGTTCATGTAACAGAGAAATAACCTGATTTCAACCATCTATAATAAGGCTTGCGTTCGTCTGTGTGGGAGTGCGTATTTGTTTGTGTGTGTGTATATGTGTTTGTGTCAACATCAGTTTTCTGCATCTAATCTTTCTCTCCTCCTTGCAGAGGGAACAGAATTAGGTTTTCCCAACGATAATTTAATACTTGTCTCAAGTCAGCTCCCACTTACTTCTCCTGTTACTTTTCATTTTTCTCCATCTCCCACTCTTTCCCCCACTCGGGAAATTTTGGAGACTTATTGATCAAAGTTCTGTCATTATGTTTGCATTCTAGGGATATCTATCTCAGATAAACAGCGTTTCAAAAAAAGAAGTGAAAACCAATAAACTGAACTTCTTTTGCTTAAAAAAGTATGAGCTAAGAAAAAACAGAAAAAAAAACAACTGAGAAATGCAATCTAGTCATAACCCTGTTTACTACTGATAAGATCTCTAGTTCAAATAACAAGGGAAGAACTTATAAAGATGAATTTTAAAGTCTTTAAAATTTAGTTTATGTATTTATAGGTTTATAAATCATATTAGAAAATCGTGAGGGTTCGTGTAATATTCCTGAAAAAGTGCATGATTCCTTGGACTAATTAGAATGAGAAAATAATAAAAGCTTAGAGATCATGTGCTATATATCTTCTTCTATAGTTTATAATATAACATTAATATCAACGTAAAGTTCTAATTTACACAGTAACAGGGTTACACCTCTCATGCTTTAATCTTTCTAAATGACCTGCATCGGTCTAAAGACTCAGATAAGTTACCACTTTTTTCACAAATGTTTTAAATATTTCAAAATTCATAGGTCCTCAAAACCACTCTCACTTCTTATAACACTGATAAGTTTGGGGGACCCCAAGACCATTCTCAGGTTCAGTAATTCACTAGAAGAACAGAACTCACATAAGTCACTATTTTCTGGGTTATGGATTATTACAACAAAGGGATACAAATTAGAATTAACCACAGGAAGAGGCCCATAAGGCATGGTCTAGAAGCAATGAGGCCCAAGTTTCCAGTTGTTCTCTCCCAGGAAAAATCATGTGGACAATCCCTATTTCTCCCAGAAATAATGTGTGATAAACACATTGAGTACTGCCCACTAAGGAGACCTATCCAAGCCCAGTGTCCAGCGTTTTTTTTGCAGTTTGGTCACATGGGCTGCCCTGAATGTCTGAACACATGGCCCATAGCCGCCAGCCCCTCCAGAGGCTGAGCCCGTATCATGCGGCCCAAAGCCTCCACCATAAATCACACCGTTAGCCTTGATTATCTGTCTTGGACCAGGGCCCCAATCAAATAAAGTTACTTTTATCAGGAAGGACATTGCAACAGCTTAGAGGTTACTTCGTAGGAGTCACGGGCAACAAACAAACCTCAATCCTTTACTGAACACACGTATCAAATTCCCTTTAAATGTAATTTAAATGGAGGTTGTTTTCATAAAGGGTTTAATATCATGAATTCTGATAGAGGACTTATATTCAGTAAAATTATATTTCCTGATCCTTAATGTGGACATAAGCAAAGTAGGAGAAACATACAAATGTTGATCACTAATGTTAGCCTTAAGTGACCTTTATTCTTACAAAATAAATGTAAAATGTGAACTGCTTTTGGATGATTCTATATCTATACATACAGAATACATACATAGAAACAATAAAACGTGTATATATATATATATATATATACGTGCATCTATATCATGTATGTATGTGTATATGATATACATACTATGAAACATATAACATGTTAGAGTTTAATATAATGGAAAACTTTACATAAAATATACCTTGATATATTTGATATGCTCATGAAGTTAAGCACTGTATCTTAAGGCTAAAATTAAAAGCTTGATTTTATAATCTATTCACATATTTGTGTCTATTCCAACATATACATATAATGGTATATTAAATTTATAGACATATGAATAAAAAATATAGAAATAAAAATGAAATAAATTATTAAAATGTTGGACCAAAATATTGGTTCAATGTTAGTGATTATATTCATAAGGAGAAAAACATGCATATTTTATTTCAAAATATTACTCAATAATACATAGAAAAATAAATTTAAATTTTCCTATGAAAGACCAAACTGTTGTCTCCCCAGATAGCAAAAAAAGTTCTTCTTTTTTGAAAAGGCTATGTTCTGAATAAGCATTGTTCCATATTGCTGGGGTTTTCCAATAATTATTTCTTACATTAAAAAACATATGTTATGCTCATAACCCTCCTGGATTTCAGACAGTACTACAACGCTACAGTAATCAAAACAGCATGGGGACTTCCCTGGTGGCACAGTGGTTAAGAATCTGCCTGCCAATGCGGGGGACATGGGTTTGAGCCCTGGTCCGGGAAGATCTCACATGATGCAGAGCAACTAAGCCCGTGCACCACAACTACTGAGCCTGTGCTCTAGAGCCTGCAAGCCACAACTACTGAAGCCCACGTGCCTAGAGCCTGTGCTCCGCAACAAGAGAAGCCCTGCAATAAGAAGCCTGCGCACCACAATGAAGAGTAACCCCCGCTCACTGCAACTAGAGAAAGTCCGTGAGCAGCAAGGAAGACCCTAACGCAGCCAAAAATAAATAAATAGTTAAAAAAATATTAAAAAAAACACCACCCCATGATACTGGCACAAAAACAGACATATGGATCAACAGAACAGAACAGAGAGCCCAGAAATAAACCCACGCACATCTATGGTTAATTCATCTTCAACAAACGAGGCAAGAATGTACAGTAGAGAAAAGACAGTCTCTTCAGCAAGTGGTGTTGGGAAAGCTGGACAGCTACACGTGAATCAATGAAGTTAGAACACACCCTCTCACCAAACACAAAAATAAACTCAAAATGGCTTGAAGATTTAAACATAAGACAAGACACCATAAAACCCCTAGAAGAGAACATAGGCAAAACATTCTCTGACATAAATAGTAGCAATGTTTTCTTAGGTCAGTCTCCCAAGGCAACAGAAGTAAAAGCAAAAATAAACGAACGGGACCTAATCAAACTTATAAGCTTCCGCTCAGCAAAAGAAACCATAAACAAAACCAAAAGTCAACCTATGGAGTGGGAGAAAATATTTGCAAATGATGTGACCGACAAGAGCTTAATTTCCAAAATATACAAACAGCTCATACAGCTCAATATCAAAAAAACTAACACTACGATCAAAATGGGCAGAAGACCTAAATAGACATTTCTCCAAAGGAGACATAAAGATGGCCAATAGGCACATGTAAAGATGTTCAACATCACTAATTATTAGACAAATGCAAATCAAAACTATAATGAGGTATTACCTCACCCAGGTCAGAATGGTCATCATCAAAAAGTCTAGAAATAAGGAATGCTAGAGAGGGTGTGGAGAAAAAGAGAACCCTCCTACACTCTTGGTGGGAATGTAAATTGGTGCAGCCACTATGGAGAACAATATGGAGGTTCCTTAAAAAAGTAAAAATAGAGTTGCCTTATGATCCAGCAATCCCACTCCTGCGCATATATCCAGAAAAGATGAAAACTCGAATTCAAAAAGATACATGCACCCCCAATGTTCATAGCAGCACTATTCACAATAACCAAGATGTAGAAGCAACCTTAATATTCATCAACAGATGAATGGATAAAGATGATGTGATACATATGTATACAAAGGAATATTACTCAGCCATAAAAAAGAATGAAATAATGCCATTTGCAGGAACATGGATGGACCTAGAGACGATCATACTAAGTGAAGTGAGAGAAAGACAAATATCGTATGATGTCACTTATATATGAAATCTAAAATAATGATACAAATGAACTTATTTACAAAACAGAAACAGACTCACAGACATAGAAAACAAACTCATGGTTACCAAAGGGGAAGGGGGAGCAGGGATAAATTAGGAGTTTTGGATAAACAGATACAAACTACTATATATAAAATAGATAAACAACAAGGACCTAGCACAGGGAACTATATTCAATATCTTATAATAACCTATAATGGAAAAGAATCTGAAAAAATACGTAAGTATGTATAACTGATTCCCTTTGCTGTACACCTGAAACTAACAATATTGTGAACCCACTGGATTTCAATAAAAAATGTTATACTCATATATATTTATGCTCATATCTGTACTCCTGTCAGTTCTTGATTTTACTTTTTCCAAATTCAGAATTCAAATCCAAAAGACCAAAACTATAAATGTGTTATTTGTACCTAAATCTTCCTCTGAGTTTCCATCAGATAATATAATGATGAGCCCCTTTACCTTAAAAATGGAAGAATAATAAAAATAATTAGTTTTTTGGCATTCTCTCATTTTTAATGAACTGATAACTATCGTGAGAACTTGCAATGGGAAAAAGTGACCTGACAAATCAAGAGAAGTTCAGTTTTCATAGTTTCACCACATACGAATAAAACGTACTTGTACAAATAACTTTAGTGACTGCCTCTCTCTCAAGCTAAAGAACGCTCATGCTGAACCACAAAGGCTGGTAAATAACTGAATGTGTTAATATTTGTTTCTAGATTTTAATGCACATCTCAAGCAGAGAAAAATCAGTGGCCATTACAGAGTGCTTCACAATATAAATCAAAAGGCCATGGAGACTTATCGGCAGTCTCGCTGGTTTACAGTGAGTTACCATGAACAACAGTCCTATAAGTCAATTGTGTGCAGTATTCCTTAAGAGAGGATTCCACTCTCTTCCATTTTGCTCATGCTGGCTGGTGTAGCTCAATGGCAAGAATGTTCAGAGAAAAACTGGCTGCAAGCTTAAAACCACATCAACAGTTTTACTGAAAATTACTAAGGGTATTTCCAGCACACATTCTACCTGCCAAACTAATAACCCTATCCAAATTGTAAAGGTAGAACATAAACAGGGATACAGGCTTTAATGTACTTTCGAACACCTGTAGATGAATTTTATAGAGTGGTCACACTCAAATGGATATAAAGACCTCCTCACTGTTGTCTATTTTCTGGATGGTTAGTAAGTTTTCCTTGTTAAACAACTGCCTAACCACTATCTTTTTTTTTTTTTTTTTCCCACACTATGTATTTCCAACTCGGGACAAACCAACTTACTTACCCAGTTAGAGAGGTATTGATTTTATAGACACTATAAGTACAGAATTTTACAAGATACTGTTCATCACCCAGAAATTCAATTGTCCTTATCACCCTCAATCATCAATGGAAATTGAAAGGACAAATATTACCCCCAAATTAGATCTTGCATAATTCGCTGAGCAACTACTGTAGAGATTTGGTGCAATATACCCAGGTCTGTAATCAACAGTTATAATCAGCTTCTGCCCAGATAACGGGTTTGCTGAAAATGACAACAACACAATGGTGTTCTTGGATTTCATTTAAAGAGACTTTATCAGGCACTCTTAATCATGATCACTGCCATCATGAAAACTCCAAGGAACTGAACCTTGCAGTCATGTCTCAGTTAAAAGTCATTATACATAAATTCTTTTTTTGTACCTCCATACTAATGGGAGACATGTAACAGAATCTTTCAGGATTCTTTAGAAAAAGACAAATCAGAAAAGAGACCGTTTTCCAAAGAACCTTGATGAAGCAGCATGTGCTATCCCAAATCCCTGACCTAGGGCTCCAGAACACCTCTGACTATGGCTTCTTTGTCTCATTCTCTGTGTTCTCCTTCTCGTAGTTCCTTCTTTTGGGTTAAAATTCCAGATTATTAACTAATAAGGATTAAAACCTTTTTTTTTTCTTTTTAATTCCGATGCTTTCATTTCTAAGGAGTATGCTTCGCTGTTTTGAAAATACCTCACTGACAGGACACAGAAAAAAATCTTGACAACCTGGCTCTCCTACCGCTCTCTGGATCACCTGAATCAGGGAATCCAGATGGAGGATGGAATGTCTTTTCATGATTAGAACCAAGTAAAACAGTGGAACCAATGGGCAACCTCTCAGGACCAATTAATGATTCTATTTCTAGTGTTCCAGGGCTTCAGGGTCCTACATTACATCCTACTTACAGTCTTAAATGCTACTTCATTAGACACCACTGGACAAATGATTACGATGGCCAAAGAAATAGGAAAGTCATAGGAAGAGCTGCTGAATGCACTCAAAATTCAATAATTTCCAAAGGTCATGGTTGTCACTAATGGAAATCTCAGATAGAGGTGACAACCTGGACTTGGACAACTGGCCTAAGAATATTATCCCTTAAGCTAATGCTGTCCAAAAGGAAGAACTCAAGACCTTAAAACGTGACACTGACCCCTGCAATACCTCAGTTTCTACTGTCCCTTTCCACCACTTTCACTAAATCCCAATTGACAGAACAACAGCTGTATAACTAGGGCCCACATCCTGCGGTCTATGCATCTTACCCTATGAATAACACAACTTCTATTTCCCCATAGTTTAAGAATTTGAACAGTGAGTGATTCTTGGAATAAACCTAAACCATGACCACCTTCCTCAATCCTGCCTTATAAAAACTTTAATACACTTCCCTCCCCATAAAACAGTCATCTAAACTGTTCTTATGTCGCAATGTTTAAATAAAAGGCTTGAGGTAATGGTTTGTGATTGGTCTTTTTCTTTCCACATTTAATTTGAGATAATTAGCTATTACATATTTCCTTGTAGAAGAAATATATAAGGTTCTACTTTTTTCCACTGCTCCTAAGCTAGTCAACAGTTCAAGAGTTACACTGGACACAGTTCAAAGTCCCCCAACTACATGTTCAAAGAAGACCCAGACAAAAGGTTCCAGGTTAGCCTTTGGGGCAAGAGAGACCATTCTGGTGTGATAGCTGTAGTGCATGGTGGCACACTACCTAGATCTCCCCCTCGGAACCCAGAATCTCATTTCCGCATTTGCCAGCAGCATTGGGTCTGACCTCTAACACCTTAGACACCTTCTGGGGCATTGATCTTGGTTAAAGGGAGAAGCCTCACCCAGGCTGTAATGTCTCCCTGGCCTAATTCCTGCACCCAAAAACATGATGTCTGATGACAAAGGCCCACCCTGAGACCTGTATCTTCTGACCTGTTGTGCCTTTTATTCTTGCCCTTCATTGCTCACTGTGTTTATTACCTACAAAATTCGTAGAAATGTCTGAAGACTATAATACAATTTTGGCGAGAGATTCAATTCCAAACAGCTTCCCTAGGTACTGATGATCTTTTGGAAGACTGGGATTTCTCGTTTCATACTACATCTCTGAAGTCCTCCCCACTCAAATCAATATACATTAAACTATGAAAGATAATAAACTCAACCATGATGGATTTTAAGCAATTAGCACTTTAGAAAGGTTCTGAAACAATGTAAATCTTATAAAAGAAAAACGGTGCATCTCATTAGTCTTATAATTCACTGGTCTCTGTGATTGTTAGATATCATGATGCCTTAATAATCAGTATAAATCTATACTGATAATACAGGAGCACTGTTGACTGTAGAGAAGCACCCTAACTATGCAGTAGCAGAGTCATGGGGAAAAGAATTTTTAAAAGCTAGGCTATCAGGGCTTGTCTCAATTTTTAATGTTTCCCAAAAAAATAATAAACACATTTAACTGAAACCATATTTTGAACTCACTAAGATAAACGACCCAATTTCTTTTCCCAAATCAAATTAGGCAAATTTACAACGTCTGTCATGTGTTTATGTCTTGTATATCATACTGTGAAAATAGAGGGGCATTGTGAGGTGGTGGTGTTGAATGGGATGGGCCAACGACAAAACCGGAGACTTAGCAAAAGATGCATAAATTTCAACAGGCAAACAAAAATAACTCAGGGAAAAAAGGCAAAGTGATGTCTTTACGATGACAACGTGCTCTCAGTGTTTGAATAAGCGAGGAGAAAAATTCAAGTTCATGCATATAAGGCATCTTGATGTGGAACCAAAAAATTAACATAAGTTACAGAGAACAAAGGAATAAATGTTACCTTTCAAGGGGATATAAGAACTAAGGCAATGGTCTTAGGCAATAGAACTAAGAGCATAAAAGGAAAAAGTAAGAATTGGGTTGTGAGGGTGACACTCACATTAATGTCCATGTGTGGCCCTGTTTCTCAACATCAGTTCTGTAGGATTAATAAGTGTCCTAAGAATGACATGCAGGGAAAAATATTACATCCATGTTGACTTCCTGTACTGAGGCCATGGGGATGGCCAATTCCCCCTAATAAAACTTTACCCTTTCTTTTCAAAAGTTCAACAAGACCCAATGCATCTGAGTAATATCAAGGGCAGAATTAAAATTCAAATAGATTATTCACCACTTATCTAAATACTGTTTACAGTGTGAAAGTAGATACAATCGTGCTTCATGAAGTCACACTTAATATTAGTGTGGACTGCCAAATGTTCTGATGTGTCAAATGCCACATTTAAAAATTAAAACTGATGATGGATGTTCACTAAACTTACTATGATAATCATTTCATGACGTATGTAAGTCAAATCATTATGCTGTACACCTTAAACCTACACAGCACTGTCTGTCAATTATATCTCAATAGCCAAGACATGGAAGCAACCTAAATGTCCATTGACAAATGGACAAAGAAGACCTGATGTATGCATACACACACACACACACAAAATGGAATGTTAGCCATAAAAAATGAAATAATGCCATTTGCAACAACATGGATGGACACAGAGATTATCATACCAAGTAAGTCAGACCAAGATAAATATCATAATGTTATCACTTATCTGGGGAATCGAAAAAGAAAAAAAAAGATACAAATGAGCTTATTTCCAAAACATAAAGAGACTCACAGACATAGAAAACAAACTTATGGTTACCAAACAGGACGGGGCGGGGGGGGGGAGGGATAAATTAGGAGGTTGGGATTAACATACACACTACTCTAAATAAAATAAATAACCAATAATGAGCTACTGTAAGCACAGGGAACTATACTTAATTTTTATTAACCTATAATGGAAGAGAATCTGAAGAAGAATATATTATATATATAAAGCTGAATCGCTGTACACCTGAAACTAACACAATATTGTAATTTAACTGTACTTCAATAAAAACAAAATTATCCTTAGATATTGAGGTTTCAGACTTCCTGAAAAAAAGATGGAAGAAAGAAAAAGAACAAACACAAAAGCATCATATGAGTTGCTAAGGACTGACTCAAAAAATAAGTTATTAATCAACGTTTTCCTGTAAAATGTAAAACTAGTAACTTTAATATACCTTGCTAAATGTTTCTCTATTATTTTGGAGGTACATTTCCAGATTATTTTTTCAAGACAGAAGCAGGAAAATTGCAAAATAATTTAATGATTTATTTAACTGATTTATTGGTGTATAATTAATGCACAATAAAGTGTGTAATATAAATGTTGGTATAGGTACACAAACATAAATCCATCAGCACAATGAAGATAATGAAGATATAAATCACTCCCTCAAGTTCCCTTCAACACTCTTTATAATCCCTCTTGCCTGTCCCTTGTCACATTAAATCACTCCCTCAAGTTCCCTTCGACACTCTTTATAATCCCTCTTGCCTGTCCCTTGTCACATTCACACGCTGTCCCTCCACTGTCACTGAACTGCTTTCTGTCACTGTGGATTAGTCTCCCTTTTGTCGAATTTTATATAAATGGAATAAATTAAATATTTTTAGCTAACTTCTTCATTCATCATAATTATTTTGAGACTGATCCGTCCTGTAACATTTATCAATGATTCATTCCACTTCATGTCCGAGTCATATTCTGTTATATAGCTATAACAGTTTGTTGGTTAATTTACCCAAGAGACATTGGGGTGTTTTTCCAGCTTGTCTAATTCCTATAAAGCTCCTATGAACATCTGTACACAATACTTCATATAGAACTATCCCATGATTACTCTTGAGTAAATATGTAGGAATGAACTGGCTGGATCATATAGAAAGCATACATTTGATTTCTTATGACACTCTTCTACAAAGTATTTTATCATTTTACATTCCCACCAGCCGTGTACGAGAACTCTAGTTCCTCCAAATCCTTACCAATACTTGGTATGATCAGTCTTTTTAATTTTAGCCATTTTAATAGGTGCCTGGTTGTATCACATTATGTTTTCAATTTCCATTTCCCCAATGACGAATGATATAGGGCATCTTCTTATGTGCTTATTTGTCACTTGTATATCTTCTTTGTTGAAGTTTTTGTACAGATCTGTTGTTCACATTTGCACTGGGGTCTCTGTTTTCTTATAAATTTGTACAGATCTTTATATATTATAGATACAAGTCTTTAATAGGGTATATAATTCATGAATATATTTCTTAGTTTTTTGCTCATCTTCTTGCTTATTCATTACTTAACAGTGTCTTTTGGAAAGCAGACGATTTTGAAGATGTCCAATTTAACAAAGTTTTCTACTTTGGATTATGGTTCTGGTGAATTCTCTAAGAAATCTCTCTGTCCCTGTGTCTCTGTTTCTCTCTTTTCTTCTGTTAAGGACATCAGTCATATTGCATTATTTTAGCTTTTAAAAATACTTTAGTATTCGCAGGTTTTGATCCCCTTCTTTTAATGCTGTTTCCTAGATATTGTAATATGTTTATTTTTCAAATGTAATTGTATTTAACAAAGCTTCCTCAAAAATATTTTATTTGTATCTAACATAATTCATCAACAGATTTCAAATAATTATCTTTAATACTGAGTCATCCAAGTGAATCAATTCATAACTACTTGACAATTACAAAAAGCCAATTCAAATTGAAGAATAAATATAACTTAATGGCTCGTAAAATAAAGTCTGCAGGTGGAGCTTCAAGTTTGGCGAGACATGGCATTTGGGCAAAGTACATCACAACAAACTACTTTCTTTCTATACTTCTACTCTGCTTTCCACAGAACTGGCTTCATTCTCAGGCCAAAGTCTCTGGTTGTAGTAGTTTCCTGGATATTATATTGGAAGAAAGACCTTTCTAACCATATGTAAAAATTTGGAGAAGGATGTTCAAAAGAAATGAGGGGTTCAGTTACCAGGAAGTCAAGTCATTCTCGTATCAAATAACATGTCACAGATATTTTGTGATGGAAAATCAATGGGTAATATTTTAGGTTATCAAGTTAACAACAGTGATATAAATATACTATTAATAACTTTGGAGTTAATCCCTAGGAGAGGTAAAACAACGAATGACAATAAGTTATGGTCTCTGGTGAATAATGCAAAAAGCACATAGGGTGGATGCAGGGAGATGGTTGCTTCCCACTAGAAACCCTCGTGACTCTTACGTTTATCAATTGCAGTTATTATCTTATGAAATCGAACTCAGCAACACCATATCATGCCCCCATCCCAAACACGTAGCAGGTATGTGGTGACTGAAATCTGTATTTTTACTCCAATACCCCATAATACTGCAAACCCAGGATAGCACCAATCTAGAGACCAGTATTTGGCAAACACGGACTTAGAGCACATCATGGATGGAGGGGTTTAACAAATATTGGTTGAATTGTTAAGGAGACTTTCTCAAAAATGGAAGAGAAAAATATAATATCCAGTTATAATTTTAGAACAAAAAACTAAGGCAGAAAAGGCCAATAATAAAACTTTACTGTGAGATGGTTACTGTGCTTTTATATTGGGTCAATCAAAGTACTAATTGGCAATCCATCTCCACTCTGCCCCCCAAAATAGCAGGAAATGTTGATACCAATCAGAAGAGCTTTATGAAGAAAAAGTAGACTAAAACGCAGTGAAGAGAGCAATGAAGTGAGTAGGGCCAGATTTGTTCAGGTATTTGAATATGGCTTTTAATTCCACAGCATATCACTTATTTTCGTAGAACAGGAGTCCACAGACTAAGTCATTTCCATCGTTTAAAAAAACTAGATATTTTATATCCAAATAAAAACGTGAAGTCAAATATCAAATAATGTCCAATGAGTTCAATCATCAGACAAGAATCACCTGTTCCATTAACTGCATTAAACTGTTATACCTCATGATGACAAATCAATATATTACCTTTAGTATTTAATAGTGCTATAAACCTATTAATAGTACTGGTGGAATTTATCCCTGGGAGGGGTTCAAAAATGAGGTAACAGAAGCTGTAGCATCTGGTAAATAGACAAGGTGTGGTTAGGGCACCATAGTTCTTGACACACAGTAGATAACGTATCATGTTTTCTGAATAAAGGAGTGAGTGCAGTAAATGAAAAAAAAATACATTAACTATTATTATCCTCCTACTTTAATCCTAGTTGTTGAAATCATAAATTAGGACCCTGCATTTATAAAACATTTATCTTATTATTGCTAAGAGTTTCAGGTAGAGGTGTGAATTTCTCTTTATAAAGCTAAATTAAATTTCTGCTTCTAAATTGAATTTTCAACTCCCACACAGTCAGAAGGATTAAATGCGGGATAAAGTTACCAGGGCAGTGATGGAATCTCCAAGATGAGAAGAGTTATCTTTGTCTCAGGAACTTTCAGGTTTCCATGTAAGCCTTGTCCACGTGGGACTATGGCGTCTAGGGCTCACCCGTCTCCTCTACTGTGTTTGTTTCCCGGTGGAGACCTTTGCCAGAGGTAAGTTAACTTGCCTACATCCCTCAGCTCTTGCCTTATTTCTCCAAAGTGGGTGAGTGACAGCACTCATTTTAATTAAGAAAATATTTCACATTGCCAGAAGAATAAAAGAGAAAGTTTCCTTACTATCCTTACGCAAATCTCCCCCCTCCACACAGAAAAGACCTCCTGCAAAACATACCCATATATACATACACACACGTATTTATTACAGGTTGTTCCTCTGGAGAACCCTAACACAGCTAGTATTTTAAATATAGCAATATGAAATCATTTTCATGAAAGATTTCAAAAGTTTAGGAAGGACAATCCCACCAATTTCCCAAACTTCTTTTTTTTTTTTTTTTTTTTTGGCGGTACGCCGGCCTCTCACTGTTGTGGCCTCTCCCGTTGCGGCTCCGGACGCGCAGGCTCAGCGGCCATGGCTCACGGGCCCAGGCGCTCTGCGGCATGTGGGATCTTCCCGGACCGGGGCACGAACCCGTGTCCCCTGCATTGGCAGGCGGACTCCCAACCACTGCGCCACCAGGGAAGCCCCCCAAACTTCTTGATTTAAATTCTGGCTTCAAGATCCTCTTAAAAATCCACAGCAGTTGTTACATCACTAAACACACCGAAATATTTTTTTTTCACGTCTTTATTGGAGTATAATTGCTTTACAATGTTGTGTCAGTTTCTGCTGTATAACAAAGTGAACCAGCTATATGTATACATATATCCCCATATACCCTCCCTCTTGTGTCTCCCTCTCACCCTCCCTATCCCATCCCACAAGGTGGTCACAAAGCACAGAGCTGATCTCCCTGTGCTATGCAGCTGCTTCCCGCTAGCTATTTTACATTTGGTAGTGTAAATGTCAATGGTACTCTCTTCCATAGTCCCAGCTTCCCCTTCCCCCTTCCTGTGTCCTCAAGTCCATTCTCTACATCTGTGGTCTGTGTCTTTATTCCTATCCTGCCCCCTAGTTTCATCAGAACCATTTTTTTTTAGATTCCATGTATATGTATTAGCATACGGTATTTATTTTTCTCTTTCTGACTTACTTCACTCTGTGTGACAGACTCTAGGTCCATCCACCTCACTACAAATAAATCAATTTTGTTTCTTTTTATGGCTAAGTAATATTCTGTTGTATATATGTGCCACATCTTCTTTATCCATTCATCTGTCGATGGACATTTAGGTTGCTTCCATGTCCTGGCTATTGTAAACAGTGCTGCAGTGAACCCTGTGGTACATGACTCTTTTGAATTATGGTTTTCTCAGGGTGTATGCCCAGTAGTGGGATTGCTGGTCAAACATAGCAACTGACAAAGGATTAATCTCCAAAATATACAAGCAGCTCATGCAGCTCAATATCAAAAAAACAAACAACCCAAGCCAAAAACGGGCAGAAGACCTAAACAGACACTTCTCCAAAGAAGATATACAGATTGCCAACAAACACATGAAAGGATGCTCAGCATCACTAATCATTAGAGAAATGCAAATCAAAACTACAATGAGGTATCACCTCACACCAGTCAGAATGTCCATCATCAGAAAATCTACAAACAACCAATGCTGGAGAGGGTGTGGAGAAAAGGGAACCCTCTTGCACTGTTGGTGGGAATGTAAATTGATACAGCCACTATGGAGAACAGTATGGAGGTTCCTTAAAACACTAAATATAGAACAATGAAATATTTTTACAGGTTTCACAAATATTTGAATTTTGTATACAGCTGAATATTATGATAGAGGTTAAGAAGTCTTCTGGAGAAGAAACAAGCACAGAACCATCATTTTTAAAATGGTTAATGTAACTATTTTAATAACTGTAAAACTAGTCTAAGTTAATTATTCACTGCAATTTAAACCACGGAAGTTACTTTCTTTGGCATGTTGTTCTGTGATAAATGTGTGTTTCCTGCAGTATTCCACTATATTGTGACGCATGCTAGAAGGATAAAGTTTTCTTATTCAGGTAACATATTTCATGTGATCCTCTCTGTGTGCTCTTCAGGAAGTTACCTCTTCTCAATCTTAGTTTAGAAACTGGTAAAATGAAGACACTAATATCAAATAAGTAACAAAATATTGTGATCATTACTAAAATATATACTTATTTAGAGAATGGTTGCCAGGACTGACATTAATATCACACGTAAAGCATCTTTCATGTTAACTGACAATAGTAGGTCCCTGAAAAATATTAGTTCAATTCCATACTATTTAGTACTGATACGTGAACATTTTAGACTGGTGCATAATACACCCTAGAAATGGTTAATCTATTGTTAACGCCTCTTCAAAACTGCCAGACATAATTCGGTTTATCCGAATCTAACACTAGAGGAAACTCCATCTTAGCAGAACATGTTGTAGACGCACATACCTTATAATCGGGCCAGTGTCGCTCAGAAATGCAGGTTGTTCTACTACAATAGTAGCATCCATCTCTAGAAAGCACCATATTAATTCTGGAATTTGCAAGTGCATGTGATTTGTGGAAGTTATTCTTTCCAATGAATATCTTATGAAACAAACTGACTCTGTGAATAGATTCTTCTTCTTCTAGTTATCTAGTGCTATACTTTAGCTCATTTAATATCTTACCAGTAGTCTTTAACCTAAAGTTCCAGAGGAAAAATGTACTATGAGTCGAGAGACTTAATTATATTCAAGCTCTGCCAATAAGTTAACAGGCCAGCGTGAGAAAGTTGCTTAGTTTTCCCGGGCCTGAGTTTCCTCACATAGAATGGTAGAGATTCTGATAGTTTGTGAAAGTAACAATCCCACTTTAAAAGTTTATGACTCTTCATAGGATAGAACTTCTAGTAAAAATTTTAAAACACCTGCTAACAATTCTATGTTCAATTAAAGGATGATGCTTGGATAGGTGAGTTGTAGGAAAAGTAGAGAATTAGGAAGGCAGTTGGGGCAAGGGGGACAGGATGGATAGATAGAGAATTAAGTGAGATTGAGCGGGATAGAGATACACCGAGACCACAACGTGTGAAGAACACACAATTTGGAAAAGGTACTCTTGGTTTTCAATTCTTACTTTCAGTGAGACACAGATTTATTATTTTATCTCCCTGAGTCTCAATTTATCAAATGGAGATGATATCTCCCAGAGGGTTAGCCTGAAAATTAAAGAAAAGATCTCTAGAGCAAACGGCATGATGCTTGGCAACATATTTTTATTACTTTTGAATAAATCAACTCTTCTCTATTTTTCAGCTATCTCTTCTATTTTTCTTCGCATCAAAATAAAAATTCAGAATAGGTTCTGATTTAAGGCAAATATTTAAAAGCTGATTAATGCTCACTGCGGTATAAACTTGAGCAGCCAATTAAATGCCCCATGAAATAAAGCAGCAAGAGTTGAACTCTCGGAACAGAGCTCTCCTTTGGGCGGCAGCCACAGCTGGTAGTCCGCAGTGAAAACTCCAGTCCTAGTGCATTTAGACTACATAGCTTAACGATGCAAGTGGCAGGGAGTTTATAAAATGTACTCTTTAATGAAGCACATTAGGCATATGTACTGCTGTGGGGAACATTAGCACAATTATTCGTATTTAAACGTTGTGCTCTTGATTTTTTAATCAGAAAAACACTTGTCTTTAGCTTCATACGGTCATTTTTTCCCTAGGTTTCTACTTGCTAAGAATTTTCATGAGCTCTTCGAGGAGCTGTAAAACGTAAGCCTCATTTCATTTATTTTAGTGTTTTTCAGTTTGCTATCTGTCTACCCCCTGCATCAGAATCATTCAGGGCTCTTGTTAAAAATGCCATTGCATGGGCCCCATCCACACACTGAATCAGATTCTCAGGGGAGTGTCTCCCAGGGACTTGGAATTTTAAAGAAACTCCCAATGTGAATTTCATTCATAAGCATTTTAAGAAATGCTCACTTTATAGGACTACTACACTACAGAGGGAAGAAGGTTAGCCCAGCAGTTGAGAGACCCACAGTTACTTTCGCAGCTCTGCACATCATGATTCTATAAATGTTGGCGGGTCCTTTCTGAGCCAGGTGACCACGTGGTGCCATGACAACTAGCACTCGTTATATCTGAATAATTAAGCTACTTCAAAAGCAATAAGCAGAAACTATTCCCAGTAAAACAAAACATATGATTGTTAACTTCGAGGATTTTCTCATCTGTAAGGCAGCGGAGTGAACTCTATGGTCATTTTCTGTACTGAGAGCTAATGACTCTAGCAGGTGACAATGACTCTAGCAGGTGACTACAGGTAACACATTAATATTCAACACCTTTCCATGACTGCAGCAATTCAAATTACTGAGAGCCAAGGGAGTCAGATCAGATTTTGATCCAAAAACGTTCATCTCAAAAGCCACTTGTCTAGGCACACTGAATGCAACTGACGCGTGTCCCACACACACACTTGCAGTGAAAGTGGAAACCCATCTGCATATCTACCATCGCCACACTGCAACAGAATGTCGGAAAGAAAATAAATAGAGGAAGAATGAAGGAAAAAAGAAGTCTGCCTTGTTAGAAGCTGAAGGCATTATACTTTCAAACAAGCACCGATTCCTTCACTCTTTCTTCAAAAATATGTACTTAGTACCGACGATAAGCCTGAAGATTCTCCTAGGTGTTTGAGATACAGTAACAAAGACATGGGGCCTGATCTCTTGGAGTATAAATGGTACTGACAGTCTTCATGCATTCCAGCCTCAATTAGTAAGACTGGACAGTTACCCGTAAAATTCCACACTTGACACTCCTGTTTTCTTATCAACAGACATCCTTCAGGGCACCAATACAATATGGATATAGACACAGATATAAATACATAGATGATATAGAAATAGATATAGATTATATATTGTTAGATATACATGGAGAGAGAGAGAGATGGAAAGTACTTGCGTTGCCGCTAGAGGAGCCCTATGAATGCAATCTGCCATAAATCAGATGCACAAGAAAGTCCTTGTAGGCTTCTGGAGGAGCCCGTGCAAAGCAGCATTCCCTGCTGACTTCACTTCTGCCCTTGTCGTTCTTTCTGCCCAGCACACAATTGAGATCCTGGAACTGGAACCAGAGAGAGACCTTGTGGAGACACACTAAACATGTCTGGGCAGAAATTCAAAAGAACTGTGTACAGACTACCTTTAGACTTGCCATTATTTATGGGAAATTGTTACAGTCCTGTCAAATTTCAAATGTATAAAATAAACAAGAATTTGATGAACCATATACTACCAACTACAGTTGTACAAGTGCACAAGAAATCCAACGATTTTATACCGATTGCACCCGTGACCTTCAAAACAGAGGCACTGCTTATGTTTCTATACGTTTTATATAAACGTGTGACTAAGATGGTTTCCAGATACATAAAGTGGTTTGAGGTTTGAGACATTTTATGAGCCAAATGTTTCACCTCAGTCTGATTCAGAATTCACAACTCAGACTAAAATGTATCTTCAAAAATAAAATACTCTGCCTAACTTAGCATTACAACATAAGAAAAAGGTTTCAGATTTATACTACATATCTTACATTTACTGAGTAGTTTCCCTTAATAAGCGAAAATAATAATTGCACTGTAATGGACTCTAATGATTCTCAACCAAGTACATAATTCCTAATAGTTTAAGTGTTCATTATTTTGTGAAATAATTTATCTGTGAGACTAGCAGCAGACTTACCTCAAAATTTAAGATTTCAAAGAGAACAGATTAGGAGTTTGGGACTGACCCGTCCACACTGCTATATTTAAAATAGATAACCAACAAGGACCTACTGTACAGCCCAGGGAACTCAACTCAATACTCTGTAATAACCTAAATGGGAAAAGAAGTTGAAAAAACTAGATACACGTATATGTATAACTGAATCACTTTGCTGTACACCTGAAAGTAACACAATACTGTTAACCAAATATACTCCAATATCAAATAAAAATTTAAAATATCAAAGAGGATAGTTACGTTATGCTGAAGTTTGGGAAAGGAGATGGGATTACCTGGGCTTAGTGATGCTCAGAAGCGGGAAAAATCACAGAAGTTGTACAAACACATGAAACATCTACAAATATAAGATAATGAGAAGCACAAACTATCTGCTTCAGTATAACGGAGGAGAATAGAGAAAAAAACTATAATGCAATGTATACCTTCACATACTCGGAACATTTTATCTCAACAACAACAACGAGCTATTGTAGGACATTTCAGAGGGGCAACCTCAGTGCAATGGGCTCTGCTGAGATGGAAGTTTTCCTTTATAAGGAGGAGGAAGAAACAGGTACAAGATTCAAAGACCCTTCGGTACCTTCAAACATCTACGTATTCTAAATCCTACAGAAGTTTTTACTTTTGGATTGTTGCAGTTAATATACATCATTAGATAGCAGCTATACCTAAAAGTACATCGTTAGGGCTTCCCTGGTGGCGCAGTGGTTGAGAGTCCGCCCGCCGATGCAGGGAACGTGGGTTCGTGCCGTGGTCCGGGAAGATCCCACGTGCCGCGGAGCGTCTGGGCCCGTGAGCCATGGCCGCTGAGCCTGCGCGTCTGGAGCCTGTGCTCCGCAACGGGAGAGACCACAACAGTGAAAGGGGCCCGTGTACCACAAAAAAATAAATAAAAAAATAAAAATCGTTAATTTGCTGTAATTAAGAGTATAAAAAGCAAGTCATTCGAATATTTCAAGGAAGGTACAATGTGCTATACAGCTACATAGGCTGGTGACAAAATAGATGAATAAAGAACTTATATAGCATAGTTATAATTGCTGATCAAGATACTTCTAAGCATAAAATTTATTTCACTCTCTGCCTATCAATCTAACTAAACATTTCAACTCTTTTCAGTTGCACAGCTCTTCAAACGAGCGCATTCAGAAGCCCGATATTTAAAATGTAGTTTTCCAATCACCCCACCTATTCTTATTTAATAAATGTGCAGCTATCCGTATGACTTTGAACTTTTCATTACCTATTATTCATCGCTCTATCATTAACGAGACAAATAAACATACAGAGCACAAGATGAAAAATGGCACAGTCTGCTTCCTGAGTTTGCTGGGCTGTATAAGTATCTCTCTTACACCTGACAGAATTCCCTCCTACCTCGCCCCTAGCAAGCATGCCTTATGCCTGGCACCGTACCTGTAGTGCTAGGCTGAAACAAGATTAACACGAGAGTATTAATGGGAGCAATCTTTCTTTCTCTCCAATAATTGGGTTTCATAGTAATAACAAAGCTCAGTAAATTACATATGCCCAATGAAATCTATTATCCATATGTGTGGAGGGTGTAGGAAAATCCCAAAGTAAGTTAAAGCAAAAAGAGAAGTGAAGTGAGTTATTTTGTCCTACTGTTATCACAGGCGTAACACACAGTCTTTGGGGGTTGATTACCTAGAGGCGAATACAGATTACAGCCTTTGAGAAGACATGAAGCAAAAACATGTGAGAGAGCCAGAGCTGATTCTCTCCTTTAATCCCTACTTTCTCATACATCAGATGTGGAATAAAAGAATGTAAGAAGGGATCTCTCTTTTTTTTTTTTTTTTGCGGTACGCGGACCTCTCACTGTTGTGGCCTCTCCCGTTGCGGAGCACAGGCTCCGGACGCGCAGGCTCAGCGGCCATGGCTCACGGGCCCAGCCGCTCCGCGGCATGTGGAATCTTCCCGGACCGGGGCACGAACCTGCGTCCCCTGCATCGGCAGGCGCACTCTCTACCACTGCGCCACCAGGGAAGCCCAAGAAGGGACCTCTTCTGACAGAACTAATTATTTTCAGACTATTCAGATACAACGTATAAAAACAACACCCATAACTATAGCAAAATACTCAAAGAAGCGTTTTTACCTCAGAATCAAGGCACGTAACTGACATAAAAGGACCAACTATTTCTACCAAAAGAAGAAACAAATTAAATTCCAGCTGATCATTAGCTTCTTTTGCATAGAAACCATATTTTGCAGGTTTTTAAAGTACAGGGCTCTTTTCGTAATTTTTATTGGTGTACAGTTGATTTCAGTTTTGGGTTTTTTTTTTTTTTGGTTTTGTTTTTGTTTTAAAGAAAGCTCTTTAGAGAACAATGGAACTCAGAATATTTACCACTACGTTTCAGAAATAATTCCAGGTTTCAAGGTTATTCAAAAGTAGAAATCACATTGGCATGTTTAAACTAGTAGTCATTCCATGCTCTAAAGTATCTAAAACTGAAATTCTAACTTAAAGACTGTAATGTTAATATTGGTTACACTTAAGCACAAGCTCTGCACACAGGATGTGATGCTATTTCATGACTATGCCTTTAGTTACTACTAGTTGGACTTTGGTTTGGCAATAATGTAACAGCCCTTTTTAATCATTCACAAAACTGGTCAATTTAGTCAATTTAAGTCAAAGGCAGAAAAATAATGAATCTTTTTTGTGGAAAAAAAGGTTATTTATTTTGATTTATTCTGCTTATTATTCCAGAGAAGATTTCAGATAGAATATAAAAGTAGGTAAGCTATGATAGATGGTGGAAGTGAAACATGTGATTATTGTAAAAAAATAAGGTCAGAATGCAGAGTACTATAGCTATATATCCTTACCATAATCTATACACCTAACACAAGCCTGCAACCATGCTACATCTAAGTTACTTGGCAGCCGATGGAAAAGTCCATAAGATAGAAACAAAGGACTTGCAACCAGATTCCACTGAACACTCTCCAGGAGAGTTGGGGGGGAGGGGGAGAGGCATGGGAAAATACAGTGTGTTCTCAAGTTTGGCAGTCGAGGGTTTCAGTCATGTGATGAGAGAGGCAGTTAAGGGAGACAAGATGACCGTCAGGTTTGCTCTTCCACTACACAGAGGACAACAGGAAATATACCCAAATGACGAGTGAGTTGTATGAAAATTAATTTTCAACAGTGGAACTCATCCCTACAAGGAGAAAGATACCTCTATAAGTAGAGATTCCTCTAAACAATTAACCTCCCAAATTAAGTTACGGGTCCCTTCAATATCAGCTAAGAGGGTAGAGTTGGATCCGCTTAGATTTGGAGGCCATTTGTTCCCCAGTATTCTATCTTGCTGCTCTCTGGAAAGAGATGATACAAATATCATAATCAGAAAATATGTACACACGCTCAATCCTTTCATGCCTCCCTACAATGCACTCCTGACTTGTTTAGTCAATACCCCATCATGAGAGGGAGGGAGGGAGGGAGGGAGGAAGACTCCAGGAAGAGAAATACTGATGACCACTGTCAGTCAACTTCTAATGTGGCTAGAAAAGGAAACTGGTTGCAGCCAAACTGAGAGCAGAACCAAAATATAAGTAGATCTTGCCCAAAAGAAGAGGGGAACAATCCTGTTAAGTACAAAGAAGACAATTTAAAACCATTGGTTTAAATGTTCCTTATTATCCCTGTTGTTCCCTCACATGCCACATGTCCCAGAAAATTCAATTTTGCATGATAAAGTTTCACCCACAGGGTGGCATCTGATCTGAAGAAATCACTCCTGTAAGTAAGCTCTATGAGATATTCTCTCAAGTTCACAGAATGTATGATTTACCAAAATCCATGGGCTTTATGTTTTGGAGACCAGGTACTATTCTGAGGACCACTCTCGGTCATACATCAGGTAAGGGCTAAGGAGTGAAATGGTGAATAACCCCCTCCTCAGAGGTCTTGGTAGAGTTCTGAAAGGAGTGTGTGTCCTTTGTTCTTTTCCCTCCTTCCCTTTTTCCTTCCTTTCACAAATGCCCATCATCTGTCTAAGGGCCACGCATCAGGCATCAGCTGTGCTCTCCCTTTCTGCCACTACTACTCTCCCTAACACCACACACTGCTGAGCCCAATGTACTGCAAATAAGCAATGGCGGCTCTTTCATATAGCACGTGAGATACAGTACTTCGGGTACCTAGCTGGTGTCGCTTCAAAGGTCTTCCGGAGGGAAGTACAACTTTATCACCCATAATCCTAATCCGTGTCACAAGGGCTGGTACCTACATCAGCTTAGAGATGTCTTGGAGTGACCATCCAACCCCTACCAGCATTGATTTAATCTAGTCTATATATGGCTGCCTTGCCTGGCTGGGAGTAATTGAAAAGATTATTTGCACTGTCTACTATGCCATCTCTTTATGTCCCAACATTCTTTCCTCTTGCACTGATGGCTTCTGTGTGGGTCAACAGGTATTGGTAGTCAGTAAATAATGGTGCTAGACTTTGCTTTTTGCAGACAACACAAAGCTTCAAAGGATATGGAGCCCGGGAGAGAGAATATGTAAGTAGTACTGTTTCACAAACACTTTCTTCAAGCTCTGCTCCCCAGTGGACTCCTCTTCTTAGGTCCCTTTTTATTCCTTCCATGTGGCAAAGTCTACCTAACCATCAGGCGTCACTGAAACCAGTGGTCTATGGCAATCTCTCTCCCCACAACAGGACACTCTCCAAGAATACAAAACATCGGAAGAAAACGAAACAACAAAATTATGCAAAATGTTGAGATTTCTTCAAAGCTTTATTTTCCTTAAAAGTCATCTCGTTCTGAAACAAGCAGGAAATACTGCTTCTTTGTGGGAGCCTTTTCCCTTCTTTCAGATCTGCCGCTGGTAGAAAACGAGACCCAGGGGACACAAAGAATGAGCCCTTTAGTGTGGTACCAACCACTGTAGCTGGGCGGACACCTCAACTATTGTCACAGAAGCACAATCTCCAGTAATGTCCTTAGATAAAGACAACCTCCTCTAGCATCTAAGTTTCTATCTTCTATTAAGAAGCAAATGGTCTTTCATCCACCAAGAGGCCACCATGCAGATACAGAGAAGCTGTCCCCAGAGGAGGCTATTTTTGCCATCCAAGTGAGAAGAGGTTCTGAAATACAATCCCGGTTATGGCAACACAGAGATGTTTACAAGGTAGAATTAATATGGGTTAATGACCGATTGCAGGTGATTTGAGAGAGAGAAGACAATTCTGAGATTTCTAAATTTTGGGGGTGTAGATACTAGAGACACAGACCAAGAAGAACACAGAAGGTACGAGCTTGAGGAAATTGGGAAATGATGAGTTTTTGTGGGTATGCTGAATGTGAGGCCCCTGCTAGAAAAAAGGGAGGATGCGTGTAGGGTAGTTTTAAATACTGAAATGTCTGTGTTCTGATTCTCAAAATAACCAGTGAAATATAAGCTTTAAAAATAAAGTAAATAAACACATACGGTTCTGAAGTTCTCCTGACAGGCTTGGCATAGAGCTCAGGATGGACAGTAATCCATTTAGCTAGAGCCATCACCATGAATGGCATGCCCAACTGAGAGGATATACAGCGGGCAGGGGTGGGGGGGAGCTTTCCAGAGGAAAACCAACATTTCAGGCAAGAGGAGAGAGAAACCATTAAATTGCTTTTGCTTAATAGGAATTAATAGTTAATACTGCGTATAAATATTTAATATATTTCTAACCATATTTCTTGAATTACTTTTTTAAAAAAAGAAGTAAAATAAATGTGAGAACTTAACATTTTTCAAAACTGGCAACATGAGGCAGTAAAATGCCAAGCTATGATGTGATGACAGACGCAATCATTAAGCATCACGGAGAAGGCAAAGTGAGCAGGATGAGAACTACGCATTAATGGCTAACTTGCAAAAACAAGGCTGCACCGGACCCCCGCACAGAATTTATGAATAGCTTGCAAATTAAAAAACAAACCAAGGAGAATGTGTGTTGTGCTATTTCTAGGCCAATTCAGAGGAATGTTTCAAATTATTTGATATTAGTTGCTGTCTCACTGGTTTTTAATGCACACCATAAAGCAAAGAGTGGCAAGATGATATTCAGTATCTTTATGTCTCTTGATGATAGTGGTAAAGAATCTTTGATTAAAAAGAGTAAGCAAGGCCTCCTGCTTGTACACTAACGGCAGATGTTTAGATCACTGTGGGCTTAACTTAATCAGGCCACATTTATTTTTTTTTAACTGGTAAAATTGCGTATATGAACTCTTTCAAAGGTGTATATAAAAATAACACATCCAGCATTTTAGCATACTATGAAGAATCATAAATACATGTTAACCATAAACGTAATATATTTTAGAAAAAAATACCTTATTTTTAACTATTATAATTTCAGGGTGTGTGAATATCTTTAGTCTGCAAGAGCATTTCAGGAAAGAGGTTCATATACTTAAAGATTTCACCTTAACTTTTTTATATAGCTACTTTAGGTCCACACTTACTTTCACGCTGAGTAAATAATTAGCTTAGTAACTATACATTTAGCACCTTAGAAATTCCTTCAAATGCATCTTATGAACTATTATTACATAGCACTAACCCGAAACATTTAAGTTTCCAGGCCTGCTGAAATTTTACATTATTTCAGTTTGCTATTTACTTTGAACAGTTTATCAGGAATCCAGAAAAGGTGAAATCAGACGTCATTAGCTTCTACTACCATAATCATGAATTCTTCACAAGGCACTTTAACATTTTTTAAAATGATGCACTAAGAACTCCCCTCAAATACACTAAATGACATATTTTTAAAACCTTAAGCTTTTACAGAAAAGAAAAAAACAAGAAAGCATGTGCCTAAAATACAGGTGCACTGCAAAACTATCCTGCCAAGAAAGAAATTCCGTACGTTACTGTAAGATATCACAATCGTCACAAGCCCAAAATTCTAAAAGAAAGATCCTATGGGATGGACTAAAAGGGAAAAAGGAGACTTTAACTCTATTAAATTATTCCAAGTGTATTATTTTCATTAATAAAATTCATGTTTCTTGAAGAAACAATGGTGGGCACATTAAATGTGTATCCATTAGTTATTTTAAACCTTAAACTAGAGGAGAAGAATGTATTCCCTGTTCCCGATGTGCTGTGCTCTCTCATATAAAAGAATCTTCTACTAGAGGAACACTTCCGGCCTCTCAATTACTCTCTCACAGGACATGAGAAATGGCCTTTTGGGCATGAAAAGATGCTCAACACAGCTAATTATTAGAGAATGAAAATCAAAACTGCAATAAGGCATCACCTCACACTGGTCAGAATGCCCATCATCAAAAAATCTACAAACAATAAATGCTGGAGAGGGTGTGGAGAAAAGGGAACCCTCCTGAACCGTTGGTGGGAATGTAAAATGGTACAACCACTGTGGAACACAGTATGAAGCTTCCTCAAAGCACTAAAAACAGAGCTACCATATGATCCTCCAATTCCATTCTTAGACATATATCCAAACAAAACTATAATTCAAAAAGATACATGTATCCCTATGTTCATAGCAACATTATCCACAATAGCCAAGACATGGAAACAACCTAAATGTCCATCGAATGATGAAAGGATAAAGAAAAATGTTGTGCATATATACCATGGAATACAACTCAGCCATAAAAAAGAACAAAATAATGCCATTTGCAGCAATATAGATGGACCTAGAGATTATCATACTAAGTGAAGTAAGTCAGACAGAGAAAGACAAATACCATATGATATAGTTTATATGTGGAATCTAAAGTATGACACAAATGAACTTATCTACAGAACAAACAGACTCACCGACATAGAGAACTGATTTGTGGTTGCCAAGGGTCGGGGGGAGGGATGCAGTGGGAGTTTGGGCTTAGCAAACTACTACATAGAGAATGTAATATATGTAATAGTTGTTAGATGCAAACTATTACAAATAGAAGGGTAACATCAAGGTCCTACTGTACAACCCAAGGAACTCTATTCAATATCCTGAGATAAACCATAATGGAAAAGAATATTAAAAAAGAAAAAATATATATATATAAGTGAATCACTTTGCTGTACAGCAGAAATTAATAGCATTGTAAATCAACAATATTTCAATTAAATCAAGAAATGGCCTTTGATTTATTAATTAATTTATTTTTGGCTGTGTTGGGTCTTGGTTGCTGCACGCGGGCTTTCTCTAGCTGTGGCGAGTGGGGACTGCTCTTCATCATGGTGAATGGTCGTCTCATTGTGGTGGCTTCTCTTGTTGTGGAGCACAGGCTCTAGGCACGTAGGCTTCAGTAGTTGTGGCACACGGGCTCAGTAGTTGTGGCTCGCAGGCTCAGTAGTTGTGGCACAAGGGCTTAGTTGCTCCATGGCAGGTGGGATCTTCCCGGACCAGGGCTTGAACCCGTGTCCCCTGCATTGGCAGGCGGATTCTTAACCACTGCGCCACCAGGGAAGTCCGAGAGATGGCCTTTGGGTTGATGAGTCTGATGAGTGTGAGTGAAGTAATGGAGCATGTTCACTTTAGTCCTTGCTGCTTTCCTTCTTTACAAGGGGCTGGCTGCCCATATGAAGCACTCATTCTACTTCCAGGGTAGGGTGTCTAGTTTCCAGCAATGTTGGTGACTAGGGGCTGACTTTGTTTTAACACAAAGTTCTCCAAACACTTCATCTATAATCAAGTTGACATTCTAACTGTTCTTTACTGAGTATGTGATCATTTACAAACAAAACAGTAAATCATGTATTTAAGAATAAATAGCTATTTTTCTGTAACTTTCATAGGTGTTTTTAGAATGCTCATATAGATGACAAACCTTTTTGATGATAGCTACATAAAAGCAACTACTAAAAGTAAGCATTAATAATTCGGGCATTTTCCCCTTAATGGGTAGAAAAACCTTGACTATATCAACTTTGCAGAGGACCATGGACTCATGTAATTAAAGTAATAATTAAAATGTGATATTACTTTAATAAAATACACGCCTACTAAAATAAAGATATAATTATCAGATTTTGTTCCCACCTCCCTGTATCTGGAGTTTAGAAATGAAGCATGCATCATTATTAGAATTTTTTTTTAAATAGAAAACTATCAGGTAAATTCAAAAGATTAAATAAAGTCAGTTAAACAAATGATTATCATTTTAAATGTAGAACGATACAGCAATAATGACGCTCTGCATTTTATTACCTTTTATCTCCTTGTTTTAAACTATTATTAAAAGTAGATATTGTAACATGAGACAAAAATTAAAATGAATATTTGATAGCCTAGTAAGTATGAGTAATATATTACTTAGAATTTATTTTTAGGTACATTACCTGAAACTGGTAACACTCTAAATCTGAGCAGCTAACCGTGGCTAGATGGATAGCTGGACAGATTCAGACACAGAATAATTTCTAAACATTAAACACATCCTGTATTTATTACTATATTCATACAAGTCAGTTTAAAGAGTAGAGAGCACTTTACGCGATGAGATTTAATGATCGGCACAGAAGTATGTTGGCTATCTCAGAGCAAATTAGGGCTTAAAGAGGAGAGAATGGCTTTGTTTATCTGCACTTTTGTACGGAATTTCTAGAAAATCAAGGCGCCTGTTTCTAGCTTTAATGGTGAATTTACATATGCAACAAGCTTACCCTATAAATGCAGCAGGTATACCCATACAATTGTATTGGTCTATTAACAGTGAATTAAGTATCCCCACGTGTCATGCTTCACACTAAACTACCTTAGCAGATGGTGTAAATTCAGCATCTTCCTCCTAGACCCCTTTTCTTAATCTCCTTCAGCATCACTACATTTAACCCATCTAAGTTGGAATAAATACGAAGGATTTGACAAAACTCTTTGTGAAGCCATCACGTGAGCCAGGGTACATCCCCTTTTTTCCAGGACTCAGTATTGAGCCACTAGGTCTTTTCCAATAACCCCCTCATCTTTTTACCTGGTGTTAATCTGCTACTGGAGCAGTTCTACTCACTTGTCCTTCCTCATGTTGTTGATGTTCTTATTTTGAATGACTCAGAGATTTTCTCATCATTAAAGTTTATATATGGCAGCTGTAAAAATCAGTAGGTTAGAATTGATTCTATGGCCTTTTGTCTTCCAAAGGGAGAGCTGAAGGAAGTTTCCAAGCATGAAGGACTCCTTGTATTAAAACATCCACTTGTTTGGGGTCAGAGGCCTATCATAGTTTGGGGCAGCTCATTTTGGGTCATCATATGGTCTAAGTCACTTCATTCTAGTGCAGCTGTTCTGTTTTCTGAAGGTAAGAGTCACACGTGGGCCATTCTCAGTGGACTCACACTCCAGGCCTTCACCCATTTTCAAAAGAGCAGCTGAAAACTGGAACCACCTGAGGACAGACAGGTAACCCACCAGAACGGTCCTTCCATTTAGTGTGGCTACCATCAGGTTTTAGCTAAATGTCCTTTTAGTCATTCAACAGAAGAATCAAAGAAACAAAGTTTCATTGGGCAGTGGTGATATTTTGATCAGCAAAACGGCCCACAGGTTTAACTTTATATTCTCCAGTTCCCACAGTCACGTGTCTATTACTACTATGTGATCCCTTTAGGAGCATCACAAGTGAATGCTGTATTTTTTGAATGTTATATAACTTACTTTTATATGTTAAAAGACAAACACTAACAGGCATAAGGTTACTGTTCGATTGAACCTCTCTTCTCAACCAGAAAGACCTAATTTTCAACATTTTACCTTATGCCCATATCTGGAAGGGAGCGAAGATGGAATTCCCAATGATCTTTCAGCATAATTTTTACACAGCACACTAGTGAAAAGGTATGGGGACAGAAATTTTTACTTTAATATCATTAGAGAAAATTAATATGGTTATATTTTTATAGCTTTTCACTTGCACTCTAAGTTACCTGAAATTCCCCAGGTTTTAAAGTTTTTAAATTTTCCTAGGTGCAAATTATTTTAGTACATTTTATTTCAAAATTCTTCTCTAAAGCTTGAAGAGATAAATTAGATTGACCCAAATATCTTCTGAAATAATGAACAGTGTTTAGAAGATTTTTCTAATTTTCCATGAGATCTTTTCTTCCTCCAAAGCTTTCCTAAAACTTATTTTTTCTGCAGAGGAATTTATAATGATAGTTAAATGAAGCTGAATTATAGCTTTAGACAATAGCGTTGCTTGTGTGTGACAGGTTTGGGTGGCTTACTAGATTGAAATGCTATACATGTTGTGGTATAAATAATGAAATATTTCCAAGTTAGAAAGCAACCAATTTTTATATTCCTCTTAATAAAAGAATGAATTTAATGATGTCAAGGCTTAGAATTCTATAATTTTTTGTCAAATTCAAAAATCAGAAATTTTAAAACATAATTCAGAGCATACCGAAATAATTCAAAGTAACAGTAGTATGATGAAATCTTAAGTTGTTTAGCAACCAATTTTTATATTCCTCTTAATAAAAGAATGAATTTAATGATGTCAAGACTTAGAATTCTGTAATTTTTTGTCAAATTCAAAAATCAGAAATTTTAAAACATAATTCAGAGCATACCGAAATAATTCAAAGTAACAGTAGTATGATGAAATCTTAAGTTGTTTCTGCTACTATTATGTGGTTAAAACGAACAAAGGAACTGCTAAGGGCACACCAGTGAGCAAGAATTTAAAATGAAAAAAAAAACCAAAGGACAGTTTACGTTTCAGTTTTAGCATTGAGTCAGAACGGCGGAGCAGACAATGAGACAGCATCTGAAGATCAGACATCGTTTCAGGACTGAACTCTGTCCCTCTCTACAATATAAAGGCACTTTGTCCTGGTTTTTTGAAACTAAATTCTTTGAAACAAAGGGTGAAGGCAGACTGGCATTTTAGACTCTGCTTCAAAAGTGTATCAATTTAGGCACGAAGGACATCCTAGAGGAACAGTAAGAGAGAGAGGCTTAGGAAAGCTAGAGGGAAATTAACTTTTTCTGAATTGAGTTCATATTCTAAGAACGAAATATGTGTAATGAACAGAAAATATAAAAGGGAAGGAAAGGGTTGGGAAATTAAGAAAAAAAATAATGTATTTTTATTGAGCAAGTCTATTTATGAGGCAAATGATGTGCTGGATGCTTTCTGTACCCAGCTTCATACTAATTCAAACCTCTCTGCCTCTGAGAAGGTTACTCCCTGGGCCCAAACTAGACTCTCACCCCTTCATCTGCCTCCTCTTGGCACATTGCTTCTTACCCTTGAAGACACACTTTTCAAATTATTTGCTCTTTAGCAATCTGTAAGCACTTACTGTTACGGGTTGAATTGTGTCCCCATAAAGCATATGTTGGAGTCCCTCAGTACCTCAGAATATGACTTTATTTGGAAATCCGAGTTTGTTTTTTTTTCTTTTTAACATATTTATTGGAGTATAATTGCTTTACAATGGTGTGTTAGTTTCTGCTTTATAACATACTGAATCAGCTATACATAAACATACATCCCCATATCATACTAGATTGAAATGCTATACATGTTGTGGTATAAATAATGAAATATTTCCAAGTTAGAAAGCAACCAATTTTTATATTCCTCTTAATAAAAGAATGAATTTAATGATGTCAAGGCTTAGAATTCTATAATTTTTTGTCAAATTCAAAAATCAGAAATTTTAAAACATAATTCAGAGCATACCGAAATAATTCAAAGTAACAGTAGTATGATGAAATCTTAAGTTGTTTAGCAACCAATTTTTATATTCCTCTTAATAAAAGAATGAATTTAATGATGTCAAGACTTAGAATTCTGTAATTTTTTGTCAAATTCAAAAATCAGAAATTTTAAAACATAATTCAGAGCATACCGAAATAATTCAAAGTAACAGTAGTATGATGAAATCTTAAGTTGTTTCTGCTACTATTATGTGGTTAAAACGAACAAAGGAACTGCTAAGGGCACACCAGTGAGCAAGAATTTAAAATGAAAAAAAAAACCAAAGGACAGTTTACGTTTCAGTTTTAGCATTGAGTCAGAACGGCGGAGCAGACAATGAGACAGCATCTGAAGATCAGACATCGTTTCAGGACTGAACTCTGTCCCTCTCTACAATATAAAGGCACTTTGTCCTGGTTTTTTGAAACTAAATTCTTTGAAACAAAGGGTGAAGGCAGACTGGCATTTTAGACTCTGCTTCAAAAGTGTATCAATTTAGGCACGAAGGACATCCTAGAGGAACAGTAAGAGAGAGAGGCTTAGGAAAGCTAGAGGGAAATTAACTTTTTCTGAATTGAGTTCATATTCTAAGAACGAAATATGTGTAATGAACAGAAAATATAAAAGGGAAGGAAAGGGTTGGGAAATTAAGAAAAAAAATAATGTATTTTTATTGAGCAAGTCTATTTATGAGGCAAATGATGTGCTGGATGCTTTCTGTACCCAGCTTCATACTAATTCAAACCTCTCTGCCTCTGAGAAGGTTACTCCCTGGGCCCAAACTAGACTCTCACCCCTTCATCTGCCTCCTCTTGGCACATTGCTTCTTACCCTTGAAGACACACTTTTCAAATTATTTGCTCTTTAGCAATCTGTAAGCACTTACTGTTACGGGTTGAATTGTGTCCCCATAAAGCATATGTTGGAGTCCCTCAGTACCTCAGAATATGACTTTATTTGGAAATCCGAGTTTGTTTTTTTTTCTTTTTAACATATTTATTGGAGTATAATTGCTTTACAATGGTGTGTTAGTTTCTGCTTTATAACATACTGAATCAGCTATACATAAACATACATCCCCATATCACTTCCCTCTTGCGTCTCCCTCCCACCCTCCCTATCCCACCCCTCTAGGTGGTCACAAAGCACCGAGCTGATCTCCCTGTGCTATGCGGCTGCTTCCCACTAGCTATCTATTTTACATTGGGTAGTGTGTATGTGTCAGAGGTAAGAAAGTCGAGGTTGAGACAAGGACCCTAACCCAGTATGACTAGTGTCCTTATAAAAGGGGCATTCAGACACACACACACACACACACACACACACACACACAGAATGTCATGTCAGCATAAAGAAAGGGATGGGAGTGGTGCTGACACAAGCCACGGAACACCCTAAGTCACCAGCAAATCACCAGGGCTGGAAAAGCGTGGAACAGAATCTCCGCACAGCCCTGGGAAGGAGCCAGCTCTGCTGAGCATCTTGATCTTGGACTTCCAGCCTCCAGAACTGTGAGACCATAAATTTCTGTTGTTGAAACTGAAGACACTTAGTGTGTGGAACTTTATTACAGCAGCCCCAAAGAAACTAAGACACTCATTAAATATTTGAGACCAAATAGTCTTCACAACAACTCAACTGGATTCAACAACTCGACTGGATTCACGTTACTGTCTCCATTGCTGAGAGAGAATAAAGCCGATCTTCAGTGATTTTTAAGAAATGTGGTTTTGGTCAAGCAGTTCAGAAGTCTTAGAGCAGGTATGTCATCTAAGACATAATATATAGCTGAATAATTGTATGTAATTGTATAATTCTGGAGATTGTCTTCATCAATACACAGTTGTTCTTTAAACACCAGTATCAAACCATCAAGATAAAGATGGTTATGTAAATGAATATTTGTATTGAGACAAATATGTGGGAAAAGATGGCGTTTTTTTGTGCTATCAGAGCATCTTGGGAGCTGTGACGCAGTACGTGGACTGTTTCTTTAAAGAAAACTCCATGGTTACATATATAGGAACCAAAGTGACATGCAACTAAAAAGAAACTACTGGAGATAATGTGACAGATAACGTGAATAAACATGAATTAGTAACACTGTGGGACATTATTTGCCTCATTAAAAAATGGTAAAACTATTTCATTAAGAAGGTGTCAGGGCTTCCCTGGTGGCGCAGTGGTTGAGAGTCCGCCTGGCGACGCAGGGGACACGGGTTCGTGCCCCGGTCCGGGAAGATCCCACATGCCGCAGGGCGGCTCGGCCCGTGAGCCATGGCCGCTGAGCCTGCGCGTCCGGAGCCTGTGCTCCGCAACGGGAGAGGCCACAACAGTGAGGGGTCCACGTACAGCAAAATAAATTAATTAAAAATAAAAAATAAAAATGTATTCTCAGAGACCTTCAAGATGGCGGAGGAGTAAGACGTGATTACCTTCCTTCCCCCCAAATATATCAGAAATACATCTACATGTGGAACATGAATGTTGGCAGAAGACCTCAGACTTCCCAAAAAGGAAGAAACTCTCCACGTACCTGGGTAGGGAAAAAGAAAAAAGAAACAATAGAGACAAAAGAATAGGGACGGGACCTGCACACACACTAGGAAGCCCCTTCGCGGGCGGAGACTGCGGGTGGCGGAGGGGGGAGCTTCGGAGCCGCAGAGGAGAGCACAGCAACAGGGGTGCGGAGGGCAAAGCGGGGAGATTCCCGCACAGAGGGTCGGTGCCGACCGGCACTCACCAGCCCGAGAGGCTTGTCTGCTCACCCGCCGGGGCGGGCGGGGCTGGGAGCTGAGGCTCCGGCTTCAGTCGGAGCGCATGGAGAGGACTGGGGTTGGCAGCGAGAACAAAGCCTGCAGGGCGTTAGTGCGCCACGGCTGGCCGGGAGGGAGTCCGGGGAAAAGTCTGGAGCTGCCGAAGAGACAAGAGACTTTTTCTTCCCTCTTTGTTTCCTGGTGCGCGAGGAGAGGGGATTAAGAACGGCGCTTAAAGGAGCTCCAGAGACTGACGCGAGCCGCGGCTAAAAGCGCGGACCTCAGAGACGGGCATGAGACGCTAAGGCTGCTGCTGCTGCCACCAAGAAGCCTGTGTGCGAGCACAGGTCACTATCCACACCCCCCTCCGGAGAGCCTGTGCAGCCCGCCACTGCCAGGGTCCCGGGATCCAGGGACAACTTCCCCGGAAGAACGCACGGCGCACCTCAGGGTGGTGCAACGTCACGCCGGCCTCTGGAGCCGCAGGCTCGCCCCGCATCCGTACCCCTCCCTCCTCCGGCCTGAGTGAGCCAGAGCCCCGGAATCAGCTGCTCATTTAACTCCATCCCATCTGAGCAAAGAACAGACGCCCTCAGGCAACCTACACGCAGAGGCGGGGCCATATCCAAAGCTGAGCCTTGGGAGCTGTGCAAACAAAGAGGAAGGGAAATCTCTCCCTCAAGAGCAGCCTCAAGAGCAGCGGATTAAAGCTCCACAATCAACTTGATGTACCTGCATCTGTGGAACACCTGAATAGACAACGAATCACGCCAAAATTGAGGCAGTGGACCTTGGGAGCAACTGTAGACTTGGGGTTTGCTTTCTGCAACTAATTTGTTGCTGGTTTTAAGTTTATCTTAGTTTAGTATTTAGAGTTTATTATCAATGGTAGATTTGTTTACTGATTTGGTGGCTCTCTTCCTTTTTTTATATATATAGATATATATATTTTTTTTCCTTTTTCTCTTTTTGTGAGTGGGTATGTGTAGGCTTCTTTGATTTTGTCTGTATAGCTTTGCTTTTACCATTTGTCCTAGGGTTGTGTCTGTCCGCTTTTTCCCTTTTTTATTTTTAATTTCTTTCAATTTTTAATAATGTTTTTTATTTTTTTAATAACTTTATTTTTTTCTTTCTTCTATTTTTTTCTCCCTTTTCTTCTGAGCCATGTGGCTGACAGGGTCTTGGTGCTCCTGTCAGGTGTCAAGCCTGAGCCTCTGAGGTGGGAGAGTCGAGTTCAGGACAATGGTACACCAGAGACGTCCCAGGCCCACATAATATCAAATGAAAAAAGCTCTCCCAGAGATCTCCATCTCAACGCCAAGACCCAGGTCCACTCAACGACCGGCAAGCTACAGTGCTGGGCACCCTATGCCAAACAACTAGCAAGACAGGAACACAACCCCATCCATTAGCAGAGAGGCTGCTTAAAATCATAATAAGGTCACAGACACCCCCCAAAACACCACCGGACGCTGTCCTGCCCACCAGAAGGACAAGATCCAGCCTCATCCACCAGAACACAGGCACTACTCCCCTCCACCAGGAAGCCTACAAAACCCACTGAACCAACCTAAGCCACTGGGGGCAGACACCAAAAACAACAGGAGCTATGAACCTGCAGCCTGTGAAAAGGACACCCCAAACACAGTAAGTTAAACAAAATGAGAAGACAGGAACACACAGCAGGTGAAGGAACAACCTAAAAACCCAACAGACCAAACAAATGAAGAGGGAATAGGCAGTTTACGTGAAAAAGAATTCAGAGTAATGATAGTAAAGATGATCCAAAATCTTGGAAATAGAATGGAGAAAATACAAGAAACATTTAAAACGGACCTACAAGAACTAAAGAGCAAACAAACAATGAAGAACAACACAATAAATGAAACTGAAAATTCTCTAGAAGGAATCAATGGCAGAATAACCGAGGCAGAAGAATGGATACGTGACCTGGAAGATAAAATAGTGGAAATAACTACTGCAGAGCAGAATAAAGAAAAAAGAATGAAAAGCATTGAGGACAGCCTCAGAAACCTCTGGGACAATATTAAACGAAGCAACATTCGAATTATAGGGGTCCCAGAAGAAGAAGAAAAAAGAAAGGGACTGAGAAAATATCTGAAGAGATTATAGTTGAAAGTTCCCTAATATGTGAAAGGAAATAGTCAATCGAGTCCAGGAAGCACAGAGAGTCCTATACAGGATAGATCCAAGGAGAAATACGCCAAGACACACATTAATCAAACTATCAGAAATTAAATACAAAGAAAATATTAAAAGCAGCAAGGGAAAAATAACATACAAGGGAATCCCCATAAGGTTAACAGCTGATCTTTCAGCAGAAACTCTGCAAGCCAGAAGGGAGTGGCAGGACATATTTAAAGTGATGAAAGGGATAAACCTACAACCAAGATTACTCTATCCACCAAGGATCTCATTCAGATTCGATGCAGAAATTAAAAGCTTTACAGGTAAGCAAAAGCTAAGAGAATTCAGCACCACCAAATCAGCTTTTCAACAAATGCTAAGGGAACTTCTCTAGGCAGGAAACACAAGAGAAGGAAAAGACTTACAATAAGAAACCCAAAACAATTAAGAAAATGGTAAAAGGGAACATACATATCGATAATTACCTTAAATGTAAATGGATTAAAAGCTCCCACCAAAAGACATCGACTGGCTGCATGGATTCAAAAACAAGAACTGTATGTATGCTGTCTACAAGAGACCCACTTCAGACCTAGGAACACATACAGACTAAAAGTGAGGGGATGGAAAAAGATATTCCATGCAAATGGAAATCAAAAGAAAGCTGGAGTAGCAATTCTCATATCAGACAAAATAGACTTTAAAATAAAGAATATTACAAGAGACAAACAAGGACACTACATAATGATCAAGGGATCAATACAAGAAGAAGATATAACAATGTAAATATTTATGCCCCCAACATAGGAGCACCTCAATACATAAGGCAAATGCTAACAGCCATAAAAGGGGAAATCGACACTAACACAATCATAGTAGGAGAGTTTAACGCCCCACTTCCACCAATGGACAGATCATCCAAAATGAAAATAAATAAGGAAACACAAGCTTTAAATGATACATTAAACAAGACTGATTTAATTGATATTTAAAGGACATTCCATCCAAAAACAACAGAATACACTTTCTTCTCAAGTGCTCATGGAACATTCTCCAGGACAGATCATATCTTGGGTCACAAATCAAGCCTTGGTAAATTTAAGAAAATTTAAATCTTATCAAGTATCTTTTCTGACCACAATGCTATGAGACTAGATATGAATTACAGGAAAAATTCTCAAAAAAACCCAGACACATGGAGGCTAAACAATACACTACTAAATAAGCAAGAGATCACTGAAGAAATTAAAGAGGAAATCAAAAAATAACTAGAAACAAATGACAATGAAAACACGAAACCTGTGGGATTCAGCGAAAGCAGTTCTAAGAGAGAAGTTTATAGCAATAAAATCTTACTTCAAGAAACATTTCAAATAAAAAACCTAACCTTACACCTAAAGCAATTAGAGAAAGAAGAACAAAAAACCCCCAAAGTTAGCAGAAGGAAAGAAATCATAAAGATCCGATCAGATACAAAGATCAATCAAACTAAAAGCTGGTGCTTTGAGAAGATAAACAAAATTGATAAACCATTAGCCAGACTCATCAAGAAAAAAAGGGAAAAGACTCAAATCAATAGAATTAGAAATGAAAAAGGAGAAATAACAACTGACACTGCAGAAATAGAAAGGATCATGAGAGATTACTACAAGCAACTCTAGGCCAATAAAATGGACAACCTGGAAGAAATGGAAACGTTCTTAGAAAAGCACAAGCTTCCAAGACTGAACCAGGAAGAAACAGAAAATATAAACAGACCAATCACAAGCATTGAAATTGAGACTGTAATTTAAAATCTTCCAACAAACAAAGCCCAGGATCAGATGGCTTCACAGCCGAATTCTATCAAATATTTAGAGTGGAGCTAACACTTATCCTTCTCAAACTCTTCCAAAATATAGCAGAGGGAGGAACACTCCCAAACTGCTTCTACAAGGTCACCATCACCCTGATACAAAACCAGACAAAGATGTCACGAAGAAAACAAACTACAGGCTAATATCACTGATGAACACAAATGCAAAAACCCTCAACAAAATGCTAGCAAACAGAATCCAACAGCACATTAAAAGGATCATACACCATGATCTAGTGGGGCTTATCCCAGGAATGCAAGGATTCTTCAATATAAGCAAATCAAACCAATGTGATAAATCATATTAACAAACTGAAGGAGAAAAACCATATGGTCATCTCAATAGATGCAGAAAAAGCTTTCAACAAAATTCAACTCGTATTTATGATACAAACCCTCCAGAAAGTAGGCCTAGAGGGAACTTACCTCAACATAATAAAGGTCATATGACAAGCCAACATCATTCTCAATGGTGAAAAACTGAAACCATTTCCTCTAAGATCAGGAACAAGACAAGGTTGCCCACTCTCACCACTATTATTCAACACAGCTTTGGAAATATTAGCCACAGCAATCAGAGAAGAAAAATAAAAGGAATCCAAATTGGAAAAGAAGAAGTAAAGCTGTCACTGTTTGCAGATGACATGATACTAAACATAGAGAATCCTAAAGATGCTACCAGAAAACTGCTAGAGCTAATCAATGAATTTGGTACAGTAGCTGAACACTAAATTAATGCACAGAAATCTCATGCATTCCTATACTCTCATGATGAAAAATCTGAAGGAGAAATTAAGGAAACACTCCCATTTACCAATGCAACAAAAAGAATAAAATACCTAGCAATAAATTTACCTAAGGAGACAAAAGACCTGTATGCAGAAAACTATAAGACACTGATGAAAGAAATTAAACATGATACCAACAGATGGAGAGATATACCATGTTCCTGGATTGGAAGAATCAACATTGTGAAAATGACTATACTACCCAAAGCAAACTACAGATTCAGTGCAATCCCTATCAAACTACCACTGGCAATTTTCACAGAACTAGAACAAAAACTTGCACAATTTGTATGGAAACACAAAAGACGCCAAATAGCCAAAGCAATCTTGAGAAAGAAAAAGGGAGCTGGAGGAATCAGGCTCCAGGACTTAAGACTATCCTACAAAAATACAATAATCAAGACAGTACAGTACTGGCACCAAAACAGAAATATAGATCAATGGAACAGGACAGACAGCCCAGGATAGAAAACCCACACACATGTAGTCACCCTATTTTTGATAAAAGAGACAAGAATATACAATGGAGAAAAGACAGCCTCTTCAATAAGTGGTCCTGGGAAAACTGGACAGCTACATGTAGAAGAATGAAATTAGAACTCTCCATAACGCCATACACAAAAGTAAACTCCCAATGGATTAAAGACCTAAGTGTAAGGCCAGGCACTATCAAACTCTTAGAGGAAAACATAGGCAGGACACTCTATGACATAAATCACAGCAAGATCCTTTTTGACCCACCTCCTAGAGAAACGGAAATAAAAATAAACAAATGGGACCTAATGTAACTTAAAAGCTTTTGTACAGCAAAGGAAACCACAAACAAGACAAAAAGACAACCCTCAGAATGGGAGAAAATATTTTCAAATGAAGCAACTGACAAAGGATTAATCTCCAAAATTTACAAGCAACTCACGCAGCTCAATATCAAAAAAAACAAAGAAACCAATCCAAAAATGTGCAGAAGACCTAAGCAGACATTTCTCCAAAGAAGATGTACAGATTGCCAACAAACACATGAAAGGATGCTCAACATCACTAATCATTAGAGAAATGCAAATCAAAACTACAATGAGATATCTCACACCGGTCAGAATGGCCATCATCAAAAAAAATCTACAAACAATAAATGCTGGAGAGGGTGTGGAGAAAAGGGAAACCTCTTGCACTGTTGGTCGGAATGTAAATTGATACAGCCACTATGGAGAACAGCATGGAGGTTCCATAAAAAACTAAAAATAGAATTACCATATGGCCCAGCAATCCTACTACTGGGCATATACCCTGAGAAAACCATAATTCAAAAAGAGTCATGTACCAAAATGTTCATGGCAGCTGTATTTACAATAGCCAGGACATGGAAGCAACCTAAGTGTCCATCAACAGACAGATGGATAAAGAAGATGTGGCACATATATACAATGGAATATTACTCACCCATTAAAAGAAATGAAATTGAGTTATTTGTAGTTAGGTGGATGGACTTAGAGTCTGTCATACAGAGTGAAGTAACTCGTAAAGAGAAAACAAACACTGTATGCTAACACATATATGGAGTCTAAAATAATGGTTCTGAAGAACCTAGGGGTAGGACAGGAATAAAGACGCAGATGTAGAGAATGGCCTTGAGGACATGGGGAGGGGGAAGGGTAATCTGGGACGAAGTGAGACAGTGGCATGGATATATATACACTACCAAATGTAAAATAGATAGCTAGTGGGAAGCAGCCACATAGCACAGGGAGATCAGATCAGTGCTTTGTGACCACCTAGAGGGGTGTGATAGGGAGATGCAAGAGGGAGGAGGTATGGGGATATATGTATATGTATAGTTGATTCACTTTGCTATAAAGCAGAAACTAATACACCATTGTAAAGCAGTTATACTGCAATGAAGTTGTTAAAAGAAATGTATTCTGAAAGGCAATTGAGAAAGATCTAAAATTATTTAAATATATACTTTTCAATTGCAATATATAAAAGATAGCTGGCTTACAAAAAAATCTGGGTTTTTGATGATCATGCCTTTGGATAATTGTGTTGTTGAAATTAAGTTATGGAAGAAAGGATTAGGTAATGAGAGTATAGGAATAAGTAGCTATATATAGTATTAACAGCTGTATTATTTAGTAATAATTAGGAAGGCATGACAATTTTTAATTCTTAATATTTAATGATAATAATTTCATCTGTTCTGTGCTTTTAACTTCTCAAATTCACTTTCTGTGCTCTTCCATGTTTAGAAATGGTGAGAGCATAAACATGAGGGTTATCTTTGGATTATCAGAACAGTTTGTGGATCATCTTCAAAAAATAGAACGTTTTGAAAATCAGCTCTATTCTTGATTATGCATTTTGATAATCATTTCAATATTCACAGTGATTATCGGAACATGCACCTATTATATATTTCCTTGACTCAGTTAGTTCTGAAAAATTCTTTTTTTTTTTTTTTTTTACCACTGCGCCACCAGGGAAGCCCAATTCTATCTATTTTGAACAAATTATACTATACAATATTATAATCTACACGACAGGCACAAACACCAAACTAGTAATTCAAGTTGCCTAATTTCCTGCAGTGTGGTGGTTTTAAAAAAGGAGATTATACATATAATGTATATAATATTATATGCACACACTATGGAAGAAGATACAGGGTTGAATATGGAGCAATGATTCATAGGAAAGTAAGTTCCCAAAAATTTTCAGGAGAAACGATGAAAAAGGATCAAAATAAATTATCAATAGATCTTGTGGATCTGTTAATCCCATTGGATTTACTACTATACATAAAATAGATAAGCAACAAGGATCTATTATATAGCATAGGGAATTATATTCAGTATCTTACAATAAACCATAATGGAAAATAATCCTATATATATATATATATATATATATATATATATACACTCATAAAACTGAATCACTTTGCTGTACAGCTCAAACTAACAACACTGTAAATCAACTACACTTCAATTAAAATAGAACTTTTGGAGAGTATTACAATTGGAACACTCCAATTAAAGGTCAATTTCATTTAAAAATCAAATGAAGAGGGAGATGAAGTTGAATTCACAAGTTATAAAGGTATAAAGCCAAATAGAAATGTGTAAAAATAGAGTGGAGAAGGTAAAGAAATGAAGAAAGAAATGAAAATATATAAGTATTGGACAATATCTCATAGGACATCTCAGGGAAGCTATGGTTATGAAGTAATACTATGGTCTCGTCCATGCTTCTGGTTTCTGATATTAACACGTTGTCTCTTAGCAATAGGCAGAGTGCTCTGTGCTTCAACATCCATACTCAACCCTGTTCCCCACTTCTCGAGAGAGTCACGTGAAGAACATCGGCTGAGGTAGGAAGGCAATACTGAACTGCTGTCTGCACCCTGGCCCGTCCCAGGGGAGGATGCTTTAAAATGCGACTGTTCATGATCCAATCAGGTGGGGAATACAGGACAGGCTGGGGCTTCCTCTCCGTTGACATGATTTCATCTCGTTTTATACTTCCTTTTACTTGCTGAATTTGACTCTTGTAATTTCTCAAGATGCAGAGTAACCTGGAGCTCACAGACTACTGGTCTCGGGAGATTTATCCTCTCTCAAGAAAACGGCATCCTAGGACTCTGTTCTCTCCAAGAGTCAAGCTTAAACTGCAGCTTTTTTGCTTCCTTGCATGGTGTAAGGATGACTCAATATTTAGTTATCATGAACAGCACTGTTGTTCTGCTCCTAAAGCTCCAGCCTCCCGTCCCCTCAGGACCTGAGTTCTGAAACACAGCAGGGGGTGGCTTCATTAGCGGCTTTACTGCCCATGACAAGGACTGAAGGCATCCTTGCTGGGAGTGAAGGTGTTTTAGCTTACGGCAGCGAAGTCCATATTTTGTTGCCTATCACTTGCAATATACTGTATACCCTGATATTAATTTCTATATCAATATTTCAAGTCACAGACACCTAGTTCAAATAAACATGAGAAAAGTGTTTAAATTTACTGGCATACATGTCTGAGGAGTCCAGAGATACTCATGTCTTCAGAGATTATTCAATCACGTAACCAGAACTTTCACACATACTTCTGCACATCTGTCTGTGAGGTGGGGTGAGAACCACCACTTCCAGCCTGACATTTCCACAGCAAGTGTGTAAGCTGGACTCTTCCTCCCATCACCCAAATATTCATCCCAAGGAAGAGTTCTCATTGACATTGAGTTCTCATTTGACCAACATGCCTATTACCTGAGCCATTAGCTTCACCAAAGAAATGAAACGTTACATTCGGATACAACAGGTCAAATGACCCCCTAGTGAAAGAGTGGGGAAAAGTGGGTGATGGATGTTATGACACTTGGTTTTATATACTTACTTGACTAGACCACAGTACTCAGGAATTCGGTCAAACACGTCTGAATGTTGCTGTAAAGGTATTTTTAGATGAGATTAGCATTTAGTTCAGTAGACTCTGAGTAAAGGAGATGACCCCCCATAATATGGGTGGGCCTCATCCAATCAGTTGAAGGTCTTGACAGAGAAAAGACTGAGGTCCCTGAGAAAGAGGGGATTCTGCCAGCAGATCACCTTCAGACTCAAGCTGGAGCGTCAACTCTTCCTTGGGTCTCCAACCTGCTCACCCTGCAGATTTTGGACTTTCCAGACTCCAAAACAATGTGAACCAATTCCTTAAAATCTCTTCTCTCTCTCTCTCTCTCTCTCCCTCCATCTCCCTCTCTCCTCCTCTCTCTCTTTATATATAAATTTATATTATATTATACCTCCTATTTCTCTGAAGAATCCTGACTCATACATGCATTATAATTGGCAGGCCCCCAGAGGTATAATTTACTGGGGGTAGGATATAGTATCTTTTGAAAGTACGCTGAGCCGAATAAAACACTCAAATTCCTCTGAAGTATCCTAGGTACCATCCTAGATGTGTCAGATGATTTAAAAAAAGGGGAAACAACACATTCCCTCAAAAACCTTACAATTTTTAGATACTATAAAATCGCCATGAAAGTACTAAATGTAAATGAAATTAATATGTATAATAGGTATATAAAAATTATACATAAACACCTCATTTTAAAATATATATACATTTAGAACTATAGATATGTCTATTTGTGAGTTAATAGACATACACATATACACATTTCCTAGCTCTGTCTGCTGAGAGGGCCAGAATCAAGGATGCTCTAGGTAACAATAGTATATCTCCCACACACATGTTGGTCTCTAAACATTGTTCACATTAAAAGGAACCAGGGCTCTTTGGAGAAGTGGCTGATTCCAGGGCTAGAGCAGGGAAAATCCAAGATGAGCCTGGAACATCATTTTGTGCCACTAAAACACTAAAGAAAAAGGAGGTGGGACACGGAATGGGCTTGTTAAAAGAACCCAGGAGCCAGCCTGAAGGAGGTCCTAATGGCCAGAGTTGAAACAATTTGATAAATAAGTATCCATGAGTCCTGAGAAATAAACAAGAGGAGATAGCTCTTCCTTACAATAGAATTCCAATTAATAGAAAGTAGGAAATGGAGATCCACCAACGGGTCAAAATTCCACAGTAATAATACCTGTTCCAGACAATGGGCATCAATGGATGCTAAAACTGTCACGTTTATAGAGAAAAAGTATTTTAATAGTATAAAAGAATCTTCTCCAAGATACGTATCACATATGAAAGGGAAATATAGTAACTTTATGGTGAGGAAACCCAGTTGATACTGGGTTTCAACTGTAAATCACCAACAGTAAGAAGTATGCCCATCATTTATCTCATGATATGATGCACTGAGGAACAACATCGGATCTATGGCATTCTTGCAACAGTTGCCTAAACTTACTCTAATCCTGAGAAGACACCAGACAAGCCCAAACTGAAAGACAGTCTACAAAATGGATGATCTTCAAGTGTCAAGGTCATGATAGACAAGACAGACAGAGGAATGGTCACAGGTTGGAGAAGACTAAGGGGAAGAAATTATACACAACAGCGCATCTTCAGTGATACTCCTGTAGTCCTTAGATGTAAAGAACATAACTGAAAAACAATGGTGAAATCAGAACGAGGTCTATACTACAGTTAATGAAAAGGTACCAATGTCGAGGTTCTTTTCTTGATACTTGTACTATGGTTACATAAAATAGTGTCATTAGGGAATAAGATGAAGTATGCGAGGCAACTTCCCATATGGTTTCTGCAACTTTTCTTAAAGTCTAACATTAGTTTGAAATAAAGTTTTTTTTTTAATTATATGTGTATACAAGCAAGTGCATTCATGTCCCTCATTTGCTTTCTACTATCCTACAGCCTGTAAACAAGGCTTGAATGTTCCCATCGAGGGAAAGCCTTCTGCCTCCTATTTCTTGAATTATAACAACCACCCACGACAACCTTGAGTTATGCCTAATTACCTAAAATTGCAGTCTCATAATTAAAAATATATATCACCTAGTACAGTGGGATGAAGATCTTACCACCATAAATAGCGAAATAGCTTTTCCATTTTTTTCACATGCACAGTTGGCAGCAAAGCCATTGCTGAAGGAAGCTTCCTCCTATGCATGTGTTTTCATTGTCATTGACACATTTCTCAACAGCTCAAAGTGTATAAACGTATGCAATTCTTACCTAGCAAAACTTAAAAGGAAAGGTGCATATTGGCTACAAATAACCGGAATTTTTAACATTTATATTGCATTTTGTTACTCAAAACATGTTGACACAAGCATACTAGAGTAGGTGCCAGTCAGAGATTAAATAGAAGCAAAAGTAACAGGAAAAGAAGCATTTTTAAAAATCTCACTGGATGAAAATTTTCAATACGCCATCTAGAAAACTGCCCTTACATACATTTACATAAACATTTGGGGGGTTCACATTATTGGGCTTAGAGTAAGTTTTGTAATTTTAGTGCTGAGAACGAAAATTACAGAACTGCATCTGCCCTTCTATGCAGAGTACAATGAGGCCACACCAGAGTTCTATGACTTCATTTACACTTACGGGAGCATTTTATGTGAGCGCATATATTAAACTACGACGCAATCACAGAAAATGGAATCAGGAGTCAAAATTGTATATTTAGATAAACTGAACAATTTTTTGAGTATATCAAAAGCTTGATCAAGTCAGACGAATTATGCACCAGTATACTTTTTCAAAAACACATGTTAGTTTTGGCAGGGGGCGTGGCATAAACCTTCCCACAATTGTGTTCATAGTCCCAGAAGTTCAGTTCCGGAAGTATCATTAGACATTCTCATAATTTCCATGATTAAAGCCATAATTTATCTAGGTGAACTGAGACTCTGTATGTGATTTTCTTTAAAACATTCTGTGAAAAGAAATGTGAGGGGAGAAACAGATGTTGATGATGCTGAATCGCAGTGATGGGACAGCTAGAAGATCTTTCAACTCTTTGTTCACTGTCTCTCAGCCTTATCTCTCGCTCGTCCTTGTCTTAGGCCAGCATCACTGAACAGCTTGAAGCTCCCTGGAAATAGACTGTTTTTTATAATTCTTTGCAGAGGCTGGTCCCTCTGTTAGGAACACTTTTGTAATCCCACTCAATTTAATTCACCCCAAGCTGTTCTTCCCTGACGGGCTACTTTTCCTTTAGATTCAGCTCATGTGTCAACTCCTATATGACTCCAGGGCAAATTTCTCCCACATTATATGAAAAATCAGAATGCCCACTCTGAATACAGGGGCCATGGACATCTCTGTGTGAGCTTTCCCGATGAACAGTCACATGCAGAGTCTGAGTAGTATCTGTTCTCATGCTGATCTGAGTTAGACTGGGCATCTCCCTTACAGGTTGTGAATCTGCAGGAGGCTGGAGCAGCTCTGTTCCATCCATCTCATTCTGTGGCCCTGGCTAGAGGGGAAACGGCTACCTGGATAGCACATTCCTCATGGCAGACGTCAGAAGCTTCCAAAGGCTTGAATGGAAACGTAGGCGCCCGTTGAGTCTTGAAAGTGGGACAATGTCATTTCTGCCAACATTTCATTGAATAATGGCAGTCACACGGCCAAGCTAAAACTCAATGGATAAGACCAATATAACCTTTCAACAGAGATGGGAGTTAATATTTCCTTATAACCTATCAGCTATCATAATCAATGTCTGGGAGGGTCTCTGGCACACAGTAGGTACTTAATACACTTTCGTGTGTTTTAATTGTTCTTACAAGATTTCAATGGTTTATCACTTTTAAGATCCTGAAAAGTAAACAGGTTAAAAGCAGAGTCAAAAATGGCTCCATCATTAATTTAGAGTTTTATCACAGCCCCTGCGGGTTCTTTGCTTATTTATCTGTCTCTTTCATTCCACTGTGATCTCCATGATGTCTTGCCTCATTGGCATCCCCACCTGTTGGTAGTGGGCTTGACATCTGGGAAGTGTGCACTAAATGCTCAATGAATAAAGAATAAAGGAACACACGTTAGAAAGGAAAAGAAGACAGAAAGATCAAAGCAAATCTAAGACAAAACGAAGCAAGCGGCTATCTTTGCTTGTGGAGTTCGCAAGTGATGCTTCAGCATTTACTAGAATTTTTTTTCTTTGCTTTAAAGTGATAGTCAAAAACTTTTGATCTAACCAGTTGTTATTATGAGTGTAATTTATCGTAAGGTAAGACCCTAAGTTTGCTTTTGCTTTGCTAATTTACAAGTCACTTAGGATATATGATGAGAATACAAACTGAACAAGATTCATTCAGGTTTGAAGTCCCTAGAGCCACAGAAATAAAGAACGATAAAATATTTATAGCTCAATGAGATTTAGACTTCATCTTGCAAGCTGAATTAGGATACAAAAAAGCAAACTGAAAAGAATATTAGGGCTCGCCTGGTGGCGCAGTGGTTGAGAGCTGCCTGCCAATGCAGGGGACGTGGGTTCGTGCCCTGGTCCGGGAAGATTCCACATCCCACATGCTGCGGAGCGGCTAGGCCCGTGAGCCATGGCAAAAAAAAAAAAAAAAGAATATTAATTACTGAGGCTTGGTAATATAATGGTCCATAATCATGTACCTATGATGGTGCAAAGTCAGAAAGGTAACTAGGTGTCCTGTTCTGGCTTCAGTATTCTTTGTTTTCCCCTCTGCCTCCCTGATATTTGCAATTAATCTTTCTATAAAAGTATTAGCAATATTAATATATTCCTGTGATATAAAAAGATCACTCATATACATTTTACAGTTAGGGCATTATACTTGAGAAGAAACGTATGCAAAATCATGGATAGATGTCAAAAACTTCTTATTGAGAAAATAAGACAAAAAGGTAAAATTAGTGTATTAGTGCATTTATATGAAGTTAAAATGGAAGTGAAATCATTGAAGGGATTAAAAGTCCAGGAGGGGTTACTTCTGCTGAGGTGGAAATGACTGGGAGAAGACAGAGGGAAAAAAGAGGTTGGTGGGAGGAAGCCTTGAGAAATACTGTTCATTTACTATTTCTTACACTAAACGGTTTTCCCAGGAACGTATGCCCTGTGTAGACCCATTTTTTTACATCCTTGCCACTACTCCCCCATCACTGAAATGTACTTTCAGGTACTACAATGCTGGCTGATCTCCTCTAAATGTTTTGGGATTGCTCTCCAATTTGAGTTCCCTGAAAGTCCTAGATTTTCTAATTCCCAGTGCAAACTTGTCTCAAAATCTTTTCTTATGACACCAATGCCTCTGCAACAGATTTCCTGGGAGACACCTTTTACTCTGCCATCTTTGGGGACCATTATTCAGCCTACCATTCAGTTTATATCTAACTCTTAGGTATGTACAGACAATAGATGGTAAATAAATAGATGACAGATACATACATACTATATAGATGACAGAGAGAGAGAATTTTGAAAGAGGGGGACTTGAGAGTTTCCAGTATTTTTTGCCTAATGAGATGAGTGCTATCCTCTATAAAAACTTTTCGTTTTGCTTTCAAGAAACTCTGTTCTGCTTTCAAGACATGCCTTAAGAGCAAAGCGTTCTTATATTGTCTTTCACTGGTTCCTGAAGGATTTTACCCTCCAGAAAAATGCACTATTATAGGATTCAGAAGGGGAACAAAAAAGCTGTGCTTTTATGAAGTAGGACAAATAGGGTTGTTGGAGAACAGAGGTGAAAGGGAAAATTGAAAGACCTCAGATACATTCTTGGCAGATGTTAGGAAGCAGTACACATAGACCTAGAAATAAATTCCCCAGAAGAGTTTTTTTTTTATCATCAGTTTAAAGATTTTTGCTCTGAGAGATTCTACAGTCCCTAGAAACTCTTCAGCCTTGGATTAAAGGTTAAAAAAAAAATAACACAACTTAAATTTACTGTAATTTTTCTTTAATGAATTAGGTCTTTGCCTCTGAGTAGTAGAGATACAGTTAGAATAAGAGGCATCAGCAATAGGGAAGTAACCTTTATGAGAATATCTGTTTGCAGCAGCTAAACGCTGTGTTGGCAGCGTGTCCCTCTCCATTTGGAAACGGCAGGGCCTGCGATGATCGCCAACGCCGATGCAGTACTTACTCTGTACTAAGAATGAGTCTAAGCCGTTTTCACATATTAATTCCCCTGGTTCCTGCCCCCACCCCACGCAAAAAAAAAAAAAAACAACCCACATGAAACGGGAACTATTATCAACCCCCTTTTAAAAAGGGGAAAAGAATGGAGGTACATCAAAGTTAACAGCCTCACCCTAAGCCACACACTCTTGAAACTGTACTTGGACCCAAGCCCTGGTTTCAAGGACCAAGACAAGGTTTTACAGAGCAAGTTTTATCTCACTCCAGACACAGCACTGGCTGGTGGGCCCGTTCCTCCACCTGATTTACTACACTCTGTGCTCAAGCTATTAATCCATCCGGAGCTTATATGCGTAAAATGTGTGGTGATGAGTTCTAGGAATTCAAACATGAATGAGGCACCTTCAACATTTATTAGCTTTTTGTGTTTTTCATGTTTTCTTAATCAAGATGACTCAGAGGGTGAAACCCAGAGTGCAGAGAATCACTGAGATCTAATTCCCTGGGGAGAAGAGCAGCCTAGATGTTACAAAGGGTGACAGAGATTAACACCTGTCAGAAAGGCATAAACACTTTTACAACCGCCTCAGGAGATTCTCTGAAATACTAAGAGCACATGTGGGAAGAGACCAAGCTGCTGAATTATTCTGTAACCAGATGGGGCCAGAGCCAGGATGTACCAGCCAACTGTTTCCACGAAACCACATCGTAACAACCCCCCGCAATACTCAGAGGTATAGAACCAAATGACTGCTTATTCCAGCTCGCGCATCCGTGGGTCAGCTGGAGATTAGCTGAGCTGGGCTAGGCTATGCCAGGCAATCCTGCTTCAAACTGGACGTCCAGCTAGACTTGGCCTCTCCCTCCAAGTGCACTCAGTCCTGCTTCTATGAATTTATTCTAGGGCCCAGGACACTTGAGAGCAGCAGAATCACAAACATGCAAGTGTATTTCAAACCGCCTCTTGTATCATGTCTGTTAACATCCTGTTGACCAAAGCAAGTCTCATGACCAAACCCAAACCCAAACCCAAACCCAACTTGGATGGAGGATATAACAACCCTCCCGTGTAGATAAGGCAAGGGGGAGACTTGGCTGAATATATGTTAATCTACTAAACAGGGTAATTTGGCCTAGAGTATTTCCAGGTAACTTTATGGACTAGAATTTTCACACATGCCTAGCATGAAGTGGGCCCAAAAAGAAAGAAAACAAAAGGCTCCAATGAATAAAATTTATTTAACCAAAAGGCTGATAATCATTGTCCCATCTCCAAATTTAGAATGTATTATGCTTTACTACATTTAGAACAAAAATCATCAAAATTAATAGGAATAACTTAAAGATATTTACAAAGCATGCAGACCACCTAAATATGAAGGCTAACCCTGCGGAGTATCCTGTAAAAATTAAGGCAATCCAACAAACACATGAAAAGATGCTCAACATCACTAATCATTAGAGAAATGCAAATCAAGACCACAGCGAGGTATCACCTCATACCGGTCAGAATGGCCATCATCAAAAAACCTACAAACAATAAATGCTGGAGAGGGTGTGGAGAAAAGGGAACCCTCTTGCACTGTTGGCGGGAATGTAAATTGATACAGCCACTATGGAGAACAGTATGGAGGTTCCTTAAAACACTAAAAATAGAACTATCATATGACCCAGTGGCAGGTCAGGAATAAAGACAAAGATGTAGAAATGGATTTGAGGACACGGGGGTGGGCAGGGAAGGGGAGGCTGGGATGAAGTGAGACAGTAGCACTGACATGTATACGCTACCAAATGTAAAATGGATGGCTCGTGGGAAGCAGCCACATAGAACAGGGAGATCAGCTCGGCGCTTTGTGATGACCTAGAGGGGTGGGATAGGGAGGGTGGGAGGGAGGCTCAAGAGGGAGGGAATATGGGGATATATGTATACATATAGCTGATTCACTTTGTTGTACAGCAGAAACTAACATAACACTGTAAAGCAATTATACTCAAATAAAGATGTGAAAAAAAAATTAAGGCAATAAAATGCAGGATACTCACCACAGCTAGAGATTTTACTTAAGAAAGAAGACAAATATGCCATCTATGTGGGTGATGTGCAAATATGAATCAATATCTGTTAATTATCTCATAAGCCTAAATATATACATACATATATAATAACATTTGCAAGTAGATAAAAATAGTCTCTATGATGAGTGTATTTCTTGGGTATACTTTTGGAAAAACTTATTAGGGTATGTCAAAGGGAAATAGTAAAATAGGAAATGGAGACTAGGTGGCTTGGACAACATATTCTTAATAATTTAATTCACAGTAACAGTGAAAATATGATTTTAGCATTTGGATACTTTTAATAAGAAGCAATAAAAAACTGCCATCTGCTGCAAATAAAAACTTTTCAATAGGATGGTCTCCTTATAAGGCAGCTTATACTGGCAAAAAAAAAAAAAAGGTGTCATATTTGTATTGTTTCCTACAATGCTTTGATGAAAATATTACAAAGATTGCCAAACTCCTTACATTTTCCAGTATGTAACATATTTTACATCCAGAGAATGTTTAATTAATTTCCTGCTTAATTTTTTAATGCTATTGCTGTTTCACAGCTGTTTTGACAAAACCGTCTTCCTCATTATAAAAACTCTACTTGTGAAAAGAAGTCAACCATAGCAAATGGACTTATTGAATTATCCAGCTCACCAGTTATAGAGTATAAAATGATTCATCCTCATATAATTTGATCATGAAAAATCATTTATCTTCAGCAGCTGTGTTAAATTAGATACTATGCTGCAGGATAGCTGCAATTTTAAAACTGTCTGTAGTTAAAAACTTTTAAAGTGTATTCGAACACTTAATTATTGCCTATTTTCTCATACCACTTTGTTATAAAAAAAAGGTTAGTATCCAAGTAATTGCTCCACTGAGCCCACTTCTCTCACCACTTAAAAAGCATCACTTAGTTGTTTAAATGCAAAATGTCTGTCGGTTATTATTATTGACTGTGCGGTTTAGCGGAGACCTCGTTCTTATTTTAATGTTTATAAATTAATGAATTCAGAATCAATTCATTTCTTAATAAAACCAACATAACTTAATTGGAAACTCTTCTGTGTTATCATTACTACAGGTATATATGAGAAGGACTGTAGCAAAGCATTTGTAAAGGTTGAGCTGATGCTTAATGTTTCTTATTCATAGTGCTAGACTCAGCATTAATATTACTTTCCAAGCTATTTATAGATTTTTGTATCTTATCTTATTTAAAGACCATGCCTGATGTATTTGAATATTACTTTTCTGTTACGGCTAACCAAGTGGATCTAAATAGGCTTATCAACTAAAATGGAAACCTCAATGAACTACAACTGAGCTTTTCAGCTATCATTTCAGGCTATACAGATTAATTTTTCCCATTTGGGCAGTCTTTCTAGATATCTTCCAGCTAATGTATTACTCAGCTAAAAGTAAGATCATGCAGCTTTAGCTAAAATATATCTATCTACATTTTTCTATCAATATGTACCTAATCTATCTACACATAATCTATAGACAAATGTATTGATATATATCCACATACCACCTACAATTTGGGGAAAAACTCTGAAAAATTAATGACACAAATATCAAAAAAAAAGTTGACTTATTGAGATAATAACCAACAGACTAAGGCATCATACAAGGAATATATATTTAGCATGATGTATTTAACTTTTCATTTTTTTCTGTTAAGTTGGGAGTCAAAGAATGGAACCCTGTTTCCAGAAGAATCACTGATGCATTTGCTAAAGAATGACAAATGAGAGAAGAGTCATCTGATATAAAATACGTGATTGTCTTAAGATACACAAAATTTTTAATTTTTCTCAAAACTTTTTCTATTTAGCAAGCTACTCATTTCAAGAATTCCATAAAATCCTTTTTAAAAAGTCATGTATAGTCAATCAACTGGTGATTCCAATCTTGGTTTAGCACACCCATCAATACTGGTTTTCATCAGAGAGAAAGCTCATTCTCTGAAAATGCTTTGCATTTTTCTATAAAATATTTTGTTAAATCATTACAGATCTAACCAAAACAGATCAACATTTTCATGATATTGTTATATAACAATTCTCTTATTTTTTCTTTATAAATCCAGGTCAAACAGTAGAAAAAAAAAAAGAGGTTGATTATTTTTTAATTACATAAAATTATCTAAATAAAATGGTATAACTTTTATAAAAACAAAAAGTTGCATTAATACTATTATATTCTGCCTAATACTCCATCATTCAGGCAAGAATTCTATAATACATGTATTTTTTCAATTTAGATATTTTATCTGAAATTCATTATATGTTAATTTTTTAATACAGTATATTAATTCACTATTGGAATATTACTCTCCTAGAAACATATCTTAGAAAGTAAAGCATACATTTTTTTTCTGGCTCAGGATAGCATAAAAGAAGAAAAATTATGTTATTTCCATTGCTGTAGTCAAAAACAGCTTATGAAACCTTCTGAAAATCTTATGTAATGTGGTAATTACAATGTGATATAGCTTTCATTTAAAAACCAAAGTGAGACTTCAATTTCAATTAATATGGAGGAACTGGTTCCCCGCCCCGCTCCACCCCCCAAAAAAAATCCTCCTACAAGTACAATAGCTTGATCAGGTGCAAGAGCTGAACTCAAATGAAAATCAGGGAAGATACAAAGGAGCAGAGAAGGAAGATGAAAGTACAAGCAATGGTAATAAGTGTGAACTGAGGCTGGAGCTCCCGGGGCAGGGGGTGAACATGGGGTGGGAAGAGGGTACGGGGTGGCGGTTAGTTTCAGTAATCACGGACTTTGGGTTTTAAGGGCCACATGAATGGGAGACGATACCTTGAGTTATCTTCTGGCCAGGTGTTAAGAGCTGGAATTCATAAAGTACAACTCTTAAAAGCAGCCTTGAATTTAGTTATAATAATACAAACTAAAGTGAACAAAAAGTTACACAAAAGTAGTAACCTGTTAGTATACCTTTGCTCATGGCAGAATTAAAAGGAAAATTTGATTTTGAGATGACCCCACAGCTTAGTTTTCAAAAGATTCTCTCAGAGAGCTCTTAAATATTAGGTATAAACATAGAGTGTAAAGGACCATGAGATTAAAAATAAATAAATGTTATAACGTTGCAACAATCGAATTTTTGTAGAAGAAATAGATAGATTTATTGAGGAACTGCTCCCACAAAATTCACCAGATCCAGTTGACCTCACAGAATTTTAGTAAATCTTTAAAAATTACATAGCTCAAAAATGTTCTATAAATTAGTCCTCTACATTGAAAAGAGTGGAAAGTTCTCCTTTTAGGAAGTATAACACTGATACAAACAGAAATAGTACAACTAAAGGTAGTACAAAAGAAATTCTTAACCAATATACTTATGAATATTGATGCAAAAAATCGAGTAAAATATTAGCAAGAGGAATCTAGTATCACAATAGCAAAATAGCATGCCATAACCAGTGGCAATCTATTCTAAGAACTCAAGGTTGGTTCAATGTTTGGAAATCAATCTATCAGTATTACATACTATTACATACTATGAACACATCTAAGAAAGTTATCAATAATCTTCATATTAGTGAGAAAGCCTTTAACAAAATCCAACATTCATTCATTAAGAACAAAAACAAAAACAAAAACCTTGGGAAATCAGAAATTGAAGGATACTTTCTTAGCTTTAAGTCTCCTCTGTAAAATGAGAGGAACAATGGCCACTTCCCAGGGCTCTATAAAGGCTCAAGAACACACAGCTTAAGCACTGGGCACCCTCCCCTTTCTCTGGGGCATTTACATTTGGACAGATATGCTTTATTTTTTTTTAACTTTTGGATTTTGAACTTTTATTTTTAGCTTATAGAAAAATTGTAAAAATAACACCGAGTACTCATTCACTCCTCATCTAGATTCTCCTAATGTTACTATGTTATATAACCTGATTACAGTGGTCAAAATCTGGAAATTAAAATTAATATTGTTAACTGGAGACCATATTAGATTTTATCAGTTTTCCATTAACGTGAATTGGACGTTGTTGCTCCCATTTTACAGAGAAGAAACTGAGGCCCATAGAGGGAAAGGGACTTGGTCAAGGTCACCCTGCTAGGATGCAGGAAGGATCAGAGGTTAGAAGGATCTGATCTCAGGATCAGAGCTGAGCTGATCTCAGTTCCTAACAGGCACCAGTGTTTCGTTCCTTGGTCCTCTGCATAGGCTCTTCCCTCAGCCTAGAACATTCTTCCCTCCCTTTCATTTTTGGAGTCCAAATGCTGCTTCCACTAAGAAGTCTATCCTGACTATGCTGAGTGGTGCCCCTTTACCATGTACCAGTCTTTCCTCCAATGCGTTTGCTCACTTGTAAAGAAAAACAGCAAAAACACAATCTCAGGGCGTACTGTTAATCAGAGATATACCTAAATCATAAGGCATCATAAATTCTGAGAGTGAAAGTATGGAAACAACATTACACCCAAAAAGTAATTGGTTTCACTTTACCAAAGTCAGGTAATGCAGGCATGAAGTGAAAAATCATTTATAGGAAGAAGACAGGATCACTATCCAATAATATTTTTCATCTCACAAGGAAGATATAACAACTCTCAACTAACACGGCATAGTCCGTGATAAAACTGTTCAATCACAGAGGATGAAAATTTCACCTTTCTGAAAAAATGGTATACTAAAGAGAGGAGTCCTATGATTATATTTATAGAACCCTCTACCTAAGAGCTAGAAAATATACTCTCACTGTAAACACAGAGAAAAAAAAACTAATCATCTAATATCTATAGGGAAATTTTCATAGAAAGCTCAAAATTTCAGGACAATATGGAACACATTTTCTGATCACTTCTGATTTGGAGAAAATGGAGTAGCTTACGTCTGAATAATTTCTTCACCAAGGGGAGCTGAAAAATATGGGGAAAATCTATTGTAGGCATCACAGAGTAGAAGAACAGTCTAGAAGATCCAAGATTCTGGAGAGAAGAGAACCACAGAGAAGTGAATTCAATTTTCCCTGGAATATATTTGTCAAATGTGGGCAAAGTACAAGATTTCAAGTATCTCAACGTGTTTTAGGGAAAGGGCCAGGATAGGTGAATAGGACAGTCATTAAGTCCTTTCTGGCTGTTTCCCGGAGCAGGAGAGATGAGATAGGAGTCATGTGGGAATAAATTCCCTTTGAGTTGGGTGTGATAGAAAACTGGTCCTGAAATACGAGTTTTCCCTGAAGATATCTGTCAAAGTCTGAAGTTACAGAGAGCAAGACCATAAAATGCTAAGCAGAAATTCTTGGTGAAACAGAGCTATGCTGATCAAAGCAGAGAAATGATCAAAAGAGAAAAGCCTACCAGTAACTCAGTTTAAAGTCCAAAATATAGCGTTACACCAGAGGAGTCAAAGCAGAGGTCGGGGAGGGAGGGAGGAAATTAACTTCAAATTTGCTTAGTCCCATGAGGTAGTTTAGATAATCAGCTCCATATCAACAAGCAGAGAAATGGTGGATTGCCTCTGGTCAAACATAATGTCATCAGGACCTCCCATAGTTTTAATTCAAACTGACCTGCACTCAGTCAAAAATTATTAGACTTTGCTAGGAACAAGACCATATGACCCAAATCAAAAAGGAAAACAAAAGATATTAGAAGCGTGTCAATAATTCACGCAGACACTGGAAGCAAACTTTAAAATAACTGATCTACACATTCAAGAAATAATATTAAAAGACAAAAACATAGGATAAAACACATACTACGTTATCTACGTACACCAAACTCAAAAGAGGCTGTAGTCAACATAGTGACTATGACATGACAAGAAGCAACAGGAGGACATTTTCTGAGACCATGATCTAATCGTGTTTTTTTTTTTTTCCCTTGATCTGAGTGCTAGATACATAGATAGGTTCACTTTAAGAACCAGCTTACAAGGCAGAAATAGACAGATGTAGAGAAAAAAGCGTATGGACACCAAGGGGGGAAAGTGGCGGGTGGGATGAACTGGGAGATTGGGATTGACATATACGCACTACTATGTATAAAATAGATAACTAATGAGAACCTGCTGCAGAGCACGGGGAACTCCACTGTACAGTAGAAACTAACAACATTGTAAAACAACTATACCCCAATAAAACAGAATAGAACACAATAAAATAAAATGTTAATAAGCCATACCCTTGTGATTTGAGCAATTTTCCATGTTATACTTCAATAAAATGTTTACTGGAAGAGAACTAACTAACCAGTAAGATCAATCAAAATGTAAAGGTTTGGGAGTTAAGACACATAAATACTTGGTCACACCAATAAACATGTTTCTAAATACCTTTTCCATCAAAGAAGTCTTAATGGGATTATAATATATTTCAAACTTATATAAGTACTATCAAAACTTCAGATGTAGTTAAAGTGGCACTTTTGGGGAATCCTTGAGCCTTATCTATTTTTAGAATGATTTATTTGAAAGAAGTGCTGAAAATTATTGCCTAAGTATTTAACATAAGAAGTTTGATAACATTAAGAAACTGGAAGAAAAAACTTGGTAAATATGAACGTGAGCAGAAATTACACAAAAGAATAGAGAGTATTAAAATGCTGTATCTTTATTTGGGAAAAAAATAATAAACTAGACAAACCTCAGACAAGACTTTTAAAGAAGTTATAAGAGACATAAAGAATAACTACAGTTATAGTAGATATTAGACAAATTTTTACAGACTTTTAGTAAAAAATATCTTTTGGCCAGGGCATTTGAAAAGTTAGATGATCAGAGTAATTTCCTAGAGAAATAGGCCAAAATGTATCAAATATATGTCCACACTCAATCAAGTAAAAAGTAAGTAATCTGAATATTTCTATAATTACAATTGAATTAATGGTTGAAAAGTATAGCTTTCTTGAGAGAGAGAGAATGAAAGAGACAGAGGGACCCAGATAGTTTTGCAGGAAAAGGTGATACCCGTGTTTCCAAAACTGTACCCAGGAATAGAAGATGGAATTCTTCTTGCTCTGGTTGAGGCAAATGTAACTCCAGTGTCAAAATGAAAAAATAGATTAATAGGAAAAAAATAAGAATCAATTTCACTAATGAACATAGATACAGCATACCCGAAAGAAATAACAACCAAATCCAACAAGTTTTGAAAGTGACACTATATCATGAACTCATGACCCATGCTAGAGATACAATTTTATTAATACTAAAATCTCTATTATTATTCACCAAAATAAAAGGTCAAAGATGAAAAACTATATGTTATGCCAATAGAGTTCTAACATGTATTGAATAAAATGTAATACTCACTGAGGATAAAGATAAAATCTCTTCGAAAAGCAAAGCTTTAAAATAATCACATTATCTTTCATGTGATTAAGATCACATAAAAATAAATCAAACACTCAAAATCTGGAAAAAAGTATAAGTTATTATTCAAAAATATTAACCAAGGTCTAAATAAATCAAGTTTCACCAATGGAAGACTCAATACCAAAAAGAAGTCCAATTTTCCCCCTTAATATCACTTGTTCAATGAAAATTTAATAAATATTCCAATAGAGATTTTTGTAGGAACTTGGCAAGCAGATTGCAGAATGTGTATGAGAGAGCAAAGGGCCGGGAAAAGTCAAGACTCTCAAAGAACAAGGCCTATGGCATTCCCTCAAAGAGTTTTATTAGCAAGCTATATTTATTGGTGAGCATTCTTAGTTATACAATACATAATTTACATTAGTTTAAGGAGGAATAAATTTATTTATGAACACTGGAAAGCTCTCAGAGTGACTGATACACTGTGAGAAAGAAGCTAAGGGCTAAGTGTCCAAGAACCACTTCCTAACTACAGACTCAGTCTGTTAAGGGTTACCTCTGACCCCGCACGTAACGGGAAAAGCAAAATGCTTAATCTTTTAGAGAAATATCAGTGTAGGAAAGCAAAACACTCACACACACACACACACACACACACACACACAGTAAAAAATCACATCTTTCGTTTGGCACAAAAAGAACTATTAACATAAAGAAGTTTCAGCTTTCAAGAAGATATTCATACTACATTTGGATGACAAAAAATTCATGTCCAAAACACTATTTTTTATAATGTCCATAAATTCATAAGAGAACAATTTATCCCCAAAAAAATTTGAAACGGAAAAGAGAAGAAAGAAAAATAGGTAATTCCAGAAGAGAAAATCTTAACGCCCATTAGCAATATGAGTATGTATTCTACCTCATTAGCAGTCAAGATAAACAAATAAAAACAAAATTACATTTTCCACTCACTTGATTAGCAAATATCTAAACACCTGACTATAACAGTACTGACAAGACAGAAGGAAACGGGGACATTCAAACACTACTAGAGGAAGAATTGCCTGCAAGAGTCACTCTAAAGAGTCATTAGGCTACATCTAGTAAGTCTGGAGGTGAACATGCCCTAAGACCCAACCATAGATATATGGAAAAATATACCAAAATTTATAAATATATACAAAAGTATTTGCTGGAGCATGGTTTAAAATAAAACATTAGTAACCAGTGAAGTAACCATAGAACAATGACTAAATTTTATATGCATGCCATGCAATGTTATACAAGTGAAATAAGTTAACTAAGTCTTTAACCATCAACATGAATAAATATCAAAACCATAGCAGTGAGCAAGATAAAAGCTGACTTCTGAACGATTTAATGACATTTGTATAAAGTTTTAAAACGTACAGAATATTAAATGGTAATAAAGGCATCTATACGTTACAACAGTTTAAAAGCACACAAAGGAATGAAAAATACAGGAGAGTGTTTAGTTGTAAGGATATATATTTCGGAGGAGATCAAGATGGCAAAGGGGTAGAAGTTGGGCTTCAACTGTAATTCTGATGTTTCATTTCTTAAGCTGCGTGAAGTTACCTTAGTGCTGGTTACTAATATTGTCCATACATATTTGCACTTTTGAAATAATATGAAGAATGAATAGTGCCACATTACTTGACTATCGTAGTGTGATAACTTGTAAGTACATATTTTTGAAAAGTTTTTGTCAAACAACTTCTACACGCCTTGGCTTATATAGAAAGAGAGAATATGTACAACACCCAGGAGGATAGAGAAGGCAGCTCACCATCCAAAGCTCAGGCTGCCCTGGCTGCTTCTAAGAGCTGAGGGACCAACGTCTCAACACAAGTTGAAACCCACCCATCCCCGTGAGCTGGAAAGCTCTGATCTAGGAAACTGGCTACCCTACCAGAGCTGGATTACCACATCAACAGACTAGATGTCTGTTCTGTAGACTCAGACATCTGATGGTTAAGCTATCCAAGGGTCAGGGTCAGGCTAAGGGTGATCTCCTGGACATAGACACAGTACCCCGACTCACAAAGACTATTGGGAAAAAACCAGCACACCCATCAGCTTATTGCTTTGTAGATACAGGACTATTAACCTGTTTATACAAGCATGCCCCCTGAGCAAGGGTAGTCTCTGACCCTGGAAAAACCTGGAACAGTAAATCAGTTTTCTGGGTAGCATGGAATCACGGCAGGCTGAGTTAGTTGAAAAATTCGATGGTTCAAAACAATGACTTTGGTAGCCTGACAGCCACAGTCAGAACACTGACTTAGTTTGTCTCTGTAAGAAACATTTTCTTTCCGGCCAAGGCCAAACTCTTCAGATTGAATGGACCTATCCAAGGATGAGATCCTGCATGGTGACCCTTCCTGTGCGACTCCAAGCCCTAGAAGGCACATTATTACGCTTTTAAATAAGGAAGAGACTGCAGGAACCCCAAAGTTCCCATTTATTCTCACAAAAAGTGAGAAGATTTGCTTCAACTTTAACCTAAAAAGGCAGTTGTTTTGTTCATTATTTCATGATATCAATTCCTCTGCTCTACGTCCCTAAAAATATCAGGTTTAATATAACGTTAATTGGGTATAGACGTAGATTGGTAACAATGATTGGAGCTTTCCTTAATCCATGGTAACAGCTGCGTGTTTGTCCTGCTACACTTAACACAGCGGGAGTTTTCTTTATTCAATATTCCTAGATATGAATTTTATATCAAATATTGTAATTAAATTATTTGTTACACATTCTTATTCTAAAGGAGACCTATTTCTCAAAAACTAGTTTTTATTTCTTGAATCATTAAGAAATTTAAGTGAGACATATACCCTCATCAAATGGAATTATATTAATAGTTATACAATCACAATTATGTTTCATGCAATATTCAGCAGTTTCTTATAGAGAGCAATTACTACAATTATTACTCAGACACTTGTTTTTTCTACCTCCTACTAGAGGGATTCATGTAGTACTATTCTGCATTCTCTAAACCCTAAGTTAAAATAATTAACTTCTAGTAGGTGACAGTGAACTGCAAAATCAATACTCTGTGAGACTCCGGTATCATAACAATGTGTGACACTATTTACTCGGCACTCATTTAATTTCACTGTGTAAATGACACTTCCTTTCCACCATCACTTAGTGAATAGATATCTAGCTACTGTAGCATTTGACATCTGACCAACATTGAATATTAAGAGCTTTTCCTCAAGCGCAAGTAATTCAGCAAAAATAAATTATCTAGAGGACTGGTACACCAAAGAACTCAAGGTTGGGAGATCAGGTATTAGCAAGCGTGTTGATTTTTAATATTTTCTAAGAAAATAGATTATATTCAAAGATTTTATGACTTTTTTAAAAAATTACAAAAATGTTGAATATTTCCATGTATTTTATATATACATATACACTTTTTCTTAATAGTTATATAGTGCTAGTCTATGGGACACCAATTAATTTATTCAATATTCTATGGTTAAATTCAGGTTGTTTTACATTTAAACTATTAAATAAATATTATGCTTAAATGACATATGGATCTAGACAACAATTATCAAAGAATGCTAAATCATTAGGTGACATAGTCTTGAGGAAATGATGGTCCTGGTCCTGCTACCTTGGAACACTAATCAATGTTAGCATCACTTTTTTTTTTTTTTTTTTGGCTTGCAGGATCTTAGTTCCCCAACCAGGGACCAAACCCGTGCCCCCTGTAGTGGAAGCATTGAGTCCTAACCACTGGACTGCCAGGGAATTCCCAATGTTAGCATCATTAAAGGTGATACAATCAGACATTTTGTACTTCATGCAACAGAGAAGCAATAGAAATGTTACAGAACCACCTGTGAAGTATTCTAAAAGTTTAGTCTCAAATCTAACCAAGCATCTAAATCTTTTCAAATTTACAGGAAATACAAGAGTAAAGGAACAATTTAAGTGACATCCCACAGAAACTATTGGCCAAATCCAGGATGAAGGACAGTCTTACAGGAATAAAGAAGCTGGTTTTTCCAACAAATCATTGGCATTAAAAAAGAACCAAAGAAAAGGAGTGCCGTTATAGGAAGAAAGAGATTTATAAGATGTAACAACCACAATGGTGATGACTTTATATTCTTATGAAAATGGGCAGCACTTTGAAAAATAGGATGAATTCCATATGAACTGATTATTAAATATTTATAAAGACAGTATGAATACTTCTAGAATGTCGGGGTATGGTAATGACATGGTGTTTGTTGTGTTTTTTGTTTTTTAAAGACCTTACAACTGAGAGATACACGCTGAAAAGTCTACTGCTTCAGTGATGTGTTGTCTGGGATTTGTTTCAAAATACCACAGAATAACAAAGATGCATATGCACAGATAAAAGCTAGCAAAATATTGATATTTGATGAAGCTGTGGGTATATGAGAGTTGATTATAGTATTCTAATCTTGTACGTTTGAAACTTTTCATAATCAGAGGTTACAATGTTATGACAACTAATTTTGTATGAATGGTTTTGAGTATTTGCGGGTTACTTATTTTGGATAAATTCCTAGAAATCGGACTGCTGAATCAAAAGGAAAGTACTTCTTGAGATCATTACATTTTATAACACAGTTTATCAGTCACACGTAGAAATCCCTATAACCCTTATTAAAGGATTATTATGACTTGACTGAGCCTCTCTTTTTATTGTTGAACAATGTAGCTACTATTTTGACTTGTAAAACTACTTTATTAAGAATATCAACCTTCTGCCTGCCTCATACTTTACAAATACTAACTTACTTTAACATAAGCATTTAAACTTGTCTATGCATCCTTCCAAACCAAGATGAGCTTAGAAGTGTTCAGTAATATTTACCCATCTTCTCCAGTTTACTACCTGCTATTAGGATCACGATTTGAAAGTGATCAGATATTCAGAATCTTGCCTGGTACTATTGACTAGGCCTTGGTATTCCTTGTTGAAAATAAGCAGTTTCACAAAACTTTAGTATCAGAATGCCATTTAGCGACCAAGACGGATCAAATAAAAACAGGACCAATCCACAGAAGTATATGAACACAGGAAAAACTTTGTCCAAGTCACGAAAATGATCAAACACCACCTCTCCTGACTAATATGCATGCTTACTACTTTTCTGCCAATTACATTTTAGTCAAGGTTTAGTTTTCTCTCCTTGTAGATAAGGTATATGAAGACACACAATTACAGTATTACCTCAATTCCAATTCAGAGCAAAGCCCCACTTCTTTAAGCCCTCCTGTCCCCAAATCAGCCAATAACCCTGAATCTTCTAATAGGTCCTTCCCAATACTCTCCTTATTAAGACATCCCAGGGACTCCAAGATATGTGTTCCCATGTTGCAAAACACAGTAAATGAAATTTTTCAACTACAGGTGTGCTGCTGGTGATTTATAGCTGTAGGAATTTGACAGAAGTCACAACTGCTGCAGTGTTATAGAGTTTCTTCATCATAATTTCACCTAATATGTACTTCCTTTATTTTTTAGTGATTAAGATGTTAACACATATAGCATTCATTTTACTTTTAGTTTTTAAAGAATTTTTTCCAAAATGATTTAACTAATTTTAATGTATTGAATCATATTCCTTACCATTAATTTGTTTTCCATATTTATCATGTCACCTCAAAAATAGTATTCCTCCCACTAAAGTATCAGGGAAAAAAATGAGAGTTACACATTTTTGTGTGTAAATCTAAAACTCTGAAATTTAGCTGAGTTTGACAGTAAGCAATTAGATATAAACGAAACAAAAATATACATACACACACACACACACACACACACACACACACATATACACACTGAAGCTTTTTTTTTAAAAAATCAAGACTATGCCCCCTTGGGAATGGAGACGCATTAATACCTAAAATGTTGAAAAAGTCAAGATTTTTTTTGCTTACTCCTGACAGTTTCATGTTCTCTTATGCCTGGATGGCTTTGCCTGCGTTTTCATTCTTCTACCAAGAAGGCACTCCCTTCTCTGTTCATCAAGTTAACTCTTAGTCATCATTCAGCCTCAAGTTTAGGCAACACCATCAATGAAAGCTGGTCTGGGGGATCCTTCTCTGTGTACTCACAGCATAAATCACACCCTGAAGGACTTGCCTTACCCATCTGTCTCCAACTCATCAATAACCTTATCAGAATGTCTCATCATGTTGGTTTACCCAAGGTCAGGCGAGAAGGAGGGACGCAATGAATGTTCACTGATGCTATGCAGTGTTTCCATGACTGTGGGTCTGGTTAGAGATTTCGGGAATGACACCAGGTAAGGAAGATACTATTCCTGCAGACCTCTGTGCATTGTCAATACTCTGTCAGTTTATTACATTCACTGCAGGAGCAAGATTCCCCTCCCATTTGAAGGTCTAATAAGATAAGTTAGACGACCTAGAAAAAAATGATCTAATAAAGGGAAGACTTTACTGCCATCAAATCATAACTGAGAGAGTAATGATTTGTGATTCTGTACCAGTCAACCAGAGATTCCTCTGCAAATGTGGACATCAGGCCTGTTTATATGGTATATAACAGCAGACGTCTGGCTGCAGGCATCTTCCAGAAACAGGAAAAGAATGCAATCACTGAAGAGATGAGCAGAGGGTACATGGTGAGGGAGGAGAGTCTGCCCTTCTCCACTCAGGTGTCAGATGAACAAGTCTTTGTTCTGAGTCTGGAGCCTTATGGTTTTCTGCTTGTATCTCACTGACCTCCATAAATATTTGCTGAATTTGTCAAGAAAATGACCTTTCAGATCTGGCCAGGGTGTCCGGCCTATAACCTTCCTCTTATAAGATTTTTCTCAGCGAAGAATTTTTGTTTCATCTCCTGAATTGCCTCAGGGCACTGCCAGCAGGTTTTTGCCTGTTTAGCCAAGCAATTATCTAGCCTTTAGTGAGAGGTATTATTTTTTCACTGGTGTTACTATTTTATAGCTTTACTGTATCACAACCATATTATCTTTTAAATTATATTTTATTATGCATGAAGAAGTATTTCACTGGTAGTCCAAAATACACAAAGCATCATTACTTTCTTTGTGTGTAGTTAGCGCTGAAAATACCAATTTATCTTTCCCAAATTGATTTCACATTTCACCTCAGGGTCTTCCTTTCACAAAAATGTCTATAGTCTAAGGAAGGTTCATAAACACACACCTGTTAAAGTTACACGTTCTAGATACACTTCCACATATTGGTAAAGGACACTCTCATCCATCCTACTGCTTAAGCGAAAAAATCTGGAATTTCTCGCAGTGTCTGCTCCCTCGACATCTTGTCCTAATCCAATTCCATCGTCAGAACCCAAAGGACACAAAACCTCCAGAGAGATATCACAGCAATCTTCTGGCCTCTTCATGTGTGAGCATCACATCATTTCAAGCCATTTGGACAACAGACATTACCTCCTAACTCATCTACCTATTGCTACTCAAACAAATCACAAAGTCATCTTTTAAAATGTGAGTCAGCTCAAACCTCAGGTTTTCCTTAGAATCTTTCAATGGCATCTCAGTCAATTTTCATAAAGTCTAAACCTGTCACATAGCGTATATAATACCCTCCATGATTTGTCCCAAGCCCACCCCTCCAACTTCATGACTCACATTCTTCTGGAGCCACACACCAGGCAAGATGCACTGGTCTTCTTTCTCTTATTATATTCACTTGTAAAGTTGGTCCTGCCGCCTTATGATGTTAGCATTCATCACTTCTTCAGCTCAAAGCACTCTTGCCTTATCAATGTCTCGACTCCAGGATCACTTCCTCAGGAAGAACTCCCTGACATCCCAGACTCAGCCAGCCTCCCATGCCGGTTGGTCTCTCTTTTCATACATCCACTCCTTTTCTCATTATTCCCATTCCTCCTTTCTTCAAAACGAGATTTTTAAAAACATTTTTACATTAAAAGTTGAAAATGACCCAAAAAATGCTTATTAGAAAACAAGCAACTTGTAGACTCTTGGATTCTGCTTCACTGCATAATTTTACTTTCTTAACACCATTCAAAGGCCAGTAAAAAGCAAAGATCTCCCGCAACGCAATTGACTATGCTCTCAACACAGGGATATAACTGCTTTGGGAAAGAAAAACATGGGTGTATGTGCTGATGGCAGAGATGCACATCTACAAATTAAACATATAAACAAATTTTACCTTTTTTTAATGCTTTATAGCCTTGAAGAAGTGTGTTTGGTTGAGATGATCAGGGACAGAAATTCAGAATATAGCGGGAGAAATAAGCAGGGACAGATTCCATCTCATGAATGTAAATACAGCAAACGGGATTAACACGTAAAAGAAGTAAAGCTATTCAAATGCCTCTTAACATATACTTTTCTCTAAATAGGATATTTTATGTGGTTTTTTTTGTAATCACAAACACCTTTATTTCACTCATCTGCAACCTTTATCTTCCCTCCACTGCACCTTACCACTCCCGCAGGTAACCAATGTCAGCAAAACTTTCTGCTAGCTTATATAATTGTATGTTTATTCACAAAGACACACACTTCGCCACGTTTTATACAATTAGAAATACCGTGTTCACAGCTGGGACTCGCGCTTTTCTCAATTAATAGTTACACAAGAGAACTCCCTCCAAAACAAGACGACAGTTCTAATTCATTCACTTTATTTTCTTCATAATATCCCATTGTATATACACAGGTATCCCTTACTTTTCAAAAGTTCACTTTATGCCACTTAGTTTTCACGCAAGACCCACATCAGTTTTGCTAACCGAAAGAAATCCACAGAGGATTTTCACCGTTAGGAAAAAATACAAAAAGCAGGACTCGCATTCAGCGTTCGTTGGTCTTGCAGCGAGCCCTTACAGAGGCGGCTCGCGCCTAAGCAGCGAGCGTGGCCCCGCCAAGCTCCTTCCCTGGGAACAATACTCAGCATTGAGCCGCAAGAGCTTTTTGTACTGTGTCTGTGAGCATCTGTGCTTTACCTCCATTTACTTTGTGTATCTGTTAGCAAGATGCAGCCTACGGTGATTGCTTCTTTGCTTTTGTGCCATTTCGACTAAGGAAAGGTTTCAAGAGAGCACTTTGCTTTCCGATAGTGGGGAAACCTCTGTATTCCACAGTTTATGTCCCCATCCATTATTAGGGGTCCCTAACTTTAGTTTTTGGTTTTTCATTACACTGTATCTTTGTATAATGGTCTTCAAGGGGTCTGCATATGGGACAGATTCACAGAAGTAGAATGACTGATTATTGCTTTTAATTTAAATAAATACTCCCATATTGCATTTAAACAAAGCTGTAATAATCTTTAACCTACCAATGCAGAAAATATTTTTGTATATATTCCAATCAACAATGTTACCTGTAAGTATTTTTGATATCTAATTTTATATAAATTTACACTTAGAGCTACTGGTAAGGTTTTTATCTTTTATATTTTTTTCTATAGTCAGACTTCAACCTTAATGAATTTCCTGCTCAAGTACTTACCCAATTTCTCATTGATTCATTTGTATTTTTCTCAATTTGTAAGAGCGCTTTGCAGCATGATTACTGTTATTATTAATAATTTTAAAGCTTTGTCATGTATTTACAAATATATTTCCCAATCTCTTGATTTTTCAATTGATTATAATTTTGCTCATCATGGTTGCTTTCTGTCGTTGTTATTTTAGTTTTTATTTAAATTGTACTATTCACTCCCATGTGTAAGGCTATGTAAAATTGAAAGGATATCTATTCTGAGGTCATTTATCTATAGGGATCACAGGTATGTGGGCAGAGCGTAGGTTCCCTTGTAGAGGTTGGACTAGACACGGCCAGTCATACTGGCAGACACTAGAATAGGAGGGAAGCACGAGAACTTGGCCTTTGACAAAAGGTAGGAACAACTCCCTCCAGGTTTCAACCCTAGCATTCCATCATTTACAGTCTTTGTATTCTCAGGAAGTTTCTGTAAGTAGTTGAAATTTTTAAAAATATTTCTGTATAATTAGTTCCACTCACTGATGAATTAGAAACATATTTTTCAGTCCTATAAATCAAGGCAATCACTCATCTCTAACACATAACCGATTCTGGTCAGGAAGAAAGTCTAGCTCCAATTATTCCTAAGATCACTATAGGTGCCAGAAAATCTGTGAGAGTTCCAATTTTAAATATTTTGCCCTATTGTTATTAAAAGCACGTTTGGACTTGTCAGACAATGAGCTCTGGTATTTGGTTCATAAAGTACGTGCAATGATTCTAAAATCACTTTTTTTTCTTGCCCTAACATTTGGTTTTACAATGATGATGAAAATATACAACTCCCTAATTCCTCAGTTACTTGGGAGTCTACTCATTATGAATCAAACCCATGCTGGTGAACATACAAGGCCATGCTAAAAGATCCTCTAATAATGAAGACTTACTCTTGGCTAGATTATACTTCAGTATCCATTCAGGCCAAAATAATATTGTCTATATTCTTTGATGCATCATTCTGAGTCATCACATAAGTGCTCATTTAAAAGCTTAGATAATTCAAAGCTCATTTTTACTTTGCCCATCAGAGACATAGTTCTTTCCTCTGCCCAAGTGAGATGTCCCACGATCACAGTGAGAATACAATTTAGGCTTCCAAAACTTTGAGGTAGACTTTGATAGTGGCTCCTGAAGAGGTGCTTGTGAGACCTCTTAAGTTCATATTTGGGTTCTGCCCCCCTTTATAAGATTGTTTAAAATAGGTACCAGCTCTATTGAACAGAAGTTTAAAAATGTACTGAACATCACACTCCATCAGTAGATTTTTGATTTCTTAAAATTCTCTACCTAAGTAGGATAAATTGTGCCACTAATAATTATTAGAAATTCAGGTAAGAGTTTCAATCATATATGTACTTTTTATTTTATATAAACATATGGTTACAGGACTCAAGAAGATGCAAACCCAAACTTGCCAATTATTCTTTCCTACCAAGATGGTGCCTGCTACTGGCCAGAAAGACAGAAGTCCCTAGGGACCCAAGAATGTCTGGCACACCCACCAAAACTTTGTCTTCCAAAGTGTTCAGCAGGAAGGCAGGGGTCAAGATCTAGAGGCTGGGGTGGAGGGAGACTGAGATTCTGCTTGAGTTTTTATTCCCCAACAGACCACCACTATTCCTTTCATTGTAACTTATTTTTCAACAAAGAGTTCTCTCTCTCTCTCTCTCTCTCTCTCACACACACACACCCACAAAGAAACTCAACTGCAACAATGAACCGATTCAAATATTAGCCTACACACCAGGATTCTGAGTATTGTTAAAAAATATATATATCATACAACTTTATTGAATGGAGCCAATAAGAAGTAGGAACTTCAGTTTCAACTGTGTCTTCATATCCCTATAATTTCTTCTGTTTCCCTAATCATTTATTTCTTCCATTATGGAGGCTCTTAGTTTAGTGATTGAAAATATGGACTCTATAACATGGCTACTGGATAAAAATACTGGTAAAACGGCTCAACTGTATGGCACAGGGTAAACTGCTTGTCGTAAGTTTCGTACACAAATGGAATAATATCTACTCATCAGGTTGTTACAGGAGCTATTTGACATAATCGATGTACACTCCTAGCTGAAGGTCGGGCACAGAGTATATATTCCATATATTGCAACTATATTTTTCTCTCATTGTCTACTTACACTCCTCCTGCTCTTCTAAAAAATCCAATCCCAGTAATTTACCGCATACTCAAAACATTACCCTGCCTTACACCATTTACACAGAAACAACATCTCAGATTCCCTTGTGACTTTCTAGCATTCGAATCCGTATGTTCTTCCCTCCTACTTGTTACAAAGAGCTGGTCCTCAATTCGTCTTCCACTCTTGCTCCTTGTCTGACCACCCAGGATCTCCAAGATCTCATCTTTTATTCTTATCTTTAGCTCTCTCACTTTTTTATTTTTTTACATTTTTATTCTCATTCCCCCTCCTCCTGTCTGTTTGTCCGTCTCTCTCTCCCCTGGCCCTAATCTCCACTGACATAGTCCTCATTAATATTTCCCCAAATCTCATTGTTGATAAAGCCGTAAACACTATCGGACTTCAATTGACCTGCAGTATTTTTTTATTAATATTTTCTGCTCATCCTTGAGTGTCTCTTGCAGTTACCATGTACTCTATCGATCCCGTAAGTACTGTTGTTACCCTAATTCCTCTCCGATTTTCACAGTTGCACAAGAATGGAGACATACTGGTGAACAAAATAAAAATTCCCTACTCTCGTGGAACTTACGTGACACGAGTGAAGCGGTAAGTGTAATAAACAATGAGCGTATCAAGAATATTATGGAATATGTCAAATGTGATGCTTAGTACAAAAATAGAGCAGAATAAGGGGTAGTAAGAATGTTAAGGTAGGCGACATAATGAACACAGGAACATTTTCCCAAAGCTGGGAGGAGGAGAGGGAGTGAGACTTATGTCAACCTTGGGGAAAAGCATTCCAGGAAAAGGATACAAATGGTGAAAAGCCACAAGGAGTATGCCTAGGAGGTGGATTTCTTTTTTTTTAGAAAATTAAAGATTAGTAACATGAATGAAGCCAGTGGGACTGGAGCGGAAGTTAAATAGAAAGATACCACAGTTGTAGTAGTAAGAGATGACATGAAGCCAGATAATGTAGAGTAATTGTATTAATTTCAAATCTCAAAGGTCATCTGCGAGAATGGAAAGCCAGTGCAAGCTGGCAAGTGGCAGGACTGACTTATTTTTAAAACAATTACTCTGGCTGCTATGCGGAAATAGCTCGGAATGGGGTGTGAGTGACAAGATTCTGAGAAGGAACAGAAGCTATTGCAATCATCAAGGCAAGGGGTGATATTGGTTCTGACCAGAGTGAAGACAGAGGATGTTAATCAGAAGCGACAGGGGTCTCGATATTTTGAAAATCCAGTAGGATGCTTAGGCAGATTAGATTTTGGTGTGTGGAACCATGGAGAGAGTCAGGAATTACTCCTTTGGGGGGATTTCTTTCTTTCCAGCATCACTGTCCATTAGGTCGTTGCTACCTTACTAGTCCTACAAATGATTCATGGATTATTCTCTTTCTTGTAGTTGTGGGGGAGTTTTTATGAAAAAATGTCCTACCCTTACTGGAAACAGATGAGAGCCTCTCTCTCTGCAAGTCCCCCATAGATGGTCTAATATCTCAATTTAGATGTGCAACTACTTGGAATATGGGTCTCAGCTAAATAAGGAACAGGGAAAATGCCAATTTCCTATTACCCGTTTGCTTAGTTCTAGGTGTCTTGGTTAATGTGTGTGTATATGTATTATGTGTGGATAGACATGCACATAAATGTGTATAACATACACAAAAACACATACACGTGTAGATATGCACATTTTAAAATGGCTACCTAAATCCAAGTTCCTTAGAAATTCCATTGTAATAATTTTTTGTTGTTGTTCAAAACAAATTCTGTCAATATATCATGAACCCGGTCTCTTTCGGAGAACATCAGAAACATTGATCATGTCAATAAAATAAGAAATAGACCAATTATTTCATATAAACTCAGAATTTTAAGTACTCCTGCAACTGGATCAGGAATAAAAAAGTAAAGTAACTTTAGCCCTGGAATTTATAATAATAATTAAACCATATGTTTTGTCAAAATAATATTTTCTAAGAGATTACAGTTCAACTTTCACATCTTCAATTCTTAATAGAAAAGGAGAAGACTTCTTTAAAGTGGACCATCCCATTGTTTCTTAGATGGGAGACTCATTGATCTATTCTGGCAACAAGACATATAATGAGGTAGGGAAAGACTCACAAAACCCAGAGCTCTGAAGCATATGCAGCTGCACAGTAATGACTGCATCTTTTACGTTCCGCCTAGAGTTCCCCATCTGTAGAAAGCCGCATAACCACTGTCAAAGAGATTTAAAAGGCTTCCATTAATTTGCAATGGCAGCAATTAGCAGCAATGATGCTAAGCCTTGCTAGATTTCAAGCTGTCAGCGTCTGGTCATTTAAATGTAGGTTGTTTTTTGTTTTTTTTTTAATAAATTTGCACTATCGTCTGGTGAAACACATTTATATAGATGAAAAATATTTTCGTGGGTAAACATTTCCTAGATACCTAAGTATATTTATAAATGATATTTGAAGTCTCAGATTTGAACCCATGAGGTATATAATGACCTTGTAAAGAAAGGAAGGAAATATCAAATCACATATGAGAAAGACTTAAGAAATAGGAAAATACGTTAGAGATCAAAATCACTGAAGTCACAGAAATAGTAATCCACTGTGTTAGAAAAATCCTGTAGTGAAGTTATGGCATGAAGGGGAAGCGTAAGATCAGCTGTCAGGAGATCAGAGTTAGAGCACTTGCCCTACTAAAAAAATGTGTTGCAGTAAGCAAATCCCATTTCCTATGGTCATCAGGTTTTCATCTGACAGATTCTGAAGCTGAATTAGAAAATATTTTCGCATAAGAGTGGCGTAAGCAAGATAGCAGAGTAGGAAATCCTGGACCATTCTTAGCCCCCAAGTCACACAAATTCAGCAAAAATTCACAAACCTCCTCTGAGGGAAACCCAGAAATTAACTGAAAATCTCCTGCATCCAAGAAGAACACAAAAACCAGACTCAATGAAGTTGGTAGGAAGATTCAGGACACACTCTAACTGGAGTCGCTGCCCCCATTGCATTGCCATAGGATCAAGAAGAGATTCTATAGCTCTCAGCTTCACCCAAGAGAGGGAAGGGCTTGATCTGTGCACCCAGAGGCCTAACTTCACCAAACAATGAGCACGTGTCTCATCAGTCCTGTAGATCTGAGGTCTGACACAGCCTGACCACCCACTGGAGAACAGAGGCAGTAGCTAGTAGGTATAATGTACCCTCCCCCGTGTTTAACACAGAAGAAGTGAATAAAAAATTCCAGCTCCCAGCTCCTCCTTGTGGAAGAAAAGACTGATCCATGCATCCAGTACCACAAACTGGTATCTGATTTGCTAGTCTTGGAGCTCTGGTGATTCCAACACAGTCTAACCACCTGGGGGAGAACAGAGATGGCAGTTTAGACAACATATTTCTCCCCCAGCTCAGTGCAGAGTAAGTGGGAAAAGACCATAGCTTCCTACTTCTCTGGGAGGGAAAGATTTGACAGAGGCCTTCAGAAGCTCTGGCCAGACAGAATGATGAAGGTCTTCTCCTGAGCAAAGCCCATCTGTAAAGACAGAGAGGTGCCTGCTTTGTCTAACGTGCAGACACTTCAACAGTGAGTCAGGAAAAATGAAGAATAACATAGATGTTCCTAACAAAGGAACAAGATATGTCTTTACAAACTGATTCTAATGAAATATATATATTTGATTTACCTGACAGAGAATTAGAAATAACTATTATATAGATGCATGCTTACTAAAGTTAAAGACAGCAATGCATGAACAATGTGATCATTTCAAAGAGACAGAAAGTATTTAAAAAAATTATCGGAAAGAAATCACAGACCTAAAGTAGATAATACTGAACTGATACATTCACTATAGGGGTTCAATATCAGACTCGATCAAGCACAAGAAAGAATTAGTGAACTCAAAGACAAGTAATTGGAAATAATTCAGTCAGAGGAGGAAAAAAGATGAAAAAGAATGAAGAAAATTTAAGGGACTTAGGAATACCATCAAAAGGAAGAATACGCACATTACAGAGGTCCCAGAAGGAGAAGAGAAACCAACAGAAAACTTATTCAAGGAAATAATGGCAGAACATTTCTCAAATATGGGGGAGGAAATGGAGACCCAGATCCAAGAAGCCCAAGATACACTATATAAGAAATCTATGCTAAGGCACATTATAATCAAATTGTGAAAAGACAAAGAGAATTTTGAAAGAAGCAAAAGAAGAACTACTTGTCATATACAAGAGAATCCCTGTAAGACCATGAGTGGATTTCTCAGCAGAAATCTTGCAGGACAGACGGGAGAGGGATAATATATTCAAAGTGCTGTATAAAAAAATAAATAAAAGAAAACATCAACTAAGTATACCTGTCAAAAGTGTCCTTCAAGAATGGAGAAAGATTTTCAGACAAACAAAAGCAAGTGAGCTGGTCGCCACTAGAACTGTCTAACAAGAACTGCTATCAGAAGTTCTTCAAGTTGAAAACACACGATGTTAAACAGCAACATGAGAGCATAGGAGAGTATGAAAGTTAAAAGTAAACAGATAAACACAGAATACTGTATTACTGTAATGGTGGTGGGTAAATCACTTATAATTCTAGTATAAAAGTTAAAAGAAAAAAGTATTAAAAATAACTATAACCAGAATATATAAAAAGATAAGCAATATGAATAGATTATGACAACAACAAAGTAGGAGAGAACAAGTTAAACCGCAGAGATTTTGTATGCAACTGAACTTATTACCAGCTTAAGTTACAGAAAAATAGACTTATAATTTATTATGTGCCAAGGTAACCAAAAAGAAAGAGAATCACATATTGATACAAAAAAGTTAACAGAACACAAAGGATGACAGCAAAGAGAAAAAAAGATAGAGAACTAAAAGGTTAACAGAAAAATGCAAAATGGCAATAGTGAGTTCTTCCCCGTCAATAATTACTTTAAATGTAAATGGATTAAACTCCCTAGTCAAAAGACAGAGTAGCTGAATGGATAATAAAACAAGACTCAACTAAATGCTGAGTACAAGAAACTCACACCAGATTTAACTCATACCAGGACACATGTAGTCTGAAAGTGAAGGAATGAAAAGAAGATATTTGGTTTCAGTGACCACCAAAAGAGAGTAGGGATGGATCCACCTTTATCAGACAAAATAGACTGTAAGTCAAAAATTGTCATGAGACAAAGAACATTATACAATGATAACAGGAAAACATAACAATTATAAATATATATGCACCCAATTTCAGAATAACTATATCTACAGAGCAAACATTGACAGAACTAAAGGGAGAAATAGACAGCAATAAATAATAGTAGGAAACTTCAGTATAGATCATTCTCAATAATGGATAGAACATCCAGATTGAAAATAAAGAAACAGGGCTTCCCTAGTGGCACAGTGGTTAAGAATCTGCGTGCCAGTGCAGGGGGCACGGGTTCGAGCACTGTTCAGGGAAGATCCCACATGCCACGGAGCAACTAAGCCCATGCACCACAACTACTGAGCCTGCACTCTGGAGCCTATGAGCCACAACTACTGAGCCTGCGTGCTGCAACTACTGAAGCCCACGTGCTTAAAGCCTGTGCTCCACAACAAGAGAAGACACTGCAATGAGAAGCCTGCGCACCGCAATGAAGACTAGACCCTGCTCACTGCAACTAGAGAAAGCCCACACACAGCAACGAAGACCCAGTGCAGCCAACAAGGAAAGGAAGGCAGAGGCAGAGGCAGAGGCAGAGGCAGAGGCGAGGCGAGGCGAGGCGAGGCGAGGCGAGGCGAGGAGGGAGGAAGGAAGGAAGGAAGGAAGGAAGGAAAGAGGAAAAGAAACAGCAGACTTTAACAACACTCCAGGCCAAATGGACTTAACACATGTATACAAAAGTTTCCACCCAACAACACCAGAATGCATATTCTTCTCAAGCACACACAGATCATTCTCCAAGATATAGCACATCTTAGATTACGAAACAAGTCCCAACAAACTTAAGATTAATATCACACCACGTATCCTTTATAACCACAGAGGAATAAAACTAGAAATCAGTATCAGAAGGAAAACTAGAAAGTTCACCAATATGTGGAAATTAAACTACACACTCTTGAACAACGATTGGGTCAAAAAAGAAATCAAAAAGGAAATGAGAAAATAACTCAAAACAAAAACACAGCATACAAAAGTTACGGGATGTAGAAAGACAGAAGTTCATACTAATACCTACATTAAAAAAGATTCCAAACAAAATGCCAAAATTCATACCTCAAGGAACTAGAAAAAGAACAAACTAAGCCCAAAAGTACAAGGAAGGAAGTACAGAATAGAATGGAAATGAATGAAACATAGAATAGAAACACAATAGAAAAAAGTCAATGAAACAGGTTTTTTTTTTTAAAGATAAACAAAATCGACAAATCTTTAGGTTCACTAAGGTAAAAAAGGCGATTCAAATAAAATCAGAAATGAAAGAAGAGACATTGCAACCAGTGCCATGGAAATAAAAAGGATCATAAGGCAACAGTTATAGGTCAATATACTGGATAACCTAGAAGAAATGGATAACCTAGCAATATACAGCCTATTCAAGACTAAATCATGAAAAAATAGTCTCAAAAGACTTAAAACTAGCATATAGATTAAATCAGTAACCGAAAACCTCCCAGTAAAGCTCAGGACCAAATGACTTCATTAGTGAATTCTACCAAACTTTCAAAAAATAATACCAAGCCTTCCAAAACTCTTCCAAACAACTGAAGAGGACGAAACACTTTCAAAACATATCTACATTTAACAGTGAAAAAACTAGTAACCCAATTAAGAAATGGGCAAAAGTCTTCGCTAGACATCTCTCCAAAGATGACATACAAACGGACAACAGGTATATGCAAAAATGTTTAATGTTACTCATCATCAGGGAACTGTAAATCAAAACCACAATGAGGTATCAGCTTACATCTGTCAGGATGGCTATTATAAAAATTGAAAAGACAACAAATATTGGGGAGGATGTGAAGAAACTGGAATCCTGCACACTGTGAGAATGGACAATGGTACAGCCACTGTGGAAAACAGTACAGAGGGTCCTGAAAAGTTACAAAGAGAATTACCTAATGATCCACAAATCCCACTTCTGAGTATTTATCAAAGAGAACTGAAATCAGAATCTCAAAGAGAGGTATTAGCGCTCCTATGTTTCCTGCAGCACTATTCAGAATACCTAAGATGTGAAAACAACCTAAATGCCCACTGGCATCCTAGACGGATGGATAAAGGAAATGTGGTATATACATCCAAAGGAGTAATATTCAGCCTTAAGAAAGAAGGAAATTCTGCAATATGTGACAATACGGATGAACCTTGAGGACACTATGCCGGGTGAGGTAAGCCGGTCACAGAGACACAAACACCGCATGGTTCCACTTCCACGAGGAATCTATAACAGACAATTCACAGGATGAAAGAGTGAAATGGTGCTTGTCAGGCTCCGGTGTGAGGGGGAGGGGAATACAGTCAAAAATAGGCTAGCAGCGGAAGCAAGTACAAATAAATGAAAGGCTAACTCAGAATGAGTAGAACACACAGAGGTTTATATTTCTCACATAAAAAGAAGCCTGGAGCTAGGCTGTTCTTGACGCTGGTACAGACTGAAGAATACCAGCGTCTAAGTCAGGGTCCAGGTCTTTGTAATTCTCCCGCTGCTACAGCAGTCAAGAAGAAATAAATAGAGGATGCTTCAATCAGGAAAGCAAAGGCTTTCCCAGTAAGCTCCGGAACTGTGTCACACACCCATTCACAGTTACAATGAAGATATTACTCTTTAAATTTCCAATTATCTACAATAGAATCTGGCCAATGAGGAGGAGTTGAAAACTGGTTACAGCTGCTGTTTGCATCTGCCACAGTAGTGGAGGATCTATGTATAGCCTGGTAGAGGAGAACATTAATCTGTGCCATAGTCTTATGTTCCAGCTCTGAAAGTACTGTTTAGTCTGCCTGAGGTCAACCATATGTCTAGTATTACTGTCTCCCGTATTTCTTGTTGAAAGGATGAAGAGTAAGTTTCAATGAACATTAGCTCATATTATCACCATTATCACTTAGAGTAAATAAAACACTAGTGGTTTATCTACTTATCCCTCATTTTGTATCTAGAAATCGGAGATCCCATTTCTTGTCATTTCAGATCTACACAACACTGCCAGCCAGCTCACAAGGGTGAAGCAAGTATCTCTGAGCAGTGAAATCCTTTCATAGAATATGTGACCTTTCTTCCAGAGGAGAGGACAAATCACCATCAGGGTTTCTCTGAGATAATCACGTCTTCAGCAGCCCCGCCCATGAGAAGCTTTCACATACCATGCATCTGCAGAAAGAACTGACAAACACGACCAGAGGGAGAAGACTGAAAAACCACTGTTCTAGAAGCACAGCATTCTGGGGCCTCTTGCTGGAAAGACAAACAGCTTCCTTGGCTGCACAACCCCTACGCCCTTCTCTGTGGTACAAGGATGGATACTTTTAATGATATGCTTGAGTCAAGACTAATTTTAAAATTCTGTTCAAGAAGTCCCTTTGAGAGACTGTAGGAAGCTGTTATTCGATTTAAAATAAAGTTTATATCAAGCATAAATGGCGTAAAAGGCTGTTTGAAATGATGGCTCTGTTAATGGAAATATCCACTTGGGTATATCAACTTATTGCTGTTTCACACAGATCAGCTCCTGGCACACCTAAAAACTTCAGTTTAGGATGGTGTACTATACAAAGCTCAACCTTGCCTGTACTATTACTTGGATATTAAGCTAATTGTTATAATATAAATTTTGTTGACACCTTAGCAGAAAATTGATTATGGCATGAAAGTATGTGCTCAGTTGGTCTCACATATGGAAAATCTTAATTTGTAGAGCTCTTGGACACAGAAATATATCTTCACAGCAATAGAAATAAAGAATTGATTCTATCGACTAAGATTGCATATAGCATCTGTTATTCAGTATTCAAAGGGTGCTTCCAGCATGCACAGATGGAAAAACAAAGCCCTTTTAAAAGTTGCGTCATTTTAATGAAGGGTATTTAATATAGCATGGCACTTTTCAAAATTATTAAAATATTCATACTAGAAAAACATTTGGTCAACTTTTTTAAATGTTCCATTCAGTTACTCTGTATTTTTTAAAGAATATGAAAATTAACTTTAGTAAGTAGTAGGTTACTCCTAAAATTAGCAAAAACTACGCACATTCCCGTAATATCATATTCCCCAACTGTTCCCACTGACCTCTCTCCTTATAAGGACTCTATTTGCGTTTTATATAGAGGATGGACTAAATTCAACGGATTCTTGCTGTTTATTCATGAAATATCACAGCCAACAAAAGAAAACTATTCTTGATAAATATTTTTATTCTTCACCAACCATCATTCCTTCCATCGTTTCTACCTAATAATGCATGTTAAATAAGTATTAACTAGCCAGACAGCACACGAATGCTTGCTATGTTAATGGCCCACTTTTATTTTAGGTTCACAGGTAAATTTCTACTTCTTTTTTCCATTAAATTGCTATTCTGCTACTTATGTCTCCTTGACAGAGACTGTTTCATGAGCAGATGTTTCTCTAGGCAATTTTTCCTTAGCAATAAATATCTGCAGTGAGAGAGAAAATTAAATCTATATTATGCATGGATAAGTGTAAGCACTGCAATACCAACAATATTTAAGGGAATTATAGACTGGGCCATGATGAGACTGCAAATCTCAGTGGCCACTGAAGATGGTTCTGATCATTACACAAGAATTTCAACTGTAAGAATGGGTAAAAATCTACATTTTTCCTAAGGATATGAAAAAATATTTTAATTGTAGAAACACCACCTGTATTTCACCCATACTTCAGAAAATATTAAATTGCATGTTCTGGGAAAAGCCATGCTCTGATAGAGAATATCGGAGTTGTATATATGTATAGATAGGTTACAGATGATAGAATATAGTTTAAAGAATAATAAAGTCAAAATTAATTTCAAACATGCTATAGATTTAAAAGAAAATACAAAGAAAAATAACTTCTACTCATTCAGGGCTTGACTCTTCATTTGTTAGACCTCCTATGTCTTTGTGCATGTATTTTTTTTTTAATTGAATGAAGTACATATTTTGCATTTTCCCTTAATCTAAAAGCAAATACAGAAATCTTCATATTTAACTGTAATCTGGTATATATTCCAACCTAACTGGTCATTCTTTGATTCATGTTGTTGTTTGTTGTCTTCTTTTGTGTTGTTTGCCACTCTGTTAAATAGTAAAAGGGCAAACTAAATAAAAAATTTTGATAGAAGATGACAAAAGTTTCTTATATTTAAACTATTTCCTTTCTTTTCCAAACCATGTAAAACAAAAGCAAGTGACTTAATCAATTATTCCCTAAGTATTTAGAATCTTGTTGTGATTTGCCTACCTTTTAGGATACAACACGGAATGAACATGACTCCTTCCCTCAAAAAGCTTGCAGTATAGACACATTCACAGAAATATAGAAAAGATGAAAAGGCAGAGGGCTATGTACCAGATGAAGGAACAAGATAAAACCCCAGAAAAACAACTAAATGAAGTGGAGATAGGAAAACTTCCAGAAAAACAATTCAGGATAATGATAGGGAAGATGATCCAGGACCTCGGAAAAAGAATGGAGGCAAAGATCAAGAAGATGCAAGAAATGTTTAACAAAGACCTAGAAGAATTAAAGAACAAACAAACAGAGATGAACAATACAATAACTGAAATGAAAACTACACTAGAAGGAATCAATAGCAGAATAACTGAGGCAGAAGAACGGATAAGTGACTGGGAAGACAGAATGGTGGAATTCACTGCTGTGGAACAGAATAAAGCAAAAAGAATGAAAAGAAATGAATGCGAATGTTATGAAAAGAAATGAAGACAGCCTAAGAGACCTCTGGGACCACCTCACCTAGGATCGGGTGTTGGTGCCCACTGAGAACGAAGACAGAGTTCAGTGTTCAGTACCAGCCAGTTTCCTCCACAACCGGGCAGGTGAGGGTCTGGACACCTGGAACAGCTCATCGCTAATTCCAGAGCTGAGACCGGGGAAATGCCCTTTCTCGGCATCTTAGTATCTTCCTTCATAACGAGATGATAATAAAACATACTTATTTACCTCAAAAGGAAGCTACCTAGAAAAACTGGCTTTAAGCTTAGAAAGGTCTTTGAACCTACTGAGAGCTTATGAGTAGCATGACCACGTCAAGTGAAAGGCCAGCCACCTGGCCTAGCAGCTAAGCCACAGTGAACATTCAAAAGCTCTTCCAGCCACCACCCTGGAGGCTGTGTGAATCTCTAGCACCTCAGAAAGATGTTGAGAAACAGGTCTTTGAAAATGATAACTTTTGCATTAGAAGGGGATGGATAAATGTCAGTTTTTGAATTCTTCCAAATGCAACATCAGAACCTCTGGGTGTCTGCTTCAGAGGACCTGTCACTCAAGGGCATGTTCATGGCCAGAAAAAATTAACAGAGGGAAAGAAGAACAACTTCTACTATTAAATTATGTTGTAGATGTCCCAAAAGAAGGAGAGAGAGAGAAAGGATCCGAGAAAATATTTGAAGAGATTATAGTCAAAAATAATTACCTTAAACGTGAATGGATTAAATGTTCCTACCAAAAGACACAGGCTTGCTGAATGGATACAAAAACAAGACCCATATATACGCTGTATAAAAGAGACCCACTTCAGACCTAGGGACACATACAGACTGAAAGTGAGGAGATGGAAAAAGATATTTCATGAAAATGGAAATCAAAAGAAAGCTGGAGTAGCAATACTCATATCAGATAAAATAGACTTTAAAATAAAGAATGTTACAAGAGACAAGGAAGGACACTACATAATGATCAAGGGATCAATCCAAGAAGAAGATATAACAATTATAAATATATATGAACCCGATATAGGAGCACCACAATACATAAGGCAACTGCTAACAGCTATAAAAGAGGAAATCAACAGTAACACAGTAATAGTGGGGGACATTAACACCTCACTTACACTAATGGACAGATCATCCAAAATGAAAATAAATAAGGAAACAGAAGCTTTAAATGACACAGTAGACCAGATAGATGTAATTGATATTTATAGGACATTCCATCCAAAACAGCAGATTACACTTTCTTCTCAAGTGCACACGGAACATTCTCTAGGACAGATCACGTCTTGGGTCACAAATCAAGCCTCAGTAAATTTAAGAAAACTGCTATCATATCAAGCATCTTTTCTGACCACAACGCTATGAGATTAGAAATGAATTACAGGGGAAAAAATGTAAAAAACACAAACACATGGAGGTTAAACAATACGTTACTAAATAACCAAGCGATCACTGAAGAAATCAAAGAGGAAATCAAAAAATGCCTAGAGAAAAATGACAATGAAGACACAATGATCCAAAACCTATGGGATGCAGCAAAAGCAGTTCTAACAGGGAAGTTTACAGCTATACAAGCCTACCTCAAGAAACAAGAAAAATCTCAAATAAACAATCTAACCTTACACCTAAAGGAACTAGAGCAAGAAGAACAAACAAGACCCAAAGTTAGCAGAAGGAAAGTAATCATAAATATCAGAGCATAAATAAATGAAAACAGAAACAAAGAAAACAATAGCAAATAAAACTAAAATCTGGTTATTTGAGAAGATAAACAAAATTGATAAACCGTTAGCCAGACTCATCAAGAAAAAGAGGGAGAGGACTCAAATCAATAAAATTAGAAATGAAAAAGGATAAGTTACAACAGACACTGCAGAAATACAAAGCATCCTAGGAGACTACTACAAGCAACTCTGTGCCAATAAAATGGACCACCTGGAAGAAATGGACAAATTCTTAGAAAGGTATAACCTTCCAAGACTGAAGGAGGAAGAAACAGAAAATAGGAACAGACCAATGACAAGTAATGAAACTGAAACTGTGATTAAAAATCTTCCAACAAACAAAAGCCCAGGACCAGATGGCTTCACAAATGAATTCTATCAAACATTTAGAAAAGAGCCATCACCCATGCTTCTCAAACTCTTCAAAAAAATTGCAGAGGAAGGAACACTCCTAAACTCATTCTGAGGCCACCATCACCCGGATACCAAAACCAGACAAAGATACTACAAAAAAAGAAAATTACAGACTAGTATCACTGATGAATATAGATGTAAGAATCCTCAAGAAAATACTAGCAAACCTAATCCAACAATACATTAAAAGGCTCATACACCATGATCAAGTGGGATTTATCCCAGGGATGCAAGGATTCTTCAATATACACAAATCAATCCATGTGATACACCATATTAACAAATTGAAGAATAAGAACCATATGAGCATATCAATAGATGCAGAAAAAGCTTCTGACAAAATTCAACACCCATTTATGATAAAATACTCTCCAGAAAGTGGGCATAGAGGGAAGCTACCTCAACATAATAAAGGCCATATACGACAAACCCACAGCAAACATCATTCTCAATGGTGAAAAACTCAAAGCATTTCCTCTAAGATCAGGAACAAGACAAGGATGTCCACTCTCACCACTATTATTCAACAGAGTTGTGGACGTCCTAGCCACAGCAATCAGAGAATAAAAAGAAATAAAAGGAAAACAAATTGGAAAAGAAGAAGTAAAACTGTCACTCTTTGCAGATGACATACTACACATAGAGAATACTAAAGATGCCACCAGAAAACTACTAGAGCTAATCAATGAACTTGATAAAGTTGCAGGATACAAAATTAATGCACAGAAATCTCTTGCATTCCTATACACTAATGATGAAAACTCTGAAAGAGAAATGACGGAAAAACTCCCATTTACCATTGCAACAAAAAGAATAAAATACCTAGAAATAAACCTACCTAGGGAGACAAAAGACCTGTATGCAGAAAACTATAAGACACTGATGAAAGAAATTAATGATACCAACGGATGGAGAGATACACCATGCTCTTGGATTGGAGGAATCAATACTGTGAAAATGACTATAATACCCAAACCATCTACAGATTCAATGCAATCCCTACCAAATTACCAATGGCATTTTTTACGGAACTGGAACAAAAAATCTTAAAATTTGCATGCAGACACAAAAGACCCCGAATAGCCAAAGCAGTCTTGAGGGAAAAAAAGGAGCTGGAGGAATCAGGCTCCCTGACTTCAGACCATAGTACAAAGCTACAGTAATCAAGACAATATGGTACTGGCGCAAAAACAGAAACATAGATCAATGCAACAAAATAGAAAGCGCAGAGATAAATCCACACACTTATGGTCAACTAATCTATGACAAAGGAGGCAAGGATATACAATGGAGAAAAGACAGTCTCTTCAATAAGTGGTACTGGGAAAACTGGACAGCTACATGTAAAAGAATGAAATTAGAACACACCCTAACACCATACACAAAAATAACCACAAAATAGATTCAAGACCTAAATGTAAGACCAGACACTATAAAACTCTTAGAGGAAAACATAGGAAGAACACTCTTTGACATAAGTCACAGCCAGATCTTTTTTGATCCACCTTCTATAGTAATGAAAATAAAAACAAAAATAAACAAATGGGACCCCTAATGAAACTTTAAAGCTTTTGCACAGCAAAGGAAACCATAAACAAGATGAAAAGACAACCCTCAGAATGGGAGAAAATATTTGAGGATTGGGACTGACATGTGTAAACTGATGTGTATAAAATTGATGACTAATAAGAACCTGCTGTATAAAAAAATAATAAATTTCAAAAAGAAAAAAAAATCTTGCAGTATAGAGGGGGAGAAAGGTCCAGGACTATAATTTATGTGTCATACAAATACACACAAGTATTATGGTTCCTCTTCTGTTGCTCCTGAAATATATCTAATCACCTAGAAAAGCATCAAATAAATTTGCCAATTCCTTCAATATATGGTCTTTGAGCCTGTTATATGCCTGGCTAATATAAAAATACAAAAAAGGATGCTAACTTAACACTGACCTCATGAAGCTTACAATCTAGCATGAAAAAAATTTGACCTCCATTATAAAGAAGATTCTGTTTGATGATGTATTGACTTGTTGGGTTAATATCAAAAGAATTCCTATGTTGAAAATTTTTAAATTACTTAGGTTACACATACTTTTCAAAGGTACATGTAATAATATTATGCAACAATCGTGCTTATTCTTGATAAATTATTAAAAGGCCAAAATTGTTTTATTTTAAAAATAATGCTCCTGCATGGCAGAACTCCTCTTCCCTTATCTCCTTTGCCCCGAATAAATCCTGATTCTTAAGAGTCCAGCCAGCTTTAGCAACTGGTGACCAGTACACCAAGCACCACTAGAGCACTCTATTCAAAACTGTCCCTGTTTTTCTTTAACCTTTCCCTGTTTCTTCCTCTAATTAGAAAAATAACCCTGTCTAGGGTTCCATTCTCATAGAATTATGGGAGGTGAGAACATAATTAATCAAACTAAACTAAGGGCTACACGTCATCATGGTAAGAACACAAATACTTGAATCATCAGGAACTAAATTATATTTCTAGCACTCTCATTTATTAACAATCAAAAGTTATTTAATTTTCCTGAGTCTAAACATATGTAGTTATAGAATAGATATGACACCCCTATCAGCACAGAGTGGTACATGAAATTCAATTAACATTATAATAGAAAAAAGTATCCAGAACGATGGCTTACACATGATCAGTTAGCGAGTTAATTTCTTTCGGTACCAGATTGTATTTTAACTGATGACTTCAATTCCTGAAGCTTAAGAAAATGGTGGACATCCTTGGTGCCTTGCTAACTAGAATATAATTTCCACATGAACTTAACAGTGTATTATCAAAACAATTCCTTATATAGTATTTCCTCCTATCTTTACTTCTAAGCCTTTAAACTAAAAGGTAGATTGTTAGATGATGCAATGTAGGTAAAACTCCATGACTGACTTGTCACATAGTAAAAAGCCTGTAATACGATTTGTCATTATAAATAAAATATGAGAAGATGAAACTTTAAATGGGTTTATGGTTTACATTTTGTTTAATTGAAAAAATGCAACTAATCCTATATGAATTTTTCCACAAAACTTGCAAGATTGAAAAATAAATGTGGCATCAGTATGATTTATGCCCCAATAGACTACTTTTCCTAAAAATCTCAATTAAGCTTCCTCTAGGGCTAGCAGTTTTGAACGAAAATATTGTAGTTTTCCCTTGCTGCCTCCAGTAGAAATAGTTCTAAAGTTAACTAACACTTTTATCTTTGTAGCACCATAGAGGAATACAGAAGGGCCAAAATCTTGAGATATGTCAAATTACTTTTGGAAATAATGACTTGTTGCCATGGTAACCTGGAACCTAAGGAATCTATCACAAGATCTCAGTCCAGGTATGAAATGAACTGCACTGGAGATTTTAAAATAGTGACTCAGTTGCCTGAATCAGAAATGAGTTTCATATTCTTTTTTTCTTCAAGTATTAGATAGCAGAGTATCATCTAGCAAATGAACCCTTAAAGTATGATTTTTTTTCCAAAAGAAGTGGAGAATTACCATGTATAGAACTGATTTTAAAAGAGGATGTTGGTAACACCTTCAAAGTAATCTTTAAACATGTGTCCTTTCCTTTTTTTTTTTTTTTTTTTTCGGTACGCGGGCCTCTCACTGTTTCGGCCTCTCCCGTTGCGGAGCACAGGCTCCGGACG
>NW_020174135.1:6381377-6539549 GCF_003031525.2 Neophocaena asiaeorientalis asiaeorientalis
TTTTGCGGTACGCGGGCCTCTCACTGTTGTGGCCTCTCCCATTGCGGAGCACAGGCTCTGGACGCGCAGGCTCAGTGGCCATGGCTCACGGGCCCAGCCGCTCCACGGCATGTGGGATCCTCCCAGACCGGGGCACGAACCCGCGTCCCCTGCAGCGGCAGGCAGACTCTCAACCACTGCGCCACCAGGGAAGCCCAATACGTGTCCTTCTTGATTGTACCTCTCCTGTCACCTGACAGATATCAGTAGTTTCTTATGCACAGGAAGGGCAGCCACGTTAGACCTATGGTACCATTTTTAATTTTTCTTAGATTGAGTTATGAACATTAAAGAAACAACACAGCGGCAAGAGGGCAAAGTAATATATTCTTACTTTTAGAGATCAGCAATGATACCTATCCTACCAACTGGGAGAAATGATTTACGAAATTGTGCTGTTGTACGATACAAGACAAACTTCTCAAGACAAATCATGGTATTGGCATTGTATGCCCCAGAAAGCTTCACAGGATGGAAAATGCTATGTCACAACTGAGGCACACTGACTATGAAGCTTTCATGGCTGCTGCCTACCCAGGACCTGATTCCCAGGTGATATTTCTTCTACCGCTTAAACTGACTCTGACTGACCCCATTTGGAAAATACCATGCCTTATCAGGAAATTATTTAACAATCCCAAGTCGCTTCTGATATTGGAGTCTACACAGTTCGTTCAAATTTCTTTAATGACAAAGTGTTAAGCCAAGGGTAAAATTAAATAAATGTGTGATCTCTGAAGAGTAAATAATACAACAATCCCTCTGGTCCCGGAAATCCCCCTAAATGTGCTGCGTAACTGCCAGTGGATAATCTCTGACCCCATGGCTCCCAGGAGGTAGTTGTCAGGATTTTATCAACCACCACCCAACTCAGCATAGTTAGTGTGGAGAGCTGAAGCAGAGCTTCATGGGTCAGAAGGGAGCCATGTGGAAGCGTGTACAGTCTCTGACTTTCACTTGTCTTAGGTAGTTGGCACTGCAGCATCCCCACGTGTTTTAGAAAAGTGGAAGCAAGAAAAAATTAACTTCCTTTGCCCAGATAGACCATTCTCTCTATGTTGGAATATATAAGCATTAAACAAGTTTAAACTGAAAAAGCCCCAAACCAAAACCACTAAGTCCAGTGACCAAACTTATATGAACTCTAGGAAGAAATCCCTTTGTATTCTTTGGAACAATAAGGTATCAACTCAAAGTTACAACTGTCTCTCTTTCTATTCGCTCCAACTTCATGTTAAAAAAAAAATTGACTCAAATGCTGGAGATACAAAGACAAACATAAAAAAAAAAATAGAAACTATTTGACCTGAAAGAACTTACTCTAGAGAAAAGAACCTAAACAGAGATATTTTGGGGGCAGTGCAACCTCCTTGTGAGGGAACTATGGACCTGGTTCTCTGATAGCTCCAGAGCAGCCCTTACCCTAGACAAAGAGTTTTTCAAAGAGTTCCTGGAGGCAAGTTTATTAGAAGAAAGTTGCAGAATAGTTTGGACCCAGTTAGGGACTTATTAGAAGGAAATTCCTAATTTTAAAAGTGATAGGGTGTTTCAGACATGGAAAGTAGCACAAGCAGAAGCTTAGAGATGCTAGCCAGGTGGCATGAAAACACTTATGTTTAAGAAGAAATAAATACTAAACATTTTTAGAAGAAAGAAGTGTTTAAAATATACCCAAGTAAGAGAGAAAGAAGCCCTTAACTAGAGCAATAAGAATATGGGTCATGGGTCAAAAGGTAAGTAAGTATGGAGGGGTACCTGATGAATGATTACATATGGAGTAACAGCTATACCAAATAGGCTAGGAATACTTTAGTTTGGGTAGCTGAACAGACCATTAACTAAAAGATTTTAAGAAATATGGAGGACAATGTGTGCTCTATTCTGAAGCATAGTGAACCTATATTATCTTAGGGACATCCACAAAGAAACAAAGAATAGCCAGTCTGAATTTCAGAAAAGACAAAAAGATAAAGATCTGAGAAACACAAGGATCTGTGGTTACAAAACCCATGTGGAGAATGGCATGATGCCTTAGTTTCAACATATAAAATAAAATCAAAATTCCAGTTTCAGCTTGAAGATATGGAACACTGCAGTTATATCCCCTTCACCCACACAACAAGGAAAAAAGCAGGAAAAACTAAATGATTTTCTTAATCCCATGACAGAACTGAGAACAAAGAGAAGCACTTACCCCATAATATGGACACAGACAAGCACCTTCAGCACATTCAAAACTTCAACAAACATACACTGAAATATGATAACATGGCAGAAGAATTGGAAGGGAGGGATCGGGGTATACTGCTGTAAAGTTATTTCACTGCATGTGAAGTGGTATGAAATTGTATAAGGGTTCTGAGATTAATTTAAAATGCATATTGCAACACTGTAGCAATCATTTTAGAAGTTTCCCCAACAAGGCATAGATAATAGATCAATAGAAGAGATTAAACGGAATCATAAAAACTCACTTAAAATGAGAGGGCAGAAAGAGAGGAAAACAGATACGATGACTAGAACCTAGCTAGCAACATGTTAGATTTTAAGCCAACTTTATCAATAATTTTTATATGTAAATATCTAAGCCAGTTAAAAATAATCCAGTTGGAAACAAAAGCAAGACCCATCTATATTCTGTGTACAAGAAACCCACATTAAATGTCTAAGCATTTAGGTGGTTAGAAGTAAATGGATGTAGAAAAAGAAACCATGCAAAACTAACTAAAAGAAAATTGGGGTAGCCAAATTAATTTCAGACCAGGTAGATTTCAGAACAAGGGAAGTTGTTAGGGATAATGAGGGATATTACATAATAAAAATAAGCCAGTTCTCCAAGAAACATAACCATCATGCATGAGAGTGCACTCTGAAACAGAGGCTCAAGATATACAAAGCAGAGAGTTGATGGATTAAAGAGGAGAAATGAGACACATCTAAAACTTTATTTGGAGACTTTACCACCTTCCTCTGATAACTGACAGAACACATAAGGAGTAAATTAGTGAGGTTTACGAATGACCTGAACAGCATTTTCAACTACCTTGACCTAACTGACCTAAAAGAAGATGCCATTTAATAAAACACAATAAACGTTCTTCTCAAGTTCAGAGAACATTAGCCAAATAGATCATTTTCTGTTCCATGACACACATCTTAAAGAAATTTTTAAATATAAATCATACAATGTACTCTCTTACACCATATCTGAATTAAACTAGATAACAACAACAGAAATGTATCTGATAATCTTCCAATATTCAGAAGTAAACAACACGCTTCTAAATAATGCAGGGGTCAAAGAAGGAGTCTCAAGAGAAATCACAAAAAATTTCTTTGAAGTAAATGAAAATAAAAATGTGACATCTCAAAATTTGTGGAATGCAGCTAAAGCAGTTCTTTTAGGGAAAGAAAATCTAAAATTAATAACCTTCGCTTTTACCTTAGGAAATGAGAGAAAGAAGAACAATTCAACCTAAAGCAAGTAGAATAATAAAAAATTAAAGAAAAAAATTGGATATAGGAAAACAATAGAGAAAAATCAATGAAAACAAAAGCTAGTTCTTTAAACAGATTAATAAAATAGACAAATCTCTAGCAAGACTGACAAAGAAAGAAGATACAAATTACTAACATCAAGAATGAAACAAGGGTTACCACTACAGACCCCACAGACAACCAGAGGATAACCTAGGAACAAATATGAACATTTCTACATATGTAAATTTGATGATTTGGATGAAAAGGACCAATTACTCAAGAAACACAAAGTACCACAACTCACCCAAAGATGAAGCATAGTTTAACTAGCCTTATATTTATTAATGAAATTAATAATTTAATAATCCTTCTACATCCAGAGAGATATAGCACCAGAGATTTGCTTACTTGGAGAAGTTAACAGATGCCATAAGCCAGCAGGAAAACATAAATAGTAATTTGGATGAATTGCTGGCAGCCCAGTGTGGGGTAGGGTGAGAGTGAGAAGCTCATGGAAAGGACAGTCATGTGAAAGGCCCCATATATTCACAGGCTTTTCCTCCAGAAGCCCTCCAGGCTCCCACAGGGAGAGCTAGAGAAAGTTCACCAGTGATCCTGGAAGGGAAACAGGAGGAATAGCCATCATTAAACCCTTTCAGGCCCTTCTCTCTCAACAAACAGAGGATTCATCTCCAGGGGCAACAAGATGCTTCAAAAATGAAGAAAAAGAGATTTTTAGGCAAAATGTATACTTTTATATATATATTTTTAATATTTATGTATAACATTATATGCTTAATATCTAACATTATATTTATAATTGATAACATAGAACTTATAAATTTTTGTTATATGTTTCATTTACAAACCTTCCAACAAAGAAAATTCTAAACTCAAATGGTTTCACTGGTGAATCCTACCAAACACTTAAAGCTTTAAGTAGTAATACCAATTCTATACAATCGCTTCTAAAATATACAAGAAGGAATACAGTTGACCCTTAAACAATGTGAGGGTTAGGGGCATCAACCCCCATGCAGTCGAAAATCCGTGTTTAACTTTGCAGTCGGCCCTCCATATCCACAATTCTGCATCTGCAGATTCAACCAACTGTGGATTGTATAGTACCGTAGTACATATTTATTGAAAAGAATCCATGTATAAGTGGACCTGGGCAGTTCAAAACCATGCTATTCAATTATATTATGAGACCAGTATTACCCTAACACAAAACCATTCAAAGACTTCAAAAGAAAACATAACTCCAGATCAATCCCTGGTAAGTATGGATACGAAAATCCTTAACAAAATATTATGAAATACAATCCAGCAATAAATTAAAAAATAACACATCACAACAAAATAGGGTTCATCCTATGAATGTATGTTTCAATTTTCAAAACTAAATCAATGTAATTCAACATATTAATAGATTAAACATTTGAAAGCTTATCAATAGATGAAGAAAGACATTGACAAAATTCAATAGTTATCTGTTATACAACTCCCAGCCAACTAGAAACTGAAGGGAAATTCCTTAACCTAATAAATAGTATTTATTACTTAGAATGCACAATTAACAGTAAAAGATAATGCTTTCCTCCTGAAATATGGAACAAGACAAAGCCTCTCACCGCTCCCATTCAAAATCTTACTAGAAGTCCTAACTAATGCAATAAAGCAAGAAAATAATATAAAAGAAAAATAATTAAACATTTTATTTGCCAATGACACGATTGTCGATGTAGAAAATCCCAAAGACTCTACAAAAAATATCTTTGTAGAGGTAGAGGGAAGTTACAGAGAAAGAAAAAAAAGCTTGAATGAACCCCAAGGAACAGCCTTAGAGTCAAAGACATTTGTATAAACTGAAGTTAGCTCAATATACATACAGATGGATAAATAGGGGAACAACTATAGATGTTTGTATATATATGGGTTGGGAGACATGTATACATTACCTAGCTCTTTTCTTCAAAAGGCCCAAGACACAATTTTATTTCCTTGGTAACAAGTAAACTCAGTGCTCACATCTTGATTGCTAATCCAATTCTCCCCAGCAAATGGAACTGGAGGTCTTTGAGGAAATGGTCCTCTGATTCTAGGACTGGGGCAGGGAATATGCAAAATGCGCCTGAAGCATCTCGTAGTATCAAGACAGTAAGGAAACACTCAAACAATAAAATGACAGGGGTATTTCAAAGGGACATATGAGACAAAACTAAAGGAACCTCCATTGTATTGGGTTGGCCAAAAAGTTCATCCGGTTAGTGAATAGGTTGTTCAATAAAGTTCTTTGCGAAAATGAAAAACGTGTCTTATTTTTACTTAAAACCGAGCGAACTTTTTAGCCAACTCACTACATAACGGTACACTTGTCTTGTTAATGTGTACTTCAATAAAATATTTTACTTAAAAATAGTCAAGTTTCATCAGTGACTGAAACATACACAATGGCATTTGGAAATGTTAGTGTGTGCACCTCTCAGCGACATGTCTGAGAGGACAATGGGAGAAAGAGACGGGGTAGTGAGTGATGCTCAATTCATCCTACAGATTTTTTTAAGTGATAAGATTAATGACTGTGTTTTCAAGGAAACATTTTGAAAGAGAAAAGTAATGGGATATTATTGAAGCAACTGCAGCGTGAAACTCAGCCTCTCCCACTCCAGAACAGGCCTTTTGATATCTTATCTTCAAATGAAATTCAGCCTCGGGAAGACCTCAATAGATTCTCACTTTGGCAGTAAACACTGTTAAAAGCAAGGTTGACTCTTCTGTGTGTATTAAGTGACTGTTTCCTAACTTAAAGGACTTAACCTACTTAGGGAATAAAAAGCAAAAAAAAAAAAAGGACATTTGGTTTTCATGTCCACGTAGATCCCCTGAGGACAGGACACTGTGTTTTTCTCTCTCCAGTGGCAACAATGAGCCTGAAAATTATTTCAGGCAGTAAATGCTTAGGGAATAAATACATCAAATTTCTATCTATCCTGATTTCTCACTTAGAACATTAAGAGCAGGTCTATGACATTAGTGATATCTTGAAAACACTTACCCTAGGGTACCAGCAGTCTTGTCAGACGAGGGGAAGGTGCTTAACTTTATGAGAAAATCATGGGAACTACAAACTATACCTGAGTTGGGCCAAATGTGCTTTCTTGGGCATCCGTCTCAACACTAGCATCTATCTCATGTCACATAATTCACCCCCTTGCAAGATTCCCTACCACTCTCTTAATCATACACTGCTGATACGATTCCCCGTTTCTTTTATTAATTAATGAAACTCCTTATATTGGACAAGCATTGTTGTACCATTTTAAATTAGCTGTACCACTAAGCAACCCAGTATAGTAACATCCTCGTTAATAGCAGAGAAACACGAAATAAAGAGAAATTAAAGTATACTTCAGAGAGTGAAGTTCAATAGGTTCGATGAATAAAACTTAATTTCGGTCTTTGACATTTTGCTGATCTGTGGCACACTGCATCTGGGTATGGGGAGAATGGCTTTGTAATTGGGGATAACATTTTTCAACTGCATAAAATTCGTTAGTGTGGGACTGTAAATATCTGCATAATATGTATTGCATACATTAATGCTGTCATCTTAACATTTGTTCTTCCCATAAACGCCCTCCCTAAAGCTGTCCATGTACTAGTCATATTTGAGGGAGCTGGTTGAAATGGTGATTTCTGGAGTAAGCACGGATCATTTTAATATTATTATTAACACATGAGCCATCTGGTACAAGTGTAATTTCCCTGAAAAGTGAGAATCTTGCTTCCTGTTTTCTGTTTATTTTAGCTGGACCACATTGGTTTTTTTCTTTGACAGTGAAACAGTTATATGTAAAAATTAAACATTAAGTCAGGTTTTTATGAAAAAGAGAAAAACAATGCTAAGTGAGGTGAAAAATATTTTCACTAATTTAATGCTTCCTCTGAAAACAGAAGGCCTTGAATTTTAAATTTTGTTTATAAATCTCACTTTCAAAATAATGTTATTTGACTGAAAGAAAATGCTTTGCCATAGCCTCTATTATTTTAATATTCATGTTTTGTTGTTTATTTTCCTTATTTTTTCTGCTTACTATTCAACATATACGCCTCACCCATATCTTACACTTTTCTAATTATATCTTTCCAACTAGATCGTCATATTAAGTTCTATGATTTGGGGTCATTATGAAAAAAAACCAAAACACTCTGGCAGTATTTTTATAATTAGTTAAGTTTGCTCTTTGCCTAGGAGTACAACATATAGTATTCATGGGCTTATTAATTAGCTGGTTTCAAGATCCCTGATCGGGGCACTTCCAACCTACCTTCATGCGAATTTTAAAAGGGCATCTATTTCTCAAGACAACCTTATTTTTCTTCTCAGAAAATTGTGTCAATATGGGGATTTGTTGTCACAAGGTATTTTGTTATCTTGAATGTTATGATAAATATACAAATCAATACAGTGTGAACAGCCTTCCCAGGGGTTGTGAATTTTAGGTGGGTTCATCAATTCTATTTTCCAGTTTGATACTTTTTAATTCTGTTTTCTGAATGACTTTTATTCTATCACTGATTTTTCAATTAGACCAGTGTTTCTATTTTTTCCCACTTCCATAAATTTAATTCTAACCCTCATTTTGTACTTTTGAATCTTGTCACTGTTTGTTTTTTCAACATTTTTAGCATCTTGATTTATTTTCTTATATTATTTTTATTTTACAGATATTTTTATCTCAAGTACAATGTTCTAGGTGCTGTCCAGAATGTTTTATGAATATTAGCTCATTTTTCTATGATAAATCTTACCTGGCCACTCAGCCTGCTGACCTAACTATAAGACTCTGATGAAAGAGTCTTATAGTTCTGTCAACTGAAGATGACAGAAACAGATGGAAAGATATACCATATTCAGGGATTGGTAGAATTAATATTATTAAAATGATCACACTACCCAAGGCAATCTACAGACTCACTGCAATCCCTATCAAAATACCAATGGCATTTTTCACAGAGCCAGAACAAATTAATTTTCAATTTTTTTCGGAAACACAAAATACCCCAATAGCCAACACAACCTTGAGAAAGAAGAACATAGCTGAAGGTATCATGCTCCCTAAGTTCAGAGTATGCTACAAAGCATACAGAGCCCAGAAATAAATCCATACACTTATGGTCAATTAATCTCTGACGAAGGAAGCAGGAATATACAATGGAGAAAAGACAGTCTCTAATCATCAGGGAAACGCAAATCAAAACCACAATGAGATATCACCCACCTCCCCGCACCTGTCAGAATGGCTATGATCAAGAAGAACACAGATAACAAATGTTGGTGAAGATGTGGAGAGAAGGGAACCCTCGTACACTGTTGGTGGGAATGTAAACTGGTGCAGCCACTATGGAAAACAGTAGGCAGTGGGGGGATTCCTCAAAAAAACAAAAAAAACAGAAATACCATATGATCCAGCAATTCCACTCCTGGGTATATAGCCAAAGAAAATTAGAACACTAATTATAAAAGATACACGCACCCCAATGTTCATAGCAGCATTATTAACGACAGTCAAGATATGGAAGCAACCTAAGTGTCCATCACAGATGAATGGATAAAGAAGATGTGATACACACACACACACACACACACTGGAATGATACTCAGCCTTAAAAGGGAATGACATTCTGCTATTTACAAGAACATGGATGAACTTGGAGGGTATTATGCTTAATGAAGTAAGTCAGAGCGAAAGGCAAATATTGACATATGTATAACTGGGTCACTTTGCTGTACAGCAGAAATTAACACATTGTAAACCAACTATACTTCAATAAAGTTTGTTAAAAAGATAAATACTGTATGTTATCACTCACACAAGGAATCTTTTTAAAAAAGTCATGAAAATAAAAATAGAAACAGGCTTCCAAATATAGAGAACTAGCAGTTACCCGCTGGAAGAGGGATGGGGGAGGGTCAAGGAAGAGGTAGGAGATTAAGAGGTACCAACTACTATGTATAAAGCAAATAAGGTACAGGGATATACAGTACAGCAAAGGGAATACAGCCAATATTTCATAATCACTATAAATGGAGTACAATCTATAAAAATGTTGAATCTCTATTGTACACCTGAAACTAATATTGTAAATAAACTATAACTCAATAAAAAATATCATAGCTGAAAATTAGGTAAGTGAAGGTATCAATTCCAAACTGATGTCAACTTCAGCAAAATAATAAAGTATCTATTTTATAGGTAAATACAATTCTAGTAGAGATAAATGCTAGTAATAAGAGGTATAAGTTATATTAAATTGACTTTTTATAAGTGTAAACAAATCCCAGTTGGAAAATGCTGAAATTCAATTTTATCATTTTATCATATATATCTGTCAAAAAACAAAACTAAAAGTTTGTTATTCTTGACAAATATTCTAAATGTTACAGTAACATTACTGTTATTTTGGAATATCAAACTATAAGTCTCCACATGGAAGAAGCCATAGTATAACAAGTTTCTTTTGGTATTATGACAGCTAATCCTCCTCAGAAAAGCTTTAAACTGGATATACTGTCTCTCAAATAATGATGTATGACATTTTCTCATAAATACAAACTTCCCATCAAAACTTCCACAGTATTTCCCAGAGTGTTAACATTTCAAAATAGGTAATATATCCTAAAAGGCCTGATCATGTGATTTGATTTCATAGAAATACTTGATTAGTGTCTCAAGACGATTCAAATGTTAGCCTTATGCTCATTTGCAAATGTCTCCTTGTTGTAAGCAGCATGGTGTATAGTGACAAATTGTTAAGCTACTCAATTTTATATTTTTTTAATATCTCCTTTTCTCATTACATCCATTAGTGTTGTTATAGCTGTTCTTTGAAATCACTAAAAATAAATGTATTTGCTTTTTTCTTGTTATTGTTTTTGTTTTTAAGGGACAGAAAAGCAATGATGGGGAAAAGAATAATATATCAACTAGTTATACATTCACTAATTTACTGGTATTGATATTCCATGGATGGCCATTATATGGACGAGTGGTTTAATTGGGAAGGTATAGATAAGGCAACAATACAAATTCTGTAGCAAGAAAAAAACCCATAAGGGTCAGTTAGGGTGATGATTCAAAATCCAGACACTACACACTTCCACTTCCTGCTCTGATGGAATAGCTTGTTGCTGATCAATATTCTTGCCAAACAAAACAGGAAAATACAATAAAAATTGGGAAGAGGAACTCTACATGGCCAGTGACATCTGAAAATGTTCTCAATCTTTTTAGTTTGGGGGGAAAAGTTAAGTAAACCCACAGTGATGTACCATTACCTACTATCAGAATGGGTGAAATTAAAAACCGAAAATAGCAGGTATGGATGAAATGTGGAGTAGGCTTCTCGTAAGATAACATGTTTATAGGCCAAACATAGTCAAATATCACTAGTTTCATGTTTTGACCTACATCAATCGTTTTGAAAACCTGCTTGGCCACAGGTGTTTACACGCACTGTGTCCCAGCCATTCTATGCTTACGTATAATATAAACTCAACAGAAATGTGTGTATGATATACATGGGGAGGGAAGGGGGAGGGAGAGAGGTACTAGTAATTGTTGGCCAAAGCTGGAAAAACTCAAATATACTAGGTATTTGTCACATATTCATGCAATGCAGTACTAAAATTAAATGAGAGTAAGAGACTGAATGGTACACACAACGGTATGCATCGATCTCACATACAGAATACTGAGGGGAAAAGAGCCATACCCGAAAGAGGACAGACTGTGTCATCCCATTTAGGTAAAATTCAAAAATAGAACAACAGAACTGATGATGGTGACGGTAGGCCTAATGGCCATCCGACTGACACTGGGCTCAGGGGCACTCCCCATGGTGCTAGAAATGTTATCGTTCCTGAGCTGGGTGTTAGCTACTATTGGTGCATTTACAGTATGGGCATTTCAATTAAAATATATTTTAACAAAAAAAAAATTAAAATTTTACACATTTGGCAAAAGCTCAGTGTTTTGCCCAGCTGTGTTAACACTATAATATTCCTAGACTAACATTTTTAATACATTGTAGAATTGGATGCATCCACAGCTAGAAGGCTAACTGCTTAGTTTGTGTCTCTGGTTCTCAGACTTTTGAAACACTTAGAGTGATGCCTGGATCAGGGAATCTTAAACTGCAAAGAAAAGCAGTAAAGGAAGCTTGTTAACATTTTCTTTCCATACATTTTATCTTGTTTTCTCTTGTTTTGTGGTTTTTATCTTTATTCTTACTTTTCTCTAGTGATTTGAAATATATACATTCAAATCTCTCTGATGGCTAATCTTAAGTCCTTAAACAACATATTTGAATATACAAATTATTCTAATTATAAACAGCAAGAATGAAACATTATTTGCTATTTCTCACACATGTGCGATAAATAACTCAGCTCTATTTTCTCCATCTTATCCTCTATTATTTGTCTCTTAAATGCTATTTTGATAAAAACTAAAAATTTTTATTGATATTGTAATGATCAAATCAATTCTGTCTTTCAAAATGTATGTTATTTTTTATGGTATATCTTCCTTTAAAATATCTCAATTATATTTTCTGATTGCATTTTCAAAAAAGTTTATCACTTCACAAATCTTAACCTTTTTCATTTGTACCATCTCTCAATTTATTATAATTCTATTTTCTCCTATTATGTTTAAAGTAATGGTTCTCATTAAATACACACGGGTTGTTTACATTCTAAATCCTATGATTCAAGGTTTTTTTCCCTATTTTCTCATCCAGGAATATTAACTTAGTATATGTTGAAACTTAGGTCAAATAAGTTTTACTCAATCTCTCTAATCACAGTATTTCCTTTTAAGAAATCCAAGATCTGTCACATTTTTGTAGGAAATCTGATTCTTAAAAAGTCTGAGCATTTCTAAGATTTGTTTTAGAAATTAGAAACAATTGAATTTGAAGGAAAAATTATATAGATGTTAATTGTGTCACAGAAGTTCAAATAAGCACAAAGTGATTAGAAAATTACTGTGTGCAGAGGAGGTCGATTTAAAAAGCACACCAATCACAGTGTAGAAGCAATGTGCTCTATGAAAATCTGGGTAAAATAAAGAAAAATGTGTTTAGTTATGAAGGTAGTTTTAAAACACTAACGATCTCTTAAAATTAAAACCAGGAGTATGACATTCATATATTCAGTTTCAGTATTATTCTGAAACATATTAAGGGTGAAAAATCTTGACACAAAATCTGGGAACAAAGACTTTCAGTAATAATACATCTACTAAAACTATAGATCAGGGGTATTTCATATGACACCAATTAAAAGGGATCAATAATTAAGATGCTGTATATTTTAACTAATTATGACATTATATATTTTTTAATTTATTTATTTTTGGCTTCATTGGGTCCTCGTTGCTGCATGCAGGCTTTCTCGAGTTGCAGTGGGTGGGGACTACTCTTTGTTGCGGTGTGCGGGCCTCTCATTACGGTGGCTTATCTTTGTTGCAGAGCACTGGCTCTAGGCACGTGGGCCTCAGTAGTTGTGGCACTTGGGCTCAGCAGTTGTGGCTCACGGGCTCCAGAGCACAGGCTCAGTAGTTGTGGAGCATGAGCCTAGCTGCTCCATGGCATGTGAGATCCTTCCGGACCAGGGCTCAAACCCATGTCCCCTGCATTGGCCGGTGGATTCTTAACCACTGTGACACCAGGGAAATCCCATGACGTTATAAGTTTTTAATGGTATACCAAGCTGGTTCAAAACCGTGTGTATCATCATAAGCTCCATCCACCTACACACGTAAATCTCGTTATTATGGTAAAGTGATACTCTGAGAAGAAACACATACCAATAGACACATATCACCTCCCCTAATACATGGATACAAGTACACAATTTCACCCATGAATGGTCTATGCAAATCATAAAATAATTTCAAAAATATCTAAGCTTCTATGTGCCAAAACCTTTGTTCATTTATGAAAATACAAAGTTGAACATCATGCAGAAAATCTCTTCAAAAGATTTAATCTAAAGGTACATGTAAAAAGGTAACTCTAACTATATAGTGGGATAAATGTCATAATGTCAACAATAGTAGTGATAATATAGGTGTTCTTTCTGTGATAGTGATAATATAGGTATCATTTTTTAAGATGAGACAATAGAAGCACAAAGAGAGAGTTATAACTGCCTAATAGCAACCATCCTGCAGTACTAATGTCAGGATTGAAATTGAGATAGTCTAATTCTGGATTTTAGGGTCCCACCTATTACAGTACTTTCTCTTGAAATGCTATAATGTCAAGGGCACACAAGGACCTCTTAACCCATCTCCTAGATTCTGATACTTGCTAGTAAATATGATCTTGGAACTACTCAGGAAAAGTGAGGCATTAGCAAACAATAAAGATCTCCCCATTTTTAAAAAAAATATAGGAATATTTTAAACACAGTTATATGCTCAAAACAACTAGTCTCCTGGCTAGAGATTAGAGATAATGGACTGGGAGCAGTTGAAAATACAGCAGAGAAATGGGATCAAATACAAATGAAACAAGAACAGAACAACAGAACTAAGATAGGACAATTATCCTAGAGATGACGTAGTTTTTTAAAGATACGGAATATTTAGAAAAGTTCTATTTTTATCCAAGTTGCTACACTGGTACTCACAGCATTTTAAATGTTTAGTGCCTGTCCTCTTAAGAGGTGTGTCGATTTTTTTAAGGATATCCCTTAATTCCCACTTATTGACTAAATAACAGTGATCTAGGTTCCTATGCTTTCTCTTACATTTCCCAGGTGAATTATTACTATTTTGCCACAAATACAGCAATTGCACATCAGTCTCCCAGCATTGACCCCACTTCTGCTTTAGTTTTGATGTTTATGAAATGTCCATCATCTGTCCTTTTGCAGGTATATTCCCAGTCGTTGCTTGGGTGCACTCATCCTGCATAAAATTCTTCTGAAAGTGCTTATGGATAGAAAGTTTCCTTCAACTCTTACATTCTAAACTTTTATTCCCTTATTCTGGCAGTATAGTGAAGTACATTTTGTTTCATTTTTGTTTTACAGCCTAAATTCCCCTTTTTGACTCTCTTCCCCTTCACCACCCAATTGTCAAGGGATGCCTCATTTTTTCCTTTGTGCTTCTTTTTCTCCCCTAGAAAGTCTACATTTCAATGACTGCCACTTCAAATGGCAGGTCCTTTTAACTGCCTTCCCTGTAGAACATGCACTTATCTAGAGGGCACTTATTTTAGGATTTTCAGACGCAGGGTGTACCTGCTCTCTGATGATGATTTTAGACAAGCCTTAGACCCACTGCTAGCTCTTTCTCCCTTCCCCCAGTTTCTCTCAGGGTGGAGTGGGAAAGATGTAGGAGAGATCGCTTAGCTGTAATTTGATGGGTTCATTTTTGTGTATAAATAAAAGAGTTACCTTGAAGTTTAGGCATTTACTGCTTTCAAATTATGCTGACTTTTTGTGGTTTATTTCTTACTGTACTTCTATTTTGTTTCCGGAGAAGTTGTCTTCTATTTACTTCAACATAGTAATCATTGTTATTTTAAAATTCATAGCTGCTAATTCTCATGTACCTCAATAAAGCTGGAAAAAAGGGAAGGATTTTGATTCTTCACATTGTTCTCAGACCCTCCCTATAGTAGGTCTTTGACTCCTAAACACCGTATTACCGCAGGAAATTTTAATTCATTTTGCAGAAGTTGACTGAACTTTTTAGCCTTGCATGGGGAGATTCTGAATCTAGTAAGTATATGGAGCAGGTACCTAGCCTTGTGTTTTAGAACTCTCATGTCTCTGAGTTTGGTCAAAAGCTCTAATGACTTCTGTCTTAAAATAGAAGCCCTCTGCTTTGTTCAAACCCAGATTCTGAGGCCCTAGCCTGTGTCAGATCAGCAAATGATGTCATCACAGGTAACAGCTCTCTGAATCCTTTAAATATATGGTTTAAATTTATTTTCTACCTCTTCCAGATTTTCTCCATAGAAATACCATCTTGTTGCAAACTAGTTCACTCTTCCACAAAGCAAATAAACCATTTTTATTTTTCAAGCCACCATTTAAAGTCACCAGTTTTAACTACCAAAACAAAAAACTACAAAACACCTAGGAATAAATCTAACAAAAAGTTATGCAAGACCTAAATAGAAAGTTATAAAGCTTTACTGAAGAACTTTAAGAAATATGTACTTGATCAGGAAAACTCAATACCATAAAGACATCAATTCTCACTAGTTTTATGAATATACTAAATGAAATTCTAATCAAAACCACAACAAGGATTTTTGTTGAAGTTAGCAAATCAATATCAAACTTACAATGAAAGAACAAAAGAAAAAGAAAAGCAGTAGCAGCAGAAGGAAAAGAGCGAAGAGAAGTTAAGAGCCATATAGTGTTGTAACAATTAAAACAGAGAGCTACTGATTGGTACCGGCACCTGCACACTGACCAAGGGAAGGTAACTGAGAAGGCTGAAGGATATATACACATGCACATACCTCTCTGATGGATGATAAACGGGCATGGAAGAGCAGGGAGGAAGGTGGGACCTACTTTGTAAATCAAACAGTAAATTGGGTACCACTACTTCAGACCATATGTGAAAGCCACTTCCAGGTGACTTGATTTTTCACCAAGGTGACCTTTAGAATAGAAAAAAGAGCAATAAATCATTGAACAAATCTCTTTAGCAAAGGAAACCATCAACAAAATGAAAAGGCAACTTATGAAATGAAAACATTTACAAACCACATATCTGATATGGGGTTAGTATCCAAAATATACAAGAAACTCGCACAACTTGACAGCAAAAAACTTCATTAACCCAACTTATAAGTGAGCAGGGGGCTTCCCTGGTGGCGCAGTGGTTGAGAGTCCGCCTGCCGACGCAGGGGACACGGGTTTGTGCCCCGGGCCGGGAAGATCCCACATGCCGCGGAGCGGCTGGGCCCGTGAGCCATGGCCGCTGAGCCTGCGCGTCCGGAGCCTGTGCTCCGCAACGGGAGAGGCCACAACAGTGAGAGGCCCACGTACCGCAAAAAAAAAAAAAAAAGAAAAAAAAAAAGCGAGCAAAGGATCTAAGTAGACTTGTTTCCAAAGATGATGTACAGATGACCAACAGATATATAAAAACACACTCAACATCACTAATCATCAGAGAAATGCAAATCAAAACCACAATGAGATATTATTTCACACCTGTTAGGATGGCTATTGTGGAAAGGACAAGAATTAACAAGTGTTGGTGAGGATGCAGAGAAAAGGGAACCCTTGTACACTGTTGGTGAGACTGTAAATTAGTAAAGCCATTACGGAAAACAGTATGGTGGTTCCTCAAAAACTAAAAACAGAACTACTGTATGATCCAGCAGTCCCTTTCCTGGGCATATATACAAAGGAAATGAAGCATTCTTTTTAAACTGCAGAAGATTCCAAATAGCCATAGCAATCATGAGCAGAAAGAATAAAGCTGGAGGTATCTACTACCTAATTTCAAAGTATACTACAAAGCTGCAGAAATCTAAACAGAATGGAACTGGAATAAAAACAGACATACAGATCAATGGGACACAATTGGGAACCCTGAGATAACTCCATGTATTTACAATCAATTGATCTATGACAATTGTTCTGAGAAGATACAGTGGGGAATAATTCCTTCAACAAATGGTGCTGGGAAACTGGACATCCACATGTAAAAGAATAAAATTTGATCTTTCTCTCACAGCAAACACAAAAGCAAACTCAAAATGGATTGAAGACTTCATGTAAAACCTGAAACTGTAAAACTACAACAAAAAAAATAAGGAAAAGGATTCTTGACATCGATCTGAGTGATTTCTTGGTTATGACCGCAAAGACAGGCAGCAAAAGCAGAAGCAAATGGGACTGCAGGAAACTAAAAAACTTCTAAACAGCAAAGGAGATGATCAACAGAGTAGAAAGACAACCTACGAAATGGGAGAAAATATTTGCAAACCATACATCTGATATGGGGTTAATATCCAAAATATATAAGGAACTCAAACAACTCAACTCAAGAAAATAACTCAATTAAAAAATGGGCAAAGGACCTGAACAGACATTTATGAAAAAACATACAAATGGTCTACTGGTATATGATAAAACACCCATCACTAATCATCAGAGCAACGCAGTTCAAAACCACAATGAGATATCACCTTATACCTCTCATGATACTTATTACCAAAACTGCAAGAGAACATGTGTTGGAAAGGGCATGGAAAAAAGAGAAGCCTTGTACAACGTTGGTAGAAACCAGTTGGTAGAGCCATTATGGAAAAAATTATGGAGGCTTCTTAAAAAATTAAAAAATAGAACTACCATATAATTTGGTAATTCCTTTTCAGGGTATGTATCCAAGGGGAATGAAATCAGGATCTGAAGGAGTTATCTGTACTGCCTCGGGTCATTCGAACACTGTTCACAATAGCCAAGATATGCAAAGAACCTAAGTGTCTGTTGATAAAGGGATAAAGAAAATGTGATATGTCCCTGTGTGTGTGGGATTATTATTTAGCCATATGAAAGATGGAAATCCTGCTATCTGCAACAATGTGCATGAACCTAGAGAACATCGTGCTAAATTAAATAAGCCAAACGCAGAAAGACTAATTTTATATATATATATATATATATAAAATATGTAGAATCTAAAATTATAGAATCTAAAAAAGTAGAAACAGAGTAGAATAGTGGTTCCCAGGGGCTGGGGGTGAAGAAAATAGATGTTGGTGAAAGGACACATAGTTTTATTTACACAAGATGAATACGTTCTGGAGATCTAATGTAGGGCATGGCGACCCAAGTTAATAATTATATTGTTTACCTGAAATTTACTAGGAGAGTACATCATAAATGTTCTTATCTCACACACAGATAAGTAACTATGTGAGGTGATGGATATGCTAATTAGCTTGATTGTGGTAATCATCTCACAGTGTATATCAAACATCACACTGTATACTGTAAATACATATTGTATAAAATTGTGTTTCTGGCTGCTACATTGAGGAAAGCAGAGAAACCAGTTAGGAGGTCACTGGAGTAACCCAGATTAGAGGTGATGGAGGCTTACAGGGGGATGGTAGGGAAAGTGAAAGGTGGTCAGACTCTGGATTTATTTTGAATCCAACAGAATTGGCTGTTGATGAGATGTGGGATGTGAAATAAAATGGAGAGTCAAGGAGGAAACCGAAGTTTTCTCGCCTGAAAACTTAAACAAAAAACCAAAAAAGATGACATTATCTGCTGAGATGAAGAAGCTCTGAAAAAGTGAATTTGGTTGAAGGGACATCAAGATTCCACTTTTGGATGTGTTCAATATGAGCGACCTCTAGCCGCCGCAGGAAAGATGTCAAGTATAGACTGAGTCTGGAGTTCAGGGAGAGGTTTGCTCTAAAGGGATCAATTTGGAAGTCATTAACATATAGGTAATAGTTAAAGGCAAAAAGCTGAATGGGACTCTCGACGGAGTCAGCGCAGACAAGCAAGGGAGGTGAGGAAACATCAGTAAAATGTATTTAATGGGGACGGTTAGGGCATTAGGGAGAAATCAGAGAGCTTAGTTTTCTCAAAACCAAATGCAGCAAGCATTTCAAAGGAGAATGGATTGATCAGTTATGCCAAATGCTGCCGATAGGTCAAGTGAAATGAGCGCTGAGCCTCAGAAGGAGGGGAAATTGCTAGACTGATCTTCATCAATAGATTCACAGGCATGGGATCTAGCGCATAAGTGTACGAGTCTTCCCTATAAAGAAGCAAGGACGTTCTACCTGGAGAAACAGGGTCTATGAGCAGAGCTATGGAACAGTGAGTGGACGGATTGAGGGCAGGTAGTTACCTCTCTGATACCCCCAGGTTTCTCAGAGAAATGACATCATCAGCTGGATATGAGGATGGGAATGTCTGAACAGAGAACAGAACGCATGAAACACGAGGGTGAGTAGTCCAGAGAAATCAGATTTGAAAGAGCACCCAGAGCCAACTTGTTCAGCATGGCTGTGAGTTTGATTTTACCAAAAAAGTACACAGAATAAGATCACTCTCCCAGAGAGAAGTCTGTCTGGGGATTGAAATTTCATGGTGCCAGAATGGTGCTGCCGGAGTGATTTTACATATATTGAAACACAGTGCCCTGTTATAAATTGCATTCCTCACTCCATAAGCCAGGAGATCATCTGTCTTCTCATCAAAGAAATCTACCACATAATTTTTAAAAGCTAGCCTCTCTTTAAAACCTCAACTCTTGCCCACATCTCCACTATGTGCAAATACAGCATTTATTTGCTGGGCATTCTCTTTTTATAATGCCACTATGATATTAAATTCTTCAATGAGCATTTCTGTAATATATCTGTGTATCAATATATGTGTGCTATTCCATAATTATATAAAACTCAAAGTGAAATTGCTACATTAAGTACTTGCATATGTAACTGTACACATAGGTTGCTGAGATGTCTGTATGTAACATAACAACAAAAATGGTTTTGTAATCTGTATGGGTCTCTGTCTCCCTAACCACAAGGTTTCACGTATGCTGTCCTCTTACAGGGCTGAAGGATGGTGGTACGGTTTCTCTTTCTCCACACACCAGTACCTTTAAACTAAGGAACCTGAATCATCTCATTAACTCAACACCCTTTTCATCATGTTAACTATCTTTTTAGACACCATGTGGCTTCCCGTGGTTTCTCAGGAGCCACTCTAATCACCTGATTTATGACAATCCTTTCCATCAGGAATTCAAGACAAGTTTTGCTAGCTTTCTGCATAATTTGGTCTTGATAATGAACAATAAGTTGAGGATGACTAATAAAAAGTAAAAGCACTCTTAAATAAGCCATGAAAAAAAATACGGACTTATGTTTCTACTTTGATACTTGATTGTTAAAATAACAAACCTTGTTAAACTTGTATAGTAAGTATTGATCAACCACTTTCAATATACTTTTCCCCAAAATCATGCAGAGCACTGATTTGTTTAATTTGGATGTCAACACATACAAATAAGACAATCAGCTATTCAACAGTGATTACAGATCATATTAATCTGCCTATGGATCTCAGCAGCTGTTGTGTTAATACAACTGAGATCAAAACCAAATGTTTCAAAATTACGTGTGGGTAACAAGTACAGTTCCAACCATTCTTTGAGGCAAAAATGGGTTTTATATAATATGGTATGAGATACGTGTAGTCGCAGGTGAGTAACTAAAAGACTGAAAAATTATAACTCTAAAGTTTCTATTTGACCATTCCCTAACCCTATGTACGTGGTTCTTTTTGGCACAGGAATTGGAAATTTAATGAAATAAAGACCAACACAGATGAAAGCATAAGTAACGGTTATGTTTGTGCTTTTGGAATCTTACTGAAACAAACAAAATTCACTGAAATTAGAAGAGCTGATTTGTCTAGCCACAAAGAGTTCACCTAGTCTTCCTACTGAAGAACCAGTCTCAAAGTGGCTGTTGATGGGATGGGTATTATAGTTAAAGAAACATAAAAATTATTTTCAAATACACAGAAAAAAGGATACGCATGTAGCAGTGTCTTCAGTCACACCTCCACGCACACATACACAAATGGCTCTATTAATATGAGTGCACTTTGGTACTTCTGTCAGGATAGTGTACACAAAGTAAAATTTGAAATTAACATCTTCTGAATCTTGTATGTAAGACACAATTGGTCCCAGAGGGGTAAAAGTCTGATAACAGACTGACAACTCAGACTGAGCCATCTACATGAGCAATATGCAAAGCCCCCTCTGAAAAGGATCTCTCTCACCCCCTGCCTTCTACATCTCTCAACTTTGATTCTCTACACATCTTTTTAAATTTTTAATTGGAGTAGAGTTGATTTACAATGTTGTGTTAGTGTCTGCTGTACGGCAAAGTGATTCAGTTATACCTGTACATATATCCACTCTTTTTTAGGTTCTTTTCCCATGTAAGTCATTACAGAATATTGAGAAGAGTTCCCTGTGCTATACAGTAGGTCCTTATTAGTTATCTATTTTATATCCAGCAGTGTGTATATGTCAATCCCGATCTCTCAATTTATCCCTCCCCCCCCCACTTCACCTCCACTTTCCGCCCTGGTAACCATAACTCTGTTTCTACACCTGTGACTGTTTCTGTTTTGTAAATAAGTCCACTTGTACCATTTTTCTGATTCCACAGATAAGCCATATCATACGATATTCACGTTTTTCTGGTCTGACTTACTTCACTCAGTATGACAATCTCTAGGTTCCCTCCATGTTGGTGCAAATGGCATGTTTTGTTCTTTATCTTATGGGGCTTCCATATTGAAGACGGAGATTAGCCTTCTAATACAAAATTTAGATTTAAGTTGGAAAAATAGCATCTTTATTTATTCTACTAATTCTACTGACTGTGTAACAGTCTGATTTGGGGGGATAAAAATATGTAAGAAATTATTTCTTCCCCAAAGGATCTGAGTTTTCCTCTCTGTTACACATTCTATGTTCCATGAAATAGTGATTTTATTACTAGTTGCAAAGATAAGTATATTTTTTAAAAATACTGCCTATACCTTTGTTTTAGGGGCATAGACTATCGACTCTAAAACTACTTCCCTGTGTATTGAGATGAAGCAGATAAGTAAATATATTGTTGACATTGGGAACAGGGTTCCTCAATGTCAAAAAAACAAAGTTAAAAATAGGGATACGGGGAATTCCATAATGAACTTTACTGCATTCAACTGGAATTAGAGACATTGGTATGAATTCATAGTTTTCAGTATTTATCTAGTAATAAATATACTCTGTGTGGCTAAACATATAAATACACAGTTAAGTGCATGTTTCTGTGTATGAATAGGCATATCTATTTGCTAGATTTGTCAGCCTTTTAAATGGCTTACAAGCAATTACACCCAAGTAGAAATTATCTACCCCAGAGCCCAGATCTTGGTTTCTAAATTCAATTCTCCACCAAAAGAACCTTGGGGAAATGACCAGTTTCAGTGAGGATGGGGAAATACAAGATGATCTTAGAACATATTGTGCCAAACAGTAAAGTACTCCAAAAGTAATGGACACACGTCCAAAGGGTACAGGAGCCAAACTGAATGTGTTACCGCTGGCCAAGTCCGAGAGAGAGCATTAAAAAAATAAGAGTAAAGGATTATACCATGTTGGTTAAAATAAGGACTTGTGATTCTACACATAATTAATGAATTACTTAGTTAATAGGTGAGGGGCTTCCATTTGCAGTCAAGGGGTGGAAGCCTCTTCCTTATACAGAAAGAATAATAAGAACATCAGTTTGGCAATCATGCTAATAATTAAAGCAAGAATCACCGAGAAATAATAAAAACTGCAGAGGGAATTTGAGTAAAAGGTTATGTTCAATCACCTCACAACTTACTTACTGTTTACGAAGAAAAAGTATTCAATTTTCAATAGACAAACCTGACATTCACCACCTTTCCCAACAGTGACATCACCAGTAATGGAACAAAGTGACCTCATACCTCATGAAAGGAGGCACCGAAAAGAACACAATATCCCTTCTACATAGTCTTGCCAAAAGTACAATTACATTGAAAGATTTTCTACAAATACATGGTCATTACCTGTACTATTTAAAATGACAGAGGAACTGTTTCTGATTAAAGAAGACAAAAGGGATGTGCAAACATAATGCAAGGAACGATCTGGAACTTTGAAGGACGCTATCAGGACAACTGAGGAAATCTGTACAAGGTCTGCAGGTCGGCTAATCGTATGGTATCCATGGTGTTTTCCTGATTTGATGAGTATATAATGGTCATGGAAGAGAATATCCTTGTTTTCAGGAACTCTGAAGTATGTAAAGGCAAGAGTTCTGGCACAAGTTCTACAATGCCTCTCCCAGAATAAAAAATAACATTAATATAAATTGTGTTAGAGAGAGAGAGAGAAAAAGACAGGCCGAAGATAAATGGCACCATTTCAAGAATCAAAGAGGATGTATGAATTTCTGCTTTCCTCTAAGCCTGAAATATTGTGTCCAAATCAGAATGTAAATGAAAGTAATGCCAGCTACTGTATGGAATCTCTTGGAGACTTCAAAAGAACATTGTAATATGGAAGGATTTGCAAATATTTTAAATTTTCTGTTTAGCTATTATTTCTGAAATATCTGATGAATAAGCTACATGCACTCACCCAATTGTTGCCAGAAATCTCTGCATTATGGTACACTGTTTTATCAGTATTTGCACAGCTGAGAAAACAAGTCATCGTTTATTTCCATTCCAAACTATTTCTATATGTACCCTTCAGGAAAATCCCAGAAAACAGTACGCCAATCAGGGTTCAGACCTCCTATCTTGTTTCTGGCCAGGTTACTCTCCTAAAACCATTCAACCATGCTTAGACGTGCTATATGTTAACACCTAGTAAGTGTGAAGATGTAGGGAAACAAACACATTCTCAATACCAGTAAGAGCATGTAAGTTACTGCAACCAATCTGGAGGGAAATATCAGAACATCTAAGAAAATAAGAAATTTACCCTAAGGAAATTTAACTGCACAAAAAAATGTATAAAAGGATAGTCAACAGTGTACTCTTTATACAGCAAAACTATTGAGAGCAACTTAATTGTCCCTTATTAGCGGGCTAATCTAGGAGGAGAGGACATACATGCTATGCAAGGCTGTAGAGAGTTGGGAGTCTGAGAACTCAGGTCAGTCAGCCTGAACACAAGTCCTGGCTTTTCTCCTACTAACTGGAGAACACTGGTCAGATCACTTACTCCACTCTCAGCCTCAGTTCTCCCCTCACAGTATTATCGAGATAAGAGAGATAATGTACACACTTCACAGGGTTTTTGTGGGAGATGGGTACATAAGGCACTGAGCACAGGCCCTGGCACGTATTGGATATGAATTGAAATTTAGCCGTTGTTTTATTATTAATTTATACTCACACAGAACACTCACCAACTATTACATTCCATGGTGACTAATTACACACTCTTATGTACATTACTTTGTATACTATTTAAATGTATTGTTAAAGTGAAAAAAAGGTTTTCTAATAGCATTATAGTATGATTCTTTCTGTGTGTATATCTCTATAGAAATATCTTCTGGGCTACAATCTAAATATTGACACATAATATTCATGTTTTTCTTTAAATATTTTTTTTTCTTTTTGAGTGAACACGTAACTAATTTCATAATCAGGAAAAAAAGGTACGTCCTTTATACAAAAAAAATTGTCAACCCAGTACTTAATCCCTCCCTTCATGTTAATCTCATTTCTAATTTTTATTGCTCATAGAAACAAGAGGATACATACATCCCATCACTACACCTGCTATGGGTGAGGCCACAGCACTTGAGAATATCCTTCAATCACACACCTTGCCGGCTTCTCTCATTCTGGCCCACCACTTGATTTGTTTTAAGGCAGGCCCTGAATTTTAAATTAATCTTTCAAAAACTCTCCATTTGACTATTTGAACTTTGCATGACAGGATTTCAGTATATTGCCAATGCTTGCACTTAGGGGTTTTAAATATGTGCTGGATTTGTACGCACCAGGATGGGAACGATTCTGACTCACACAAGAAAATTAGGTATAATAACTTAAATCAAAAAAAAAGTAATGTGGTTTTTAATGCAAGTTGTGTTTTATGTAAGAAACATTAAGCAGAAACCTATATACTATATATAAGATGCCACTGATAAGATGCAACATTGTATCCTCCAAAACAAAGTGGTTTCTTCTCACATTTATTGTGATATGCATCCTAACTTCACAGATGATAAATATGGAAAAAACTACCCAGTTTCAGAAAAATGAATCACCACATTTCCATAGAGACGGTTTCTTTAACAGGGTATTATGGAAGTTTCTGCATCAAATCCTATGACATACATTAAGATGAGGTTTTTTTCGTGTTTTAATTATTGGCTATCAACAACAGTTTGTATAAAATCGAATCAGTGTACATAATCAAAGGGATTAAACCTCTAAGCCAAGAATATTCCACGGAGCACCACCCATAATTAAAACATGAACGGCTAATAAAAAGTTGAAGCAGTGTGTGTTTTTTTCTTCTCCTCTCAGTTCAGGGCTACAAAAACAATCTCTGCACAAATACTTTTTCTTCCCCATCCAACATAAATCAGTGCTTAATGGAGAGTCAATACCCTTATTATGAAAACTGATCTAAATCAATAGTATATAGACGGTGGTTAATGATGCCAGGCAGCTTTTTCAAATGCATTTACTGACAGCATCACATCCCTCTGGTCATGTGTTATTGGGAACACATCTTGAAAAGCACACAGGGATACAAAGAACACATGCAGACGCCTAGCGCTGAGACTAAACTGAATCACCTCCTGCTTGTGACCATTTGGCAGCTTTGGGAAAGTTCTCTCCTGAACCAACTCTCTGAAGCTGAGCTATTAAAGCGCTAATTAAAGAAAGTGCATGGAAAACATGAACACTAGGAGTCTGGGGTAATTGGCTACAAAAAAGACAAAGCTGAAACACATCACTTTGTCTGCTTCTCCTAATTAGACTGTAATTCGAATACCAATATTTCCCTGCACGCCAAGGTGCTCTGGGAGAGGTGTCTGCCTCTCCCTCTGTTGAACGGATGGCTCTTGTGTGAAAAGGGAAAAACAGCAATTTTGGTTTATATTTAATCCTCTCACACCCTCAGGATCAACAGGGAAGTCCACAAAACCTTTCCTGTGCATCTTGATACGATTTATGAAATATGAGGTGGAAAATTTTTAAAATATCTAACGAAACAAAGAAGTAATTCTGTGCAACAGAAATTGCTCCGCAATCCCGTCAGAAAGCAACAGTAATTAACATTTGAAGTGCTTATACGCTGCCTGCAAAACCAGTTCAAAACATAATGCACCTATTTCTCATCTACTTTTACCTTTCTTCTTTCTTCACAGATGAGACGCTAGAATGGGTACAGAGTAAAGAGAGAAGAAATTGGGGGAGCGATGTGTTTACAAAAGTTTTGAACCATCTACCGTATTCTAGACAACTCTCTGAGCTCTATACCTGTGCCCCTTTATTTAATGCAATCAATTGCCCAGTGAATTTGGTATCATTTCCTTCTTGACTGATGAAGAATTTGACAGAACTTAGGAATCTACCTAGGATGTCCTGTGAAATCACCAGTGAATTCCAATTTTAATTTTGAGGAAAGTGAAGAATGGAGAGGAAGTATTTTTGGTAAAGGAACATACCAGTCAATCCTGGACCCAGAATTTGAGCCCAGACGCTTATTATTGCAGAGTTCATATCATATGCTATATAATAACCAGAACTATTAGAAGTCACAAAGGCAATAGTTTTAAATTACTTGATCATTAAATTTGTGCATTAACACCTATAAAATTTAAGTAAATATACTATTAAATAATGCAAAGAATAATTCTATTCTTTGTAGTGCTTACTCTGCTTCCCCATCACAATATATTTCAGTCACTACAAAAGCAGTCCAAAGCCCACGTTCCAAGGATGTTAAAATAGCTATGCCTTCATTTAGGACATATTTGTTCAACAAATTCAGTCCCATTACCTTTTCAAGACTAGTAAGTTCATGTGCCAGACTCTGGAGAAAAACTGAATGTAAGTAAATATTCAAAGCTGAAAACTACCTCTGAATTTGGCTTATTTACCAGAATTCATTGTCTTCGAGATAATTTCTTAGTCTGAGATTGCAGTGAAAGAAGCATTCTGGAAAGCCAGGTTTTCAAGGTAGCACACAGGATTTGGAAGAGAGCGTGCTACTCTGCAAACACCTATGAAGAATCATTTAACTTTTAGAGAAAAATCCTGGAGGACAGTGAGCAGTCGGACCCACTGCAGAGAAAGGGCCATGGGAACAGGCTTTCGCTGCTGGGGCAGCTGAAAAGGCAATTTACGGGAAGAAAAAGATAGGATTTTCATCTTACTAGCTGTGCTTTCCTCTCTTCCTCCACTCACCTCTGTCTAACTCCTCTTTGACATAACCCATAAAGTCTCCATTTGTCTCTATCAGTGAACTATTTTTGAGAACCTGAAAGAGATCTTGAGAAAACGCAAGTGAATGTGATCCATCCAGAGGAGCAAAGTACCAGGATAATGTAAGTCTCCAGTATTTCACAGACATCAGAGCCGGGAGATGGATAGAACGTTTAGTTACTTGAGAACATACAATCAGCAGATGACAGTCAGAGCTTCAAGTGACAAGGGGTCAGGACATAATTATATAATTAGAAGCCCAGATATCTGGGGAAAAAATGTCAATATACAAACTAAAAATAGGCAAGCAATAGGGACAGCCTTACAGGAGATCTGCCATGACCACCTCAAGTTCAGCATAATGCAGGTCCTCTCTGCTTGTTTACACGTTTTAAAAGTAATGGCTGCATTTGTGCATTTTTTTTACATCTTTATTGGAGTATAATTGCTTTACAATGGTGAGTTACGTTTCTGCTTTATAACAAAGTGAATCAGTTATACATATTCATATGTTCCCATATCTCCTCCCTCTTGCGTCTCCCTCCCACCCTCCCTATCCCACCTCTCCAGGCGGTCAGTCACATAGCACCGAGCCGATCTCCCTGTGTTATGCGGCTGCTTCCCACTACCTATCTACCTTACATTTGGTAGTGTATATATAGCATCTGTACATTTTTAACTCACATTTCAAAGTGAGAGCTTCTCTCTCTCTCTGTCCTGGACCTTATACTTTAAATCTCAGTCCAAACAATCCGCAGATAGATCTTTATGAAAACCACTCATTCAGAGGCAGACATCCCCTCCTAGTGTCCCATGGAAGCCCACGTATGCCTCCTTCATACCTCTTACACATTGCACTAAACTTGCTGCAGTGTGGCTAGAGGAAGTTAGTTTGCAGGAAAGTGGGCGGTCCCCCATGCCAAGCAAAGAGAATAAGGTTTCCCTGGTAGACTTTCCCTAGAAAACTGCTGTCAGGGAGACAGAATTCGGTGCTAATGGGGCAGTGAGTAACAGGGCATATCAGAACTGAGATGTAGTTGACATCCTTGCCCCACCCCCGGGATACTGTAAAATCCTTGAAGACAAGGGTGTATATTTTTGTGTTTTCACACTTAGTACAATGCCAAGTTGATGGTATGCACTTGATGTGTTTTCTTATGTTGATAAATGAATTAATCAGTGAAAGAACAAGTGAACATCCAGCCCATGTTAGTACAACACGAGGGATCTGACAGAGCTTTGAATTTGTTAAATAGATGACGCCTAACAGTTCACAAGAAAACAGAAAGATCTATTCAAAAAGAACACATTGTGGCTGCAGCGAGGGGCCTGGCTGTTGCCAAAAAGACGTTGGCTGAGGCTGGAAAAGCAAATGGCGGCTGTATGGAGTCAGTCTGTGCCCAATAGACTTGCCCCTGAAAAACGGTGGCAGGGAAGCAGAATCCCACAATGAGGAATGGGGCACACAGGACGTGAGACATTCAACTGAAATGTGTGAGGATGTTGGGTGAACCAGACCGTCCAGGCGGCACGAGATATAAACGTGCAAAACAACGTGTCAGTGAAAGAGCACAAAACGAGTTGCATCTGACAAGAAGAGGCAGCAGATGGGTTCTGATGCACTAAACTTCCTGCTTTATCATCTTCAAAGGATCAAGGGCCCTGCCGCACTGGTCCCAAGGATGACATCATTACACGTAGTCTCTTACTATTTACATCACACGTAGTATCGCATACATCATTAAACAATGTATCAGGCTTGTAATCCTTTAGTATTCATTTAGACTGTTGTGCTTTTCAAGTACTTTCCTGTAAATGACTGGGAACAATACGCTCAGTGAGAAGGGCAAACAGACAGGTGGGGAAATTGAGTCCCAGTGTGTTAAATGACCCCCAGGCTCACTGAACAATACATGGGCTAGAGCCTCCAAGTAGAATTGAAATGTCCCTCTCTAGCACTTTTCCACAATACTGGAGCTATTTCTTCAAGGCAGGATATAGGAAGATGGAGCAGAGAAACAGACTCAATCATTAACACACTTCTCTAGAAGCCAGAATATGCTACAGTTTAACCAAATGCTATTATAGCTGAGTAATGCATTAACATGCAACACAACTATTTCACCAATAAGAGTCCCTAAATTTTAAAGAATCATTAAGAAGCGTATTTGAAAGTGATTTTACAGAATAAACTACTCAAAATTATGAAAACAGGTTCATTACAAAGAGAGGCAAGGTTAACAAACAATGACTAACATCAACCACTCAGCATCAAATTGAATTGCCTCTTGGATAATAGCAATATCCTGGAAGTTAATCCTTCTCTATTCTGAAACATAAATCTTTCGGCTTACTTATGCTGCCTAATAAGTTACCCTCTGTGGGTTAGGGGTTCAGGCAACACTTAGCTGCATCCTCTCAAGGTCACAACCACAGTGTTGATTGGGCTGCCTTCTCATCTGGAGGATCAGCTGAGGAGGGGTCCACCTCCCCATTTACTCAGGTCATTGGCAGGCTTCATTGCTTTGCAGCTATGGGACTAAGGGCTGTAGATTCTTGCTGACTGTCAGCTGGAGGTTGTACTATAGGCACCCTGCAGTTCCTACAGTCCATTCATGGCTCCTTGACACACTGACATGCATAATAGTTCCTTGGGCCAATAAGGAAACTCCTGCTGCTTGGAGCCTTTCAATTCTGGAAAACTCAGCCCATCTTTTAAGGTTTGTAGCTGATTAAGTCAGGCTCACCCAGGATAATCTCCTTTCTTAATCATCCCAACATCTATCAATTTGGGATCTTAATTACATCTGTCAAGGGCCTTCACCTTTGCCATGGGAGTGGCATTCCGTTACTTTGGCTCTATTATTTTGGCTAGAAGCAAGTTATTGGTTCCACTTACACTAGGATGGATCACTGTAATTCTCAATCCCTAGTATTCATGTTTAATCTAATCCCTTTCCCTTGAGTGTACGTCCAACACAGTAGGTATCAGATATGTGTGACCAGGAGGAAAGAATCCAAGGGAGGTGTGAGTATGATTCAACTAAACTGTGTTTACTAAGATACTTTGGAATACTTCCCTAAGTAGAAATAATAGCATCTTTAAATCAGTTGCTCTCAAGATGCTCTGTTACTGTTTTGTTGCTATTGCTTTTTATACATCTGTGCAGAACCTTCAGTGACACTGTTCGACCCCTTGGTCCCCCCGAGGTTGACCCAGCTTGCTTCCGAAATCCTTAAAGCTGTAAATATGCAAACATGAAAAACATGATTTTTTAAGGAAAAGTAAGAATACTATTTTTGAGATGAAATGAGTCAAATTTAAGTGAAGAATTATATGCATAAGGCCACAAGGTCATCGTTATTAGCTTAAGGGAATCAGCCTGAGTAGAAGGATTAATTAGTAGTCTGTGCCATAAAAGAGGAGCTCATAAAAGGGTTATTCCAAAGTAGGGTTTACTCTGCATGCGCACCTGTTTATCTTGAAACTATAACCTGAAACACTAGAGATAATTGGGCAAAATATGTCATCGTAAATTTTGTATACATCTCTAAGTTTTAAAGCTGAAAAACTTACCAGAAGTGGAAAACAAAGAAAAAAAGCATAGGAGCAATGAAAGTGAAAATAAAATGCCTTAAAATGGTGCTTCTGCAGATATAGCACTCTTATGCCCGAATAATTCCTTTATAACAAAATACAAGTGTCTTGCTTTCTAAATGCCAAATCCATATATTTTCAAAATCCTAACAAATATGTAGTTAGGAAAAAATCCATGTAACCACAAATATAGGACATATACTCTAATTATAAAAATGAAGCATCATTTCTTATAGTTTTCAGATTTAAGTACAACCACTATGTTTCATGTATTTATTAGTAAACATTCAGAAAGAAATTCTTTATTTTCACCTATTTCTCAGCACTGAAAAATGAATCTAACATGGATTATTATTTCAGTTGAGGGGTGTATGGGAGGAAAATAATGACTACGTCTTGTTATTTGCCAGGGTATTCGATATTATTAGCATAAGGCATTTCCTCTCTCACTGCTTAAATAAGCTTGTCCCAGAAAACCCAGTAACTATTACTTAAAACTATTTACAAAATGAAGTTTTTACTTCCTTTTTGTACTTTTTAACTTTGCTCTAGATTATGGTAAGAAAGGACCATCTACTTCTAAGTCTTGTTTTCTACCTAGAACTTCAGTACCACAAGAGATGATGTTTTACTCTAATCTTACTCTAATCCTAACTCACCTTTTCTGGCATCACCTGTTGTTATGAGAAAATCTGGAGAAGTGGAGAATAGTTGGTAATCTTCAGAAACATAGGTAGAGGTGCTCTAAAGATCACCTTGAATAGATGGAATACTGTGTGGTACCTTTATTCCTTGCTATAGAGGAAGCACTGAAGACTGTATCTGGTGAAGGGAATTCTTGCTACATAGCCTTTAGTGACACATCATCAAAAACCATGATTTGTCTTTTATTCCTAGAGACAACACTAGGATTTCCCTACCTATCAGTGACCGAGTACCCTTCCTGGATTTCACTAGTCCAATGTCCCTATTTAAGGGACCCGATTCAAACTCCCATGAGAAATTTCTGACCAAGAAAACTTTAGAATGCTTGTTTTGTATCATCTCAGAGAAATACTGAGGAATAAGGGAATCCCGTTCTCATCTATTTTGATATACACTGTACACACTGAAGTATTCTTTAAACAGCAGGCATATAAATCACTCTCCTAAGTGGTATTTGGTCCAAGAAAGATTTTCTTCATTATTAATAGAAGCTGAATTGTATTCCAGATTCATGATACTAACTGCAGTAATAGCTTGTTCTCTGTCAATTGTAACTTTTGGTACAGTGAATTTAAGACAGCACTGAACTTTTACAAGTTTCTCAAATTCCCGGCATTCATTCATTATACTTCCCAGAAGAGGAAAAAGAGGCATAGAAAGTCAATTATGTCGATTACGTTAATGTCAATTATGTTAATGCCTTAAAAACAATATACTAAATGTGAATGTTATATGACTTAATACACTGAGTCAGAAATTGGAAGTATCTAAGATTCATGTTAAATATAATCCAAACTTGAAAGATATAAATGTTCCTTAAGATCTAAAAGATGTTAATATTTAAACTCTAATGAAATTCTGAATGAAAATAAAAATAAAAATTATGGATGAATCCATCCATCCAAAATGTCTTTTACTTTCCCCAGAGCACTTCTGGAAGGGCTTTTTATTCAAGTGAATGTCAGAGTCACTGTTGGTAGTACAAGTTCATCTATCAAGGTCATTGCTTTGTCAATTTTGCTCAGCCAAATGGCCTTTGAATTGTTTCTATTCAAAGTATGTTCACAGAAGTATTGGATTTGATTTTTTCCAAAGGTATTTCAAACTGGTACAAATTCAGTATGGTCACATTTTCTTCCCCCTCTCAAAACATGGGTTATAACAGCTAAGTTGATGGGACATATTTTTTAGATAACAGAAAATGAGAACATATTTCTTTTTAAGTATGACTTTCTAACATTTATTTCTACATGTCCATGTATTTATGTACTGAGTAACAAAAATATACAAATAATTGCATGTAGTCATCATTAGAATTTGCATTTAAAGTGGTTTCATATACTAAAACTCCAAGGCTATCCAGTTAAATAACAATTTATATTGAAAACAAAAGGATTTATATTTGTAATCTTTTGTGTGTGCTTAAATGACTTTCAGGTCTTAATTAAAAACTTCCTTTATAGAGATCTACGATAGTTCTATAATTTAGCTCACTATGGTAATTTGAGAAGAGAAAAATTATTGCTAAATTGATTTTAAACCTATTTCCATTGGTGCCTTTATTACAGCCTCTTGAGCCCAGAATTCAGAAGTTATTTTTTTCTAAGTAAAGTAGAGTTGACAGAGATATAAACCACCAATTTTGTTTTTCTTAATAAGACTTACCTTCCACAATTGAATAGAACTGTATTTATCTAGGGAAACAAAATTGTGATCCTGACTTACTAAATATCTAAACCCTTGTTTTTATAGCATTTACCTAAGCTTTGAAATTTAGTTCATCAACACCATAGCAGATTCCCCAGAAAAACCTGTAAATCATAAATTATAGGACTCAATAAATGTCTAACGCTATTCTTTTTGGTACAAATCATCTTCAAATTAACAAAGAAATTATATATAAGTCAAAAGTACCTAACTCCCTAGTGAAACATGGTGCTTATGTTAATAGTACATAAGTAGAATTTATATATATTTGATAAATAAATGTATATAAACATCTAGGTGATATTTGTGTGTGTTTCAAAAATATATGACGTAAAAGTCTCAAGGGACTTAACATTTTTGAGTTTTGGGTTTTAATTATAAGGTTTTATGCTTTGGGTAATGAAGTAGACATCTATTTCATTACAGGGAACGATTTGAATACCCACTTCTAGGACTTCATAGATCGGTCTTTCTAGAAAGATGATTTTCCAATCAACGTGAAATACGAACAGCTATAATTCAGTTAATGTAACTGAAAGTCAAATGGAATTTAAGATGAACTTGCATTTAAAAAATATACACATTTCAGTTAGAAGAGAAGGTTAAATTAAGTTACAAATGAAGAAAAGTAGAGTAAGACATAAGACTGTACCAGTAACCAGGGTTTAAAAAAATATTTCAAAAAAAAAATAATGCAGTATTTGGTCAACTGGATTTTGTTAATGTTGGAAGCTCTACGAGTATATAAATTCAAAGGTTTCTCCTATGGACTATGTATAGGGCCCAAGTACATTGTACACTAGGGAGAGTAGCTGTTTAATGTTCTATTCTGTAAGTTTTAGAATTCTTTGTACACGAGCCACATAAACCAAATGTGGCTGACTTGAATAATGGAAAGTATATGTTGGATTCACATGAAGAATTGAGGGAAAAGCTGAAAAGCCTGACATCAGAAAAGACCAGAACCGAAGTCTACAAAGCAGAACTTAGAGTTGAGTTCATTCACGCCACCATTAAACTGCTTTGTGCCTTGTGTCATAACCCAGGAAATAAAGGAAATTCACTCGGGAAGATGAGGCACATAAGCTGCCTGACAAAACCCCCTTCTCCCCGCTTCCTGATCCCACGACTCAGCTACTTCTCTCAGCTTCCTCTCCCCGCTGCACGTTGCCACGTGACCAGATTCTCCCGCAGTGTGAGAGATCTGAGCCAGTTCTCAGCGCAGCCTTGATGCCTGAGTGCCCCCTCCCTCATCCTCTGTTTGCCTGCAACACAGGAGAGTCTGAAACCCAGCCTTTTCAAACAGATAAGGATGAGGCCCCATTGCTCTAATACGCTTTTGTCTTTTTTTGATCTGGTGTATTTCTTATGTGATCCGTTCCGTTTCTACTTCTTTGACCACTCAAACACACTAACTGGAGTCCACAGGTGCTAATTCAGTGACCGGAAGCTTGCGGGGTGCTCTGTCTCTGCTGTTTGTCGTATTGGTGGCTCTTGCCCGTGGAAGCTTTCTTCTCAGGTGATTTGAATTAGACTGTGAAAGCAGCTTAGTGTATCTCTGCAGAATTGCTTTTCTTTTGCCACTGGGTGTCCCAGGGTTATTTTAAGCCTAGCACCACACATATTAATATTTTAGCGTGATGCTTACCTAAACACAGAGAAAATGTATACTTCAACATTATACTGAAAGCAAGCCTGTTGTTACCAATTCTTAGGTGTGATTCTATCCTGTTCAGCAGTCAGGTGAAGACAAACAGGATATCATATTGTCTCTGACAGTGACCAGAATTATTTTTTTTTTTTTTTTTTTTTTTTTTGTTATAGGGGACCCCCGCATCGGCAGGCGGACTCTCAACCACTGCGCCACCAGGGAAGCCCGACCAGAATTATTTTTAATTCCATTTTTTTCACTGAAGTTGTAACCCTTCAATAGGACTAGCTATCTGAAAGAACTTCAGTAAAACCTTTATGTTTTGCACAAGTTCAAAGTCTTGAGTGTCGCCCACACAGTAATTAAAGGAAGCCTCCTTGATACTGAGACTGGCAATGGAGTCACAGAGACCGCTCACCAGCTTTCGACCTCATCTTCACTGCTGGCCCTGAGGAATTTCTCTTACCTTCTTGCCAGTTCATCTGTATCTTTAATATTTTATATTACCCATCACTTTTTACAATTTTTCTAGATTAAGTTTTTCCATGATAGCATCACAAGGTCTTTCTACTATGAAATACAATTTAATATATCAGGAATAAAGGAAATGTTCATTAAAATCCTATTCAATTTTTTATAGCATCATACAGTAATTTTGTTTTTTAAACTGTTTTTAAACAAACGCAGAGCATGGGCTTTTAAAACCTTTTTAGTTTTGAGTTGCAGTAATGAAATACATGGCAGTGAAAATTAAAGAAAAATTAAATTTGTTACAGACACTGAAAACATGAAAAAGATTACTGACATTCTCGGCAAATGAACACATGAAGAAAAGAGTCTTGATTTAATGTGGATGTGGGTATAAGCTATGCAAATAAAACTTTCAAAGAGTTTCTAAAGAATATATGAAAAACAAATTATTATCCAAAGCTAAAGAACACTATTTAATAAAGGTACTGCTACTAAATGCTATTTATAGCCAAAAGGATAGAAAAGAAATGATAGAATGATAAAGAGTGGAAAAGCACAATAGGCCAAATACGTCAATCTGTGAAAGAACCTGGAGCAAGTAACTAAATCATTGTGATAATCAGATTCCTTAACTGTCATAATCCCACAGTCATAAATGCAAAGGCAATATGTATTTTCCAATGATAGTAAAGAGAAAATGCTCACAACCTAGACTTAACAATGAGGTAAAGAGAAGCAGTTCCACTGGAGTCAGTGAGATAATCAGTGCATAGAAACATCTGATTACTTACCATGCAAATAGTATTTTAAGTACTGAACAACACTTGATTCTGTATTAATTTATAACTGCTATTTGTAATAATTTAGCATTATTTATTCTGAAGAAATGTAAGTCAATTTATTCTTCACTTATTTATATAATGGTTATGCCTAACATTTTTCTCAAATCCCAATACTTTACATCATCTCAAACTTCCCAAAAAGTGTAATGAGAATTGAATTCTGCTTCACCAGTTGCTTTGGCCATAGCATTTTACCTCAAATAAATAGCCCTAGACTAAGCACATCTCCCTCCTAACCCTTCTTAAAAATCAGACCCCCAACAAAGCTAACTGTTTCCAAGTAATTTAACCGTGTCCAAGAACACACCTGTTTCCAACATCCAACAATACAAAGTTCACAATGCTTACATGTCTGGTCATATTTGACTGGATTCCAAAGAATAAAGAAAATATGATCCATACTGGGAAATCACTCAATCACAGCAGAGAATGACACAGATGTCAGAATTAATAAGTAAGGACATTAAAGCAGTAACTGTATTTTAAACAGTTGACAAATTAAGTAGAGACATAAAAAATATAGAAATACCCAAAGAGGACTTCTATAGATGAAAACTATAATATGTGAGATGAAAAACAACTGGATGAGGTTGATGGCAAATTGTGTGTATAGAAGAAAAGACTACTGAACTTGAAGACACAACAATATGAACCATCCAGTGTCGCCAAGGAGCATCACCCTTGTTACCAAGTCACTTGTATATAAATAAACAACCTAACAAATCTCTGGCTTTTAAATTTTTGGAAATACACTCCTTGGGGATAGGTGCCCATCCCTTTTAGGACCCATTAAATGGATGGAGGTCAAGGACAACACAGGTCCCTGGGCACCTGAGATAGCCAGGCTGTGGGAAGCTGAGTGGGATACTTGCTCAGAGCGCGACTCTTCTCGTCCACTGTGAAAAGGTTTCCCAGCTCCTGCTGTCAGTGGCTTTTCGTTACTCTTGTCAATCTCTCAGACTTTACACCTCAGCTCCTAATGCTGGCCGTATCTCTTGCCTTGCTCTATCACCAGGCACCCACACTCCTTACACTGCCCCCCCCAACTTTGGACATACTTTAATAGATTCCTCTAGCTCCATAAACTCCGGTGGTCATCCTGTCACTTACCCTGGTCCAGGGGACATATATGTCAGGCCTCCAAGAAAAGGACTGGATGATGGTCATTCTTAAGATGATTTTTGCACTCAAGTAGCAAACCGAAGCAGTATCAAAATGACAGTTCTGCCTAGTGTGTGTCTTGCATTCAGGATAATAGTGATAGAGAGAACGTAAGTCACAAAATACTAGCTTTTACAATAATTTGGTCAAAGTTGCTCTTAATCACATAATAAGCTGAGCAAGGCTCTCGAAGATGACTTTTCTTATCTAATGTCTTACGCTGCCATGAAAATGACCCAAAATCCAAGCTACAGCTAGATGCTTTACCAAATGTTCTCCATAATCTGTGTTAAGTATGTCAAATCATATGTTAATAATAAAATAATGATAAATTACCACACACACCGGCTGCCCTATACCTTTTCTGTCTATCTTAATATGAACTGCCCCTAATTACATCTTAGAGAATAATAACAGGACAAAACAACTGTCTTTGGGTATATAGAGACAATAAAAGGCTTACTATTCATATGAAATTGTATTGGGGTGTTGTGTAGGTGTGTATGACATCACCTATGAAGTGGATCTTCAAATGTATTCCCTTAAAATTATCCTTGTTCATGGACCCTCCCTTTCAAACTCTCCATCTACCCTTTGGAAGATCTCCATGTACCCTCACAACTACAAGTACCAAAGTGTGAAAAATCATTTCTATAAAATTTGTCAGTATTCTAAAATGACAATAACCAGTATACAAAAAACAATTTCCAAGTGTAACCAAATTTAATTTAACGGCTTACTATTTTATCAACATTCCTTTTCACCTATTAGACTATGCTAGCCATTCCTGTATCTACACATCTCATAAGTTACCAATATTAGCATCTCATACTCCAAAGTTCAATTATGTCATATGAAATCCTCTGCAACATAATTATTAACAGATCTCCTAAGATGATTTATGGAGGAAATATTCAAAGCAGCTTGGAGAAGCATAATATAAATCCTTTTTGTGTCTGTTCTTTCAAGGTCAAAATCCAGCACGTAAAAATGATATCGCATTAATTCTCTTCAAGGTCATGATTAGAACATAAAAGTTTGTGGAAAAACAGCAACATTTGCATTTCACATGAAGTGTGACCAATGACAGGTGCATCCCTTACATGGCTCATAAGACCAGCAAGGATTGCTGCAGTCACTACCCACTTGATAAAAAAAGAAAAAAAAAAAATTTACTGAAATGGAATATACAGTGATCCCAAATCATGTTGCTAAACCAGGCAAGCATAAGTAAATGAACCCTCCAAACAGAAAAGATGCTTTAACACAGTTAATAGGGTGGTATAATTCCAAAGAAATGTAACATCGTGTTATAGGCTAAGGAAACCTACTGGCCATATTCTCATTCTAGGGATGATGGTATTCATCCTGGCGAAGTACAACAGCTAGTTAAGGGCACAGCCCCCCAAAATATACTCAGCCCTTCAATGTCTAACTCATTGTTCTTTCCACGTTGTTTATATATTTTAGAAATTTCATTCTGAGGATAAAATTTAAAACCAAAACAAGAATAAAAGCCTCTCACTCAAGGGCTTTGAGGTAAGATCCTTAGTTGAATCTAAAGGAAAAAAAAAATCATTAGCCTGAGTTAGAAAAGGATAACCTTCCTCTTCCTGCTAACATTTCTTCACATTTTGCTTTTGATCATTTGCTAACAGACCTCATTTGTACTGTTTCCTTTAATGTTCCTCTGCCTCACCCCATCACTCCTTCAACTAAGGGAGATTTTCGGGTTTTAAAATCAAGCCTTAAGCTAGCGAGGGCCAAGTAAATGGATAACTAAGCAGGAAGCCTTATTAGCAGACACTGAAAAAGCCCCAAACATTCCAGCAAAGATTTCAGTGTTCATTTCTTCTCCGAGTTACTAAGTTACCTCTACTTTGTGGCCTAAATTGCTCTCTTGCTAGCTGAAGACTCTCCTCATTAGCATGAAGCTACAAAATGTTACCAGAGGAATTATTCTTTCTCTGGAGCACCTTGCACAATTTGCTCAATATATTTCTGATTTATACTTCCTGGTTCATTGAAGAAATTATCTATCCAAATAGCACTGGAGAGAAGGTGGAGAATCAGCCATGGCAACATAAAATAGCCAATCATCTATTGAAGAACAGGCTGTATTTCATCATGACAGCTATTTTTACTGATTCCCTTGTTCATCAACTTACACGGGCACAATTATTCCCGAAACAGTTGGAAGACTTGCTGAAATGTTTACAAGGCTTACACAATATTATCAGTCTTGACAGATTGTTTTTCTCCTACTGGGCTGTCCAAATATGTTTTTGCATGTATAAATTATTCCAAATATTATGAAAATAAGACATATCATGCCGTTTCAAAATATAACATTTTATCCACCCCAAATGCCAAATCCGTAAGGAAATATTTTCAATAAAATTGAACATGGTTTTTGCCCCCAGTTTTTTTTGCAGCTCCTGTCTTACACATAGTAGAGATGCAGTGTGAGTCTCAGTGAATATATAATGTACAAAACAGAATTTGAAAGAATAGACTGAAATTCACTCCAATATTAATTTGAAGGTTGAAGCTCATCAGATTCTAAAATATTAACAAAAATGTTCTGCTACAGTGAGAGTATCAATTATGCGTAAATATACTCTTTAGCTTCGTATTTGAAACAAGGAACAGAAATCTGTCCCGTAATTTGTACAAAAGGCCTATAAATGCAGCCTCCCATGGGAGGAGATTACACACCAAGTAGACTGCTTAACCATGCTAGAAAGCTGAATGAACATTATCACAAAATTCTTACTTTATAGATTCTGTTTTCTATCAGACAATGCTGATGAGATCTGTAAACACAGTCGGAGAGGATTCTCCTTGAGAACCATCTTCCTTTCTATGAAAAGTTAGGCACAAAAATTCACGAGACTATTTCCATTCTTAAGACTTAAACACACACATCCTGGTCATGGAAATGTACCCGATATTTTATGGGGAGGTTAAACCCTCCCAATTTCAAGAAGATCACACCAGGATGCCATGTACTAGTCACGAGATTCACCGCTCGACTTGAAACAGCCAGTGGAAGGCAGCTAATAAAACAGCCACACAGGAAGACCAAAAACCATGACCAATAACTCTTCTTCTTTCAAACCCAACAGAGCAAGATTCCAAAGAAATACGTCAAAGAAAATTCACTGTAATTAAAATTAAGTAAGCCGTTGTAACTTCCACAGTCCTCCATGAATTCCTTTCGCAAAGAAAAAGTGTACTAGACACAAAATAAATCACAGACATTGTCTAACTTACCACGTTGTGGAGGTTCAGCAGGGGAAACTGAGGCTGAAAGCTGACACTTGTCCCCATGTTGTCATCAACCGAATCCGGTTTAGAAGACCCAGTTCCTGAGCAAAAAATTCCCATCTGCAAAAAAAAAAAAATTCAAACATTTACAATTATTTCTAACATGTATATATATTTCTAATACATATGTACATAGATAACATATACATATGTACATGTTATATATGTACACACATCAAGAATTATTCTACATACAAGGGAAACAATGAAATGTAATAACAATTTTTATAACATGTCTTCACAGTTTCTTATAACCTGTTTAATTATAACCTGCTTATAACCTCCAAGTCTTAATTAAATGTATTAAGATTTATCTAGGGAAAGAAATTGTTGTTTTAAATGCACTATTTAGGAATTTTGAAAACACAAGGGTTTTACTAAAATACGAAAATATTAAGATGATTTACATCGTTTAATCTTGTCTCAATGAGTCAGCCCAGAGCCACTCCCAGAACACTGATCTCAAAAGACTGCAACAGGGCTTCCCTGGTGGCGCAGTGGTTGAAAGTCTGCCTGCCAATGCAGGGGACATGGGTTCGAGCCCTGGTCTGGGAAGATCCCACATTGCCGCGGAGCGGCTGAGCCCGTGCGCCACAACTGCTGAGCCTGCGCGTCTGGAGGCTGTGTTCCGCAGCAGGAGAGGCCGCGACAGTGAGAGACCCGCGCACCGCGATGAAGAGTGGCCCCCGCTCGCTGTAACTAGAGAAAGCCCTCGCACAGAAACGAAGACCCAACACAGCCATAAATCAATCAATCAATAAATAAATAAATAAATAATTAAAAAAAAAAAAAAAGACTGCAACAAAATTTTACAGAGCAAGTCCTGACTTGTGCAAGGCGGAGCCTCTTCTGCGCAGGTTCCATGCCTATGAATCATCCTAACGAGGGAGGAAGGGACAAAGACTCATCTTCTGTCCCACCAAGAGAGCTCTCAAGTGGGTAGAGAACACACACATACACTCGCACACACGACAGAAAAACTGAGACGGAGAGTTAGACGTCAGTCAAGGGGCACATCGTTCCCACATTGAAGAAGTAAACCAAGCCACCAGCCTGTTATTCCGTGTTTCAGAGAGAAGCAAAGTCCAAGGTAAAGTGAGCTTTGAGCCACTTCAGATTCAAACATTAAGAACTGGACTCAAGGGCTTCCCTGGTGGCGCAGTGGTTGAGAGTCTGCCTGCTGATGCAGGGGACGCGGGTTCGTGTCCTGGTCTGGGAAGATCCCACATGCCGCGGAGCGGCTGGGCCCCTGAGCCTGAGCATCTGGAGCCTGTGCTCCACAACGGGAGAGGCCACAACAGTGAGAGGCCCACGTACGGCCAAAAAAAAAAAAGAACTGGACTCAAGTGTAAAACCCTTCCATCCCAGCAATGGCACCACAGGACCAAAAGGGCATCCACAGCCCTGGGACAATTCTGAAGGTAGAAGGTTTCCAACTACAACTAAAGCAGAGGCTCAACTCACTGAAGTGTGAGCCCAGCTTCTTGGAGAGGAGGAACCAGAAGTGAACACAAAAAGTCAATGACTGAGGACGTTCAAGGCTATGTTAACTATAAACTAGCTTTCAAAACGAGTTTTCATTTCACAGAGTTCAACCCTATTGTAAACATCATCTTATGCTTATGATTTGAGTTTTTAAATACCTTCCTCTCCTCCCCCTTTCTTCCTCCCCCCCCGGTCTATCCATCCCTACATACCTATTATTTCAGCATAGATTTCGCTGCTTAGAAGGTGCAAGGTAAAAATAAGGGATTCTTCCATGGAACATTTATCTTCTAGATGTCCCACCCACGTAGGTATGCCGCTACCGTGACATTAGTCATTACTTACTGTTTAAAGCCACAGTGTGTGAATTCTTGAAAAGGGGTGGTGAGGGTCACCTCACCTTTGGGAGCACAGGCAGGGGAGGCAGGAGGGCACAGGGCCGGCCGCCCTTAGACGCTGCACAGCCGAGGCCATGAAAATGATGCTACCTGCCGCTGCTTCTGCCCTACAGGTTGCTTATCCTTGACCTAGATACAGAATCATCATGATCTACGAAGCAAAGCTTTTTCTTTTCCATGTTTTATCGGAGTATAGGTGATTTCAAGTGTTGTGCTAGTTTCTGTTGTACAGCAGTGAATCAATTATACATATATCCACTCTTTTTTAGATTCTTTCCCTATGTAGGTCATTACAGAGTATTGAGTAGAGTTCCCTGTGCTCTACAGTAGGTCTTTATCAGTTATCTGTTTTATACAGAATAGTGTGTTTATGTCAATCCCTATTTCCATCAGGAATATTGAATCTCTACAAACAGCATGAGTACGATGCCATTAATAACACTGAATTATAAACAAGGGACCTCGTTCCACTTCACTCTGCCACTGTCCAGCCTTACGCCCTTGGGCTTGTGACTTAAACCTAGAGGTTAAGAGCAAGGCCACCGAGGCAGCCACACCCTCTGCTTCACACCCTCCACCAACTATACAACTTATTTTCCTTAAACAAAGATCAGAACACGTTTCTCATAGATTCGTTGGGAAGTTTAAATGTAACCCCTGCACGCGACACCGAGTGCCCCTTGCTCAGTAAATCAGGCCTTTTATTACTAAAACAAGAATCTGTGAATCTCTAATTCTTAAACTTGATGCAAATCACGCAGGCGTGCACAGCCTGGGAAAATTCCATGTATGTAAATGTAAATAAAGATGCTGGAGAAATAGCAGTTGTGTGTCCCAGAGGAGACACCAGAAGCCACAGTGGGATTGCTCTAAGTCTCTTCTCTCTGTCCCACAGGATCATCCCCAGGGTGGCTCTGATTTATCTCCTGTGTAGACACAGCCATAGCGACGACCCAAGTCCTCACATTAAAGAGGAAGAAACATTTTAACAGAGTTTTAAAAGCATTTCAGGTCAGTTGAAACTGAGTTCTTGCCCCCATTTTGTTATTAAAATGTACTGTCCTTGTAAGTGAATTATTTGTTCTAAGACAGTTTAAAAATCTGAGGGGAAAATTCCAAGATAAATAGTACAGGAGGGTGTGTATGCTATATATCAAGAAAGATTATCTCCCTCTGTAACTGCAAAGATGAATGCTATTGTCTTCCTTTCAGGCACTTTTTTGGTATTTATTAATGCTTAATTAAATATTAGTCACAAGAAAAATAGAGGTTTGGGTCAGAAGGAGTTTTCTGTACACCATACTCAGCAGACCACGCTAATGATGCAAACAATTTGACGCGACAGTCGCGAAGGCTCTAATCTTGTGAGTTGAACTCTTGTTTTACTGAACTAAACAAGGGCTTAGTTCCAAAGAAATTTTGACTCTGGTGAGCCTATTTAATCCCTGAGATATCTTTTATTAATGTTAGTGACATCTTTCAAAGGCCATACTATTGCCAATTATATTTACCCTTCATTTTAAGGTTCCAATCTTAAAGACAAATCCAATAACAATACTTCTTCTTGATCATTAAGTCTGCCCAGATACTTGACATAAGGTAATGCTTTGGGATATTATAGTTAGACTTTGTGAAGTGTGGATAACTGAAAGAGTGCATTTAGTATTTTTATTTGTATTTTCAATTTCACACGGAGGGTAAGACTGCAGGCTTTAGAGCTGGCTGCCTTGATGCCAACCCTGGCTCTCCAGCTTATTAGTTACGTGAGTGAGGGCAAGTTAATATTTTTACATGTCAATCTCCTTACCTATAAGGGTGACAATAAATTAGTACAAAATTCTATTTTCAGGCTAAATATGCATTCATTACATGGAATAGAACCTTGTACATAATCATTACTGTAAAAGTGATGTTTGTTATTCATATTAATATTCTGAATATCTGAGGACCACCTTTATGCCAGGACTTGTTTTTCGGTTGGATAAAGCATTAAACGAAGTTCACACATCCCTGTCATCGTGAAGCTTTTATTTTAACGAGGCAGATAACCAGTAAGCACTGGAAATAAGAAAAATACATAGTACTTAAATGAGCAACACTAAGGAGGAAAATAAAGCAGGACAGAGAACAGGAAATGTTGGAAGGTGATGAAATTCTAGAAGGGGTGGGGGGTCAAGCATTAAACATTTGCCTCTCAGTTTCAAAACCCACCCCCCTCTTCTGCATGGTACTGGGCGCCGCTGGCATAGGACTTTGTAGAGCACACCGCTGCCCAGCCGGCCGGCTCCTTGCAAGGCCCTGTCTGTAGGGGATGCTAGAGACAAGCCGAGGAGCAGGAAGAAGGGGCCTTCTACTTCCTCTTCACTTCCTGCTGGCTTCCGGGTTCCACCAGGGTCCGTGCAGCCTCCCTGTACTCCAGCATTCTGTCTCAAGCAGCCGAAGCCCGTTTTTATGTTTTCCCACCACTTTCAGAACCGACCCCAGAGAAGTACGTGCACCAATTGGTTGGTGGCTCGTCGGAGGCGGAGGTGCCCGAGCCCGTGGATCGTCTCCTCCAAGCACAGAGACACCAGCCAGCGGAGATGCACCTCTCCTTGACGTCCGGGACCAAGCTTGTCAGGGCTCATCCTCCAGGCTTCTAAACTGTCATCATCCCAGTCGTTTCCCCTTTTCTCCAGCCCCAGGGATGGCAGCTGCTTCCTGCAGTGGCGGCCTCTGTGATACCTTCGTGTTCTCACTGCCCCGCTACCAGCTACCTGGTGAAAAATTCTTCATACTTAGCTAATAACTTTTCTATTAAATTTTCTCTTTTAAACCCTCATGTGAGTTCTCTCTCCCGGGAAGAATGTGACTGTAAGATGGACAGCAAAGGCTTCACTGAGTCAAAGCTTGAAAGAAGCTAGGGAGTGAACCACACAGTTACCGGGGGGAGACCCATGCTGGGCAGAGTCAAGTGCAAAGGCCCTGGGGTCTGGGTCTGGTCTGCACGAGGGATCACCAGAAAGCCTGTGCTTCTGGAGAGTAAGCAAGGGTAGAGCAGGCGAAGCTGAGACCTGAGAGGTTCCAGGGGCCGGATTCTGGAAAGCCTCACAAATAGGGCAACCATGACACCCCTCGGAGCAGGACACTTCGGAAGGTGAAAGGGGTGCTGTAAACAAGCACACTGAAATAACAGGCATTGATGGGGAATGTTCTGGGCATATTGATTGGAATCACCCTCCTCTGTGCAAGTCATTGCCACGACTTGGGTTTTTATTTAAAGTGAGGTATAAGGCTATTTGACCGTATTGCATAGAGAGAGGACTTGCTCTGATTTACATTATAACTGCTCCCAAGAGGAAAACAGGTATGTATTTTCTACAAAACAGTGTTTCTCAACTCAGTATTAATTATTTAACTACCATCTATAATAAATGTGCTAAAACATACATAGGTTTTTTAGCAAATTTAATATAAAGGAAAACACACATGTACCGGTACATTTACCATGAAATCCAAATGTTATGAATAATTATTGAAGCAAACCTTGGCTTTCGTTCTATTTTCAAGAAAATCCTTAGGAGCTGTGAAACTTTGAAGTTTAATATGTTAAAAATCCTTAGGCTTTTGTCTGTTCCAGATTTTTCTTTCTGTTCTTGAAATAGTATAAAGGGTGAATTAGCTTACCTTTATTTCCAGCTGATACTCATGACAGGAAAAAGTAAAGGTTAGAAGTAAAAAATTGTAGCTAAGAATTAACAGGGCTGGGATTTGAGCCCTTACCTGTTTTCAAAGCCAGAATTTTATGTGCCTCACCAAGCTCCATGTATCAAACATCCTTTCTGGCTAATTTTATGACCTTTTAATTTCATTTTAAACGTTATATATAAAACCCAAAGAAAGGTACGTGCTGTTTCAATTTGTTGAGGAGAAATTGGAACTTTCTTAAATGAGAAAAATAATTCCTTTGAAAATGAAATTTCAATGATCTTAATTCTTTTCCTCTGCCAACAAAGGCCTGTTTGTACTCATACCATTTCTTTTCTCTAACATTCCCATATGTGACAAGAACAGGAAGACGGGAAGCTTCATTTATCAGACTCCACGGTCAGCAGGGTTCCAGCTTGATTCTACCACTGAGATTCACTTAGACAAATTGTTCATTACATATGAATATCAGTTCTGTGCACTGTAGAGAATAAACATTCATCCCTTATCCGGGTTATTCTGTGTCCTACCCAGGCTGGAAAGAGCCTCAATTCTGTAATGTTCTCTATATCATATGCCTTGAGTAAAAGAGTTTTAACCTATTCAGAGTAATAAAACAGAAACATTTCAACTCCTGTCTTATTTTTGGAGACAGTAAAAATAAAATCAGCCTCAAAGACAGAGAACGTGTGTATCAAGTTCAGTCTGTGTTTCAAACAATAGCCTTAAGTATCTCCCTAGAAACACGACTGGTGACAAAAATAAAGGAATACAGAACTAAGTAAGGCAATGGAGATGGAAAATACTCATCAGCCAGAATTTTGCTTCTCTGATAATGTATTCAGAGTTAGTTTATGAATTAAATGCCATTTCTCTTTTCTAAATTATATATTATTTATTTTCTTAGAAGCCATATATTCTGTTACATGAAACAAAATCTGTGCTTACTTAAAGAGCAAAACAAATAGTTGAATTTCAGCGGAAGGTCTACTTTCCTATTTTGAAGCAAGTTTTCAATAGCGATGTTATTGGGTTGGCCAAGAAGTTCGTTTGGGTTTTTGGTAGCATTGTACCAAAACCCGAACGAACTTTTTGAACAGCCCAATTTTTTTTCTAAAATCTATACAGGATTTATGAAAATCATCTCTCTGAAAGATCAGTATTTGTGTCGATAGTAGACTGAATTTGTACGCCAGGCTCAGATTCTCATCCTCCTCCTCTGATGCTGCAAATGCCTAAGGGCTCTCCAATGACACGTGAAATGATCTTCCAACAACTGCCGCGATCCTGAAGGAACTTCTACCATATGACCCAACCTTTTAATCATCTGGCATTATTCGTCACCATGAGTTATTTCTCTTTAACCAGCCCGGATTTCTTGCTATTGTCTGAAGAGGTTCTCAAATTCCCTACACTTTTTTTTTTTTTTAACATCTTTATTGGATTCATCTCTTACACTTTTTATCAGACGGATGTCCACACAGAACACACCTGACTCTTCTTTTCTGGGAATGCGGCCAGGAGCTGCCCCTCCAGCAGTGGCCAGCGGCGCACTGAGATTTTTGTTTTTCTCCCAACAGAGGGTTATTCTGTCCCAAGGGGCAGGTATGGCTTTTACTTTAGAACTCTAGAGGAGTGTGCGGTGACTCACACACTGAGGAATGCCACAGGTACCTCCAGCACTACTGGACCTCCCAGATCATACCACCTTTTCTCAGAATACCCTGAACCACAGCTTGAACCGGCTATAGTACTCATTCTCCCTCTCTCTGGCTCTAGGTCCTACGTAAAACGTGAAGGCATCTGTTAATCTAATAAAAGTATCCCAGGAGTGCTTTCTTCTTAAAGCAGAGAGAGACTTTCTTCCGGCATCATCACAGGTAATGCACTGCACTCGAGCTAACTGGCAGACGGTACAAGCCCCACCAGGCTGTAAGCAGATAAATCAGCAGAGAGAACTGCACTGAAGTACAGCAAGAGGATAACCCTAAACTTCAAGCAGACTGAAACTCATGGTACCGAAAACAAGCAAAGGAAAACAAGCAGTCACGTTTATATTTTTTTTAAGTGTCAGCGCTTAAGTGGAAAAGCGTCAAAACTATCAAATGATACGCCCAATTAGCTGTGTAACACTTGACTGTTTGGCTGTTCCTTCCCTCTGTGGCCCAGCCTGTCCTATTTTATAAAGTTTAAAAGGTTCATATTTTCATCTTTGGGGATACTTTTAATAGTTTCTTTCTATATTAATTTCTTAAACACACCAACATAACACTTAGCTAATATTCATCAGTTGTAAGCATTAAGACCAAAAACTTTCCCTTCCTAAGGTTTAGGTCTGAGTAAAGAAGAAACCAAACATCTTAAAAAGTCAAATAGTGGAGCCAGTGCCAATTTTAAAAAAAAGCACGCCTATCCCCCCTTAGAGTTCTACTTCGATAACTATTAACATTTAACCAGTTAGCAAAACAGTTAACCCCGTTACCAGATTAACGGTGTCATTCCGATAGTTACTCTTCTGTGCATAGTATGTGTGGGAAAGATGAACTTCGTATTTGATAAAGCAGAGTTGAAAGACAGTTTGCATGAAAGTGCGCCTCTCAACACCAGTTTAAGCTCAGAAAAATGAATATAGGCCTCTAGCAACTGATGTGAGATAGAAAATAGACTGAGGCTCAGGAAAAATGGAAGAGAAAGAGCTGCAGACGTGGAACGTGAGTGGAAGGAGAGAAAAAAGAAGGACTGAAAACAGAAAAAGGGAGACAGCGAGTGCCAACAGCAGGAAAATCCCTCTCACGGAAGTATTCTTAAGTGAGACATGCGTGGCCCCCAAAATACAAAGCTATTAACTTACTGCTTACCTCTGTCTTCTCAGCGGGAGTTGCAAGGTACAGCCACTTCCCTCTTTACCTTAGAGGGGAACGTCCCAGCATGACCGAGACCCTGTAATTTTTACTATACGTTTTACTGATATGGCATTCCCCCGAATGTCCATGGAGTTCACTCCTACTTCCCGGAACATGTGCTTTGATAGAAGGCTTGGAATACTTGTATCTTCCTGATCACCGGGTCTAATTAGCATAATGTCATCCACAGAGTAAACCAGCGTGATGTTCTTTAGAATGTCACCTTGACTGTGGTCCCTATGTACTGTACTATGAAAGACAGCAGGCGAAGTGACACAGCTCTGGGGCAAGACAAGGAATGTGTGCTGCTGTTCTCACTATTTAGAGGCAAACTGTTCTTACTCTTCCCCAATGGTGGGTAGAAAGAAGAAAGCAGTTGCCAGATAAAAGGCCACATACAGAGTGCCAGAAGCTGTGTTGATACGTTCTGTTAAAATAACAGCACATCCGATACAGCGGCTGTGATGGGGCTACCAGCACATTGAGAGAAGCAACCTGCCATTGGACCTGAGTGTGCCTGCCTGCCCTTGCTGAGCACGCCAAGGGGGCAAGGTCCTGACCACCCTCTACCTGAGACGCTTCTAGGGCTTGGGTTTCCAGTGAGCAACCTCGAGGGATGGGGTAATGCCTCGCGGTGGACATTATGTTCCCACATCTCTGAGTTCCTCAGCTGTGATGCAAACGCACTGTTCCTGCAGAGCGCAGCCATGTGATGGTTGCCTTGGCTGCGGAAAATCCATCCATGGCTGCATATACAACAGCTTGAGTCCCCGTATCCTTTCTTTAATTCCGTGTGAAGGAAATTCTGGCATCTTTCCTTCGTTTGCTTACGCAGAGCTGTGTCTGGATTTCAGGGGCTCTCCCGGAACACCATTTGGATGAGTTCCCAGTGTCCTTGCAAAACACTGATTCCTAAATCATGGGTCAGTGTCCCTTTTGTGGTAAACAGAATAATGGCTCTCCAGAGATGTCCAAGCCCTAACCCTTGAAACTTGTGAACGTGGTACCTTACGTGGAAAAGAGACCTTTTAGATTAATTTTAGACATCTGTGAAGGGGAGATTACCCAGGTGGATGCAATGTTATCACAAGGTCCTTTTAAGAGGGAGGCATGAGGGTCAGATTCAGAACAGGAGAGGCTGGTATGACACTAGGAAGAAACTGCAAGGCCAGGGAAGTGGTCAACCTCCAGAAGCTGGAAAGGCAAGTAAAGAGATTTTTCCCTAAAACCTCCAGAATGAACACAGCCCTGCTGAGCCATTTTACACTTCTGACCTACAGAATACTCAGATAATACATACATATTTGTTATTTTGAAGCAAAGTATTTGTGGTGGTTATATCATCGGCAGTAAACTAACACATCTGTTCAGCCTTCCATTTAATATTTATCCTTCCCCTCTCAGCCTAATTCCCCGAGATCTACTGCCCTGTGTATTGTCCCACTTCCTGCCAGTAGACGTTGGCCAAATCTGACTTGCATTCTGGAGAAGGCTTGAATTTCTCTGCTAGGACTATACCACGACCTAGAGGCAAAGAGGAGAGGTGAGAATGGTTCTGCAGGAAAGCAAGCAGCATCTTGTTGGACGGTGGGATCACGGCACAGTCTCCATGGCAGGGGTAGGAGCTACTTCCGCTCAAGCGTTTAAAGCTATTTGGGGAGAAGTATTTGGGGATTTACTCAAATACTCCTATCCTAAGTCTTAGGGTCCCATTGTCCCTTTGAGAACCCCGAGTCGGGCAAAGTTTCAAACAGAGCCAATTTTGTGTCGAGGCCACCATTATAACATGATCCTGAACTGATTTTTAGCACAAGAGGTAAGACTACTTATTACAGCTGCCACAGAGGCTCTCTGGTTTCCAAATATGTCTTAAGTTGTCAATTATCTGCTCTGAACTCACATATCTGAAATATTTTCAGGATTTCATTTTTATTTCAGTGTCTTATCTTTAAGCTATCATCCTCACCACCTTTAATTACATCAAAGCTAGACCACTGTCAACCAAAATAATACAGTATTACAAGTGAAGGTCAAATAGGAGCTGTGGAGTCTGTAGACTGTATTCCAAGCCACACTTCTCACAAAGCTGAACGGCTAATACTGATTAGGTATCTGACCACTAGAATGCACCCAAAATGCAAACCAGAGACCGGTAAGGGGACTTTCTGTGCTACTGTTCCTTCCTCAGCCACTCCAATGACTCATTTGGTTTAGATCAGTCAGTTTTTTAGTTTTTGCAGGACTGGAAGGCTGCCATTTAAACTGCCCTAAATTTCTCATTTTTTCACTCCAAATATATGCTATAATCTTTCTTCTGATGGTTAGCAACTTAGAAGCGTACGGTGATGTAAGCTTAAGGGTGTGACAATACAGGTTTTTGTTTTTTTTTTTTCTAGAGTCCTCCTTATTATCAACGTTGGAGTGTTTTTCAGGGTCAGCATAGGAAGAGTGGGACTTTCGGGTGGAATCTGATTGCTAGGTAAGCTATGTAATGCTTTCTTGGGAAAGTAAGTCTGATGATTGGGGTAGACAGGCAAGTATTTTACCATCAAAGGTTGCTAAGTCATCTCGATGTCCTCAGAGTTGCCAGTTGCTCATACAGCACATTTATAAAAATTGCTAAAAAGCATCCCTACCTCCAGACACTTTACTTCCATCTACAGGAAAATTTTCGTAATGCATTGTTCTTCTTATGACACTTAAACGCCGTATTCCAGAAAAATTGTGATAATGAGTATATACATCTCTAGTGTGTACAGTACGAATGACTCATACTTAGATGTGGTGCCCTGTGCACTAGACATCTGAAGGATTCAGCATGCGTGTCCTCACAGAGTCCTAACTATTGGCTATATAGGTTCTTATAAAACTCCAGTCTTACGTTGGTCTTAGGGGTTATGGTTTCAGTGGTATAAGACCAAGTTGATTAGTAGTAAGGTTTAATCTAAAAGTTCACATAGTTTTCAGTTAATGAAATATAAGAGGCAAATGCAACATCAAGTAAAATCCCTCTTCTTTCTTATAAAGTCAATTTATGGCATATTCACAGGGGATAAGTGATTGATGAATCACTAATAGTAAATGGATAATCTTAATAAGAGAACCACTGAGACTGTCCTCTCAGTCTCTCTTACTAGAGAACCACTGAGACGCATCCTCTTTCTAGTCATGCAAAAACTCCAAGAGTTAGCCTGGAATAAGGGCCATCACAGTAGATTTAACCCTCTTAGACCACGGGCTCCTGAATTTTAATCCAAGGGAATATACAAAGATTTCATGTAAGCACACGATGACATTTCAATTGAAGTAGTTATAAAGGACCTCAGTCATCAGTATTGAAAGATGGTATTTATTCTGCATCACTGCAGTATTATTTCCAATGCTTTTAAATTTCTGCTTGTTTTCATCGCGATCAAAATAATTTCAAAGTTCTTTACTTTCTTCTAGTGGATTCTTGGCATCTCCCACGGCACCTGCCGGTAAACATGATAAATATTCTCCAAATTATCTGAGTACCCCTTTTATCTTTATTTTTAAATAATCCCTTAAACTCTCCACCTCCAGTATCTAACAAAAATACCAAAGTTACAAAAATCTAGTGTAGCAGTTATTAAAACGTATAGCATTATTTTTTAATAATCCCCAAAATCTATATCCACAGAAAATGCTGGATATTGGGAGGTATTATGACATGTAAGTCATATAATCTAATAGTCATGTTTTAGACTTCATCATATTTTCATGCTCAATGACATTAAGAGCTACTTGTTCTTGTCTTTATCCCCATCCCTTTGTTCAAACACTCCCTTCCCTTGACTTTGGTGTTTTATTGTCCTCGCTCTGCCCAGCATTCTGGCCACATTCAGGTTCATCATCCTCTACTTGGCTGTTAGATGTTGGAATTTCTCAGGCTTTTTCTGCTCCCATTCTGCTACATTCACTCCAGGAAATATAATCCACTCTCAATGATTCACAAAAAATTAGAATTTTTTTCTCTTAGGTGAAACTTGACTACATGATATCTTTTTTTGTGCCTGAGTAGATTAAATCATTGATCAACCACATTTACTCCCAACTCCACTGGAAAAGTATAATTACTTTCTGATACTGAACTTTCTCTGAGACTTTGGTCTCACGATTTTCAGTGTCACAAGATCAACTGAAACTAACCACATTCAAAACCGGAATGATGATTTCACCTGTCTTCATCCACACTCATCTTAGTTGTCTAATGCTCATAATGATACCTCCACCTAAGAGAAAAACATCTTTTGGCTTAAAGCCAGAATCCTTTAGACCACACATGAAAGCCCTTCGTGTGCATGGCAAATCCGTGAACAAATCCTGTCAATTTCACTTTCAAAACATTTTATGAGAGAAATTATCTGTTATAAATTTTTTAGTCCAGGCTATCATCATTTTTTACCTAAACTACTGCAAAAATATGGTAAAGTTTCTCCGTCTTCACTAAAGCCAATTTACAATTTTAACCTCAACTATTACCCCAAGTATCCAGGACAAAACAGCTGAACAAATCCATTAATCATCACAGTCTATCTTAAAAAATAGGTGGTTTCTTAAGTTTCTGTATTGACCTACACCTTGACACAGGGCAATAATCAAAGTACAGGAAGATGGATTAGTGATTATACAGATTTCATCTTTGCCTGCAACCAGAAAGTCAAAGGGCAATTCTATCATCCCCAAGAACCCTGGTGAAATTAGGCTCAACTGAAATTCTTCCCAGGGCTTACAGAGTTTCATTGATCACTTAATCTTAGGGACAAATTTTGAATTTAAACACACACTTCTAAATAACATACCATTCAAAAGGAAAATTAGACAATATTTGGAAATAAAAACACAACACATCAAAGTGTGTAGGATGCACATAAAGCAGTGCTTAGAGGAAATCTTATAGTATTAGATGCTTAGGTTATCAAAGAAGAGTTCTCAAGACAATAATCTAAGCTTTGACGTCAAGATACGAGAAAAAGACAATTAAGTTCACAGCCAACCAAATGAAAGGTAACTGTAAAAGTAAGATAGAAATACAATGTAATTGCAACCAGAAAAACCAATGGATATCATCAATGAAACCAAAAGGAAGTTGTTTAAAATGAGTAATAAAACAGATTAACTCTCTAGCTAGACAGATGAAGGGGGATGGGGGAGACACAAATTAACAACATCAGGAGTACAGGACATCACTAGCATCATTCTAGACCCTATAAACAAAAAATTAGAATGCAGTTTATGCCTATAAATTAGACAATTTTGATAAAAATTGATAAATTCATTGAATGACAGAAATTACCAAACCTCTCTCAAGGAGAAATACATAAACTGCATAGTCTTATGACTACAAGAGAAATTGAATTTTTAGTTAAACTTTCCACAAAAAGCATTCCAGGCCTAGATGACATCTCTGTTGAATGAAATCAAACAATTAAAGAAGAAATAATGCCAATTCTACTCAAACTCTTCAACATAATAGAAGATGAAGGACCATTTCATGAAAACACAATATATTACCCTGTCACTAAAACCAGACACAGACATCAACAATTTTCAGGCTGTATCTCTTATGAACATAGATCTAAAACCTTCAGTAAAATATTAAGAAACTGAATATTAAGGGGACATACAGAGCAGTACAAAATGATCAAAAGGTCAACCTACAAAGAATACATAGCAGCCCTAAATATGTATTCAAACCATAGCGGTGTAAAACATACAAAGCAAAAACTGACTAAAAAATAAATTCACAAGCAAAATTGGAGACATCAACTCCCCTACTTCAACAACAGAACAGTTAGAAAATCATCAAGGATACAGAAGAACTCAACAAGACCATCAACAAACTGACATTTACAGACAACTCAACACCACCAGAATACAATTTTTTCAAGCACCCATAGAATATTCACCAATATAAATTATACCATGAATCACAAAATAAACCTAAGATTTTAAATGACTGAAATCATAGGTTGTCTGACCACAACGGCATCAACCTAGAAATCATTAACAAGAAAGACAGCAAAAACAAATCTCCAACACTTAGAAACTAAGAAATGCACTTCTAAATAATCCATTGGTTAAAGAACACATCAATTCTTTGAATAAGTCTCATTCCTTTGGAAATAAAAAAAAAATTACAGTGAGTAGATAAAAATATAACATCTTAAAACGTGTGGAATGCAGCTAAAGCAATCCAGAGAGGAAAATGCATAGCACTAAATGCTTAAGGTAGAAAAGAAGGAATATAGCAAACCAATCTAATTTCCTGCCACAAGACACTAGGAAAAGAAAAGCAAACCCAAAGGATGTGCAAGGAATAAAGATAAGATCAGAAATCAATGAAATTGTGAGCAGAAAAGCAATAGAGAAGCCAATAAAAGAAAACTTTGCAGTGGTGGTTAACACAAATGTACACGTGATAAAATGACATAAAACTATATACACACGTTTTACTAATGTCAATTTCTTGATTTTAATATGGTACTATAATTACTTAACCAATGGAGAAAACCGGGCAAAGCATAAACAGAACATCTCTGTATCATCTTCAACTTCCTACGAATTTACAATTACTTTAAAATAATAATGTTAAAAAAAAAGAATGCTCAGAAAATGACAAGACAGTTCACTAAAACAGAAATATGGGTGACAGTAAGCATGTGAAATGGTTCAACATCACTAGGCATTAGGAAAATGCAAATTAAAATTACCATGCCTTTTGCTTCTACATATCTTTCATAACAGCTAAAATTTTAAAAATACATATATACAAACTAACAATAATGGACTCTGGCCAGAAAGCAGAGCAGCAGGAACTCTCATTCATCGCTGGTGCAAATGCAAAATGGCGCAGTCACTTGGGAAAACAGTTTGGCAATTTCTTATAAACTTAATCATTCACTATCCTGAAACTCAGCGATCCCAGTCCCAGGTATTTACTCAGGTCAGCTGAAGATGTATGTTCCCACAAAGACACGTACTTGAATGTTTAATAGTATCTCTATGCATCATTAGCAAAACTTGGAAACAAACCAAATACCTTTTAACTGGTGAATGGATAAACATACCAATAACCGTCACTGCAGTGGAGTGCTGGTCAGCAATAAAAAGGAATGAGCTGGTGATTTATACAACAAAATGAATAAATCTCAGATTAATTATGCTCATTGTAAAAGCTCAAAACGCTACATACTGTATCCTATTTATATGACCCTGGAGGACAGAAAAATCTCTAGGGAGAAAGAAACAGTCACTGCAAGGGGTAGGGCACGCGTAGGAAATGACTGCAAAAGGGAGACAGGGAGTTTAAGATGAAGGAACGGCTCTACATTTTTGTTGTGTGGGTATTACAGGTCTTTATGTCAAATATGGTGGTTTATGTCAAAAATGTTGGTATTATAGGTCTTTATGACAAAACCCATAGAACTCTACACCTGAAAGGGTAAATTTTACTGTATGTGAATTATACCGCAGTATTAAATAGGAATGAAAAGAGAATGGCTAATAGGAAACACAAATTAAGACGATAGATTTAAGTTTAAATATACCCCTTATCCCCAAAATACATATCTAACCTGATCTTTTAAAAGAAAATCTCCGATTGGATAAAATTATAAAGTCATCTAAATACTCTTAAATCAGATACATATGCAAAAGATAATGGCTCAAAGAGTCTAAAAGGATGGAAATAATGTGTCATACAAATACTTAGCAAGAAAAAAAGGTTTAATAATATCAGAATAAGTAGATTATAATGCAAAAGTTGAAAACAAAATGCAAAAGTATCATTTACTTTCACAGGGGACTTTTAAAAGTCTGGTAATAGAAAACAATAGAAAACAATAACATTTGTTGCATCTGATTTTATTGGCACGTAGTAGTCTTCTATGTGTTAATTAATCGAGGAGGCCATTAGGCTGAGATGGCGCTAATGCCACAGCAGCCTACAGAAGCAAACCAAAATCTAAGCCTGTAAATGCCTCAAGGTTACAAAACCAAAACCTGAGGACAACCAATCACAAACAGCCAACTACACTTTAAGCTACAGCCAGTCGATAATGTCTTTACTTTGCTTCCCCCTTTTCTGTATGAAAGTCTGACCCTGAGCTCTTGTCCACAGAGATCCTAACCACTTCCAGTTCGGCATTGCCCAATTCAAAACCATTTTTGCTCAAACTCTTAGAAATTTTAATATGCCTTAATGTATCTTTTAAAATACATCTGAAATATTTTAACTGAAATAAGCATAAAAAGCAAATAAGTACAAGATACAGTAAAGCTCTAGAAATTTTTAACCTGGAGAAACTTCCTAGGAAGTCAGCTCTACCCTTTAATTTCTTTGTCCACTTCTGGTCATCACAGTCTCATTTGAGTATCCCCTTTTATGGCTGCGCACACCTTATACACACATTCATCCCACACATCTAAAATTTATATTCACAATAACTAAGGTTTTATTGAGAAAGCTATCAGCAAAGAGTGTGGGTACTCAGGATCATACTTTTTCTCTAGCAACAAGTTAACAGTCCCCTGGTATTAATTAATAGCAGCAAGGGATGGGTAGGGAATTTTAAAAGGCAAAATAAAAGTGATCACTGAATAATGAGCTAACGTTAGATACCTGGGGCCATAGGCAGCACTAAAATAGAACAAATAAACAGTCAACAGGAGATTCAGACAGTGATTTGAATTAGAAAAATAACGGGTGTGTCCTTTGTAAAAGCATGAGATGTAGTCATTCAAGTCTGAGGGCTGAGCATATTTTTATGCCAGATCTGCGTATCATGGACAAGTCTGTTTAGACAGTAAGGTACCAACTGGAATTTATTGTACCTCTTGATATCTGGGAGCAACCCGTTCGTTTGCCTGGCTGAAGTTTTGCTCCCACACACTAATTAAGGTAGGAAGACTTGCAATCTCCCAGAAATATGGCCAGACGACTGCCACTGTATCCCCCTTGATGAGAAAGTACAAAATAAATTAAGGCAAGTAATTGGTGTGAAAATGTCTTCAAAAAAAAAATCCATGCGTAGGAAATATTTTGAGAGGTGCAAGGAGAATAGGGTACTATGGAGTATTCCCTGAAAAGATTTCACGGAGGCAGAAATGTCATTTTGCTTTTTGCTGGGCCGCCAGACTGTAGAGCAGCAGCTACGCATAGTCGATGCTTAAGCAAAGTTTTTAAACGAAGGAGTGAAAGATGGGATTCCTTCCCCTGCCGAAGGCAGATAATGCCAGTATGTTTGAAACGCTGAGAAAAGCAAGCAGGTCCAAGTTGCCTTCTCTAACCACTGTTCCCTCAAAGGCATCAGACAAACGGAGAACCCGGGCTGTCAGATGTATGTCATGAGGCTCTGAATATAAGAGATGAGCTAAGGTTTGGACCCCTGATAAGAAACCAGTCCGCTCTCGAAGGGTGATTTACCGGGTTTGTTTCTAGATTAGCTTGACTGAAAGACCCAGGAGTCCACAGTAGATGGTGAGGAGTGAGGGCTGGGGTCGAGATAGGGAGTTTAATCTAAAGGTTCATTTAGATTCCGGGCTGGAACTTCCTTGAGCGGCCGGTGATGACGTGCAGAAAGCGGCTGTGTACACAGGAGCATGGTACACGTTCTGGGCAGAGAGTAGCAGAGCCAGATGACACGTGGCCCGAGGGAGAAAGGGCAAATTTTTTCATAACTTTTCAATTCTAGTGCAACTCAAGATTATTTTCTGCACTTTTCTGTCGTTAAACGATAAGAGCTTGTGCAAAATTCAGTTTAAATCGGGCAGCACCAAACAGGAAGTAGTTAGCAACGCTCCACCCACAGGAACTTGGAGAGTCTTTTATAGAGAAAACAAAACAGGAAGCAAAGGACGGACATTATTGATTGGCTGTAGCTTAAAGCCTAGTTGGCCGTTAGTGATTGGTTATCCTCTGGTTATCCATTTTGTAAGCTTGAGGCATTTTTAGGCTTAGATTTCAGTTTTCTTCCATAGCTGCCGTGGCACTGAGTCTAAAGGCTTCACTGAATTATTTTAACTATTATGATAGAACTTTTTATGCTTTCAATTGATTCATTACAAATAAACGTTGAACTCCTACTTTATGTTATGCACTACTCTTTATGCTAAGACATAAAACAATGGACAAATAAAATCTGTGCTCTCAGGACTTATATTTGCATGGGGAAAGGAGGGGAAGCAGATAATGGACAAGAAAATCAATTTTACATATATGTGTGATATATGTATATGTATATAAGTACAACATGGTAAGTAAAGGTGGACAAGGGGAAAAGAAAAGGTTAGCAATTGGATTTGACTGCAGTTTTATGACAAGTGATCAGAAAAAGACTCACCAGTAAAGTAAGTAATTAAGAAGTCATTAGCAGAGGTATTTAAGTCATGAGACTGGATGAAATAACCCATGAAGTGTATAAAAAAGAACAAATTTAATTTTTAACTTTTTTCTTTTTATACTTACTTCAAGAGATTTCTGCTCTTTGCAACCAAACAAGTTTGAATTAAAAGAAGAATTGTTACAGGAAGTAGCCATAAGTCCCTGATGCCACTTTGTTCCCAATTCTGGATCTTAGAATGAATGCCCAGCTATGTTTTGCCTCTCTCCTTTCATTAACTCCCCTTTATTTGAATTAGATTGGTTGGGTTTCCTTCAACTATCACCCTTTATGAAAGAAACTTAATAATAAATTTGGCTTCAAACAACACTGTACTTGTTTGGTCCTCTAAAAAACTCTTCGTGGGCTTCCCTGGTGGCGCAGTGGTTGAGAATCTGCCTGCCAATGCAGGGGACACAGGTTCGAGCCCTGGTCTGGGAGGATCCCACATGCCGCGGAGCAACTAGGCCCGTGAGCCACAACTACTGAGCCTGCGCGTCTGGAGCCTGTGCTCCGCAACGAGAGGCCGGGACAGTGAGAGGCCCGCGCGCCGCGATGAAGAGTGGCCCCTGCTCGCCGCAACTAGAGAAAGCCCTCGCGCAGAAATGAAGACCCAACACAGCCAGAAATAAATTAATTAATTAATTTAAAAAAAAAAAAAACTCTTTGTATCCCTCTGCACAGTTAGAACGAACAGAAATATTGCCATTTGGCTGGGTCCCTAAAACTAGTTTTGCAGTAATTTAATTTTGATTTTCTCTAAAAACGATTAAGGCAGAGATGACAATAAGTCATTACAAATAAATTATTTCCTTAAGTAGTGAAATATATAATAATGTCTACTTTCAGTCTGTAGAAAATAATGTTAAAGCAAGCAGGATGTCGGCCATACTCTTAACAACCTTCTGTACTGGCTGACTGAAGAATTCTCTGGAGACAGTCTGTCAAATATATCAAACAAATGACACTCAGAAATTGTTGCCTTCTGTAGCTGAAGCCCTTCCGATATATTTTTCTAGTACTTTGTAGAATCAGAGACCTTTCTGTGTCCAACCAAATTTTTTTTCCCCTTCATTAAAAAATTTAGTTCTGGTTTGTTTATTCTTGAAACAGACAAAATAATACTCCTTACTTTGTTGAAACCCTTAATGATTTTCCCCCAAAGGCTGAAAAGTAGATGGCCAGGATAATGAGCAAAAACCAACTTGAATCCACTTCGATTTTATTTTTTCTCTAAAATATTAGGCATATTTTTCACCTGTTCAATGTGATGGTTTTGACTGTTATTTTGACGCAGCAAATATCTGAATTCCAGGCTAATAATCAATAAGTTCTATTGACTCGTCGCTTTAAATAGACCACTGGGCTAGAGAGTTATAAAGACTCTCGCAGGAGGGGAGGATTAACACTATACTAGCGACTATGCCCTAGGTAAGCCTAAAATCTGATAGCTGTGAAACTGTGAGACCACACTGAAGTACCAGAGATGTATCAGTATAACGTTGACAGACTGTAGGAGAAGGAGAGGGCCACGTGGCCTGGAGAATTCATGGAAAGCTTCTCAAAGGAGAAAAGTCTAATAGGGGCCTTTTTAGAGGTTATGAAAAAAAATTGTTCTGATTCCCTTTAATGTTCCGTTTAATGAACACTTATTGAGTATCCACCATGCAGAAAGTATCTGCAACATCACAGGAAAGCACAGACTTCATAAACTCGAATAAGACCTTGCCTCCGACCTCAAATGATGGCAGAACTCCTGGGAGTAGGAACCACTGTTTATGCAAAGACCAGGTAGACGAAGAAGGAGGGCCGTGAGCTTCAACAGGATTAGTCTCAGGTTTCCTTCCTAAAGCATTTTTATTAAGGGAACGCTTCCTTTAAAATCTGTTCTAATGATGCCGTTGATGAGAGAAAACTGTATGGCATTTACTAATAAGGCCAATGGGAGGGACCAATTTTTAAGCCTGTTCCCCCCTCCGCCTCCCCAAATTAGACAAAAAACCTAAGTGGTGACATACAGAGAAAATGTTAAGTGAACTATTGTCCATACAATGGATTATCACGCTTTCATTTTTATTGTACTACGCCCATCCTATAGCAACACAGGAGTATAAACAGACACATCAATATTGACTGGTATCGGGAGGGACAGGAAACCAGACAGACAACAGTTGCGTAAACCTAACAAAACCTACTTATCTACATCATATAGAAATAATTTGGCCCTGTAAAGATACCCAGCAGAAAGTTTCGCATTATTTTTTAGAACGATGCAAACTTCCTGGGCCCCCAAACCTCACCAGTTGGGCACAAGGGAATGGATGACAATATCTAGAGTGAAAATGTTACATCAGAAATTCCCAATGAGATATCATAATGCTGAAGATCTGTACGATTTTGTAAAGTATTTTTCGTAATCTCTTAAATTCTTCTAACTTCCCTAGATGTGAGAAATTAGGGAAATAAAGAATTGGGAGAATTCTGTCAACTTTGCATTTGTTTTTGGAGAAACAATCATTTAAACAGAACATGTCTGTTTCTAATGATCTGATAACACTGTCCCGAAGGACAAGAAAGACAAGTTTCCAAAAGCAAGTGCATAATTCAGGTAGTTATGGTATCTGAAAATTACTGAGAAGCATTTTATCCTGGGATAACTATATGGCTAATTTTGATACGGCAAAAATAAAAACATAACATTTAATTTTTCAGCATCCATGTACGCTTAGGTAAAAGAAGGTAAAAAGAAATCATTGATGTAGGTTTCTAAGAGACATCCAAAACATTTAGAGCTGCTCAGAATGTTTCTGTGTAACATTCTGATATTCTATTAATGACATTTTTCTAAGCCTGAGATTTGTATAGTCTACCCTTTAGCTTTCTGTTTAGTTCATTTCCTAAGATGTTAAGTCCAGTGGGCAGGTTCTATTATATTTAGCTCCCAATGTACAAGAAAATTCTCTAATTCAAAAGGATTGGCAATGCTTGTTTCAAAGCTGGAAATCAAAATGTAATTTAATCATTTATTTTCAGATTGATTAGTTGTCTACTGGAACAGTCAACAAAAGATGGCTAATTACAAAAGATTGAGATAGAAAGGGTGCTATTTACACATAAATAGTGTTTCCAAAATGGGAAATCCAGGGGGAAAAAAATCACAGGGCTTAAAAGAGGACTGGGGAGGACTGAGTCAAGTCCTCCCCCCTTCATTGTGAAAGTTATGATTAAAAAAAAAAAAATTGCTTGCTACCTTAGCAGGAAAAGGTACTTGGACACAGGTAAACAGCTGCAGCACAGGGATTTTTATTCTGCTGAGCCTCCTGTAGTTTAAGGGTAGGAGGCAGAGACTTGAGTAAACCCCGTTTGTGTTTGGAATGCGGATACTAACAGCCTTTCTTGGTGTGCAAGGGCCGGGAGTATGTGGAGTTCGTGTTGATCCTGGGGAATCTTGAGAAAGAACTGGGGAAAAGGTATGAAGTCTGGTACTGAATTAGAGATGCAGGCAGACGGCCAGTGGATGGCGGGGGAAGATGGCTCCAGGCCAGGCACTTCCCTTGGAGGGAACTCAACCCTCAACTGCATCTCGGCAAGCAGGCTTGCACCTGGAGAGAAGGCAGGATCGTGGGAAAAGAAAGCTCTAGTTCAGATTCCACGTATAAATGATATCATATGATATTTGTCTTTCTCTGACTTACTTCACTCAGTATGATCATTTCTAGGTCCATCCATGCTGCTGCAGATGGCATTATCTCATTCTTTTTAATGGCTGAGTACTATTCCAGTGTATAACTAATAAGGACCCTACTGTAGAGCACAGGGAACTCTACTCGATACTCTGTTATGGCCTATATGGGAAAAGAATCTAAAAAGAGTGGATATGTGTATTCACTTTGCTGTTTACCTGAAACTAACACAACGCTGTAAATCAACTATGCTCCAATAAAAATGTAAAAACACCAAAAAAGAAAGCTCTAGTTCATGACCCGGTCCCCACCCTGAGAAGCATGCTCTCTGCAACCCGACTTCATGTAAGAGCGATGTTCTCTGCCCACTGTGACAGAGCATGGTCACAGCTCTGCAGTGCTGGCACACGACCACAGTGCTGCAATTCCCATTACAACAAAAAGCAGATTTTCATCTCTATCAGGAATCACGGTGTGAACAGCGCAAAGAGCAGAGTTCCACCTGCTTGAGAGCAACTGAGTGCATCTGGCAGCGATGGGGGCTGCAGAGCCTGGTGTACGTAGCCTCGGGGGTGAGGGAAGAAGTGTGTCTGGTGTCATCGTCCAGTCTAACCTTTTGGAGTTGGGATGAACTTTGTGGGAGGTCCTACTCCATTTCTTCGCAGACAAGCGTAACACAGTGTTCTTAATTCTCCAGAATTCTTTACAGTAGCGGTGCAGCTAGAGTTATCCCGTGGCACCAACTTTGGGTGGTTTGTCATCTCTTCATAACCCCCCATCCTAGTTATTGGGCCCTAAGGGTCAGCCACTCTAGATTCGTCCGAAAGGTAAAATCATACAACCAGTTTTTAACAAATGGTGAGTCTGCACGATTCTCCGTGTTTGGTTTCCTTGTCGGTTTTTGTCACCTGTGCGCATAAAGCTTCATGCATAGATTTACACCAGAGAAATTCACAAGGCCCTTGCGCGTATAGATCAGTTTTTAAATCTGTATGGCTATTCAGCTATTCAAGGGCTATTTAGCCCTTTTAATGTAAATGTGGTTAGTGAAATTGAGGAATGAAATTATTTTATTTAATATAAATTTAAATAGCCCCATGTGACTACTGGCTACTGTTTAGACAACATAGGTCTATAAGGTAGTAGAAAAATGATTGTTTTATTTAAATCTGTAACTTAAGATTCTCATTTTTGTCAGTATAAAATGTCTTCCCCACCAAGCTACCAATGAGAGGCTAGCTTATAGTTACAGCAAACTGTTAAGTGTTGTTATATACAAAATTCTCCACTAGGTGCTGGTATCTCCTCTCCTACTGAGCGACTGGTAAAAAAGGAAAAAAAGAATGGACCCTGATGCGGGCAGAAGAATAAGCAAACAGTAATGATTTAAGGCCATTCTTTCTGGAAAATATTAGCCTCTGATTGTGAGTTGGCTAAGTCACAACCCAAGACCCCCTAAAGTGTCATTTAGCCACTTTGAAGCAATTTATTACTTATCCAAGTGGTGAAATATTTTTATCAAATACTGGAAAGGATGGGGAGTTAGATAATATTGATAGATTTTGTTTTGTTCTTTTCCTGTCCTTTAACTTTTGTTCACATAAATTAATCATCTACAATTATTTGAAGTTTTCTTCTAGTCTCTAATAAATGCTGATGGAGACATGTGTCAATAATACGTACATTCTACCATTTTGATGAGCAACTTTCTTCTCCATGACAGCTAATGTTGACCACTTTAAAAATTATGACTCTACATCTTAAATTTATGTTTGCATTGTTCTTTGCAGAATGAAAAATGTGATCTCCACTTTTAGCATCAGGACCATTTTTGATGGATGTAAATAGTGGCCAACGGAATGCTACTCAGAAGGAAAGACTGACAGTCGACATCAGTTCCCTGATTTACGGAGTATTTCACTCTCCTGAATCAACCTGAAGAAAAAAAAGCACTTAGCACTTAAGATATTATCAATGACAACCTGCCATTTTCTATGTGGATTAAAATAGTGTGAAGGTAGTTTCATGCCTGAGTCACACTCTGATTATCACATACTCCTGACATCCTGCTGGTAGGCATAAGTAAGGACGTATATTACATTTCAGGATTTGTCCAATTTTAGTTGATGAACAACAGATTATGAGACTAGTTTTAACAAATACTGTTTTGCCTTATCCACACCACCCAATTTGGAAACAGTAGTCTAAAATATGTCATTTCGAGGGCACAAGAATGATTGGCACTCTTGCATGTAAGGTAGTAAAGGGCTTTCTCCCTCTCTATGCAGTAAAAAAAAAAGAACGTATTGGCGAAAAATCCAGGATAAATCACATGTTTTTACCTTCAGTGCTTCTTATATTTGTAATGGGCAGTAGCAATGTTATAAAAACTTTATGAAAAGACCGTGGATGACTTCTGAATGGAATCACCTGTGAAATCAATCTTGACACGCACCAGTCCCCGATCCTATTTAGTTGCACTTAAACCTACATCTTGTAGTTACTTAAAAATGTATTTTTTTAAAGAAAAAAAAAAATGCTGCTACTTTCAACTGATACAAAATTGGAGGAAATTTTCCAAGAGTTTGTTTCAAATATGTACATGTTTAGAAATAATGTTTACGAGCACTAAAATGTATGATTCTTATCAGATCTGTTTTACTCTTCAATGGTAAGTTATAGCTGTGATATTGGGTACTTTACAAAAGCACACTTATCTTTCTACAAACTCCACTATGTGAGGAAAATCACTTCCCCATTTCTGTGGACAGAACCCTGTCTCCCAAAATTCATGTTGAATCCTTAATCCCTAATGTGACTGTATTTGGAGATGGGGCTTTTAAAAAGGAAATGTAAGTTAAATGAAGTCATAAGGGTGAAGGGCCCTAATCCAGTAGAGCTGGTGTCCTCATAAGGAGAGAGCAGAAGTACACACCTTGTGTGTATACACAAGTACACACAAGCTGGGAAAAAAGCCTTTGCCTGAATCCGACCACACTGGCACCTTGATCTTGGATTTCCAGCCTCCAGATCAACCACTACGATATTTTGTAAAAATAAAGCGACTTATTGCTCATAAGAGTAAGAGAAAACATGTCAGATGTCCTCAGTATACATGCGTATGAGTGAATGGTACCCTACGTAGTTATATAGCATACAGTGTACAATGGCAAGCCAAGATGGGGCTATCCTTCTAGAAACAAAGACTGGTAGAAGACATTAAACAAACTCAGGATCATGAACGAAACAGATTCTATAAATATCAGTCTCTAGCATTACACACTACACAGACTGAGTATACGTAACACCAGTATCCAACTGAGTGCAAAATTTGCTACTCAGAGTAAAAATTACTCAGTGAATGAAAATCATACACACCATATTGTGAGTGTATATGAGAGTCGAATTTGTAGATCTACAGTGTTCATGTATCTAAACATCCAGAAAATCCAAAACATTCATCTGGCAAGAATATCACCTAAGGGTTTCACGTTAGCATATTTCACTTAGAAACTTAACAACACTATCACTTATTTGGAAGATAAATATAAACAAATGATTTTTACCTCGGTATTCAATAACTTCTAAAGATCCTTGATCTTAATTGATGAATTCATTTTTTAGTTAAACAGCCACTGTGTGGCATTATTTATTACTACAGTTCATACTGTAAATCTTATCCTCAATCACTGTCAAACAGATAAGATTAAAGACGTCCGAAAAAAATCTGTCTGTGACCTGAGGGAGCTGCTGTTCCAGACTGAAAGCATCACTGACACAGGGTCCTGTGAGAGGCGCTTCCCCCTGCCCTGCCCTGGAACGTTGGTGGCCACATGGTTCCAGCCTCCCCTGTATCTTCTCACTCCCCCGCTTCCCATACCACCATGACATAGAGACTCCCCTATGGGCATCGCTAAGTTTTCTCTTCCTCCCAGGATTCAGAAGGCCAGTTCTCATGCTGACCAAAAATGCAGCATTTCATAGAAATAGTAATTCCAAACTGTTCCATATCAAACTCATCAACTTCCTCTTGTCTCAAAACAGCGTTCTGTTTTTTCCAGTAGAGGAGACCTGACGACCAAACAAGATAAATGACTTTGGCAGCATCATCTCTGGTTTTCTGCCTTTTATTCTTCCACAGTTCAATTCTGAAAACTCTCCTTTTCATTCCCTTTGTTCCATCCCTGAGTACACTTGACCAACTTTAAACTTTTATCTTCAGTAAATCTTCCTACCTGTAACCAATTGTCCTGTTAAAAACAACTGAGTGTTTTCCAAGTTTTTGCAGTATTACCTTTCCACTTTCAAACGCTCAATGCCAGAAGCTTACAACTCTTTAGCGTGGCATTTAACGAATTCTTCCATCCAACATTATTCCAAGTTTTAATATCGTCTCCTGTTTCCACCTACTCCATTCCTATCCAATAAACCTGGTGCTTGTTCATTCCAAATATGTGCCTGTGCTTGTACTGTTTTAGAAATGCCTGTCCCCTTCTCTGTGAAACCTCTTCTCTAGCCCCCAAACACATGTGATTCCAGGGCACAAAAGAGTTGACAGACATCACGTGCTCTCAGATCACAGTAGCTGGTATATATGTAGCTGGTACTCTAACCGGATTGGGAGTTTTTAAGCATCCTATTTTAGTTTCTTTCCCCCAATTCCTAATGCATGACTTAACGCAAGGCAAATGCTTTTTAAGCATGTGTTAAAACGATTTTAATTTAACGTCAAACAATTTTGAGTTCGAAAAAAGAACAATACATGTATTTGCAACCACTCCCTAACTTCCCAAATTCTGTATAAATATTTTTGGCTTTATTTTTGCATCTCACTGCACTGGCCTAATAGTTAAGCCTTTTAAGTTAAATATTCTCAAAGGCTGGTCATGGATATGGGTTGCTATGGTAACACGGTCCTGCCAATATCTAGTGCTCTTAAAACTTCATGAGTTTTCTGAATGTGAGAACCCTGGAATAAGCATAACCTTTACACTTTAGGCGCAACTATATAATTTTGAAAGTTATGTCTAAAGGAAAAAGTAAAGATAAACTCATATTCATGTAAGGATAGTATTCTATGTAAGAAGCTTAGGGCCCATAGGTATCACGGGACCGCTGAGCCTGCGCATCCAGAGTCTGTGCTCCGCAACGGGAGAGGCCACAACAGTGAGAGGCCCGTGTACCGCAAACAAATAATAATAAAAAAAATAAAAATAAAGACCTAACTTAAGAAATCTAATATTGTGAATTTCAAAGGTCTTTAACATAATTACACTCGATTATTCATACTTTTATTTAGTTGACTGTATCTCTGTAACTATGTTTTTTAAGTTAGTGAAATCACCCAAAATATGTCTCACGAATGATTTGCTTCAAGGCTATTTTATTCTCAGGGACATACAATTTTAAGCTGCTATATATCGATGACTCCAGATAACAAGATAAAGAATTAACAATCTATTTAAATAAAGACTGTGCTTATGAGTGGTTAAAGATATTGTTATTCATAAACATGCTAAATTTTGGGGGTTTTCTTACATTTTAGAGTTTTGTTTAGATTATATTAACAGTAAAAGAACTCAATATATCTTGAAAAATGCAACAGATTTTTCCCATAGACATAATACCTCACATAAAATTATGAAGTGAGTAACAATATAAACTCAAAGAATAAAAGATTTTCCTTTGTGTTCATCCATTCTAATGAGTGAGTGGCAGTCATACATTGCTTTGTTTCTCATTACCCTATGGCTTTGGTCATAAACTCCTATTTTCAAGTGCAGAAGACAGTAGCAACTTACCACATCAATCTATATGTGATTGAATTATTGCTCATTTTTCCCTAAGTAGTTGCTACAGGAAACTGCTGGTTTCATGAAGGAAGCTCAGAAGTTGCATAAGCTAAGAGAAACAATGATTTTGTGCTGTCTGTTACAAGCTGGTTTGCAATGGTCAATGAGCTGACCAATTAGAGAGCAAAGAAAAGATATCTGTCCCGTATGCACGAAAGTTACTCAGCTTCCTCCCTAAGAACAAATCACTGTGTAGCCGAGTTAAAGGATCTACAGCCAAAAAGGTTTTTATCAATAAAAAGTATACTACTAAGTCACTAATTCAAATTTTCATACACTCCTTCCTTGAAAAATGTAAAGAAAAAATACTTCATAATTACAGATTTAGAATTCTGAATGAGCACCTTCACTGAGTACCAAAGGCTTGAAATTTATTCTTACAAAACTACATTTGGACAAATCTCAACTCTCCTCAAATTGTTCTTCCCCTTATAGGGATCATTAATGTCTCACTTTGCTGTCCACATCTGTATCTGTATCTCTATCTTTATACCTATGTGTGTATCTACATCTAAATCCATACCATTTCTCTGCGTACATGCATATGTATTTATTTGAAAACATGGTTTGAAATATATATGCTCTGAAAATACATTTAATAAACCGTGTCAGAAGCTTCTCATGAATAGTTTATGAAACACCAAATCATTATTATAAAGGTTTATAAAATTATAAAATGAAGACTTTTAAAATATAACGCTTTTTAAACACACATGCGTGCTGTAATAGTTTACACTAACAATCCATTTAGCTAGAAATCAGTCTCTCAGATAAGGCCAAGCTGGGAAATATTCATGGAGAGAAGGTGTTCAGTTCATAACGGTTGCTGCTGTGGAAAAGCAAAAGCTAAGATAAGACCACAATCCAGCGCTGAGATGACCAAAACGAAAGCAGATGTGTGAGGCAAAGTACTTATGGAAGTGGCAGGGGGCTACCGTGCAATCCTCCTCAAAGCAACCAGGCATATTTAGAGATTCAGTCTGGTAGTCATCTGGCTAGAAGTTAAATTACTCATCTTACAGCATCCTCCCAGCTCATCCTCTACATTACATGTCGGAGATCAGTATCTACTAGCTAACATCATCCAGACTTAGTCTAGTCCTCTGATTCACACATCTTGGGCATTTTTTTCAGTTGTTCTCTAAAGAATGCTCCTTTTTTTTTTTTTTTTTTGTGGTACGTGGGCCTCTCACTGTTGTGGCCTCTCCCGTTGCGGAGCACAGGCTCCGGACGCGCAGGCCCAGCGGCCATGGCTCACGGGCCCAGCCGCTCTGCGGCACGTGGGATCTTCCCGGACCTGGGCACGAACCTGTGTCCTCTGCATCAGCAGGCGGACTCTCAACCACTGCGCCACCAGGGAAGCCCAGAATGCTCCTTTTTATCAGGGTCAGAGAACATGTGACAGATTTTCTGTAACAGCAACCAAGCAGATTCTAAACCAAGACACTTTGGCAATTACAACTAAGTATTTACCATTAGCTAATACCAACACAAAGGTATTTCACAGAAGATGGTTAAGTGGAATGAACCTAGAGCTTTCTATGCTCTTTGCTTTCACTTTCAACTTTTCAAAGCAGGTAAGCAAACCAAAAGCCAGAGTATCACCCTACCCCCATGAGCTCAAGCCCAGTTATAAATAAATACTGAAAATATACTTTGGCTTAGTGTAGATTTATTCATTGACCATTGTAAAGACTCATCCGTATAAAATAATGATATCACCGCCTTGATGTGTGTCGATATCAGCAAGTTATCTTTCTACTAAGGAATCCATCAAGAGAACACTGCCACTACAATCAAGAGCTTATAACATCAGTGAAATCACTGCTTGGTTTTGACAAAAGCACCTGCTTAAATTTTTCAACACCTAATTAACACCTTTGATCAATGCCATTTTACTATACCAGTGCATCATTCCGCAAATGCTAATGATATATTAAATGTGCTTGATCGATATTAAAGTAGTGAGTTGTAATCTATTTTAACTAAAAGTAATGGTATTATTTTAAGGCTTTACAGCTCTATATCCACTGCTTCATGGATTGCACTGTGTGATCTGCAAGATTCTCTGACTTTCACAAACACTGCAAAGAGCTGTACTCAGAGAACAAAACTGCATTGTATCATCAAAAATACGTGGTTTTAAAATGCCAATACTTTTACCCTTAAAAATCAACATTTGGAAGACAAAGCAGAGTATCTGAAGAAGGAGTGTGACCTGTGACTTAAGAATACTTTGCGGGCTTCCCTGGTGGCACAGTGGTTGAGAGTCCGCCTGCCGATGCAGGGGACACAGGTTCGTGCCCCGGTCCGGGAAGATCCCACATGCCGCGGAGCGGCTGGGCCCGTGATCCATGGCCGCTGAGCCTGCGCATCCGGAGCCTGTGCTCCGCAATGGGAGAGGCCACAACAGTGAGAGGCCCGCGTACCACAAAAAAAAAAAAGAATACTTTGCACTGGATGCGAAAGATCACAGAGGAGTGAGCAGGTCTATTTGATCGAGGAATCTCAGATCCCCTGGGAAGGGAAATTATGAATGCCTTATTTCTGAGATTCAAAGTCAGCTAAACCTTTCAGAATAGATCTGGTGGCACCAATCACGGACCAATGGCTAAGAAGAAATGGGGTTGACATGATAAAATCACCGTGAGAAGACAAGCTTGCCTGCCCTGTAATGAATGAGAATGGGTGACAGAGCACAGTGGTTTGGGGAGATCCGATAAAGCAAACGTTGAAACCTGTTTCCGCTGGATCCCTGCTACGGCAGGCTTGCTCCTGAACCCGGCTCCACCTGTGCTCCTAGACTGAAGCATGGTGGGCTGGTGGGAAACACGGAAAGGTCATCTTCCCTTGCCTTTGAAAACAAACGCTGCTTTGGGATGGCTACATACCAGTGAGAGACAAAGCCCTAGGCATCATTTTACTAGAACAAGTTGTGAACAATCTCTTCAGTATTTCCAGGAAACCACAGCAAAGTGGCAACAAGAAGTTTTTGTCACTTTTGATAGATTCTCCCAACCTCAAAGATGGCTGGCTTCTCAGAGCTCTGTCAGTGGTTCAAATGGAAACAGGACTGTCCTTAAAAAAACAGAAGAAAACAACACATTCCTAGGCGAAAAATGCTGGACTCCCTTCTAATACAGTAGGGAGGGCCTAAATTGTTCTTGAATTATTGACACTTTTTGCAGATGTAAATTATAAAGCAATGTGCTCCAGTTAAATTGATAAATCTACTGCCTGACCTAAACCCTAGCCCAGGGAGTAATTAAGATGTGCCATAGTGAGTCCCATCTAAGATACAGACCAACTTCTCTTTCCTCGCCTGTATACCAGCAACCCAGTGTCCTCCAATAATTAAGATCAATTATCCCAAGCAGTAGAATGACTTCCTTCTCTGCTTATCTGGTCAGCCATGTGAGGGGCCCAAAATGGCTGGGAAGCTGTTCCACCTTCCAGTTCAGCAGAACCACGGCTCTGTTCTTGGATAACAGCATGTGTCCCTTGAGCAATAGGACCTTCAAGCTGCTGAGGCCAGAGTTGCTACTACAAGGAGGAAAAGGTCCTCCTGACTTAATAGTGACAAGGGTCACTTCCACTTCCACTCTTCCCCCACCCCGCATCCATGAGTTCTGATTACAGGAAGGGAAAGCGGGAGGGAGATGGGGAAGGGAGAGAGAGGGAGAGAAGCAATAAAATCCAGTCTTTTCGTAGCCTAATCCCATGATTTATGCTGTGCAAACCCACCACGCAAATCCAATAGTTAGGAGGAATTTACCATGCCCAGCCCAGTCTGTAGAAGAGATTATACAAGGCATGAGTTCGCAGAGGAAAGGATGCTTAGGAGCCCTTTTGGAGGCTGCCTACCACAGAGGGGATCACAGTAACGAAACTGCCATCTACAGACTGGTCTGCTCACCGCGAGACTTGCGATAAGCTTCTTTGCCAGGCAGGGTACCCGTCAGTAGCAGCTGCCAGACCAGCTTTGATAAAAGGCGATGTTCAAGGGCCCATTGAAAAACACCTGAATGGCCAGGGAGGGAAGTTGACTGGTATGTACAATGGGTCATCTTGTCTACCTAATATGTGAAAGCTTATTGTTACCGTCAATACCCTCTGGTAGACATTTTTGTGGGATGCAAATAGTTGCATACTCTATTTCCATCTCAAAATATATACCTTCCTCTTAGAGGTCTGTCATGAACTTCTCAGTCTTTTTTTTTTTTTTCCCTAAGTCTTCGTCCAGACAGCCAATCATTGCTCAAGGATGGATGTATATTCTCGCCTCAGGCCGTTTCTCATTCCACCCAAGGTGGACCGACGTACTACCCAAAGTTCTACTCATGGCAGTTCTCTTCATCAATGTGGTACTGGGTCAATCTGAGTGAGACTCTAATTCTATAGCATTCCAATTTTAACTGGTACCAACTTACCCTGTAAATACTTTAACTGATGGTTATCAGGTTACAGCAACCTCCTTAAAGGTTCATCTCTGTAGACAGAGAGAGAAGCAGTAAAATAGGGGGAGCAAGTACCACGAACGTCTGAGTCACCTGCCCTTCACGTTGCTTACGTGCACCTTCCAGACCTGCCGGGAGCCAGTCTCATACACAGCATTTCCCATTTATAATGGGACGTGAATGTCTTGATACGTCACATAACTGCCCGTCCTGAGAGGAAGAAGTTTGGGTGGAGGCATGCCCCTCAGGTCTCCGAGAGAGGTGCTAACATGAGGTGTGCTGTTAGCTCACGGCTTTCCACGCACACGCCTTGGGATCTGCTACAGCGTTCCCACCAAAGCCATGCTCTCCGTGGGCTGCTCCCAGCCACTACTGAGCACAGCAGGAGTTCCACAGCTGAGCCATCCTGGTCCCATGCTGACCTCCTCTCATGAAATCTTTGCCCTGGGCCTCCTTCAGCCTGGACAACACTTTCTCAAAACTGCCCCGCACGCTGGGGCTATTCCTGCTGCCGTCTGTGCCTCCTTCCAGAGCTATCACACTGTTCCCGTGGTCTAAACGTTCTCCCTGCTTACTCCCGGCTCCCTCTTCCCTCTGCCCTTAGGAGTCCTTCCCCCACTAAGTCATCTGTGTTTCTAATTTCGTCTTGACCTCTGCTTCTCAGAGGACCTGAATGGACATTTAGCAGCATAGTTACTTGGTTTCCCGTGGTCAGAGCCGCTCAACCTCTACCGCTGCTCAGTAGCAAGTCAAGAGAGCTTTTCAAACAGGACGGTGTGGCCTTACTTCAAAACCCTAGGCACCTGTACCTAATAATATGCTTCTACTGAGAAAGCTGGGATCTACCACGTGTTCCATACTGTTTCTCTCTCACAGTCACACCCAGTAGCGTCGGTACCCTGTGCCATCGCTCCAATAGCTTTCTGCCTACACTTCAGGCTGTGTGGTCTTTTCCTAATCAGCCTCCTGGGTTATCTGGTAAGTGGGTTATGCTGGGTGTGAACGTGGAGAATTTGCCTCTTGCCTTACAGAGGTATAACTGGTGTGTCCAAGACCAGTGGACCCCTAGAAACTTCTTTAATAAAGCAACATCTCAGGATGTACCTTGCGCCTATCGGCATGCATGTCTTTTTAAGGCAACCACAGTACCTGCTACTTCCTGCTCGCCAGGCCCAAGTAGCTTAATCTTATTATATAAAAAACTGTAACGTCCAGAGGGATTTCAAAATCATCAAGATATCTCTGGACTTTATGATGGCAGCGAGTAGAAGGGTGGACTCACCTCTGCAGCTGTTAAGATACGGCCTTGTCCCTGCTTCTGCTTTCTTTACTGAAAACAATGGCAAAGAAGAATCTGCTAGATCAAGAGCTGAATACCAGGTGCCAGAGGCTCTATTGATTTGCTAGCGTACAGACAGCACGTCCAGAAATCTGGCTACAATTGATAAGACCATGATTAAGTCTGCAATAATTTCCTGTCATTCTCCCTCATCCATCTGGCTTTTGCTGTGTCCAAACAAGCAATTTAAAACTGGGACTGTGGTGGGAACGTGGTAGGAAGTGAACCCCTGCATCTCAGCAGCCTTAGACGATGACACCAATCTCTTCCTTTGCCTCGGAAGCATGGTATCGCTTCTGGCTTATTGCCTTGATGGAACACGGAAACACGCCCAAGGGCTCCTTGCCCATTTCTATCAGAATAGCTCCTATTCCAGGGGTCAGAGAACCAAGGAGGGTTTCTTTTGGTTTCTAAGTATCTTTACACAAGATGCTACAGAGTCATCGTGACAATACGTAATGGCAATATCTTTTCTGGTTGTACAGGTGTTCTACTCTTGGATCAAGACTTGTACTAACTGTCCATGATCCCTACACTGGGAATTAATCCTAGTTATAGACCTGGAGGTTATGAACGGTAGTGGAACAGGTAGCACAGACACCTGCCATCCCTTGTGAGGAATCTGCCCCAGGTACAGCCATTACAGGAGATCTGATGTAAAAGACGGTTCCCCAGGCAGGACGTGGGGGACCTGCCTCTGCCACCAGGGGAGATGCAGGGGGTTAGGGGAACAGAGTCCTCAGCCTGTGTTCTTGACATCTGCCGGCATCCCGCTTCTCCCCACCTGTGTGGGGTGTGAACATTTACTTGACTCTGACTCTGCCACTCTCACTCTCAGGTCTCTGGTTTGACGCTGGGGTATGTGTCCTGCAATTACAGGAGATGAAGGGCTTCTCAGCAGCCATCATCCTTTCCAACAATTGACCTGCTTCCTTAGACCCTCACAGCTCTCATTTTCTCTCTTCCCCTGTCTGTGCATGCTCTGTGCTCTATGACCCACTAGAAGTCAGTCACTCTCCAATTTTTCCCGTCAACATGGTCACCATAGCGTCCAAGCGTCACTGTCACTGGTTCTCTGGACACCTCGCACTCCAGCTGCATCAATACACCAACCTCAGGCCAGGACAGTGAGAATCTGAGAAACAGAGATGTCACTATGCTGGGTAATACCCTGGCTCTTTTATTCCAGTTAGAAGGTCATCCATGAGCTCGTCAAGTACGTGAACAACCCAATCCCAGCATTCAACTTTGAGAGTCAGTTTCCTGGTTTGTTCTGGCATTAATTACTGTATCAGTCAGTAGAAAAGCAGGAACACTACATGTGCTAATGGAAGTCACTATTAATAAATGCACTATCTTCATGGGTGTGGGTGGGATGTAGAGAACTGAAAATGGGTAATAATGTCAAAATCCTTTACTCCACTGGGCCTGATGTAGTGAGGGCAGGTAGTCCTTCAGGCTACCTTGGGCCCAGGCTTCCTCATGTATAAAACAGGAATAGTGACAACTAATGGCTCATAATTAGTTTGAAGAGTAAATGAGATGATATTTGTAAAGTGCCTGGAAAGTACGTAATAAACAATATATTTTAAGACCTCTAATCGTAGTACAAATTTTAATGGTTTCACTTCCTAAGGACCCAGCACTGCACTAAGGCATATAATCTCTGCTACAACCCTACGAGGTAGGTATTATTTGTATCCCCATTTTTCAGAGGAAGAAACAGGCTCTAAGAGGTTAAGAAACTTGCCCAAGATCACACAGTGAGTAACTGTCGGAGCTGGGATTTGAATCCAGGCTGTCTGCCTCCAGAACCTTTGGACCAATATGCTATATTACCTCTGATTCGGGTGAAGGACTCCCGTGCAAATTGTCTTGAGAGCCCATCCTCTTTCCAGCGTATTCTCTCTGTGGATGATGGAGCACATGTAACAGCTGAATAGAGGCCAGAGGGTAAGTGTGAGCTCACAGAACCGAACAGCTTGGAATCATTCTCGACTCATTTCTCCCACGACTTCATCTAATCCATTTTAAAAATTCTACTTTACAGCTGTGATATATCCAGAATGTTATCTATTCTTTTTTTTTTTTGACTTGTAACATTACTTAATTTTACTTGGCTTTTCTGTTCATACTTGCTTTAAATGAGTCCATCGCATTGTCCTGTGATTAGACAATTCTAGGAGAAAGGCTATGGCGTTTCTTGGAGTTGCTGACTTGATACACAACCAAAGCCGCCTGCCTATGGACAAACCTAGGAAGATAACAGATTTCCGTGGCCACCTGAGCAGAAGCAGGCAGGCTATTGCTTCTATGTACCATTCAAGCCACATGCAGGGGAGCGAGGGGCCCAAGAACTCAATGGAGATACAGCAAGTTAATTAAAACACATAGGATCTTATCTATGCTTAACTCAACTACTACCTCATTCCACCTGGACCAGTCTCCCAAATAATCTCCCTGTAGTTTATTCTTCAGGTAGTACTAGTATCTCTTCTCAACTCTTAGACAAATCATGTCACTGCTCCCTACAAAATCTTTAAATAGCTCCCTATCTCATTCTCATTACCATTCAGAAACCTCTAGGATACATCCCTCATCTCCCTCACGCTGCTCTCACTCCCCGCAAACACCCTGCCTACCTTACGGTTCATCAGACACACCAAGCATATGACCACCTTGGGATCCCTCACTGGAGTATCCCCCTGAAACGTCCATATGGTTTCCTCCTTGATGTCCCTCAGATCTGTGCTCAGTTGTCGCTTTACCCGATCAACCTATCAATACTACAGTGAAAATTTTCCTAATTTTTACAAACTTATGGATAAGAAATTGTATTATATTAATCTTTAGCCAGGTTAAAGATTGTGTTTGGATGTATGGCTTCAGTTCCAAAAGTTAATGTGCTTGGAAATCATCACTCCTGTCCTTACAACAAGAAAACACTGAACAAGTGATAATCAGTGACTTTTTTGGACCCATTCAAGCAGGTTACAGGGAAATCTGCTTCCCTAAATCTACAGAGAAAGGAACATCCAGAGAAACACAGCTGATATCCATGTACCTGGACTTGAAGCCACCAGAACTAAAAAAACACTAGGAATGCTTAAATGGTACTTTTGACTAATTCGTGTACCAGCATGAAAGTGAAAAACTCCAGGGGCCCACAGTCTTGGGGGGGTGCTCCCACACTTTTATGGGCTTTACCTCCTGGTTCTCATGATGAAGATTCAAAAAAAATTCCCTCCTGGTTCTTATGGAAAGAGGAGAAAAGTAATCATTATTAAATAAACCCAGCACCTTGTCCACAGCAAAGACTTACTTTCCAGTGGAAAGGACTTTCCCAGACCCTTATCTAGTTGGGGGAAGCTGGATAAGGCTCCCACTCCAGCCGCCTCTAGCCTTCCTGTCTAACCTAAGAGGGGGAAAGAGTCAACAGGGTTTAGGGCTTCAAGAAAATAGATTAGGAAGGCTGCAACCAGGAAAGGGAGTAGGAGGCAAGGTGGAAAACAGCTATACCATTGTAGAAGTATCTCTTAGGACCACAGATCTAAAGACACAGAGCTACTAAAAGCCTGAAGACTGGAAGAATTCACAGCACTCCTCTTCTTGTACACCTTGTGACCATACTGACAAGGCTTCAGCACAGTAAAAGTGAATTCCAGCTAAAGAGCTTCATTACACCGCTTCTCTCTGAGCAGCAGTATTTAGGGAAACCCAGAGGCAAGAGAAGAAACAAAAACAAGGACACCACCAGAATTTGAAGGCTCTGCCATCTACAGCCACCGAAACATTAAACGGGCCAACTTCTAGACAGATTAACATAAATCCTCACACTGAAGAACTACTTAAGTTCCTATCACCCAATGCAAAATGTACACCTTTCAACAAAAAAAGTACAAGCCATGCCAAAAGAAAAAAACAGTCTGAAGAGACAAAGCAAATCATCAGAACCAGATATGACACATGTGTTGGAATTATCTTTCAGGGATAAATATACTATGAATATGCAAAAGACTAACGGAAAAAGTAGCAAAAGCAGGCAGACAGTATCTGCAGAAAGATCGGAATTATATGGAAGACTCAAAAGGAAATGCTCCAAGTCAAAGCACTATAACAGAAATGAAGAATGCCTTTGAAAGGCTCATCCTTGCTCTTGCCACGGCCAAGAATCAGCAATGTCACAAGAAATGGGAGGGAGAAATTGAGAGCACTCTAAGATTCTTGTACTACACATGAAGCAGCACAACTGAAGCTGGATTCACATCAGTTTAAAATGTATATTTTAAACACTAAGAGAATCACTGTTCTTTTCAAATCGTTATAACTGGTACAGTAAGAGGAGATAAAAGGGACTTGCACTAATGCTCAGTTAAAACCAGATAAGGTAGGAAATGGGGTTTAAGGCAAGTGGGAGACAAATAATAGAAAGATTTACAAATTTGGTAGATATTAAACCAATTATTTCAATAATCACTTCAAATGTGCATGGTCTAAGTGTGCCAATTAAAATATAGGTTCAAAAGGACCCCAAAAGTTATGCAACAAAATGTTGTCTACAAGAAACCCACTTTATAAAAAGACTCCAGTAGGTTAGCAGTTAAGAAATGGAGAAAGATATACCATCCTAACACTAATAAAACGAAAGGTGGAGTATCTATTAGTGTAAGACAAAGTAGTCTTCAGAGCAAGAAATACAAGCAGTAAGAAAGAGGGGGGCATTCTTGTATTAGTTTGCTAGAAATGTGTATGTCTTCTAGGGCTGCCATAACATGACATAGGGTGGTTTAAACCACAGAAATTTTCTCATAGTTCTGGAGGCTGGGGAGTCCAAGATCGAGGTGCTAGCAGATTTAGTTCCTGGTAAGAGCTCTCTTCCCGGCTTGCAGGTAGACACCTTCTTGCTGTGCCCTTGGTGAGGGTAGAGAGAAAGCTTGCTTGCCGCTGTCTCTTCTTATAAGGGCACCAACCCTATTGGCTCAGGAGTCCACCCTTACAACTTCATCTAACCTTCGTCATCTCTTTATAGCCCTATTTCCAACTACAGCCACACTGAGGGTTTGAGTTTCAACATACACATTTTGGAAGACACAATTCAGCCCACAGCATATTAAGCATAACAAAATAGCACAGACAGGGCGGCTTAAACAGCAGAAATTCTGGAGGCTGGAAGACTGAGATAAAGATGTTGGCAGGTTTAGTTTCTCCTGAGGCCTTCTCTATCAGGGCCATCTTCCCACTGTGTCCTCACATGGTCTTTCCTCTGTGTGTTTGCATCTCTCATGCCTCTCTTTGGGTCCAAATTTCCTCTCCTTCCAAGCACAGCAGTCAGATTGGATTAGGATCCACCTAATAGACCCCTTATGCATTAATCATCTCTTTAAAGGCCCTATCCCCCAATATAGTAACATTCTGGGGTACTGGAGATCAGAGCTTCAACATGTGACCAAAATTACACAAGGAAAAAGGGGTCAATTCTTCAAGAAGACACAATCCTAAACTTGTAGAGCCCTAACCACAGACCACCAAAATAAATGTGGCAAATAAAGAACTAAAAGGAACTTTGGTTCCCTGTGACCTAAAATAATAGATTTCTTATTTTTCCTAATAATCAAATTTAAAAATTGGGTTCTGATATCAGGGCATGTTGGTGTAACATATTAACGCCTAGAAGTACACAGGCGTACCTCAGAGGCATTCACAGGTTCAGTTCAAGACCAGCACAATGAAGTGAGCAACACAAACGCTTTGGTTTCCCAGTGTGTATAAAAGTTGCATTTACACTATATTGTAGTCTGCGAAGTAGGCAATAGCATTATGTCTACAGAAATAAGGTGCGTAACTTCCTTTAAAAACACTTTATTGTTAGAAAGACGCTAACCATCGTCTGAGGCTTCAGCAAGTCCTAGTAGTAACAAAGATCACTGATCACAGATCACCAAAACAAAAACAATGAAAAGCTTGAAATATTGTGAGAATTACCGAAATGTTACACTGAGATACAAAGTGAACAAACGCTGTTGGAAAATTGGCACCAACTGACTTACTGGATGCAAGATTGTCATAAACCTTCAATCTGTAAAAAGTTAGAACCTTCTAAGTGCAATAAAGTAAAATACAATAAAAAACAGGTATGCCTGTACTACAATCACAGTTCTGGTATTAGTGGCATAAAGGATCTACATACGCCTCAACGCTTTAGCCTCTTGAACCAAAGGAGGGTACTCCTTCAGCTTTTCTAAATAATCCCACTCCCTGTCCCACCAAAACGACACCTCGAAATCTGAACGCAAGTCTGTGCTATTACACTCAACGACATCTTCTCCCGCCTCCCATCTGATCACTCTCTATATCCCCTGATTTATTTTTCTTTGATTAGACTTATCCCATGTGACACACTGCTATTTATTTTTACTACCCCACTCTAAAAGTTAAGCTTCATGAGAACAGGCACTTGATCTATTGATTGTTATATCTGAGACCAAAATAGTGTGTGGGATAATTCAAATTGAATGAATGGCTCATGAATTTTCTACACTGTTTGGAGATATGCTTTTGTGACAGTTTTTCTTTTTATGTCATATGAAGACCAGCATGCAATCTGTAATTCTATTATGTAATTATGCTACAGGGGATTTAAAACATCACAATCAGGAAAAATCACTTCCTTGTTTGTCTTTTAAAGTCGAAAAAAATTTTTCTACTCCTGAGAATCTTACAAAGAAAATTCATGGATGTCAGATAACATCATCAAATCCCCACTGATGACTTTTTATGACTTTGAGAGCAAATTTTGGCACTGAATTGGTTGGAGTGGGGAAAATGTGGAAAATGAAAGCCACAGTGCCAAAGACCTAGAACAGGCTTTTTTTTCCATCACTACAAGGAGAGCTTGTTCTAGCACATGCAGAATAAGAGCTTCTAAATTCGCTTCTTAGTCCTAATTTTCCGCTGTATCTAGATTATGGAGAAGGTTTAACGTCTCCTTTCGTTACTTCAGGGAGAACTAAATGTACACCATGTTATTCAGTTACCTCCACAGCAACACAGACCACATACTGCATACGGTAAATCGGCAGACGTTAAACGTTTCCTGCTTCCAGGCACTGGATTAGACTTTGCGCATACAGAAATAGAATGATGATACGCTTGGCCTTAAGGGGTTAAAGTCTAGTATTAATAGTCATGAACACAAATATAATATGCTATTGTTATAACGGAGCTGTGCCTGTATATAGGACATGCTACAATGGTGTGAGATAGACATTAAATGAGAATATGCACCAGAGGGCATAGCTATCCCTAATGGAACAGACACACCTCTCCGAAAATCACTGGAGCTCAGCTTTGAAAGCAGTGGAAGTTTGCCAGGACATCAAGGCATAGAAGGGCAGAGCAAACTATGTCACTAAGCAAATTTCTTCCTTATACCAGTAGGGAAAAAATATATTTAATATCCAAATTCAACAAAATATCATCTTGCATTTTATCTTTACTGATTTTCTGTAGCTGCAAATGCTGATTTGCCTTTGGCATTTCTTACTAATTGTCTACATTATTGATATTGTAATTTTATTATGTCTTTGACATACTTTCTAGAAAGCAGTGAGAAGAATAAGCTTTTAAGTTATTTCAAGCTCTGTATTAGTGTTACATCTAGAGATTTTTTCCCAGCCATTTAATTTACAGAATGAATAGTTGCTTGTTATATGATTCAAAAACTCTGAAGAGTCTACAACATAATTAATGGCCTCCCCACTGCCTTCTCCAATTCACTTTCTTGTGTTACACATTGCAAACTAGTAACCAGTAAGTAATACATCCTTGCTTCCCCTATAGAAACACATTAAACAAATGTGAAGATATAGGATGCTTTCTGGTTTCCAATTTTATTGTATAAGAGTTTTATCATATAATGCATACCATTCTGTAACTCCTACTCTACATAACATACATCATGAATTATTCCAGAATATTTTAACAAATTTTTGTCATTTACTAAGAAATATTAAGGACCAAAAATGTGCCCAGCTTTCTGAAAAGCACTGGTGTTAGTGTGGGGTGTGCAGCTATGGCCTCTGCCCACATGGACCTCACATCTCACCAGGACAGTAGGCAGCAGAGTGGATGTCATGCTTATTGTAGATGCAAGGGAGCTCTGCATTCTCCCAGTGCTGAGAAAACCCAGAAAAACTAGCTCTTGGAGAGTGAAAATTGAAGTTTAACCAAGCCAGAGGAAAAAAGAGGAACAATTTCACAGCGTTTTCATTCACTCAGAAGATTTCAACAAGTATTTAGTGCACACCTATTATTTACCAGGAATAAAATCCTCCCGCCATGTGGAAAGGGAATAAAATTAATATCAATGTATATACAGTTTATTAGGAGGGAATGAATGCACAAGAGAAAAATAAAGCACACGATGATACAGGAAGAGCCAGGTTAGAGATGGGAAACTGTGTTTCTTGTTATTGTTGTTTTATATAGAGTGGGTGAGTGAAGTCCTCACTCATACGGAGACATTTCAGCAGAAAAAAGAAGAAAGTAAAGAAACAAGTCAAGAGGATACTTGTGAAGGGCTGTTTGAAGGCAGGGGAATCGTCAGTGCGAAAATCCCGAAGCCAGACGAGGTGAGCGTCTTGGGGGGAAGTACAAAGGACACCGTGGCTATATCCAGAAGAGAGTTAGGAGATGAATTCACAGGTCACAGAGAGACAGGAGACCACCGAGGGCTGTGACCAGAGAAGCGCTCTGGCTGCTAAGTGGAGCGCTGATACTACAGAGCACGAAATGAAGCTGGAGGGCCAGCCTGCAGGCAATGGAGGTTGGCGATTGGACCAGACTGGCAACAGGGCAGCGCGCAAAGATCACTGGTACTTCGGCTAAAGATAGTTGCAAGAACCTCTCAAGGATTTTATGTAACAATTTTCGTAAAGACTCTGGTTGGGAGAGAACAAGCATAAATTTGAATATAACGAGTCTGCTTAGGAAGTCATTACATAAATTTGGAAATTTTCTGTTTTCCTCCTTAAACAAACTTCTAAAGAAGGAAAAGAATTCATATTCATGATAGAGGCTAAGCAGATGCACATGTTGGGAAAGGATGGAGCAGAAAGCTTCCCAGGCAACCTAGAGGACTGATCAAGGGCGATAATGGTTTTGAATATATGGGATTTGACACCATAAAAAAATTGACTATGCCATATTGCAAAACCCACAAATAAACATGAAGAATATTTTAAAAGTCAAACCACCTTAATACAAAAGTTGTGCTGATGGATAAAAATGCCATGATTCAGCTTTATAATTTCTTTTTGACGTAAGAATTTCAAGGGTTGTTGAAGTTACTTGTGGAAATACAAAGTCATGCTTTTTTAACCCGTCACAACCATGAAGCTCTATTCATTGTAATTATTTATAATTGCTGCCTTAGTTATTTTAAAGACTGGACTTTGCTAATTAGCTCTTTGTGAATGCTCTGATCCTGGGATTCTTACTTCCTCTTCATCCAGGCTTTGTTTGGTCTGGCTTTTATTTGTATTGACCTTTGACATCCCAATTTTCGGTTTGCTTTTACAATCCTAGCTAATTAGAGGATTTCAAATTCTTCTTGATAAAGAAGTTCTTGTACAGAGCATGTGATTAGACTATCTGATGACAAGCCGGGATTTTAGCACCCCACAGTTAAAAGATCACACCTCCAAGCCGCATTTTCCCACAGGATGCTTTGCGCTCCAGCAATTAACCTCCTGTTCAGGACATGGTCTGCTATTCATCTCCTAAAATTCCTTCTTGGGGATTATTTCAAAGTCTGCCCTTTTATTGCCTTTTATCAGATGCAGTGAACCCTGAGGTCAAAGTAAAAAGGCCTAGGGAAAAAGTCTCATCATCTTGTAGAAATGATCACAGTGCCATTTTTATTAGAAATGTATCATCCAAAGCTTGCAAATTGCCTTTTGCCCTACATAAAACTGCTACACTTACAATTGCTTGTAACATTACAGCTACTGATATTTCCTTGGTGAATTACAGACCCTGCTGCACCACCTATGCGTTTGGATGTGCACACACACGTGCTCACTTCCTATGGAGTCACAGAAATCGTTGGAATGACAATTAGTATCTGAGTAGGCAATGAGCTAGGACGGAAAGGATCTAGGAGCTCCTATTGCCACGAAATTGAATTTTCATTCCTCCTTCATTCTGTGTACGCTTAACAAGTGCCTACTCTGTGTTGGGTGCTGTAATTTATGCTCAAGACACAGATGTGCTAAAACCATGTCCCTGTCTCCCAGAAGTAGAGAGAATAAATAAGCCAACTTAAAAGTGTTAATACCACCAGATGTGGTCTTAAGTGACAGTACATAAATACTTAGTGGTTAACAGAGGAAACATCCACATCTGCTTGAGGACCTAGGGAGAAAACTTCAGGAAAGAGGACACATTCGCCCTGAGATTTGACAGAGAATTAGAAGCTCTGTGGAGAGACGGTGGGAGTGGAAGGTGTGTGTGGTGGGGCGGTAGTGGTAGAGAGAGGGGATTCTGAGTATGTGGAAACGCACAGAGCCCCGACAGAACATGTTGAAAACTCAGCTTAATCCCACACTGTCAGAGCAGGGAGAGACGACGATCTGGACAGCTAGGTAGTTAAACAAGTCAAAAATATACGGCTCCTCTTCTAAAGCAGTAACAAACCAGCAAAAGCCTTGGCACAGACGCCGACGCCAAAAAAAGACACTTCAAATTTTATCCAACAGACGATGAAGAGCCACAGGAAATGTGTGTGACTGGACGTGTGTTGGTATAAGATCACTTTGCTCGTAGTAGGAAGGCTATACCAGTAGGGTTGTGACCAGAGACAGGGAAGCCAGTAAGATGACCAGAAAGAGAGTCCAGAAAACAGGAGATGAGGACCTGAAATTGGACAATGGCAGTGGAAAAGTAGAGGTGGCAAAAAATACAAGGGAGACTCTAGAAGTACTTGTTGACTGATTAAGTGTACCTGGTTTAGTCCCCCCGGCCGACCCCGTTTCCTGACTTGGGAGAGCACACAAATGATGATGCAGAGGCTCAAAAGAATGCTCCATCAACCCATGGATCACGCAATGTGATGCAACACTCGAGAACGTTCCGTGACTCCTTGAAGCCCATTTCTAAACGGAGATAATACTGGCACCTGCCTCAAAGGGTTGCTATGAGAATTAATGAATTAAGATTCTCTAATTCAACTGTATGGACTCAGAGCAAGCACTAAGTATTAACTAGTATTTTATAGGTATCTTGAATTTATCATGACTTTGAGGCAATCAAGTTAAAAGGTCTATATTTGGATAAGTTATAGACTACAGAGAATTTTGATTTTCAGCATAAATGTAATAGATTAAGCTCACAGACAAATCTAGAAATTTCCAGAATGAAAACAGAACAGGTGAGTACACAGTTTTGAAGAATGTCGACATGTAGGGGGAGAACACACAAAATGAAGCCCACAAAAATAGCTGAGGGTACATGGGGGTCCAGGAACAGACTGAAAGCAGAAATCGTGCAACGTAAGATAGACTCAGGGGACTGGAGTTAAGGGCAGGTATCCAGGCTCTGAGAGGCTCCTGAGAAGAGCAGGATGCCAGTCAAACTTGTTTCAAAGGGCATATGGACATTCACGTATGCATTCCCATTATAATGCACATAATACTATAATTCACGTGTTTGTTTTTCAAGTCTGCCTTCCATTTTGAAAAAGTAATCTTCTGTATCAGTTATATATTGATCATAAGAAACTGTCCCCAAACTTAGTAACTGGCGGAAAAAAAGCATTTTATTTGCTTACAAATAACGTGCCACGTTTTAGGCTGGGCTCGGCTGAGCAGTTCTGCTGCTGGTCTCCCCTGAGACGGCTCTTTGCATTCATGCAAAGGGGTGCACGTGTGGTCAGAACACTGAAGATCTACCCCCTTGGCCAATGTCAAGCATACAACAGTACTGTTAACTACAGTCACCACGTGGTATAGATCTTCCGAACTTATTCATCTTGCATAACTGAATCTTTGTGCCTTGACCAATATCTCCCCATTTCCTCCACCCTCCAGCCCCTGGCAACCACCATCCTACTCTCTGCTTCTATGAATTTGACTATTTCAGGTTCCACATACAAGTGAGATCATACAGTATCTGTCACTCTGTGTTTGGCTTATTTCACTTAGGATAATGTCTTCCAGATTCATCCATGTGGGTTGCCAATGTCAGCACTGCCTTCTTTAAGGCTGAATAAAAGTCCACTGTGTCTACGCTTTGCTTGTCTAGCAGCTCCACTGGGGCTGTAATAACTAAGGTGGCTACATGTATGCTGCTGGCAGTAGAGGCTGGTAGTGGTCTTGGCCACGTGTAGCCAAAGGACAACTGTCACCTGAGAGAGACACACACACAACACGGAAACTCAAGACCTCAAGGCTCAGAACTCCCATATGATTTTCACTACCTTCTGTTGGTCAAAGCGAGTCATCACGCAGGCCCAAAATCAAGGGGTTGCAAAATAGACTCCACTTCCCTATGAGACAAGTTGCAAATAATTCTTGGCCATTTTCAACCTACCATGTCACCTCAGGGCAAGAGCCACAGGGTTTGGATTTTGTATTCCCAATTCCTGATACACTATTATTCTTAAAGCTATGCTGAATGGCAGCATGGTTCTTTGGGGGCATACTTCCTTTCCAAACATCGGAGGTTAAGAGTTTAAAAGAAAACACAAAACTTCTGCAATAAAACAGAATGAGATTTACAAAGATTGGTGTCAAAAAAATAAACCTATGTGAGGAATGAAGCCCTACCTCAAAACCGTGACTTTTCTTTTTAATTGTACCATCCCCCTGAGAGATTACTTTTCATGGCTGCCAACACCATGTACTCAAAATGACGACCCAGAAACCTTTCCTTGATATGCCCTATCTTAGATGAAACAAATCTGAAACATTACACGAGACTTAACTATGACAATAAAGGTCGAGGTAACATAAAACCAAACATGGCCAAAGGATTTAGACCCCATCCCATTTTCATCCTTCAATCATCCACCTTGACTCTGGCAGAGCCATCACTGCGTATCTCCATGGCTACCCTCCTCACTGTCTCAACTCAGGGAAGACTGCCTTGGAGATCAGCAGGAACTCCTTCTCCCATCTCCTTCAGAATCTTTTTTCCCTGCCTGAGGATCAAGGTCTTTTTCAGGTATTGACTCAAGGACTGTGATCAGGGAGACTCCACACCCTGCTTACAGGGATGTGACCTTAACCTATGGTCACTGCTAGAACCGTAACTGAAAAGAACTCATCACAGCATCCATAAACGACATAACATCAGGAGTACCCATTTTCGGTGAGGGTGCTTTATCACACAAACTTAAGAAATGTTAAAGGTAAAGAGTGATCCAACACTTTTTTTCATTCACGCAAATAATTTTCCTGATGTGTCAGAGCAAGAAAGGGTAAGAAAGGTAGAGAGAAATGTCCGACCTAATTTAAAATCTGTGACAACGTAACAGAGTCGTTCCCTATGTTAATACATTCCATGAAGCTACTTACTTCTTCACATCCGTGTAGTAAAATTTCTGAATGTTCTAACATCACTTAATTTTCCAATAACAATTTTCACTTTTTCATAGCACTAAGGTTTCTCCTAGATTCACTCAATCAATGTTAGGCAGGATTCAAAGCCTCAGACAAATGATCATTTAGTCTCAAAATATACCCAAGACCATTTAATTGTCAAAGAACAGTCTCAAAATATTCCCAAGACCATTTAATTGTCAAAACTACAGATGCTAAAGAAATCTGGCTATACCATACAGCAAATAAATCTGAAATATATTCCCACCATTTTCCCCCTTAGTTTTTCAGTACTAACCATTGTGTCACTTTTGCCTGGAGTTGTAAAACTTTTCATTGCATTCTCCAAACTAAAGATAACTTACATAATACAAAAGAAAATGGTGAATAGACGACATATAGCTGCATATAGGAAAAGAATCTCCTTTCATCTACCACAAGGCTACCTTGGAGCCAAGGTTACAAGAATGCAGGAGAACCAAGAATCTTCAAATAGAAGAACTTGAATTGAAAGGAATTCTATATTTCAAACACAAAATGTCCCAAGGGGGAAAAATAGACGTACGTTTGAATTTTTCTAAATGAGCAAATAACAAGAAAATGTCAGAAATATTACTTTCATACGAGGAACGAAAATAAATGAAAATTTTCAGAGGCAAAGCAACAAAGCCTACTTGTGGTAATCGTGGTACATAGCATTTGCATAGAGCATTACAAGTTGATTCTCTATTAAAAAAATAACTGAACCAATGTTTCGATGGGATTATCAACTTTTTCTGATTGAAGATGTGCCTCACTCAGTGTGAGAATTATTTAGCTTGAACTCAGTAATGTGGCTCATCATAGCCAACAGCAAACTCTTTCACATAGCAATACAATCGGGTGTTGTTAGATTCAATGTCCAGATAAAGATAGAGGTGACTGCCCGGAGGTCTCACGTTCACACTAGTATTCGGTACCATAAACCTTTGAGAGTTGCTACTGCACGGTGAATGGTTCTTACATAAATTGAATATAAAAGAGTAAGTCGTCCTTTTTTTCTAAATTGAATATCCCAACATACGTGTTGGTACACCAGCAGGAAAAGCTAATACCAGAAGCAACCCCAAACCCGTGATGCATAGATGCAGGTGCTTGAAACTTCAGAGAATGGGAGGATGACGTGATCATTTTGGTCCCCAAAGACCCATTGTTAGTGCATCTGTTCTTGCCAGCCTGATTCCAAGTGGGTGGGCTGAAGACACTCCCAGCATTAGTTATAAATAAACTCCGGACAAAAACAGTGAAACAGGACTGCTTCCTTCCCACATACTTGCTCCCTTTCCTGCCAATGCCTCTACACCCCCGCCCAAGTCTCTGACGCTCTAGGAAGGCATTCTGCTTTCAGGGCTGCACAAAGCGACACCAGACGCAAGCTGGATCTTCCCCCCCTCATCATAATCCAACTGCTTCATCATCTCACTCGTCATCCAATGTACCCTTCACCTCAGGACTCTACTAGTTAATCTAATTGATTTCAACAAAACATTCATGGTTTATTTGGGTTTAATTTGTTATCATTGCCAGTTACCATGTTAGCATTCAGTGAGGGACTTACTGGCTGGACCCAGTGAATGAACAGTGTGACAATTTCACAGGCTGCAGGATAACCAGAGGAAAAACAACTTGGGAAGCAGGGGGGACTCTGGTCTCCACTGAAGTCACAGTGAATTTGTGGCTGCCGGTCTGCATGGGTTTACAAAGAACCCAGAACTGGTATGTCTTGCTGTAAGAGCTACACCTATTGAGATGGAATCCTCCAGCTGACAGTACTGTATTGGTCAGCTCTGGTCTCCGATTTGAAATTCAGCAGAGAACAACACATAAGCCCATAGGGTTTTTTTAACCTCTTGATGGGAATTATTGAGTTGTAGACTTTTTTTTTTTATTACTGGGAAAAGGCCAGGTGAAAGTGACTGAAATGTAAATTATAAGTAAAAATGGTACTACAGAAAAGGGTTTATTTTAGATTTCGTAACAATCCAATGTGCAGTTATGAATTTTCAAGTGAAAGCAGAAGATCCCTATTACCTGCTGCTCCTGGAGGGTGGACCAAGCATAGATGATTGCTTTATTATCACCCTCCTGGGAATTCGCCAGGTGTTCCAGACAATGCAACACAAAAGCGCCCGTCTGGATTGCTGCCACGGACTTAATAGGAAACAGCAAGTGGATAGACTAACAAGAAATGACTTCAACATTTTGCAGGACAGTAAAGCTTTAGCTTTCCATTACTTGCTGGGGTTTTTTTAATTATTATTATTACCTTTGTAAGCCTATCGGGTATTTTAAAACTTTTTTTTTAAATATCCAAAACATAAAAAGTACTTTTCCCTGGTCTGATCATCTCACACGGATGAGATCTCTGTTAGGCATTTACATTTCTGCTACACTGAAATACATTCTCTATTAGAAGTCAGTGCACTTTTTCTGTAAAGGGCAGATAAGTGTTTTAGTTTTTCTGGGCGATATGGTCTTTGTCACAATTACTCAGCTCTGTCACGGCACTGTTAAAATGGCATAGAGGGCACATAAATGAATGAGGATGCATGTGTTGCAATAACATTTACAAAACAGGCAATGAGCTGGATTCGGCCCATAAGCAAGAAATCTAGCGACCACTCTTCTATATGATGTTTGTATTTTTTCCACTATCGCCCAATCGCTCTATACATAGGTGGTACTCTGTGTTTCCTGTAGACTGGATGACTAAATGGCTTAAAGCAAATTATTTAATGTTGATGATAAATGTAAAGACAGTTCTGCAAAGTCTCATTAGAAAAAAAAAAAAAAAGCTTCCTAACCACTTTGTCTCGTCTCATAAAGCTCATGTCAAAATGTGCTTCCCAAGATAATCCCTTAAAAATAACTTTGCATTTTTAGGAGGAACACAAAGAACAGTGCAAGCTTTCACTCAAGAACTACTTAAAATTTATACCACAAGATCCTTAGGAATTAAGGCCTTATTTAAGTCTTTTGCTGCGCTGTTTTTCACAGAATATTAAATGACAGCCGTACAAAAAAAGGATACTTCAAATATTGGGGGGAAATCATGGTTTTAAACATAATTAATTACAAATAATGAAACCTGGCTTAGCAATTAACGTAAAATCCTTTCAAATGAAATTATAATTTAGGGTCTTTTTTACCTGTAGACTAAAATTTTTTTGATTCACGTTAGATGACAATTTCACTTAATTACATGGCCAACGAACTACACTCGTAAAATTTATCCCATACCTACCATGTTATGACATTGCAATCCTAATGATAGAAAGACTATGTAAGTCTTTGGTACCCCACAGAATATATAAGACAGTTAAGAAAATAAGATGTTCTTGAGGTTCAAGGAAGACATGACACCTCATTAAACTGGTCGGATCAGGAAAAGATTCCCGGAGTCCCATCTTTTTTGTAAGGCGCATCGACCCATAACATCATAATCTGGACTTGAACGATTTTTCACATTTAATTTCTTGTTTCTACCATGTTTCATAAATGTCTTGTGCATTTATAACTAACTCCTCGTGTGGTTTCCAGTTAGGAATACCAGTCTTAAACTTGGCCATCCTGGCGACCTTTCAAAGCCTACTTCAGATACCTTAACATGAATTCTTATTAATTTTTACTTCTTCCATGCCTATCAAAATTTCTTTCTCTCTCACTCAGAGCTGTAAAGCACTTTTGATTCCTAAAAAAATACTTCCCACATGGTGAGGCTTTTCCTCGTATTGGTATATCAAGTCTGAAGGGTCTGAGATTGTACTTACTTATAAGCTAACAAGGTAACCTGCCACAGTTTCAGAGCTGGCAGAAGACACAAGATGCCTGTGTCAGAAACAACTTTACTATTCACAGCAATAGGAGTCAGAGTGATAATACTGCAAGCCCCAGTTTCCTCAGGCAAAGTCAAGAGGACCAGGTGATGCTTGCACACACAAGAGGCTCATCACAGGAAAGGAACCCTAAGTTCAGGGGCCTGAATCTTTTCTAATGGGTCATAAGCATGCCTGACCTTCGCCTCAAGGAAGGTATCATAATTGTACTAGACATGAAACACATCTTCCCTCTGCTCCAGGGCAGTCACTAGGCCTATCTTCCCCAAGGTCCCCTCCACAAATAGAGTTGAAATCACAGTCCAGAACAAAGCAGTCAGTGTTTCTACTCACAGACTCGCTACGATGTGAGAACCGTGGAGAATCTGGAGAATTGTCTCCCAATAAGTGACCTTCCCTCCTTTTCACTTCAGAGCAGTCTTATTTTGTGCTCCCCCTGAGAAAGATCCTGAGATGAGGATTCAAGCAGACACGGTTTGGAGACAGATGTCAGAAAACATCAGTAGGGGAGTGAGAGTGAGAAAAGGAATAAAAGGAAGCCAATGAAGGGCAAGTCATCACTCTGGGTACGGTTGCAGGTAACTAGAGGCTCATCCTTCTGGGAACTCAGGGAGACCATATAGAAGAAGTAAGAACTCTGAATTAGCCCCCTTAAGGAGAGGGTGCTGACGTATTTATACACCAACTGTCCTTGGTTACTGTTTGAGAATTGTTCCTGGGAGGTGACAATATATCTAGTGGCTCTGCCTACTGTTTTCAGAAACAGAGTAAGTTCAGGTACAAAAGAAGAAAGAAAAAGAAAATCCTCCAAAGAAAATAGGTGCATTGCATGTTAACACAAAAATGGTAAGGCCCGTAGGGATGTGGACAAGACATGGCCAGTAACTGTTACAAGGACAGAATTTTATTTTTTTCTTTAACAATTAGCAAAACTTAGTTTATTGTTGGCACTTAATCTTTTGTTATTGAATGGAAAAGAAAACTTGACATAGGTCTTGAAAAAAGAGTATCGATAGGCCTAAGTGGAGGAAAAAATACAGGTTTGATCTGTGAAAAAATTTACTTTAACAAGTAAATGTCTCATCTAATGTTGTACCAAATCAGACATAACTAAAATATTTAATTCTGCTAATTTATTTCTGGGCCATAGTAAAAAAAAAAATGGCTCTGTAACTCATGAGATCGTAAGTTAAATGCGATAAACTCTAGTGCAAACTGACTCTTCTTTCAAAATTTATTCATCTTCATTGTATAAGTGAAGACAAGAGCTCAATGAAGCATGTTTTAGATAAGACTTAATTCATTTCCAAACATCTAAATTCTGTCAATTAGACAGTTTGAAATAAAATTTTCTTAAAGAAACTCAACTTCTGAATACAATTATGTATTCTAAGTGAAAGAATTGTATTCTAAATGTGTGCTTGTATCATCTCACACCCGTCAGAAGGGCCATCATCAATGTATCTGCAAACAATAAATGCTGGAGAGGGTGTGGAGAGAAGGGAGCCCTCCTGCACTGTTGGTGGGAATGTAAATTGGTACAGCCACTATGGAGAACAGCATGGAGGTTCCTTTAAAAAAAACTAAAAATAGAGCTACCGTATGATCCAGCAATCCCACTCTTGGGCATGTATCTGGAGAAAACCACAGTTCGAAAAGCTACATGCACCCCAATGTTCACTGCAGTGCTGTTTACGATAGCCAAGACATGGAAGCAACCTAAATATCCATCGAGAGATGAATGGCTAAAGAAGATGTGGTACATATATATATATGATGGAATATTACACAGCCATTAAAAAGAATGGAATCATGCCATTTGCAGCAACATTCAGGACCTGGAGACTATACCATACTAAGTCAAGTCAGACAGAGAAAGACAAATATGGTATCTCTAATATGCAGAATCTAAACAAAATGGATACAAATGAACTTCGTTACAAAACAGAAGCAGACTCACAGACTTACAGAATGAATTTATAGTTACCAGAGGGGAAGGGTGGAGAGGAGGGAAAGATTGGGAGTTTGGGATTGACATGTACACACTGCTATATTTAAAATAAAATGCCTAAAAAAGTTTTTTAAAAAAGTTATTCTTACTACTCATCTTCAAAAGAAATAAATAAAAATAAATAAATGTGTGCCTTCGCATAGACTAGACTGAGGCTCCCAGGGAGATTGAAACTCTCTCTGTTCATGACGATACAAAACTAAGGATGCCCTTAGTCTTCCTGGCAGACAAGAGTCTGTTTCTGGGCAGGTTTTGTCAAATGCATGCAGAGCTTTACGTACTAAAGAGTTCCTTACAGTTTAGACACTGATCAACTGTTGGCTCCATAAGGGTTCCCTTTGATTTTTTCTTCGAGATGCTGCAGAAACTTTCTCGAATCCTGGCTGTTGCCAGTGAGTCTTTCTTCTGCCTGCCTTTGTCAAAAACAACAGTAAGATGAAACCTTCAGCTGGGGTGGCACATCTTCACCCAAATTCACTTCCTATTATTCACAAACTATTTCAACTTGCTTCTTGGCCAAGTAGCCTCACCCAAGACAACAGAAAAACTCTCTGAAGCAGTCCAGTTATGCTTAAATATCCCAGTATCTGATGGTTAGAAAGAATACCAGGGCCATCTGATGTTATTATCCCAAGCCTTTATCCTCTCTAGAGAGCGCCTGGCCTCAGCTTCTTCAGTTTCTGCTCTCCTGTCCCATAACGTAGTGATATGGGAGGTGATAAACCTTCTTATTGTGAGCCAAAGGGTATCTATCTTTCTTCAGCTTTTTCCATTAGCCAAGTTTAACCTCATGCAACAAAAAATAAATACCATTAAGAACCATTATATACTGGAAGACCAAGTCTTTCCTCTCTTCCCACGTTAGTTCCTTAAATCATGTGTCACATGGCATTTATCCTAAAGTTCCTCCAGACCCATCGCCAACCTTTTCAGACTCCGCTCAGCATTCTCTACTTTTTCAGTTATCTCTTAAAAATACTCAGTTTTTTTATTCTTATACGGTAAGACGATTTACCTCAAATATTTTTTAAGACACAAGAAATTCAACTTACATACTTTACACATATAATTACTAGTTACAAATTTAGATTTCATTAACAGGAAAAATCCGTGTCTAATTATTTTAACTATTTCAGACACCAGGGTTAAGGGCATGTTTATAGATATATCGACTAAACTTAAATAGTTATTGTTATTCCCCTTTGTACATAAACAATACAATTACCAATAAACGAAATCAGTATTTCTGCCCAGTATTAAGCACTAATGAGAGTGAATCTATTATCTCTATAAATGTTTTAACTTTAAAATTCATAATCAAACACCAAAACTAGTTTAAAGATGAAAGGGACACAAGAGAATAGGCTATAAAATTATCCTAAGTATTCATTTTCAGGGAAGGATAAACAGCAGCGTATGGTGAGAGGTATTTTTATGGGCTTCCTTCCATAGGTAAAAAAACAAAAACATTTAGAACTTCAGACCACAACACACTAGCTGTGGAGTCTAGTATCTTTAGCTGATGAACACCGAAGCAGACACCAAATTCTAAAATGCTTAATATATTCAAGGAATTATCCAAAAAAGGCAACATCTTCCTAAAAACTCACATAATCTCTACGCTTTTTTATACACAATGACTGCATCAATAAAAAAAAAATCTAAGTACTCGCCAGCAGAACATGACTGGACACGGTGTGCACCTTCTACGCCACCAGCTTAATAGGAAATGTCTCACCCTGCTTTCCAATTCCTTTAGATCCGAACCCGCAAACGGCGGAAGACCAACCTCAACCTTGCACACTAGGGATGGCAGAGCAAGGTGTGGCAACTCTGGGTCCTTGAATAACTTCAAGTGGCAGAAACACCTCCGCCTGCCGTCTCTTCAGGCCACCACTTCTAGACGGTTACCTTACTTAAGCCGTCAAGTATTTTTCTACGCTATAGCAGCCTATACTTGACCCTTCCTAATTGACCAAGTATCTGGAGCCCTGAACTTCCATCACTTCGTTTTCCTTTGGTGGGGGTTGTTCAGTTTGCTTTTTTATTAATGTCGTGGTAAGAGGTGGAGCTTTTAACATCCAATCTCATTGTCTTTGTTTCAACACATTTTCTAGGTTCTGCTGTCTCTGTATTCCTGGAAATGCAGAAATGCAAGAGCATTTTTAGAAGACCGACTCTTACTCTTTACGTTTCACAAAGGAACATACCACACCTGATGTATGTTCTTTGAGTATAAATTTATGGCACATTTTTCAAGGCATTCACTGTGAATTCAGCTACATTGCTATTTTGAACTGTTTTATGATGTCCATTTTTCTCAGGCTGACGTTTCAGTAGGTCCTAATACACACATTCACTGGGCAAGTCTAAACACTAAAGAAATACAGGGTTATCAATCAAGCAGCAAACAGTTACTGACTGAGAGCCTACTAGGGTTCTCTGCTGGGTGAGTGATGGAGAGGCAAAACATGGTCCCGATATAAAGGAGCCTGTGATCTTGTTGGGAAGACAGAATACACACAATGTGAACCAAATCACTAGCAAGCACATGATAAATGCCACTAAGTTCCAACGAAGGGTCGAAGGGGAATATTTTAAGGTAAAATTGATGCAAAAAACTTAAAGCTACCTAAATACGCTGTCAGCACTCTTGGCACATTTCAGCATTTTTCTTCACTCAGTTTGGGACAACTCAGCATTGCTACCAGACTTGTCTAAGGTCTTCTTTTTTTTTTTTTTTTTTTTTTTACTTGGGGCATAGTTGTTTTACAGTGTTGTGTTAGTTTCTACTGTACAGCGAAGTGGAGTTCCCTGGGCTATACAGCAGGTTCTCATTAGTTATCTATTTTATACATATTAGTATACATATGTCAATCCCAATCCCCAATCCATCCCACCCCCGCCTTGGTATCCACACGTTTGTTCTCTACATCTGTGTCTCTATTTCTGCCTTGCAAACCGGTTCATCTGTACCATTTTTCTAGATTCCACATGTATGTGCTAATATACGATACTTGTTTTTCTCTTTCTGACTTACTTCACTCTGTATGAGTCTCTAGGTCCATCCACGTCTCTACAAATGATCCAATTTCATTCCTTTTATGGCTATGTAATATTCCATTTGTATATATGTACCACATAAGGTCTTTTTTCATCCCAGGAATTACAAACACATCTTCCAGAATTAATTTCTCTATATGGGACTTGAGTTTGCCCATGAGAAGCATGTGTACGAGGTTTGGAAAGCATGGCTCTGGGGCCATTTTCTCTAGAGGGAGTTGCAGCCAGATGTGCAGACAGAAATGAGGCAGCCCAGTGGGCTCCTGGAGGGCTCTTGAGAATCACATGCCATCCTGTTGCAGACTGACACAGTTGGTGGTAGCTTCCCAGAGATGCTTCAGAAATGCCACCATTTCTCAGGAAGCACTTGAGAACCACCTGCTGGGGAGTTTCTGGCTGAGGTCTCTACAAGGACCTTCCTGAACTTCAACGTCATCTTCCCTGACCTTTACTCTTCCAGTTCTTGCTACCTTTGTGTAAGCCTCTATTCCTTCATGAAACCCTTTATCCTCGGAGTATATACGGTGGCTTGTATTTTCCTGTCTGAACCCTGACGGCCATAGGTGGGAATCCTTATAAAGTGAGAAGATGACAGGAGGGAGGTGCTTGTACTCCCAGACACTCTTTCTTCACCAAAACAAAACCAGACCAAACCATACACAGTGGAAAATGCATGGGGGCAGTGGCAACGATAAATTCTAAATCTGGTAACTCATTCACTTAAACTGAGTGAAATCGGAAAGTGGACCGAAAGTCAGACAGGAGGCTGGACATAAACCCTGGCTCAGCAGAGTCAAGAGGAAATGCCGAGAGGAAGGCAAACCAGGGTGGAGTTCACCTGGGATGGAGACACAAGACCTAGGAAGAAGAAAACAAGGCAGGAGGAGACAGGGAAGTCAGCACAGCTAAGGAAATCAGATGATTTTTCAGAAATCAGAGTGAAAATAATTTCAATTTCAAATACAAATGACATTGATAGGATTTGACAAATGTTCTATTTGAGGAATTGGAGTTTCTTTTCTCCACACTCCCCATCTCCACACTCATGGCTCCTACACAGCTCATGAATGCCATGGATGTCAATATAAGGCCCCTTCTTCCTTTCTTATATCTATATGTATTTTTTTAATAGCAAAACCTAAGTTGTACAGGCATCCACTTTAAGTATTGCAGTGAGCTGAACTTTAGAGAGCTTCAGGGAAGGTGAGAGTAGCCGACTATAGTCACAGCACCTGATGCAGGACAACAAAGCAGCTACAGCACGTCTGAACAGTCATGGCTCCCAGCCAAGTACCAGTCTGCTAAAATACCCACGGTGCATACATCTTCAGGAAACTTAAGATCTGTTTTTAATAGTATCAAAATTATTTTTAATTGAAAAGGCAACCTTTGGAACAGGAGAAGATTGTGTACATCACATATCTGATATGGAGTTAATATCCAGAATATGTAAGGAATTCCTACAGCTCAACAGAAAAATCAAACAATCTGTTTTTAAAATGGTCAAATGACCTAAATAGACATTTCTCCATAGATAACATACCAATAACCAACAAGGATATGAAAAGATGTTCAATGTTGATAGAGAAATTAAATGCAAATTAAAACCACAGTGAAATATCACCTCACACCCATTAAAATCGCTACAATCAAAAAAAAAAAGAAAAGAAAAAGAAAAACCCCAGAAAATAAATGATAGCAAGGATGTGAAGCAACTGGAAATTTTATGTACTGTTGATGGAATTATAAAATAGTGCAACCACCAGAGAAAAGAGTGTGGAGCTTCCTTAAAAATTTGTAAAGCTACCGTATGATCCGGTAATGCCACTTCTAGGTAATTTAAAAGAACTGAAAGCAGGGTCTCAAAGAAGTATTTGCACACCCATGTTCACAGCAGCACTATTCACAACAGGCAAGAGGTAGGATCAACTCAAATGTCCAAATGAATAAATAGACAAAGTGTGATATTATGCATATAACAGAAGAAAATTCAGCCTAAAACAAGAAAAAAAGGGGCTTCCCTGGTGGTGCAGTGGTTGAGAGTCCGCCTGACGATGCAGGGGACACAGATTCGTGCCCCGGTCCGGGAAGATCCCACATGCCGCGGAGCGGCTGGTCCCGTGAGCCATGGCCGCTGAGTCTGCGCGTCCGGAGCCTGTGCTCCGCAACGGGAGAGGCCAGGGGACCACAAAAAAAAAAAAAAAAAAAAGAAAGAAAGAAATCCAGTCAAATGCTACCAATTGGATGAACCTTGAGGACGTTATGCTATATGGAATAAGCCACTCACAAAAGGACAAATACTATATGATCCCATTTATGTGGTGTATCTAGAATAGTGAAATTTATAGAAACACAAACTAGAATAGTGGTTGCCAGGGACTGGGTGGGAGTGGAAAAGGTGAGTGGTTCTTTAACGGGTAAATAGTAAGTTTTTACAAAATGAAAACGTCCTGAAGATCTGTTTCACAATAATGTGAATATACGTAGCACTACTGAACTGTATAATGAAAAATGAGTAAGATGGTAAATTTTGTGCGTTTTTCACTAAAATTTTTTAAGTAGCTTAAAAATTAGCTTTAAAAACATTCCAAGAAATATTTTTCACAGAAAATGTGCATCGTTCCCACCAGAGTAGGAACATGTGTCTCTTCAGTTAGTCACATTTGCTGATGCCTTTTATTTCCCCGTGAAGGCTTCCTCACTGGAATGTATTTACTAAACACAAGAATTTCCAGGCACACATGTAGGGCACATAGTACTTCCACTGTGCCCCTCTGTTAGTAGTTTAGTACATTTGTGAAACTTCGGTTTCACAGAGTCTCTAACTAGCTTAAAACCCCATTTGTTTACCTTTTACATATCGCACCAAAACACCAGAGACCATTAGCTCAAATGCTTACCAAATTTGTTGAGATTCTAGATTATGCTTGGTGCTCAGTACATTATTACATTCAGGACCTCACAATCCACTAAGTGAACAGATAATTATAACACCATAAATGCAAAGCAAATGAACACATGCGAGGTGAGAAGTTCAAAGATAAAAGTACATAGGCAACATGAATAGGAGATGATTAATTGTCAGAGCACACAGTGAAAGCTTTGGAGAGGACTTAGTGAAAGCTGAGAGAATTTACCAAGCAGATGGGCAAGAGAGAAGAGAGAAAGGGATTCTAACAGAAAGAGCAGCATCAATAAATAAACGATAGGTATGGTGTTCAAGGAACTACAGGTCTTCCAGTATTTCTGGAACTTGCAGTGCAAGAGGTAGAAAGAATAAAAGATAAATTTACAGCAAAAGGCAGGAACCAGGTAACGGAGGGCCTTGCAACTCATACTAAGAAACTGGGACTCGCCATTTGCAGCAACATAGATGCTACTACCGATTATCATACTAGGTGAAGTAAGTCAGAAAGAGAAAGACAAATACCATGTGATATCACTTATATGCGGACTCTAAAATATGACACAAATGAACCTATCTGTGAAACAAAAACAGAATCAGGAACATAGAGACCAGACTGGTGGTTGCCAAGGGGGAGGGGGTTGGGGGAGGGATGCAGTGGGAGGTTGGGATTAGCAGATGAAAACTAGTATATATAGAATGTATAAACAGCAAGGTCCTACTGTATAGCCCAGGGAATTATATTCAATATCCTGTGATAACCCATAATGGAAAAGAATATAAAAAATAATGTATATATATATGTAACTGAGTCACTTTGCTATACAGCAGTAATTAATGCATTGTAATTCAACTACACTTCAATAAATAAATTTTAAAAAATATAATAAATGACATATCTTGAAAAAAGGAGAAATTTGGACTCGTTTTAAGGGAAATCCTTTGAGGGTTCAGTGGCATACAGAATATAAGATCAGATTTTTACTTTAGAAAAATCACACAAGCAATGCTGTCAATTATAGTTTTGGGACAGTAGGACTATGAAACACAAGGGCATCAATTAGAAAACTCTTGAAACATCTGGACTGATACTAAAACACCAATTTAAGGCAAATGGGCATGTAGCACAGGCAGGAAATTCTGAGAAATATTTACAAAGTTTGCAGACTGTGATGTGTAGTTCGGTATGCTGGATAAGGAGAAATCTAGGATGCATCACTGGTTCTCAACTTTTTAACCTTCTACACACAAGAGTAAGCTAAGAGAGAAGTAACTTTGGAGAATAAGGAAGAAGAAAAAATTGGGGGTTGAGGAATAATCAAATAATATACTGAGTTGGAGCATCCTGGATCTAGATTCTTGTGGGGCATGGAGACAAAGACCGGCACATAGCAGTTGAATATACAGCTCTAGACCTCAAGGGCGAGAAAGGGACTGCGGTAGAGGTTAAAGAGTCATCACCTAAGTCATAATAATGGATGACATTCATAGGGAATAGAGGTAGCACAAGATCAAGTACAGAGAAATATGCATCCCTGGATTTAAAATAATAATAATAAATGAGTCAAGGAAGAGAAGCCCCTGGCAAAACAGACTATAGTAATGTATGAATAACATAATGCAAAGTTCCCAATATTATAAAAATTTCTTAATAAATGAAAGTACAATTAATTTTGCAGCACTAATCTGAATCTCTTCTCATAATTTACCTCCTCACTCAGTATATGCATAGATATAGTAGAGATATAAAGTGCTACGTAACCTTGACACCATGGTATCTTCACATCATCATTTCACGTCACTCTGGTGATCTTCAGCATAATCCAACCTGACCCCCATGTATATATCTACTTCCATCTGAACAGAACTTTCTGAAACTTAGTTATCATCCACTCGTTCAACGCATTTTTTCCAGTCTTCCAATATCACCACAATTATGCTCTCTCCACAGTCCTCATCATCTATTGACTAGCTACCTTGAAAACTATTTAAAGCTGATGCATCCTTGGATGGCAGTGGTTTAAAACCATGTGTGTTGCATTTTTTTTTTACAGGAATTTTCCATCTCTTGACTGAAAGCAACGATTGATGTTGTATTGGAAATTACCAACATGCTACGTTAGCCTCCAAGTATGCTAACTGGCAAGCTATTCCACAAGTCACAAAACAGAAGGGCTCACCCATCACACTAAGATGCTTAAATCATACACAGTGAAAACAGGAGGAAAAGTATGGGCCAAGTTACCACACTCAGTAGAGAATGCAAGCCGGGTAGCAGAACCACACCACTGAACTCCTGGGTCATGTAATGTTCCTGCAGGCAAATGATCTGCTCTTTCTATCACATCTGCCTTCTCTGCTGATGATGTGGTTATGAAGACCAGAGTTGGGATTTGAGTAAGAGGGCTTATTAGCAGATGGAAAGTCCTGGAACCAACACACCCTTGCTCTTTTGGAAAGTATAGTGACCATTATGCCAGGTCACAGCTGTAGCTTGAAGAGGAGCTTTTGATAAGTTTCTTGTGCAGAAGACAGGTGGAGCCAGGAGAGAGTCTTAATGCTTCTCTTAATGCTTAGTGGGTGGTCAATTTAAGATTTCATGAAGGCTGAGGGCTTCGCATGCATCATGTACATCTGTTTATCTTGAATATTAGCTACCTCTGGGTCCTTCCACCTCCGGTCTGCATTCAGCATATAGATTTATTTTGTCCTATCTAACATGCCTTATACGTAATTAACTTCCTTATAAACAGAATTCATAATGAGTTAAGTTTTCATTTCACATACTACTTACATATTCAGTATATAGACCTGCCATAGCTTATGAGGTTCAACTATGTTTACAATTGATTCATCATCCATGTTTAACATAAATAATGAAGGTTTTGTTTTTTAGTAGTTTTCACACCACATATTTTCTCTTTCCTATAAATGCACGACTGTAGATTCTTAATTAAGGAAGCAAAAATACATTACAACTTAATACTGGCAAAATATTCAGGCATGTGACATGTCATGGGAACAGATTCATTTTAAAAAGGAAAACTTTAGATTTCCATGAAATCACATGTCATAGACAACCACTTACTGTAAATTTTTAATACCCCACATACTCTGATAGAGTGCCTCTCAAAGATATAGCTTGAATCCATGATGCTGAGAACCCCCAAGGTTGCTAGTCGTTTACTCAACGGTAACTTCTGAATAATACTGTCAGAGAGTTACTCCAAATTTCTGAAGAACATGAAGAATGAACAGAAATGGAGAATGATGTTTTTCTTTACTAAAATGATTTTTCAACTAACCTTTTCCATTGCTATGAGAATAAGTATCTTAACTCAGAAAAGTTGAAGTAATTAAGATGTTTCTAGAAGTTCTTATTCAAAATAATCACCCACTGCAGTTGTGTGTAAAAGTCTACTTTGTGCCGTTATTTTGCTTTGTGAATAACCATTATTTCTTTATAAGATAGAAACACATCCCTCGAAAGTCTTAAAATTCTAATAGTTTATTAATTTGTTTACTATAAGAGCCCCAAAGTGAAAGAGTCAAGTACTTTGAGTCAAAGGATGTCACTTCATTAGAGAAAGAAATGTAGTAAAGTATAAACAGTCCATGTGCTCACATTGATACCATTTACTGTAAAAGGTTTTGGCCTAATTAATAAAAATTTCAAGATAACAAATTTAAAAACAGTATCATAGCATATCCAAAATATATTTATCTAGTAGGATTAGCTAATAGTTATTTTTTACTATGACTTTGTTGATTCCAAATAAAGTAGGACTTTTCTGCCTGTGTTTTTCAACAACTATTTCATCAAATTGAAAATAAACTGAAGATCCTGCAGTTAAAACTACTAGAAGGAAGCATAGAAAAAAAAGCTTTTTGACACTGGTCTTGGCAATGACATTTTTGTTTTGGGATATGACACCAAAAGCACAGGCAACAAAAGCAAAAAATAGACAAGTGGGAATACATCAAACTAAAAAGTTTCTTCACAGCAAAGGAAACTATCAACAAAAAGGAATGGGAGAAAATATTTACAAACCATGTATGTGATGCAGAATTAATATCCAAGATATATAAGGCACTCATACAATACCAAAAATAACACAATTTTTAAAAATGGGTAAAGGACTTGAAAAGATATTTCTCAAAATACAAAATGATCAACAGGTATATGAAAAAACACTCAATATTATTAATCAGGGAAATGCAAATCAAAACCAAAATGACATATCCCCTCACACTTAAGATGGCTATTATCAAAGAGACCAAAGGTAGCAAGTATTAGAAAGGATGTGGAAAAAAGGGAGGACTTGTGCACTGTTGGTGGGAATGAAAATTGGTACAGCTACTACAGAAAGCATGGTGGAGGTTTCTCAAAAAATTAAAAATAGAATTACTTTATGATCCAACTTCCCATTTCTGGGTTTATATCCAAAGGGAATGCAATCAGTATTTCAAAGAGATTTGCACTCCCATGTTCACTGCAGTATCATTCACAATAGCCAAGATATGGAAGTGACTTAAGTTTCCATAAACAGATAAATGAGTAAAAAATATGTGGTGTACCTGAACACACACACACAGTGGAATATTGTTTAGTCATGAAAACGAAAGAAATCCTGATATTTGCAACAATGTACATAAGCTTAGAGGACATTACGCTCAATGAAATAAGCCAGAGACAGAAAGACAAATACTGCGTCATCTCACATGTGGCATTTACAATAGTCAAAGTCATCGAAGCAGAGTGGAATGGTGTTTTCCAGGCTGGGGGTTGAGCGCAGCCCTGTTGGTTAAACAGCAGAAAGTTTCAGTCATGCTCGATGGATACTGGACGTACAGCATTGTGCCTATAGTTAATACTTCACTGTATGCTTGAAATTTACAGAGGGCAGATCTGAAGTGTCCTCACCACAAAATAAAAAGAAAATGGTAACTGTGTAGTGATGGATATGTTAATCAGCTTGGCTGTGGTGATCGTTTCACTATGTATACATTTATCAAAACATCAAATTGTATACCTTACATATATACAATTTTTGTCAATTATAGCTGAATTAAGCTATTTTTTAGAAAAGAAAAATATATCTGAGATGCATGAAGTGGAAGAAGCAATTTCTGGCCAATATCTAAAATGTCATCCTTTTTCCATTAAAATAAAAAACCAAGTGTCCTATTGTATGTGTTTATCAATACCCATAGAACTGTACCTTAGAAAAAGCAAGATTTACTGTACAGAGACAAAAAAGTGAATTGAAAACATTATGTGACCTCCTAAAGGTAAATTCTACAAACTTAAAAAAATAATAATCTATCAAAGCTGTGTCAAATATGGTAATACAAAAAAAAAAAAAGAGCATTTGGTTTAAGTAATTTTGTCCCTGCCATAAATAAACATATTGATAATGGTTCGCTGGAGGGTCAGAGATGATTTACAGTATTAAGAAATCTGGAAGAGTGCTCAAGGAGAAAGCCCAGGGGCAGCCCAGTGAGGCCAATGAGGCATGACAACTGTAGATTGTGGACAGGTCATCATAAAATCAAAATGACAAGGGGAGACGAGCAATAAATGCAAACTGATAGTCATACTGCCCCAAAGCCGTGTGGACATCAAGTACTGATAGGGCAAAGGTGAAAGTTCACGGGTCATCCCCATCATTAACCTTACCGGTCAATCTTTAACCCCAGTCCCAAGAAAGTCTAGAAACCAAGATTTAGGCAGGAAAAGGAAAGTACAGTGAGCAATCCTCCCAAGGTCACATACAACATATCAGACGGCAGTAAAGCCATATAAACCCTTCTTCTACGACCTAGAATCAACTGTCAGTACTGTATACTCTTAATAAACACTGTCGGAGGTGGGTGTGTGGTGAGGTGAACTTCATCTTAAAGTCACCACGTTACCTAGAAAGTGTGAAACAAAGCATGAAAGTATAATACAGTTTTCCAGTTCACATTTCAAAATTTCTGTTTCAAAGTGGTAAGGTGTCATTTCATCCTATAACGTGAAAGTGTTGAAGACGGAAAAAATACCACACACACAGCTATTTAAAGAACTTATTAATATTGCATCTAGTGTTAGCAAAGAAGCAGGCCACGCACAGGTGAATGCAAAGATGAGTACAGCCCTCAGAGTTTCTTATAATCCCACAGATAAGTAGAAACATCCATGGGACATCCACAAGGACGTAAGAACACGCTGTCTGGATGTAGCTCTAACATCAGTGTTCTTGGCCTCCCATTTCCAAGACTGAGCATTGATGTCGTAGACATTTTCTAAGTGAAAGGCTCACCCCAAAAGTCAGGTCTGCCAAGAGTCCTAGGAGGTAAGTAAAGTAGTAGCTGAAAGTTGTGGACTCAGAATAAAGTTAATTTCAACTAAATGTTTGGTTATAGGGACTTATTCCACCAGGGATATGGGCAAAACAGCAGGCCAGATAGTGCATATCCAGGCACCTAAAGATTTCCTTAAGTTATGAATGTCTTGAAAATAATTTCTACCAAAAACCCTAAAAAACCACTTTCTGATATGCTAGAGACTCAACAGCAAATACTCTAAACCATGGACGTGGTAGGTGCTATTTTGATGGTGAGACAAAGGAACATCTGAACATAATCCTAAATTTGTTCTAAAGAAATACTGGGATGGCCAAAAAGTTCGCTCGCATTTTCCCATACCATCTTACGGAAAACCCAAACGAACTTTTTGGCCAATCCAATAGAAATCAGCGGGAGTAGAGTTAGAGAGGAATACCAGAAGTAATGAGGCGACTTCCTTACAACACAGTGCACTCTCCTATCATCTGAATCAGTTAAGAGCTAACGTGGAAATTGGAGGCTTTGTGGCCAGCGGGGAAACGTGGGAAAATGTCTTACTGATCCAACCAATGCATCTCAAGGTGACAGATGACACTGATGCATTGATACAGAGGGGAGGATATTGCGTTTCATTTTGGTTTGGTTTTTCTCCATATCTCCTACGATGAGACTGAAATGTAAAAGCTTGTTGGCAGTAGTAGTCATCAACTGTCCTTGGTTTTCTTTCAGAGTTGAGTAAAAAAAAAAAAAAAAGAAAGGTTTATGAATAGTAACATGTATACAACTAGTCTAACCACCACATACACAAAAGGTAAACTCTACATTGACATACAGCTGTCTAAGGCTTTAATTTCTTCAAGAACAAGGTTAAGAATACAGATGTTTACCACCAATTTAAATGGCTGGTAAGTGGGTAAATGGCTTCAGTTTCCTTAGGAAAAAATGAAGCAAGACATAGACTACGTACACAGTTACACAGTCTTGGAAGCCACTTCTAATTCATGCAAGAAGAAAATACCTCCTTTTCCACTATTTCACTTGAGAATTTGTTCTGAAGTAACGATGCAGTCATTAGACTTAACTCTTTCATGCTGCAGAATACCAAATCTTCCATCTACCAGCCATCAGGACTCATATCCTGTTTAATACAACTTGCATTATCCAGTCGCGAAAGTTCCTAGTCAAATGGTATCAAAACCTAACATAAGAAAATTTTCTAGAGTGAAAGTCTAGTAGCAACCACATGAGAACTGATTTCTGCCTACAACAAAGCAAAGCCAATACAACAGAGGAGATACTTGAATCCAACTAGCAGGGCAGAGAAACCTTCCAAAGTGATTTAGTGAGTCAGGATGAAAAGTTATATATCAAATGTTACTTTTTATCTAATTACATCTTTTACATAATTTGTTTTGCCATTTGGTGCAGAAAAATAATTTTACATACATTTGGAATTTTTTCTTCTACTATTTATTTTAAAAGAATTTTATTATTATATGCAAATAGATATTAAGCTCAAAGACTCCAGGGAAAAAAAATGGTCCTCTAACAACAGAAAAAAATCAGGGGTATGTTCCCACAGAATCTTTTAGCTCAGGAAAAAGGCAAATCAATATAAATCTGATATGCATACCTAGGGATATGGTACATAACCCATAATAAGTTTGATTTGGGAAAATACATAGATCATACCACATTCTGTCTTAAAATAACTAGCTTCTTGTGATGAAAATTTCTTCATATTCTTTGAACTACCAGGATGATTAACTCAGTCTTTGATGGGAAGACAGCTGTGTGAATCCATCACTGATTATCCCTGCTTTACCAGGGGTCATATTTAGACTATTAAGTACATCAGGGGTTCCTAACTGTGAGCTCAGGACATCATTGGAATTCATAGTTAGGATGGACCTTTGAAATCAGTCCTGGTTTTATCCCCTTATCTGGGAGAAGACTAAGAAAGAAATTGATTTTGCCTCTTTCCCAGGGAACTTGGCCCAGAAAGAAGCTCTGAGGAAACTAGAGGGCCCTAAAGCAGCCCTGTTTTCAAATTAAACATTGGGAAAGATAAAGTGGGGTGACAATATGGGGACAGATCAGGCGCTGCCCCAAGCAAGCACAGGGGACAGACATTCAGTTAACACTCCTCTCTGGGAAGCAGAAAGGCCCTAGATTATAACTGTTTCCCATGACACAACTATTTCACTTTAGGTGTCAAAATATTAGCGATAGTCATTGAATTATATTCGAAATTTACCATTTCTTAGCTTGACACTTGGAATCATTACTTGAATCCAGATTTTAGTCGCATGTCTTTCTTTGCATATTATTTAAAGTCAAAGCCTTCTATACGAACTCCATCCACAATGGAGGGGGCAAGATTTCATCAGTGAAATATGTGTAAGTTTTATTGAGGTTCTCCCAGGTGACGTGTTGGATAATATTAAGCGTAATGCTGAAGTTATTAGGTCTTAGCAAATAGCATAATTAACTATCTATGTTTAAATAGGAGACAAGTGAGAATTTATAAAGATAAAATATGCATTATGCAATTAAGGTATGTGACATTCTTCTCCGTAAACAAAAGCAAACAGCTTTTTTTCACAGTGCTAACGTCATTTTGAAGGTACCATGTTTCTCAAGGGCCATCAGTAAAGGCACTGCATCCATCTTTGTCAATTTCTTGGAGGAGTCATTAGCAAAATGTCACCTTCTGAGTTCCTCACACCTCGAGGACAGAAAGTTTTCACTTTAAAACAGCAACAGTAAAAGCAACACCTGATGATGCCATCATGCCTTAGAATTTTGCAACTAGAAACACTACACAGTTAGAAGAAAATCTCAAATGATAACAGGATCCTTGTAATTATCAATTATTATTATCACAAAGTTTACCTGTTTTCTTCCCCCACTTAAAACTATCTCCGAAATATTAAACCACAAGACATGTAACTTAGAGGAAAATTGTCATTAGAGTGAGATCGTGCCACATTACTTTTTAAACTTTCCCTACTGAGGAATCGTTTTGTCACTGACTAAAATCTGGAATCTGGGAAATGAAAAAAGACATTACAGTCATATCATTCCCCATAATTCTAAACAGCTGCAGCGTAAGGACCAGGAACGCGTATTTAACTACTTCGTCCGAAGCAACCTTAGAAAAGCCCAGATGTCTGGATTTTCAACCATGTTGGCGGCTGAATCACATTACCTGCCAGAGTGAATGTTAAAGAGACTATTACACGTAACAGATAGCAGAGCTGATGCCTGACATCACTTCCAAATACAGGATGCCAAGAGTATAACAATTATAGATAATACCCAAATTCAATTCTCACATTTCAAAAATCTGTACTTTCAAAATATTTAACCATGTTGCCAAATTCCAAATACTTGTTTTTAAGAAAAGTATAAAACATAGAAGAGCAAAACTGAATCTGCTCATATTCCTGATGAACATTTATTTATATTAAATGTTTTCCTAGTCCCTTGTAAACACCAAGTTATGATATAACGAATTAGGAGCCCTATCACCTGTCTATTGCTTGCATGTCTCTGAGAAATTCAGAACACATAGCAGAAACCACTTAGCCCAGTTAGCAAGGTCCAGCCATGAGTTCTTCAAGGGTGTCTTGAGTCCTACTAGGTGACAAGAACCTTGGACACAGATAATAGTCCTCAAGACTATTATAATCTCATTGGAGGAGACAGGCATGAAAACAAAGTGATAAATGCTATGATGGATGTAAGCCTGTACTTTCTAATTGTGTAATCTAGTCTCCCTTTGAATTCTATTTCTTTCCTATTTCTACTTTAACAAATCACTGCAAATTTAGCAGCCTAAAACAACATGAGTTCATTCTCTTAAAGTCTTGAGGTCATAAATCTGAAATCAGTTTCACCAGGTTAAAATCAAAGTGTCTTCTAAGCTGGTTCTTAACGGAGGCTCTCGGGAAAATCCTGCTTCCATGCCTTTCCCAGCTTCTAGAGGCTGCCTATTATATACCCTGTTGGCTCACGGCCGCTTCCTGCATACTGAAAGCCAGCTGAGTAATCATTTCCCTCCTCTCTGGGTTCTGCTTTCCTCCTTACATCTTCTGCATCTCATCCTCCCTCCCTCCTCTAAGGATCCTGTGATTATGTTGGTCTGATCCGATAACCCAAGATAATCTTCTCATCTCAACCTTAATCACCTTTGCAAAATCTCTTTTTCCATGTGAAGCAACACATTCATAGATTTCAAGGATTAGGACACAGACATCTTGGGGGGAGGAGTGCATTGTTCAGCCTACCACGTATACTATGGACAATTTCTAGCGTATCAAAATTCATGCAGTTTCAATAATCTTGGAATTTTACAAAGCCATATTTTTTATATGCCAGTCCTGTGCCTTTTATGTAACAGAATCAATTATGCTAGTTAGATATGGATGCAAAATTTCGGTAAAAACTTGATATATCTCAACACATATAACGGACTGTACAAATTGATAACAGCATAGCTGGGGCTTAAATGACCCATATTAGCTTCTTTTAATTATACCAATAAGTTAGCTGATTCTGTTTCTATATTCCTTCGGGCTTTGAAGAGCAATTGCAGATTATTTGATTTCCAATTGCAATTTTTTTAAAGTGTGTGTGCATAGATATATTTATATATCTTTTCCATGAAGAATATCTTTTGATGGAAGTATATGTAAGATTCAAAAATTACTGTACCGATGAGATTCAGGGTTATGAGTTTACAGTTTCTATAATTCCTTTATTATTAAGGGTGAGTAATGCAATTCTCTTGATAGTGTAAATTAATGAAATACTGTAGAGCTCTCATTGATGGCTTTCTCAAATTTCTTCATAAACCATTATTACTATCTGTCTGTGGAGGCCTGTAAACTTTGGGAGTTCCGTACCATCTTCACATCTTGAGACAGATGTTCTGAAATCATTTCCAATTACATGTCCAAATTTCTGAGTCTAAGGTTGACTGGAAAGAAAAAGGAAATCAAATTCCAACCTACTGTCTTACTTTTAGCAGATGTCTCAGTTTGGAAGAAGGATTCTTGAGGACTTTATCCATCCCCCTACCCCACTGGATGCCAGCTTGTATCACATGAGCATCTTCTTTTATCAGAAAGAGAAAAGAGTTAATATATGTGGTGCACCTCCTACCACAAGGCACTGAATTAGGCATTTTGCACATTCATTTAACAAACACTGTATTCATTTGTGAAAAACTGTGTGCAAGTTGCTATGGATACAGAGTGAAGTGAAATTCTCTACCTTTCCTTAGAAAGGTTAAGGTCCAGTGAGAACGGACAATTCACCTGTGGCTGCATTACAGTATGGTTCCTGGCTCACCAAAACTTAGTACCTAAATCCAACTTTAAGTACGCGAATTTTTTCTTGGGAACTGAATTTTGAACAAGGAGGAATTAGCTAAATGACACAACAGAGAAAAAGGCATTCTAGGAAGAGGATACAGCACAGATAAAGCAAGGCTGGTGGAAAAGCACGACAGGACATGGCAGCTGAAGGAGTCAAGGATCGTTCCACAGCTGGAGATAGGGAACTTTAGGGAGGCAAGAGTTGGGCAATAACTGATCTTGTTCTAAATTAAGAATTATGAGTTTTATCCTGTGAGCTAAAGATGTGTAGCACAGCGCTTGCATGATCCCATTTATACGTTACAAGGATACACGTGGAACCAGTGTGGGGGACACGTTATTTGATCATCAGCTCTGTTCCGACTTCTCCAGACTCCGAGCTGTTCCTGCAAGCCAAAGAGCTTTCTGGGATCCACTGTCAGTTGGGTTCCACCAGTGAGTGCTCCCCAAAAAGGAAGAGAGGAAGGAGATTAAGGTCAGTATCTTCATTCTTCTGACTTCTTGTCTGATTGTCTCAGATTAGATGCTTCTTTCATTCAAAGTCAGGGCTCCTACAGGAGGCTGTCCCCAGGTGGTACGGCCTGGCTGGTCTGGACTAGCGCCGGGATACAGCAGTATCTGTTGCTTTCCATACACTCTGCCTGCAGCTGTTTAAATGGTCCCCTAATTAAACTCGACTGCAATTCTCCAACATGAATGGACCACCTTTTATTCTACCCAAATCCTCACTGATACCATTTGTATCCTCATAACAGCGAGTCAAAATCATTTTCCAACTTTTCACAGGTGAAGAAACTTCAATTCTGAGAACCTAGGAATCAGTGTTCTTCTCTGCCTAGAAAACCGGCTTTTATCCACCCCCAACCCAGCCTGTGCACTGGCACAAGCTCCTTAGTGGCTAGGGGAAGGCTGGCAGGTCCTGAGGCTTGAATCTCAAAGACCCTGCCCCAGTAGCTTGTGCATTCTCACCCTTTGCCATGGTAGCATGGTGGATTTGAAGAAAATAGGATGCGATGTTCCATGCATTTTGTCTTACTTCAAAAGAACCATTGAAAAACCCAAAAACAACCATTGAATCAGCCATTACCTCCTTACCTCCAGAATGAATGCATCTTCACAGCTGTGCCCTTGCCAAAGCAAGACTGTCTGTGACAATCATTCCAATTTTCCAAGACCTATGTTTTATATACTATATTTTTATATTAAAACATACTACTATATTTTTGGTATATAATACATAAATTTCTTCTGTAACTATTATTCCTCCAAAGGAATGGTCAACTGCACTGAAGGAAAGAGAATATAACTTTCTCTCAGTTTTAATATATGAATTTCTACACAGTATCTAATGTGCACATCTTCTAATAGGAAGTATTTAACAAACGCTAAAAATATAAACAAGCCCAGTGACACTGTTTAACCAAAATTCATACGGTGAGGTTTTATTTTTTTAACCAAAAAGTTTAAGACAATTAGCATGTCTACATAATGATTTATTCTTATAATACCATCATATGGAATAGGGCATTGACATCTTACTAAAGGAACAGATGTAAAATGCCAAAACTCTTGTTTTACCATCTTCTGTATTAATATACTAATACTGCTGTCCTTATTTTTTTTTTTTTTCAGGGCCTAATATGCTCCCTCCTATCAGAGCTCCTTTCTGCCCTATATTTGTCTTCTAGTCTGAACTATCGATAAATCACTGATAACGTCTTCAAACACATAATGTGTCGAAGTCACTGTCATATACTAAAAACCGACACAATGACACCTAGTGGTAACATGAAAATGTATTTGCTTGAAACGAAGTAAATTCAACAAATGTGCATAGAAAACAGACTATCGAAGGATTTCCAGCTTGAACACTAAACCACATGCATTTGGTGTATGAGTATGTATGTCCTTCTCTTCTTTGACTTACAGTCCAGAAAGTACAAGTCGCATTAATTCCAAGGTGATCTGTCTTCTTACAAATCCTTTGTTTGCTGACTGAATACACTTGAAAGTTAAATATAAACAAGTAGACAAGGCATGCTACAAAAAGATTAATCTAATTTGAGTTAATGAAATATTTAATAGGTCATTCGGTGTTGATTTATAACTCCAGGAAAATTTCAGAGGTTCTACACTTTTTTTTTTTTTTAATTCACAGCTAACACAGAAATGAAGTGCTGCACAACATTTCCCTGTAATATTTACAAATAAACAAATTCCCATCTTTCCCCATTCCCCCGAGAATTTAAAATGAGAACAGGAGACTTCCCTGGTGGCACACTGGTTAAGAATCTGCCTGCCAACACAGAGGACACGGGTTCAAGCCCTGGTCCGGGAAGATCCCACATGCCACGGAGCAACTAAGCCTGTGTGCCACGACTACTGAGCCTGCGCTCTAGCGCCCGCGAACCGCAACTACTGAGCCCATGAGCCTAGAGCCCGTGCTCTGCAACAAGAGAAGTCACCGCAGTGAGAAGCCCACGCACTGCAATGACGAGCAGCCCCCGCTCGCCGCATCTAGAGAAAGCCCACATGGAGCAACGAAGACCCAAGGCAGCCAAAAATAAAAAAGTAAATAAATAAATTGAGAAAATGATAACAGATTTGAAATGCCAAAGTCTTCAGGATAATAATTTAGATGGTGTCTGTTATTTAAATTATCAGAGTGCCATCAAAAAAAGGACTTTATGTTTTAATTTCCTACCTGCCATATGAAAATGTAAAAGTATATTATAATAGCTGTTAAGGATGACCCTAAAATGTGATTCTGCCTCTGTCCCAGAAGGAGTTTGGTTCAAGGCACATGTAAAATCTACCTTACTGAACTCTAAAGAAAGAATACGAGTACAATGGCAACTCTCAATTTTATCACATAGTCGTCATACCAAATAGAGAAGACGTCCCTGCCTTTTGCTATAATATATTATTGAAATAGTAAAGCATGGATTTAACCTGAAAACTGCCTGACCGTCTGAGCTTCAGATTCCTCACCGGTAATACTAGAGTGTGTGCCTAGATGATGTTTAGAGTTTCTGTTACTACGATAACACACTGTTACGGCTGTCAAGCCCACAGCTAACAAGATGTACCTGATTTGCTCCACAATTATAAAGTTTCCAGATTTTCTTTTCACTTTGTAAGCCTACTGTGTCCATTAATCATATTTTCTCCTCCAGATATGTAAACTCACCAGAAATAAAAAAATCCTACTGACGATTCCAGAAAACACTAAAATAAATTCATTAAATTTAAATATGCAACCCTAAAGCAATGAAACTGATTTCTGTAAGACTCTCTATATAGAAAAAATTATTTCATTCACTTCTAAATTGTTTTTGTGAATGACATCACACTACAGTTAATTATGCCACAAAAGGCTTCACTGCCGACACTGATTTATTTAGGGGGAGGGAGAGAAAAACACAAGAAAACCTTCAGTGCATTTGATTTCTTGTAAGAGTGAGCTGTGAACCCCACTGCATAACAGAGTCTGATTAATAATATACCTCTATTACGTTTCTGGCTTCCCGTGGGAATTATAATATATATTAAACACGACCTAACTTCCTGTTTCTACATTATTATTAAGATCATCTTGGGGGCGGGGGGTAAGCTATTTCTGCATTCTAACACATGCGCCGTTGGAAGAAGGTATAAACACATTCTCTGGGAAGGGCAATCAATTCTCTAATTATCTAATAAAAGCAGGGGTTCCTCCTTGAGTTCGTATCATTCTCGCCCTCGATCAACAGCAATATCACAGAACCTGGACCAAAATATGTGCCAGTTTCATTTCGGAGGAGAAAGACCTAGGAAGCAATTATGAAAACCTCCACATACTGCCATAACACGGTACCCTTAGATCAAGAGTTTGCACTGTGTTTTTTATAAGCTCACATCTCAGTATAAACAATATGAGCAACCTTCCATATTTCATTATAATTCAAATATAAATATTTACAAGAATGAAATTTGATTATGTTCTCAAATTTATATTAAACCCCAAAGAATAAATCCAGACAGTCTACACATATTCAGGGGTTTCAAACAAGGTATCTGTTTCAATTTAATGAACATTAATATCTGCTTAAATGTATGAACATACAAATATGTATGAATTTCAAAGCATGATGTTAAAAGGCTGTATTTCATTGAGCTGTTAATGACAATGTAAATAAGATGAACAAGGCCAGAGTACATTACACGTGGACTAAAATGCCAAAATGTGAATATCTTTCTAGTAAGTTAAAATGGGAACTAGTTTATTACTTGTAATAACGTTGCTGACAAACCTATTTACCCTACAGTAATGTTAATGAATGATACTCGGGACTATATACTATTCAATCCATGACTTTTTCCTATATACTTTCAAAATTTTTCTTTGAAATATATACCACTATGTCCATTTTCCAGCTAGCTCAAGCAAGACTACAGTATATCAATCAGAAATCAGAGTCACATTTTCATTTTGTTTAACTGGAAGTACAGTAACATTTATTCAATATATTTGATCCATCTGTATTCCTCATGAACCTTTGTCTGAATCTACACAGATTTCTTATAAACTACTGCTAGGAATCTGAGTTTATTGAATAAGCTATACAAAGTGTGTGACCTTAGAACTATTGTAGGAAAAGGGTAGAAAAAATAAACTAAATTAAGAAGTGTAGAATGAATAAGTAATTACTGTATTATTCTACATTTGAACCCAAAACAATTTGAGAATGCTTAAGTTACATAAAGGAACTACTTATTTTACAAAAGCCTAATAAATTATTTGATGTTAACACAACTGTGACACAGTCACTGGCTTTGCTATCAAAACAGGAGATACAGATGCTCTAGCTTTAGTTTCTTGAAATGACTTAAAACCACTCAACTGTAAATTAATCCCAACCAGAGAGTATTATGATTACAAGTATCCTCCCATTCATTCCTGGTCTGAAAGTTTCTGTTCCATGTAACCACTCCAACCCTACTGTGCTTCTCCCACTGATGAGCTATTGGGCCAAGACAGCACTCTCTCTCCAGGACTAGGTATTATGTGTAGCGTGAGAATAATCTCACACAGAGTTATTTAGAAGAGTCACTGGCGATTAAGTCATGACTATAAAGCGATTTTCAGCTATTCTACATTCTTCCTAGGGAATGCAGCCAGAGGCAACGTTACCTTTTCAAATAGTCTTACATGAAGCCTGAAGGATTCTGAACATAGTATTTTTCTAACAGTTTTATTCCTTCCAAACATCTGTAACGACTGGTTGTTTTACATTTCTAAAATGCAAAATATCATGCCATCAAAACTTTCTCCTGGTTTCATAAGGGCAGAAGGTTTCCAGAAACTGAGGTTGTTAAAAATCATGTGAGATAATTTTTTAGTTAAATATTAAGAGCTAACTTTATTGAAACTAAAAGAACACTGCCCTGTGCGAGTTCGGCTTTTGCACTTTTTTTTGATGTCTGGCTCTCTGTTGATGCTTCCTTATTATAACTTATTCTCTGTTGAAAAAGCCTGAAGAGAAGAATGCTATAGCAAAAGCCAGGTTGAGCTGCATGGTCTATAACTTGTGGGACTGGGATATCAGACACCTTGAAGCTAGTAATTTTTAAGCAACGACCTCTGCGTATTTTTTTTCATTAGCCGTATGCCTCAAGGTTGCCTGCTTTAAAACTTCTTATACATCCACCTTAAGTAGAAATACACTAAAAAAGATAAATAACCTTGCATAGATCATTAAAGCTTTCTCCATTAAAAAAAAAAAAAAAAAAAAAAAAGGGCTTCCCAAAAACACTCATCACTTGACAATAATAGAGGTGAAATTGGGGCAAAAAATTTAAAAATAGCTGAATTTATCTGCAGGATATGTATCCTATGCAAATATTTGGCTTAATGATAAATTTATATTTATATGTGGATACGGGGATATCTGAGATGTTCAGAATTCAGAAAAGACATTAAGAATGTAAAGAGACTGAGAATTTACAGTCTAGTTTCTGCAGAGCAGAGATTCTGCATAACTTCTGTTTCTATTGAAGGTATTTCTATTAATAGTAGACTTGAAATGTACAGAGGTTTGAATAAGGACCGAGAAGCAAGTTTACAATTTGTAAAATTAAACATTTCTTAGATATTACTTTTGCATTAAAGGGATGATGGTATTGTCCACATGTCAAACTGGGAAAAGGGAGAGAAACGACACTAATACTCATTGAAGATCTATTCCACAGCAGACTGTTTCAGGTAGTTCAATACACATGATCACACATTGTTCTCGCTCATTTCTTTGCGCCCCCACCCCCCTCCCGGAGACAGAGGACTTTCTTTCTCAGGTGGATTCTCGGAACGCTTCTCAAAATTTGCCAGAATATTCTAGCCCTCTCCTAAGTATGGCCCTTTTTGCTTAAGCAAACCATCCCGTTTATTTCTAGGCTCTAACACTGCAGGCTACCTTGTAGGAAAAGGAGTAAGCAGAGGGGGAGATGATGCCAACAACAACAAAAATATTCTGTAACTTGAGTAAGCATCAATACCTTCGAATTGTGGAAATAGTTAAGGCACAGAAATGTATATATCTTCCCACCAACGCATCAGCAAGACTGATGGCTTTCACAGCCAACTTGTGGTAATACTGCCACGTGAACGAGATGTCGTGGGCATGGGTTGAGGGAGCCCTAGGCATGATCCCGGACTCACTTTTTCATAAACACACACTTCTCAATATACAGCTTGCTGCTGGTTGGTTTTGAGTGTGGAGATAGTTGTTTTCACAATTTTACCTCGTTTAACACACTTATTTGGGGGGGAGTGAAGACTCACTCACTTCTTCAAAGAATCATAAACAGACGTTCAACTTTTCTCTTTATCTTTGCTGTATACTTTTCCTTGCCATTAAATAATCAAAATCCATAAATAAAAGTTTTTTCCCCCAAAGTTCAGGTACTCAGTAAGTTAGCAAATAATGTTTATAATTTGTAAAGCATTTACCTTGTCAAAACAGTACTTTATAAACAGAATAAGCATAATAAACCAATGATTTAATGGCTGTGCAAAAAAGTAATCAGTGGCTTATTTACACAAGATTATTCATGCAGTTTATTTCTACTGAGTATTTATGCAATTTGATGAATATGAATCCGTAAGGCCAAAGCCAGAAATTGCCCTGAATTATCTGTATTGGTTGTCTACAAACTTCTTTGTTTACACGTTCCCAAAAAAATTCCATTATAATATTCTCCATTATACAATTTGGTTGTTTCTAAAAATCCTTCACTAAATTTAAATAGCTGAAATGAACAGAATTTCAATTTTATTTCAACTGTTAGATTTTTTAAATAAAAATTATAAATCCTTTCTATATGTATCCAATGGAGATTTAAATACTCACATATAAAAAATTTTATGGACAAAATCTTTAATCATCTGAAATTGTCTATCATTTCTTTTTCTCCTTGAACTCTTAATTCCCCACTACTTACTCCTGAGAATTTTATCCTGATATACATACGTATGTATCTCCTATGCTTATTTTTAGCAGATAATATCTCTAACAGAATTTTGGATTTAGCATCTCTTATTGCACTCTTTCCCTAACCACCTACAAATACAATGTCTTGAGTGAAAAAAATTGTAATTTTATGTAATTATTACAATATTATTACAGTAATTATACAATATTGTATATAATTACAATTTTATATAATTTATCAAAACTAAATATGAAAACTATTAAATAAATGTTAAAATCTTATTAAAATTGTATGTCTCAATAGATGGCTGAGGCTTTTTAAAATTTGTGATATGTTTTTGCAAAGCATTTAAGACTCCCTTAGTGAACACAATTTATAACTAAAGACAGGCACAGTTAAGCATCAATTCTACCAATTCCTATGTAAATAGATGTAAACATTAAGGTATCTTTTTTATAGAAATTAAGACAAAGGGCTTTATTATAAGAAAAATATACAATATTTTTAATCCCTGAGTTAAATGTCAAAAATTACATTACAAGTCATTATAATTTTTTTTCTATTTTGATCTTGTACTAGATACCTGTTAGGTGCTTGTAAAATTATTGAAAATAAAGAATTTCTTAAGCTTCACTCATAAAAGTACTTAGTGCCCAGTCATTAATCTCATTCTCAATATTGAGAACAGTGGTTTCCATTACAATTGCTTTGGCATTGTTAGAATAAGGCACCAGAGGGAGATTCAGGATATGCTAGAAGGATGGTTTTCTTTTGCAGGCTGGGCGGAAAGCAACGGCAAAATGAGAGGTGGAAAACTAAAACTAACGTGATGACTTGACTAAGGGACTCAGCTAAGAAATAATCAGTTTAGAGAATAAGTATGTATGAAGTTTTAGGCTCTTGAAATTAATTCTCCCAACCACTAATTCCCAGGTCACTGTGTCGTGTACACTCGGTGATAAGGGTAACTCAGTTTTAAGATCACTGATCTACACCAAGCTCTAATTGTAAATCAAATAAACATGCCTAACCTGAAGCTCCACGTGAAGGATGGATTAGCATATACCATCCAATATATGGTGGATCTAAAAATTGTAGGCTTAATTCTTTAGCATAAAGTAAACATGATTCTACGTCAGGTGACTTGCAAACTCCAATACCCAATTTCAGTGCATGTGAAATCACTGTGACTAAGAGGATCCACTGAGATGCTGTTAGACTCCTCTTCCTCTCAAATCCTGAAGAATGTATTTTACTATACAGCAGTTCTTCTTGAAAACTAAAATAAAATTTAGAGCAGGGATCCTTTCTTTACACATGTTAAACAATACAGGGCAAGCAGAAACATCTAGGTTATTTTGTTCCAGGACACACTTGCTCCCAGAAAAAATAATGTGAGCCAAGTAAAATGGCTAAACTTACTAAGATTAACAACTCGTTTACCAACACTTGCCTTCCAAAACTTCAGCTGAGTGAGACTAGTCAGACACAGAAAGGCAAACATTGCATGATCGCTTATTAGTGGAATCTAAGAAACCCAAACTCAGAAACAGTAAAAATTGTGGTTTCCAAGGGCCGGGGTGTGGGTACGGAGGGGGTAACAGGAGAGATGATGTTTAAAGGTACACAACTTTACAGCTAATAGGTGGAGATGATGTATAATATAGTGAATACAGACAAAAACGTACAATATTATAATCAAACCTGCTAAGAAACTAGATCTTAATTACCCCTACCACAAAAAAGAAATGGTAATGATGTGACATGATAGAGGTGGCACTATCACTACAATGGTAATAGTATTTCAATACATAAATGTATCAGATCAGCATGTTGTATACTTTAATTCATAAAATGTTACATGGCAAATATATTTCAACTGAAAAATAAAAATTAAAAACCTTACTTCACTCTGTATACCCATCAGGAGCCTTGATGAAAAGGACCAAATCAGAAGAAGCTGTTAATCCTAGTATAACATTAATCTCTCAGACCTTTAGATACACATCTTTCAATTAAAGCAATAGAAGCCATCCTTGAATTACTGAAAAAACGTCCAGATGAGGGGGGGGCCTGAATTCAGCTGAGAACTTTTAGAAATCCACCAGAAACAGAACATCTTGGAGGAGGAGATAGATTTCGAGCTAGACCTTAGGATCAGGACAAAGCGTGTATGAATTAAATACACACCTTCCATCTAAGACCCGAGAGTAAGATCCAGAAAACTGGACCCTCTGCCTGTCACATTTTAACCTCAAAGTTCTCATCTTTATCTACCCAGTTACGCTCACTCAACTTTGCTGGTCTAATACAGTAAGTCCCCTACATACAAACAAGCTCCATTCTGAGAGCGCATTCGTTAGTCCAATTTGTTTGTAAGTTAAACAAAGTTAGCCTAGGTACCCAACTAACACAATCGGCTGTATAGTACTGTACTGTAATAGGTTTGTAATACTTTTCACACAAATAATACATAAAACACACACACACACAAAATAAAACATTTTTCATCTTACAGTACAGTACCTTGAAAAGTACAGTAGTACCAGCTACATCACCGCTGCTTTTACACTTGCTTCTGGACGCCCTGGGCTTGAAATAAAGACACTCTACTACTGTACTCTATACAGTACTGGACAGTACAGTACACAAAAGCACAGCCACTTGTAGAGGACGCAGGCACGTAACAATGTATGCCAACGTGTGAACTAACTTACGTGACTGGACACGTGAACTCACGTTCGCATCTTTGAAAGTTCGCAACTTAAAGGTCTGTACGCAGAGGACTGACTTACGCTGCATTGTCTCAGGCACTTGGAACTATAAAATTTACTGACCTTTTGTATTGTACTATCTTCTTTTTTACTGGCTCTAGTTCTGAGAGCTCCTGATTCTGTTATGGGAGCTGTCCCCTCGGTTTAATTTGGGCAATTACAGCTACATCGCTACAGACTTAAAATAGTCATCAAGTCATTCCTTTAATATTCATGTAGCCGTGCTCAACTGTATGCTCTCTGGAGTCTTAAATGCTGCCCAGCAGCCACTGTACCGTCAAATGATCTGGCAAATAATGTTCCATTTATAGAAAAACAAAATCTGACCCTTGTAAAGACTGGAACAACTACAATCAAAAACTCTGCATGCAACCATGACACGGTAGACAGTGATGAATATCTGGATTGATCACGTTCCCTAACAATAATATTCTGTCCTCCAGCTGAGGCTGAAGAATGCAAAATTGGAGGGCTAAAAACAGAAACCAACAAATTTCCCTGCTCCTTTGTTAAATAATACTGGAATCATACGAGCTTTTCGTCTCTAAGTAAAACCGTATTGAGAATGAGTAGAAATAATTTAGCTATTTACTCCAAGAAATACTTGCTCCTGGAAAATAATACTATGAGTGAAACAAAATAGCTGACCAGTGGACATGAACTCTTTCCTCATCCACATTTGCGCCAAAAACCTTGCCTCCCTCTGCCCACTAATCTAAAGCTATTCCAAAATTCTCCCCAATCCAATCCTTCCCCCTGCCTTAAAATCACTCCATTCAGGTTCAAAAACTGTATTAATATCCTCCCTTGAATTCCTCCTATGGGACACGACTAAGATTCTGCTAACACCATATTCCCTCTACACTGAATTAAGTCTAACAAACTTACATTTGCTTAAGGGTTTTTCATTAAAAAAAAAACCTTATTTTTCAAATCAATGGTTGGCAACATGTACTGATACTAATGCTTTTTTATGTATAGAAGTGTAATTTACTTTGATATCATTATTCAACTATTCATATGATTTATTTTTATTTCCCGGATTTGAAATGTTATTAGCAGGGCTTACACCTCATTTGACTATTTATACTACACATAGCACTATATCTTAAGCATCTAATAGTCTGAGCAAATAATTATTCAATAAATAAATGCAGAGACAAATACGATTAAGGCTTTTTAATATATTATATAATTATTAAATTCCCACTGTGTAAATGTCCAAATTGTAAACACATGCAGAAATACATGTATGTGTATACAGTTAATACACATTAAGTATTAATTAGTAAATACAACGTAATACCTAATACTGAAATATATTTTTACATGTGTTTGTGAATACACCCACATGTAACTCTGAGACTACATGTACCTTATTTGTCAGACACCATATATTTTCCAATTTGTACTTTTGTTTTCTACCATTGTATCGATAGATATTACATACAAAAGAGTATTCATTCAAATAAGCATCTGAAAAAAATCTAGGCACCCGCAGTCTCACAAGACATCGTTTTAATACCAAACTTACATCAAAGTAAACTTATGTATAAAAATAAGACAGCAAAATCATAATTAGTGCTTTACTCCAAAGCCTGAGTAATGGGATATTAGCCACTGACGGTGAAAACGCTATTGGTAACTTGTCTGATCCCTCAAATAGTGTACATTCATAATTAGCTTTCAAATATAAGCGTGTTTCCTTTCCACTATTTATCCCCCACACTCAAAGCTATGAATCATCATTTCCTTTATAGCTTCTCGTGATGCTGTGCTATGAGACGGTATAACAAGCCACTGACTCACACTTACGTGCCCAGATTCACATCTGTCAGCTAACGGAAAACTAAAATGCTACAGCTGCCAGGGTAAATATTAATCACTCGAAAAAGGAAAATTATATAAATCTATTGTGCGTGATATGCTTATATGTGAGTGCTATTTATGTACCGCATGCTACACTTTTGCTAAAATAACCCTGCCCTTGATAAGCCATAGGGAAGTCTTGTGATTGGAAACAAATGAATTTAAGTGAGTTAAAGCATCAGCATACGTTAGAGCGAAGAAAAGCCAGGTTTAATGTTGAATGCAGAGAATCAAACATAATTGGACATCAAAACTGTGGCTGTCCTTAAACAGGATAATAGAAAGGAACAAATATAAAACCTAGTTTTCTCAAATAACTCATCTTTATTTTTCACCACAAACCATATGAAGTCCATTTTGGGATATTCCACTTTTGGATATTCCAATTTTGGATACTGGATACAAAATATCCAATTTTGGATATTTTGGGATATTCCAATTTCTTTTTTAAAAGGCATATAATTGGGGTACAGATTGCTTAATTTTAATTTCAGCTTGAAATCCTGAATTACAATCTGTTTAGACAATCTTTCCAAACAAAAGTAAACAAGATCTGGTATCTTATAAATAGCACAGGCACTGCTTCTTGCTGTGACATGACTGGCAGCTGTTCCTCTAAGCACAACACAGAGAGGAAGCTGGTCTATCAGCGCAGCCCTCTGTGAATCTTCTAAGTCAATGCTATCTAGGTCCCAGATCATCTTCTCCTGCCCCTGCAGACCTAAACACAACCAGCTGCCAAGGGCCCGTAAACTCTATGAGAGCAATGTTAGAAGTGCTTCTATTATGTGGGCTTCAGCATTCGGAACCAAAGTCTACTGTTTCTTCTGATGGATTCAAAGTACCAGAAGCTATTTTTTTTCCTTCTCAACACTGAAACACATGGGGAGGGGGCTGAGTCCTAATTAACAAAGAATGATCTCATGACTGTCAACTCATTTTCCTACAACCGAAGAAATAAATTGCGAAGAATAAAAGCAATGATAAGACACAGTGTAAAGGTCATAAATCAAGAAGAAATTTTAATGAACAGCTGATGCAGAGTGGTAAGGAAGGATTAAGATGGGTAAAAATACTTGCATAGTGGAAGCAAGTAGAGGCTGTACTGACGGAGCATTTGGCTTGAAAATGACAGAGAATGGGGGTGAAATCTGGGACTGAAAACATGATAGATTGAAAGTCCTATACGTGGCTTTTTAATAACTTCCAGTATCATACTTCCATCTCAACAAGAAGCAAGAGAACCCAGGTTTCTAAGTCCAAGTTAAAAAGTTCAGTGAAGGACTCTTCTTTGGAGAGTCTGAAAGCTATTCGAGAAAAGAAATGCTTTAGACATTTTGTTATCTTTCTGAGTGATGGTTGGTTTTTATCTGATTACCCTAAAATACAGGAGATGCATCAAGCCCTCCACGACCATATGTTCCTAATTCCCAATGAGCTCTTTTGCACCTCTCTCTCTTAAAACAAACAAGGACCATGGACCTCATTGGAAATGACAAATATAAACAAAAATGACCTCTGAAAAAGATATAAATTCTTAATTATGAAATATCCCCAATTAGATTTCTCAGAGGCACGTACCATTACATCACAGGCAGAAAACAAGATCAATGCTTTTAAAAAACAAGTAGAGGATAATACTGCTTAGAAATCAAAATAATATTAAAATTACAAAGTCAATGAAAGGTTCGGAAGATATTAAAAACACTTTTCAGAGTTGAACAAAGGTCAGAGATGGATATATGGAAAACAACATATATAAACAATCAAACTAGGAAGTTCAACATCTAATTAAAGAAGTTCCCAAGGGAAAAAAGAAAGGGAAGATAGAAGAGATAGGTATAAAAAAGTCATACAACAAAAATTTCCTGAGCTTAAGTACAGAAGTCTTCATATTAACAAGTGACATCAAGTGTACAAACTAATGAACAAAAGAAAGGCCAATAGAAATGTGTGACCAAGACGGTCTAATGTTCCCTTCAGCTTGACTAAACTCTGACAGGTTTCTTCCTGGCTATAGCTCCCTGACTTCGCTTTCTTTAGAGCACCTACTGTAGAAAACGTCTAATTGTAAATCCTTTCTTTGCTTCATTGACATAAAAATCTCCCAGCCTCTTGCCAATTTTACAACCCTGGAATGTCCTTCACTACTTCCTCACTAGCTTGCCCCAGCATTTAAAGATTCTCCCAATTCTTATTTCAGCAGAATTGAGTTCAATCTCTCAACTTGCTCTCAACTTAAGTTGTGTTTGCCTGTTTAACTCATCCGGTGCAATTTTTCTTTGGCAAGTTCATCATCAACAATTTTCAGAACATCAAGGATAAAGAGAGAATCTAAAATAACTCCAGAGAAAAACAAAAGATGATCAATATTCCAAATTTCTAAACAGCATTACTACCTACTACAAGAAAAAGGAGCAATTTTTTCAAGTTATCAGAGAAACTTTAACCTAGAACTCCATCTTTAGCCAAACCAAAAATCAAGAAAAAGAGTATGAATGGTTTTACAGACACAGAAAAAGGTTTCTCCTTTAAATGCTTAGTTTAGTCAATAGGATTAAAATAAAAGTGTTGGTGTTGAGGTTACTGGGCTGTGTCTTTTATCAAAGGGCTTTATAAAACCAGAAACTTGAAAACAGAAATAAATTCCTATGTTTTCAAGATAGCTATCTTATATACCAGGGCTGCTGTACCCGCAAAGACCCCGAACTCTTCGATCTCTGCTTCATCTTTTTTGCAGTGTGGTATTTTAACACAAGATAACTGCTGGAGCTCCAGTCATTCCATGCTTATTCCAGACAATTGGATGAAGATGGGGAAGAACAGCAAATCTTCTCTTTTTCAGAAGCTATTCCAAACAATTTACACAAGGCTTCTACTTATAACTCATTGGCTAACACTTAGTCACATGGCCAGCATGATACAACAGGGTCTAGAAATTTAGCATCATGCTAAATGGAGGGCACTGATATTAAAGAATAATGGTAGAAACATTTATATGGATAATGATGCAACTAGTATACATTACAAGATGGCACTCAAAAAAGTTTGAGAGGATTTAGAGACTGTGAAGACTATTAAGGTATGAAAAAGGAATAGAGTATAATAAAAAAGTGAGGACTTCCCCGGTGGCGCAGTGGTTAAGAACCTGCCTGCCAATGCAGGGGACACAGGTTCGAGCCCTGGTCTGGAAAGATCTCACATGCCGTGGAGCAACGAAGTCTGTGCACCACAACTACTGAGCCTGCGCTCTAGAGACCACGAGCCACAACTACTGAGCCCCCATGTCACAGCTACTGAAGCATGTGAGCATAGAGCCCGTGCTCTGCAATAAGAGAAGCCCCCGCAATGAGAAGCCCATGCACCACAGTGAAGAGCAGCCCTCGCTCGCCGCAACTAGAGAAAGCTCGCGCACAGCAACGAAGACCCAACGCAGCCAAAAATAAATTTTAAAAATAATAAAAAAATTAAAAAGTGAATTACTAATTTCAGAACATATTTTAGTAGCTCTTTCTTAAAACCAGACAGATAAAATGGACAACAAAATAGCAAATATTCTAGAGATGTAACGCAAATATAAAGCATATTTTAATTGACATATAAAGATATAGGATAAAGATAAAGGAATTCCTGCAACCAGAAACAGAAAAATATAGTTTCAAGCACATATGAAATATAAAAATTGATTGTATTTGACCACAAAGAAAGTTTCATGAAAGCCTCGAAGAGGTATATCATAACTATTAAATCAAAAAGGAACTCTATTTAAATTCCCCTCCCAAAATTTTTGACTCAGACCATTTTCTTCCATAATGAAAATAAATTAGAATTTATTGGTAAAAAGGCGTCCATGTCTAATATCTTTTCATGATGAAGAAAAAAATCTCAGTAAACCTCGGAATAAAGGGAAATTTCTTCAACTTGATAAAGAGTATCTACAAAAACCCTACAGCTAACATCATAATTGATAAGAAAGCCAAAGCTTTCTCACTAAGATCAGGTGCAAAAGCAAGGATATCCCCTCTCACCACTCCTTTTCAACACCGTACTGGAAATTCTAGCTAGTTCAGTAAGACCGGGAAAAAAAAAAAAGGTATATAGTTTGTGAAGAAAGACATAAAACTGACTCTGTTCACAGATAACATTATTGTCTATAAAGAAAATCCTTAACAACAACAACAAAACTCATGGAACTCTTAAGCTTTTAAAACAAGCTTGTAAGGTACAAGGTTATTATACAAAAGTCAGTTGCTTTCCTATATACCAGCAACGAACAAGTGGAATTTGAATTGAAAGCACAACACGTTTATATTAGCATCTCAAAAACAAAATACTTAGGTATAAATCTGACAAATATGTGAAAGATCTGTACGAGGAAAACTACAAAACTCTGATTAAGGAAATCAAAGAAGAACTAAATAAATGGAGAGAGATTCCATGTTCATGGTTAGGAAGACTCAAAATTGTCAGTGTGTCACTTTTTCCAAACTTGTTCAATAGATTCAATGTAATCCTGATCAAACTCCAGCAGAGTATTCTGTGGATACTGACAAACTGACTCTAACGTTTATGTGGAGGCGAAAGTCCCAGAATAGCCAACACAATATTTAAGGAGAACATAGACGAAGTACTGACACTACCAGACTTCAAGACTTACTCTAAGCTACAGTAATCAAGACAGTGTGATATTGGTGAAAGAACAAATAGATCAATGGAACGGAATACAGATCCCAGAAACAGACCCACATAAATACAGTCAATTGATCTTTGACAAAGGAGCAAAGGCAATATAATAGAGCAAAGATAATCCTGTCAACCAGTGGTACGGAACAACTGGACATCCACATGCAAAAAAAAAAAAATGAATCTAGACACAGAACTTACACATTTCACCAAGATAAACTCAGTATGAATCACAACCTAAACGTAAAACACAAAAACCATGAAGCTTCTAGAAGGTAACATAAGAAAAACTCTGTATGACCTTGGGTATTGCAATGACTTTTTAGATACAACACAAAAACCATGATCAATGAAGTAAATAATTGATAAGCTGGACATCATTAAAGTTAAAAATATCTGTCTGCAAAAGACAATGTCAAGAGAATGAGAAGACACACCACAGACTGAGAGAAAATATTTGCAAAAGATATATCTGATAAGGAATTATTACCCAAATTATACAAAGAACTCTAAAATTCAACAATAAGAAAACAACCAACCTTTTCAAAAAATGGGCCAACTACCTGAATAGACACTTCAGAGAAGATATACAGGTGAAAAATAATCATAAAAAGATGTGCTATATCTTATTTCCTCCGGGAATTGGAAATTAAAATGAGATAACACCACACACCTATTAGAATGGCCAAAATCTGGAACACTGACAAAACCAAATGCTGGTGAGGAGGTACAGCCACAAGTACTCTCATCATTACTGGTGCAAATTCAAATGGTACAGAGTTTGGAAAAACATGGAGGAAACTTAAATGCTTATCATTAGGTGAAAGAGGCCAATCTGAAAAGGCTACATACTGTCTGATTCCAACTATGTGACATTCTGGAAAAGGCAGTATTATGAAGATGGCAAAAAGACCAAGGGTCGCTGGGGTTGGGGAGGGTGGCAAGATGAATAGGCAGAGTCCAGAAGATGTGGGGAGTGTGAAAATACCCTGTATGATGCTGTCATACATTCGTCTATTCCCACAGAATGCACAACACGAAGCGTGAACCGCAACATAAACTCTGCACTCTGAGCGGTTATGACGTGCGAATTTCGGTTCATCAACTGTAACAAACTGACCACTCTGTGGGGATGTTCGTGAGAGGGCAGGCCGTGCTCGTGGGTTGCAGGGGAGGGGAGAGGTTAGTGTAGGGGGAATCTGTTCTCAATTCTTCTCGGAAGCTGCTCTAAAAAAATTAATTCTTAAGATTTTTTTAAAGAGCCAAAGCTGATGTTTTACAAATTAAAAATCATCACGTTGAGATTTAAACATTTCAGTAGATGCAGAAAAATCATTTGAGTGTCTCCAGGATTATGGCAGACTAGGTATTTTTTAAAATGTCTCTAGCCCTGGACCAAATATCAGAAAGTTGCAAAATTAAGTATTTAAACACACTGAGCTCAAAACATTGGGAATAACTCTAAAGAGGTAGGAAAATAAAATATAACTATATAAACTTGAAAGAAAACTGTTCATCCTTAATGGAAATGCCAGTGATGGAAACTTGAGAGACAGGGAGAGGAGAAGAGATCAGGTATTGTTACAGTAAAAGAGGGAAGCTGACACAAAACACCAGCCATAATGTTAAGAAATTCAAGAAAAATACTTAGTAAAAGGTGACTAGGGTGTAATTTGTCTCCATATAAGATGACCCACAACTGAATGCACTCCTGCCTGTGCTATCAAGAAATATTACTGGTGATGCTGATGATAACAGTAATACTCATGATGACGGAACACTAACAGCAACACTAACTGTAGGGTCCCTTCATAATGTGGAACCACAGGCCTGATAACCTTTGGGTCTGGGATTCAAATTTGAAGACCACCTTCCTGAAGGCAGAAAATCTCCAGGTGGAGAAATTAAACTGAATTGATTGCAGCTTGGTAACATCAGCTGATACATATTGAATAAAACGCCAGTCTTCTCTGGATATAATCATCCTCAATTAAGGTATTCCAGGATCCCACAGATGAAATTCATGTAAGTATGAATGTAAAGGAATTATCAAAGAACAGATGATTCAAAACATAAATAACAAGTATTGGCATAAGCATATCAAAAACAAGATCAGATTTAGACTGCTAAAAACTTCCGACTTTAGTATTACTAATTGGAGTAAAGCACTACAATGAATCATGTGTTGAAAAGCGTAAGTGGTAAAAGGACAAAATTAAGCAAGCAACAAAAAAGTATCAATATAAGGTCAGAGAGATTTGAGGAATAACCAAAAACGGATACAGAGTGTGAACGCGAAACCAAAAATGTAATTGACAGGATGAACACCAGTTAAAGACACAGTTGAAAAGACAATTACTGAATGTACCATAGAATTGTAAGGATTATCCAGTGTTCAGAGAAATGACGAGAAGAAAATATGATTGAGGTTAAGGGACTCAGGAGCAGAAAAAAGGTCTATAATGTATATAATTGGATTTCTAAACAAGAGAATGAAGGAAGAATTATAAGGAGAGACAATGGATGGAAATAACCCAGAATTAATGAAAGACATAAATCCAAAGATATAGAAAGTACAATGTATATTAAGTGAAATAAGAAATGCCCACTGATATATTATTGGAATTGTTAATACCAAGAAAAAGGAAGATTTTCAAAGAAATCAGAGAAAATGGAGAGCTCTCTAAGGAAGTTACTGTAACATTAAAAGCAGAATTCCCTCATCTCCTGCTACTCTGCCCTTGTTCCTTTGATCATTCCAGGCCAGCTGTTTCTGGAACATTCCAGACATTTTCTTATCTAGGGACCTTTGTTCCGGGTGGTCCTTCTTCCTGAAGCTTCTTCTACATGCTGTTTGTCCTACATTCCCCCGTCAATTCAAGCTTGCCCTAAAATACCTCCACCTCAAGGATCCTGACAACCCGACAATAGTTAATATTCGAAGCTTTCCACAACTTCCAACCCACCTTATGTGCTCTACCTTTTATTCCTATAGCATTCATTAATTCTAATGTATTCTGTTATTTACCAGTAGTGTATCACAGATTTATCAAATGATCATAAACAACTTGAAAACAACTAATGGGACTGTAAATAAATTATAGTTCCTCCATGCAATGGGAAATCGTATCTTCATTAGAAAGGATCAGCTAGCTCTAATTATAGTGTAGGGAACAGTGCCAAGATATACTGGCACCCAGAAATATATACATGAAGAAAGCAAAATGCAGAGCTATATGCATAGCCTGCTACAATTCTTCATGTGTATAAATCATATACATGATCTATATCTGGAAAGAAACGGGTACCTTATAACGCTGGCATCTTCAGGGTGAGCAGACTACCTGGCTGGGGGACAGGTAAGGAAAGGGGCCTTTTTCCCATGTCTTACTTCCAAAATTTTCTTCCATGAGAATGTAATAGCTATCAAACAAGTAGATGTAACTACTAAAACGTACAGGCACAGAAGTCTCTTGCTTTTACATTTATGTATGTGTTAGCTGGATAAACATGAAAGTTGAAAAAGAAAAATGACCTGATTATGTTCCTGAAAAAGTAGAACTTTCAATATTTGTAGGAAAAATTGCTACCGTCATTGTCTCCAGGGTACGCTTCATATTCCCCTTGACCATGACTGAAACATGTTTTCCCTTCTGAAGATAGACAAACGACTCTCTACTAACTCTTTACCTGCTTGAGAGAAAAGTGTGCGCACCCACAGACGACACACACACACACACACACACACACACACACACACACACAACCTGAGTCACGACTCTATCGTATTGCTCATTTTTCTCAATTGTGTGTTTCATGGAACATTTATGATCAAATAAGCCATTAGGATTTGGTATGTTCTTCTCTTCCTCAATCTGGCATTTAGCCATCATCATCCAAGACTACCTTGCAAAGCTACCATCCTCACGCAAAGTGAGTTTCCACAATCTTTGTGTTGAAGTGACAGGTGGAAAATGTATCACAAAAGTCATACAGCGTAGAACAGGCAGTGAGAGCAGATCGGCAATGAGACCGTGAGCCTGCATTCACGTCAAACAGGGTATTTGCTCTGAACCAATTAAGGCCAAGTTTACTGTGTCAATGTCAAACTCATGGTAAACAAAGTTTTTGCTTCTCTCTCATCATGAATAAATCACTTGTTCAACCCAACGACAGGCCTTATCAGGCAGTATTTAATTTCAGCACAGTTGTGCTGACAGGCCTAATCACAATTCTCCTTTTCTTAAATGCAGAGAAGACCCCCTGAGGATTCCCACTAGGGACGGACTCCCTGGAGCATTTCCCTAAATTTCAGAATGCCTGCCTTACAGGCGTGTTTTCCTTAAGGCTCTGTGCTTTGCTTTCCAAGAGGGCAGACAGATAATATAAGTATTCACTCCCCAGTGTGAATGCAAGATGCAGGAGCATCGGGCTAACCATCAGGAAACCGGAGTTCTGGTAAGAGGACCCTAATTCTAAATACCCATACATCCCGAAAGGGTCTTTAAGAACCCTGGGTCTCTTGATGTGAAAATAAGCTGGTCAACTTCTAAGACTCTTGAAGTTCTAAAAGCCCACGGATATCTACATGGACACTGGTATATGAAGATATTTAGTTGGTTCTTAAAGGAGTGTATTCATTTACTAGGCTGATATAACTAGTACCATGAACGACGTGGCTTTAAAACAACAGGAATTTACTGTTTTGGCAGCTAGAATTTCAAATTCAAGGTGTTGGTAGGGTAACACTCTCTGAAGACTCTAAGGGAGAACCTATTCCAGACCTACCTCCTGGCTTCAGGTGTTGCCAGCCATCCTTAGTGTTGCTTGGTTTGCACATGCTTCACTCCAACTCCTGGCCCCATCGTCACGTGGTGCTCTCCCTGTGCCTGTCTCTGTGTCTCTGCTATCTTACAGAAAGCGGTCCTAGTGGATTAAGGACCCATCCTACTCCAGGATGACCTAATGTTAACTTGCATCTGAATTACAGCAAAGGTCAGGTCACATTCACAAGTACTGGGGGTAAGGGCTTATACATATTTGGGGGGGGGGTACACAATTCAACCAGTCACAGGTGATGCTGTACACTTCTCTACATACACATTTTCAACCAGATGCTCAGATGATGCAATCAGTTTGCCAATCTAATATTCGGAGAAACTGAAACACAGACAATTAGAACTTAGAAACCTAAAACTCCCACAGTCACGGAGAGCATCTCCAAGGACATTATCTTTCACGCCTCTGCATTTTATAAGAAAACTGTGCCTCGCAGAAATATTGCTTCTTCAGGAAAATATATTGAAATGGAAACATAAAAGTAAAGAAGATCCCATATCAGATATTACTGCAGGAAATTCAAAATCTCCCTCCCACATAAATATCTGAAGAAACAACTGACTAACCAAATTACAGAGTCTGTAAAGTTCAGATGTTATTGTCAAGAAGGTTTTACAGCTCCTGATAAATAGACTGCTGCCAGGAAGGACACAGTAGTGAATTAGATTTACATAAACAATTTTTACTTTATTAAAAATGTTTATTACGTTACTATATGCAATGTAGCATTATAATAATCCTAGTTCTGATATGCATTAGAATCTAATCATCGCTAAGTTATTCATTCCCTTGTTTTCAACAGTGAAGGGAGTGGATAGAAAGTACGGCTGACGTGCATTCAGAAACGTCCTGGTTAAACCCAAAACAAAAAGTTGCAAATGGCTTGTGAATAGTTTTCATGCTTCTTCCACAGGCTGCTCTGAATACAAGAAGAACCATCCCTAGAGGAGTGGTTATGAAAACTGTACTTTGTTCTGTTAAGGTTCTACGCTCTGTTTTCCAAGGGGGCGGATAAACAATATACGTACTCATGCTTAAAATCAAGGCTGAATAGAACGGGCTACCTTGTCATCTGGTAAAATCGAGAAGGCTCACATGGTGTAACCACAAGCTCACCTTCCCATTCTGCTCCTGTAGAAGAAGTCCCCTAGCCAAACCACTCAACGTATCCAACGGACCCAGCACATGCCTGCTTCTCCCTGAGTAGTGAGTTTCGATTCCCTGCCAGCCCACAGAAACAAGAAACAGAATCATTCAAACAAGCCAATCACATGCTCCAGGGGGAACCTCACCCCCTTACTACTACAAGGACTGCTTCCTACAGCCGGATTATCCTTTTCACTCCCAAGTATAATCCCGGTACATCCTGCGTGGCATGCAGGATCCTCCTCTCCCAGGCTGTGAATATAGGGGACTCCTGAAATTGCTGTCGATTTCATCTGTCCAAAGTCGGGGGTCATGTGTTCCACCATCCACATAACCCCAGGGCAGGAACACCTTCCTCACCAATGGCGTCAAGAGGAGGCAGTCAAAACATACCTTTAGTTAAATAACTACCTAAGCAAGAAACCTCTAGAATCTTACAGCATTTCCGTAAGTATTTTGCACTTGACTGGACAGCGTTGCTAGGTCTCATGGGGCAGGAAGGAGCAGCAGTTACCTGTGCAGGACCATCTTCTCACAAGCCACGTATTAAACCAGGATACAAACAATATTGTACCACCTGGTGGACAAAAAGGAGGCTAACTGGGCTACCTGATTACAATCGTGTGAAAATAAAGAGTATTCTGGCTAAAGAGACTGAGTTGATTAGAGTTTGGATTAAAACTTAGAAGCTTTGAAAGAGATGTTTGTCATATTTACTTGTTCATAAGCCAGTATTTTGAGGAAAACCTCGTAACGTTTAACAGCATCTAGTCTTTTTGTTTGTTTTCATTTTTGGTTGTGTTGGGTCTTCATTGCTGCACACGGGCTTTCTCTAGTTGTGGCGAGCGGGGGCTACTCTTCATTGTGGTGTCCGGGCTTCTCATTGCGGTGACTTCTCTTGTCGCAGAGCATGGGCTCTAGGCACGCAGACTTCAGTAGTTGTGGCACGTGGGCTTAGTAGTTGTGGTACACAGGCTTAGCTGCTCTGCAGCATGTGGGATCTTCCCAGACCAGGGCTCGAACCCGTGTCCCCTGCACTGGCAGGCAGACTCTCAACCACTGCGCCACCAGGGAAGTCCAGCATTCTAGTCTTTTGCAGAACACATTTTAGGAACACTATTTACACTCTTGGATCCTATGTACACCTTGACCACCCATCTCCACGTAGCAAACAGAGCCATCTATCTCAAATCCCAGTAGGACCATGTCCTGCCCCTGCTTGAATTCCTTCGGTCTCTCTCCATCCCCTGAAAAAGCACAAGCTACTAAGTATCGCATACAAGGCGTTGAATGACCTGACTCCCAGTCCCCTTCTTCAGTCTTGTCTCTCATGGCTGACAGTGGCTTTTCTTTTTAGGCAAAGAAAGAATGAGTTTGTGTACAGCCCGAGGAGAAGTACTGAGTGGAGAGGAAGAAGTTAAATATAGATGAGGGAGGGGATGAACAACAGAATGCTATATATACGAGAGAGGGGGTGAATAACAGAATGATATTCTGGACAAGGTTGGAGCTGGGCTCGAAGACTTAAATAGAGACATGGCTCCCACTTCAATCTTGACATAGCGGAGGTAAGATACAGGCTGCAAGAAATGAATGCTGGGGTGGAAAAGAAGCAAGATTGTTACTGAAAGCCCCTATGTTCTCACTCAAGTAGAAGAAAGATCATCTGCTGAGGCTGAAGGGAACAGGGATTGAGCTAGTGTTTTGAAGAGCAAGGTGAAATTTGGGATTTTATCCATGCAAACAGGAGGTGGATGTTACTAAGAGCCCGCTGAGGGCCAGTCTGAGGAAAGGCTCTAATGTGTAAGGGTATGTGCTTTAGCCAAACGTAATGCAGTTCCACCCAGGGACGGAACTATCTAAATAGGGAATGAATTATTTCATTTCTCCAAAGTTATTGTTTAACCAGACTACTCAGTGAGAAGTGGTTTCCAAGATAACTGATAAAAAATATAGTTCCTATCACTGAAGAAATAGGCTCATTGGATGTGATGGGTGAACCAAAGAAAAGAGAAGGACACGACTTGGAGATAATGAAAGCTCCTAAAGAGCAGAGATCTGAGATCAAATACAATATGGACACCAAGGGGGAAAGCGGGGTGGGTGGGAGGAACTGGGAGACTGGGATTGGCATATATACACTATTGATACTACGTATAAAATAGATAACTAATGAGAACCTACTGTGTAGCACAGGGAGGTCTATTCAATGCTCTGTGGTGACCTAAATGAGAAGGCAATCCAAAAAAGAGGGGATATATGTGTACAAATAGCTGATTCACTTTGCTGTACTGTATAAACTAGCGTGCTACCGTAAAGCAACTACACCCCAATAAAATTAATAAAATACCATATGGAGACCTGAATCGGTGGTAAGATTGCGCTCTTATAATGGACTCTTAATATTTGCCATATCCGAGATTAGAATACTTCTAAAGGATAAGACGGTCTAGCCAATCTCTCAAAATCCCCCATAATTATGCTAATGGTTGGAGTAGAGAGAGAGATTATTAAATCGTTCCCAAATCTTTAGTGAATGCGGAGAGTGTATCTTTTATGATATTTTGATCTTAAGTGGCAGAAAAATCTAAGGAACCTAGAGAATTTATTGGCTTCCGTATCTGAAAAAATTATAAGGCTGGTTTCATGGATTTAAGGGTTTAAATGATATTATAAAGAGTATATCTATCACTGAGTTCAGCTTTCCTATTCTTTGCATGTTGACTTTACATCAGTTTCCACATGGCAGCCAAAAGTCTGTAGCATCTCCAACTACGTATCACATTATATGCAAAGGTGGCAGGAAAACACCTCAAATCAAAGCACTAACTTTAGCTCTGATTGTAACCCAACCTTCAAACAAACACCATCTAGAGGTTTGGGGGCACTAACTGACCAGAGCTAAAGCATACTTTCTACTCCTAGAAAAGAATGCGACCTCACGCAAACCTGAAGAACTGAGACTGAGGGAGGCACAGATCTCAAATGGAAGTCATGGTCTGTTCAAAGAATTAAGATGAACGAATGGGGAAAAACCTCCTCAAGCCACCATTCCTCTAGAGCCTCTCAACCTCAAAAACCATATGATTCGAGCCCCAAGATACTGTACAGAACAATTTAACCAGCTATGTTGCTCCTATATAATAAGAATTTCCAACTTCCTAACCCTCCACATAACCTCAACTCAGCCTAATTCATGTTTTACAGTCTGTCACTTTCAAAATCCCACCATGGTACCAATTTCCATTTCAGTTAAGGTTAGTTGCAAGAGAAACCAAAAGTACATATTTCAAACAAAAAGCAGCAAAGAAATTGAAAGGAAATATGGGAAATCAACCCATTTTTTTCAAAGCCTGAAAAATCAGTCTCAAAGCCCACAGACAAAGGCAATTCTGAATGTTGGTTATCAAGAACTCAACTTCACTTTCATCATGGAAATACAGGATTGAATAAGCTCCCATCTTTTTCAACGTTTTATGTAACTGTGTCCAAGACTCCATTTCCAGGGAAAAAGCAGTTGACTGGCCTAGCTCAGGTGATGTAGATCATGACTAGAGGAGAGGTGGGCACATTAAAAATCATGTTAGAATGATCCAAAGACTAAGAAGATGTTATATTATCAGGATACCAAAAACAAAAACCTGGCCACTACAGGTAGTAATGCAAAAGTCTGTTCTGCTGGTGAGAACAGCAGGAAAGCACAGAGTACAGTGGTAATGTACCCAAGCAGCATGCTGTACACCTTCAACTTACAACGTTATGGGGCTCAATGATAGCTCAGTAAAAAATTAAATAAAAACTCAGTATGAAAAGTAAATTCAATTCACAGGGGAGGCAAGAGGGGAGAATTAGCATAGAAAGTGGTAAAGCCCGAGAGTATAAGCTTCAAAGGAGAATGACTACAACCATAAAAGAGTAAGGAAACATCAATAATCATCCATTATTCTTGACAGTATTAATGAAGACTGGAAAGAGAAGCCAGGGGAGGGGGTGTTTTACAGGGCAGTGGTGTCTACGTGGGAGATCAAGGGTTTATCTAGGAAAAGGGCACGGCGAGAATTCTTTGGAAGAATGATTGCTCAGGACTGGGTAGACACCAGGGAGAAAGAGGAAAATTGCAAGACATCATTCAACCAACAAATAGCTTAACATGTATCATAATTGCTCTCGCGGTAGGACATGGGCACATTTAAAAGATGTATAAGATACAGTCCCTGACTTCAGGTCTATAGGCTCTAGCGATTCATCACTGATTAATAGAACTTTCTGCTATGATGGAAATGTTCTATAACCTGTGCTGTCCAAGATGGTAGCCATTAGTCACATGTGGTGACTGAGCACGTGAAATGTGGTTACTATGAAAAGAATTGGCTTTTGAATTGTATTTCATAATGAATTAAGTTTAAATATACATAGCCACATGTGACTAGAGGCTACGGTATGAGACAGCACAGTTCTAGATTACAGCGTCATACAAAATAAAAGGTGACCCTTACAAGATAAAATAGCATTAAGTTATAGTCTAAAATCCTCCAAGTTTTGTAAACATGAATTTACAAGAGGCTTTAGATTATACTTGCATGAATAAGAATTGAAAAATGATTGTTAAATTCGTCAAAATTCCTATAGGTAGCTTGATAAAAAGGTGGACATAAGTCATCTTTTAGGAGGCTAGTGCATCTTAGAATGTAACTAGCTACAAGTGGTATGACGGCATTCACAGGAGAGAAGGCAAGGTCCAGAAAATCACCCGAACTAGGAACATTCACGGCTCTGAAGCTGACAGCAGGGGCACACACCCAAACCTGAGGCTATTCCAGAGGTAACCATAGACGTTCCTCTGGAACTAGTTATCCTGATTTTGTCCTCCAAGTTTCTTGTGAAAACTGCTTCTCTAATAACTGAGGATTTCTAGTACATACTCTTTTTATTCCCTCTACCTATCAGGTACTATTCCTACTGATGTAGTTAATAAGTGGTGCGATCCGATCAATTTGCATTTGTACGCCTACTGACTTCGGTCATTTGGAGAAAATTGCTTCAGAGGTGACTGCCTTTTCTTTTCTGAAAACAGTCCTACAGAGGTCACCAGGTGAACTGAACAAAAATACCTAAGTTGTCAAGGAGTTTCTTCTTCATATTTCATTTCCCCTTTTAACCAGTTTGAAGACAGACATAGTCAATTTTTTTTTTCCATTGAGACATTTTCCCAGGTAGCAGACCATTTGCTAAACAATAAGTATTTGTAATCATCAGTGCAATGAGGGAAGCTCCAGTATTATGCTCACTGTAGACAAGAGATAACTAGTGCCCTGAGTGGTTAAGTAACCTGTTCAAGGTCAAGAACTTGATGTGGTGGAACCAGGACTCAGACAAGGAAGACTGGTTCCAGAGTCTAGGCTTTGAAACTTCTCACCATCCTGCTTCTCTCAGCTCATACCTACCCATGCACGCTCACACATTCACAACCCACACCTGGCCTTGAAGACATGAACGTCCTCAACAGAAGGTCTGCCGTGAATAGAAGAGTAGGGATGTGGAACAGCATTGAATGTTTCTGTAAAGATATAGTCCAGAATTACTGCAGTGTGGATTACAAAGAAAATGGCAGAAGGTTAAAGATACAGACAATGGTGAAATCCTAAACAGCTTATAAACTAGGCTTGAAAGTTTAATCTGTGTACAATGGACTGATATTTTCTAAAATGTGTATTGAAACACAGTCCCAGTACAAGCTTAAAGATTTAATAATCAAATAAATTATGGAAGTGCTGCATACTATGTCTGTCTGGTACATACAGTGCATGTGGTCTCATTAAACACACTGAGAAGGCCTGCAATTAAGAAGCTGAGCGTTGTGTAACTCTACATTTTACACACTATTTGTGAAATATGCCTCCGTGCATATGCTTATCTGTAGAATCTATTCGCAGGTCCACATGATATACTTTGAATCCCTTCAGTGAGCACAGGAGGATTTTAAACCAGGGACCATTTCATATTACAGATACATCACTAACCAGAAGGGGAAAGATGAAGTTAAAGAAAGTGGGGTTTTGGGGGAGGGGAAAACAGTTAAAATATGAATGTAGGAATGAGGCAGTAGACATAGAAACATGAAAATGAGCAAATTTGTGACATACTTAAGGAAAAAGGACTTAGTGACTAATTTGATATGGGGAGTTAAGAGGTATGGATGAGAACGTTTTCTAGATTTCATGGGTGTATAATGGTAGCACTAACAGGAAGAGAAATAGGCTTCGTTGAAATAAAACAAATAGATATTCATGCACATTAAATTAAAGGTTACTATGGGGCATTTAACTGGAACTATGCAATAGGCTGCTCACATGTTTGCTGCATTCACACCACCTCTCAAACGTCTCATTTTATTTGTATTTACATAATCCTTTGTTTACTGATTATTTCCCTACTAAATGTAAAGTCCTTGAGGCAAACCTGTAATGGATGCTTAATAAATAACTTTTTGTGGAATACATAATTCATGTTGCAGAGAAATTAGTTTTATTGAGGATTTGCTATAGGTTGAATATTTGTTTCCCCACGAAATTCATCAGCTGAAATGGAATCCCCAGTATGACGGTATTTGGGGGAGGGGGTTGGGAAGGCAATTAGGTTATGAGAGGGGAGCCCTGATGGGTCCCCTGGTGGGTCATGAGGGGTTAGTGCCTTTAGAAGAGACCCTAGAGAGCTCCTTTGTCCTTTTGGCCACGTGAGGTTAGAGCGACAAGACAGCCATCTCTGAACCAGGACGAGGGCCCTCACCAGACGCCAAATCTACCAGTACCTCGTTCTAAGACTTCCAGCCTCCACAATTCTGAGAAATTGATTATGCTGCTTACAAATGACCCAGGCTATTGCGTTTTTATTGTAGCAGCCCAAGCTAAGACAGTGGGACAATTTTTTTTTTTTTAGTAACAGATGAGACCTTCCCTCTCCTATACAGAGAGCCCAGAGGACCAAACACCTTAGTCCTGTCACAGAATAGGGTGGGCTGAGATCGGTGCACAGGTTAACAGTCCGTGTACCTTTGCCTCAACCCGTTTTAGGAAAAGGATTCTTCAGAATTCCCAATAGACAAGTTTGCCTCTCCACCCCTGGGGGCTGCAGGAAACCTGCTCTGACTTGCAGATCTCTTCAGCCTCCCACTCTGAGCTTCTTTAACATCTGACAAAGGCCCAAGGTAGACACAGGCTGAGTGTGCGATGTGCTCCAGCCTCTGGTTTATCAGACACCCCGTGCGTGGTGTTCTGTTACAGCAGCCTGAAAGGACTGTGACAGGGTATAAATGGTACGGTGAAATCCAGTAGCTTGGCTGCAGGGTTTAGTCCCGGGGGCAAGGGGCAATGCTGTGGCCACATCTCCTTTGTCCCAAAGTCCACGGAGAGGACTAGCCTCTCCATTCTGGACCTAAGAGGGTTCCTCCTTCTATGAGGTCCTACCAGGATGCTCGAGAAACTGGGCACATTAGGGTCCAAAAGAAGGGAGAAACATCATTTATATCATGGCTGGCTCTTGGTCTGAGCCTTCGGCTTTCTGCATTTCCCAAGGGAAGCTCACCCAGCTATCATGGGACAAGGATTTGGGACAGGAGACAGTAATAAAGTACACCTGGCAGGGAGACATTCTGCCTTTCTTTCCAGAAACTACGTGCGATAGTGGGTGATCTGCAGAGTGCAGATGTGGCAAATGCCAATCATTCTACAAATGTGACAGATTAATAGATATTGTATCTACCTATAACAATCATATATAGGCAAATTGCTTGATGCTTTTGAGTTCCTGGGATGACTTCACACACTGAACTCTTTCAAAAGCAAAAAATGATGACAACATCTAGGTTTCTATATTGTCAGTTCCATGCCTGCATAAATAAGACAAGGTCTAAAATATTAGCCAATCATCTTTTGAAGTCAAAATGAGTATCAAATAGGTCTGGCATCTAGTTAACACGAGTCACATACTTAGTGTACCTTAAGAAACCCTTCTCACATCATTTAGTAAGGAACTACTTTAAAGTCCACTAGAAAACATGCAGTATTCTCAAATACCCATCGACTACTTTTATTTTTCCAGTACTTAGAAGGACACCAGTCATAATGGATTAAAGACCCCAAATGAGGTCCAGAATGACCTCATTTCAACTCAACTGTAATTGCAATCACCCTATCTCCAGATAAGGTCACATTCGTAGGTACTGGAAGTTAGGATTTCAATGTATCTTCTGTGAGGACACAATTCAACACACAACATGCACCTTGCCAGGATAGTATTTGATCCACATAACAAAATTTTACATCTGATGAGGAGAAACCTGACTTGAGTTACCATAGCAGATAATCCCAGCCTGTTAACCTCTAAGGTCGTAGATCCAAGCTGTTTAAGGACATGTACCATCACTTTGGCTAAGATACTAACAACATGGACACAGATGTAGCCTTAATCTTCCTCCAACCTTCCCTCAAAGAGATTTGCCACCACATCCTAGGGTAACTGATGCACCAGGGAAGAAAACCTTCTCACTTTTGGAGGGGCTTGCAAGAAATTGGTTCTGAGTTGAGGTTAATCTAGAGAGACCCCAAATATCACTGTGGTGTGATCAGAAGGGAAGTTTGTGAATACCAGATAATAAGTGGAGTTTTGACCCATTAGGGCTGAAGACTATTTTTGTGGTTACTTCCTGAGTTCCTCAATTTACAAAGAAAAAGAACATATTCAGCAATTAGCAGAATCCCCATCTTGATTCCCTGGTTCATGGAGTGAAGGGTATGGAAAGAAGAACCCGATGAAAGCCCACTGAGATTCCTCTCTTTACCAAGATAGTAAACCAAGGGCAACACAGTGTCTCTGGAGGAACCTGGAAGATTGTTCCACCACCAAAGACTTCAAAGATGGTGGTGATTCCCATCACATCCCAATTTAACTCACTTGTAGAATTTATGAAACTTATTTACATCATTTTCTCCCTTCTCTTCTTGTAATACTCTGCCTTCCACCAACCTGGTGACTTCAGAAGCTGCTTTATGATCTCTTCCTATCTCTGAAGTCATTCTCCATGTTTACCTCTAACAATCTCTTTTCACAATGCCTTTTACCTTCTCAAAATCCATTAGTTCTACTTCCACTCATCCCAGTTACAATCTGAACTTTATCATCACTCAAAATTAAGTCATGTCGCTATCTGTAACTCTGATAATTCCCCTTTTGATCATAGTCTCATTTCTATTTCTCTGCTTTCAAATTTTTTAATTAGAGTCTTCCATTATCATCACTCTATTATCCAATGCTAAGTAACCCCTAGTAAAATTTTACTTTATTTCCAAGAAGTAGTAATAAATTGATGTTTGGGACCACTGTAAATTTATGCAATCATACTTTAGGTGAACTCTCACTGATAAACTGGAAATTCACTAATCCAGGCTTTACTGGTATCTTAATGCATTTCCATAGTACCTGACCCAAACTTTCGATTTTTTTACCCTGTAAATCTCCATTTTGTTTTAGAGAAAACTTTCCCCTTTTTTACGTAAAAATATTTATATTTTCATCCTTCTCTCCTATCATTTGACTCTGAGAAAATATGGCAAAATACTTGAAAGAGTGAGCAGCAGCTGGTCCATTTAGTTTTTCCAAATGTAAATAATAACCAGACATGTAAATTCACCACCATTTATTCACTCCTAATCTCTTTTGAGCAATGGCAGTGCTTCATTTTTGCCTAAATCATTTTTCGTATTATATTCTTCTTGCTTTCAAGTATACAGATCCAACCAGGAAAACGCAACCTCACTAGGTATTTCAAATAGAGGAGATCTATTGCAGGAGATCTGTAGATGCTTAGATTCTGTAAAAGCCCACATAGCTGGTATCCATGCTTCTGCTACAGGACACTATATGGCCGGTGTTCAGAATGCCAGAAGCTGGAGATAGACTAACTGTTGCTGCTAGAATAACACTGACAGCAACTGGAAAACCAGGAAATCCCTCTTCTCTTTCTCCTCCTTTGTACAATCTTCTCTAGTACTTTCTATTAGCAGAACCTAAGAGCATGCTGTTTTTCAAGCGAATCTGGGAAATACCATTTGCGGATTCGCAGCCTCATCGTTACGAAGTTGAGCACAAAAGCATGGGCTTGAAGCAAAGAGACTACAGGGAATTACTAGCACACCATGGCAAGAAAGTGTCTTTTTTCGAGGCTGAGACACACCACCGTTCAATAGTGAAAGTTCACTTAATAGTGTCAGTTCAGCTTGGAATTAAAATCCAGCTTCACATTTTCTAGCTAAACACCAAACATCTCCTTCTCAGTTCCTTCCTCTGTACAATGAGAATTAAAATGCATTACTTAGAAGGATTCTGAATGGTTAAATTGAGTAAGGAATTATATACAAAAGAATACCCAACAAAAGGATCATACCCCCATGATCAAGTGGGGTCTATATCTGGAATGCGAGGATTCTTCAATATACGCAAATCAATCAATGTGATAAACCACATTAATAGAAGAAAAACCATATGGTCATCTCAATAGATGCAGAGAAAGCTTTCGACAAAATTCAACAGACATTTATAAAAACCTTCTAGAAAGTAGGCATAGAGGGAACTTTCCTCAACATAATAAAGGCCATATATGGCAAACCCACAGCCAACATCATCCTCAATGGTGACAGATGCTTCATTTGCAAATATTTTCTCCCAAAGGATTAATCTCCAAAATTTACAAGCAGCTCATGCAGCTCAATATCAAAAAAACAAACAACCCAATCCAAAAATGGGCAGAAGAACTAAATAGACATTTCTCCAAAGAAGATATATGGATTGCCAACAAACACATGAAAGAATGGTCAACATCATTAATTATTAGAGAAATGCAAATCAAAACAAATAAAGACACAGACCTACTAGAGAATGGACTTGAGGATACAGGGAGGGGGACGGGTAAGCTGTGACAGAGAGTGGCATGGACATATATACACAACCAAAACTAAAATAGATAGCTAGTGGGAAGCAGCCGCATAGCACAGGGAGATCAGCTCGGTGGTTTGTGACCATCTAGAGGGGTGGGATAGGGAGGGTGGGAGGGAGGGAGACGCAAAAGCGAAGAGATATGGGAACATATGTATAACTGATTCACTTTGTTATAATAGCAGAAACTAACACACCATTGTAAAGCAATTATACTCCAATAAAGATGTTAAAAAAGAAAAAAGAGTACCCAACAACTAGTAGGCACTCAAGTGTCTACGACTTTCCTCCCTGTTGTACTCCCATGCACCTTATGGCTCTTCCTGTTTCTCCCTATTCCAATTGATATTTCTATTTCTTCTCCATTGAATCATCTTTGTACTGTTTGTTTGAATCCCCAATGCCCTAAACCTGGACCTATTCTTCACTCCTTTTATATCCCTTACCCTGCAATTCATTTAATTACAATTTAAATCTCACTTCTACGTGAATGACTCCCAGTTCTGAATATTCAATTCAGACTCTCTGGAGTTCCAGACACACATATCCAGTTAGTCACTGAAGAGCACCATCTGATCATCTGAAGATACCTTAAACCCAGTATTTCAAGGTGGAACCCATACTTCCTCCACCCAAACCAACACACACACACACACACACACACACCACTACTCTAGCTCTATTTTCTTTGGGAGCTAATGCTAGTCCTAAATACTCAAGACAAAAGACCCGATAGAAATCTTTCAAATACTCTTCCTTCACTCCATTTAGCCAACTTTGTCCCATCAACATTGGCTGTGTCTCAACGTATTTATCAAACTCGACCACTGCAGTAGTACCTAACATATTACAAACATGTCTTTTACTGCTTCTATGCATCTCACACACTATCGTAAGGTTACTCTTCCCAAAGTGTAGTTTTAATAGCATTGTCCGTCTTTAATGTTAGTAGCATTAATATTTTTATTTCTGCCTAGTGAATTAAAACTAAACATCCACCCTGGCATTCAGGGCTATTTCTAGTATATATCTAATCTAATGTTTTATCATTCCGTTTCTCTATACTTAAGAGTCCACTCAAAAACAAAAACAAGAAAACTCTACTCATTCTATGGATGCTGTTCCTTCTTCTTTTGGTCTACACAATACTATTCACACTTCTTTTAGGACACTTCTTCTAGTTTACTTTCATATGCAGTAACTGGAGAACAAAAGTGGGGAATACCTTTACTGACAACACAAAAAAAGAAATAGACATATATATCTTTGAACCATATTGTTTATTTTTAGGAACGGGAGATTTGATCATGCTAAAAGATTGTGATGCCCAGATTTACAAAGGCACAAAAAAAGAGTATACTCATGAGAGTAAAGCCTAATATAAGGACATTTCCAGAAATACCCTGAAATTTCTACTTTCTTGGATTAAATAATAATAGGGCCAAGGACTGGGTCTAAATTTACATAATCTAAAATCTGAGAGAAGAGTGTGATTGTCAATCTGTGTATATTCAGAGACTCCCCTTGGGAGCAAATGCTATTCAACCTAGGAAACACACTGCCTGATACTTCCACCTGGAGTGACGTCCTGCTGGCTCTGGATCAGAGACATAGCTACTGGATCAAGGAGGAAGGATAGTGACAAAACTGTTCTTTATGCTGCTTTGTCCTTGTCTTATCCCATCTATTAAGCAGTAAAATGTTGGAGAAATGAGATTCATGAGTATATTTCCACAACTTACAGCGAAGAGTCTTACCCAAAGTAGGTTACTGGTAAGTTTGTTGAAAACGATCGTTGAATTTTCTCATTTCGAAAAACAGAAATTTGTCTAATTGTTTAGACAAGCTCTCATCAACACATCCCAAATATCATCTTTCTGGCAGAATTCTTCCTCATCCATCTTTCATCAGAAAGTAGTTACTGAGAAGGTCTCTGCTGTTTGCAACTGTGATGCCTGAGCAGGAGCCCAGGACTGCTGCCAAGTTTGTTTGAAAAAAATAGTTGCTAAACCTACACAGCCTCACGTGGCCAAAACATTCTCTATTTGCCAGTATAGTTACAGCATAATTTCTGATTGTCTAAAGGAATGATGATATGAGTACACCAAGAACAGGGTGTTTGGTATGGGTACCAAGGGGGGAAGGGGGAGGTGGGATGAATTGGGAGATTGGGATTGACACGTATACACTGTTGATACTATGCAGAAAACAGATAACTAACGAGAACCTACTGTATCGCACAGGGAACTTTTGGAATAAAGTGACCTACTGAAATCTCAATGTATTTTGTATGATTAGCAAAAGATGCTTTTGGTTTTCCCCCTGTTCGTGTTTCTCTGTGGTGGCTATGCCTGATTAGGAGAGGCCCTGGTGAGATACGTTCAGAATTTCACAATACGTCATCTCCCAAGAAGGGTCTAAAAGTGACGTAACTGAATAAATGGAGTTTGAAGCGAGCTACTTGCAGAGTAATAACAGAAATTTTGAACATAAAGTTGCATGGTTGCCCGGTCCCCTGTGGGATATTGTGGCTAAGAAAATTCTATTATCCAGATCATATTAATATCGGGATAAGAAAAGGATGTATCAGGAACTTATTAAAACGAGTGCCACTGTATTACTCTGGGTAAAAAAGATGATCCGGAAATTACTATTGGGTGCCTCTCCTCCTCCTCATCAAGCATCAGTCGCATTTTAATTGTAGGATTTGTGTTTCACTTCCTGGTTTTGCCTTTACTTTTTCCTTGTCTGTTTTATGGTGATAAAGTTTGCTGCTCTTAGGGCCTTACTGCCAGCTTCACGTCCTCCAGCAGTGCGTACGGTGGCCACCAGGGAAATTACCTGATGGGATAGCCAAGATCACGTTCAGGACTGAGGGAGTAACTTGAAAACTTCTGATGTCTTCTTCAAATCTTATCATTTAAAAATGTCCACTTTTAATATAGTTTCCACTATTACTTTATTAATATAGAATAGTTGTATAATGTGTAAAAACCTGTATACAAAATAAATGATATGTATATGCAACAAAAAACTTATGTAAATACTTGTAACTTTTACTAATGAAGTGTGTGATCAAAAACATTTGGACCCTACTGTTCTCATGAGCCAGTTAGTCACAATCCTTGATGTAGAGGAAAAGGGAAAACCAAGAGTAATCATCCATGCCGTCAGGAGGATTCTCTGAAAACAGTTCAGCAGTATGTGTTATCTGAAAAGTTTGGAGGTCATAAGCCATCAGTAACATAATTAGAAACCTTACCAACTCTGGGTGACTGATAACTAGTTTCTGAGCCACGCAGTTACCCTGACAAGGTGGTGTCGTGCTGCCTTTCACCAATGACAGCTCTGCCAGGACGAGAGAAGCATCTCAAACCATTCCCTTAGTGTCTCCTCTTTTCCTAGTACCACCAAGTTAACTAACAGTCTCCAATTCAGGCTCAGTTTCTGCCAATTTCCAATTAATTCTTGAGCAGGAAAGATGGGGCTACATACTAGCTGGGCAATACAGATAAGCTGTCCAGCTCCGAGAACAAGGTGCGGCAGCCCCAGGACCATTCCTGGGCACCACAGTCTGTCCCCACCTCCAGTTCATCTGCCTGTTCCTTTGCACTGGACCTCACTTCCCATTCTCTCACCAGCTCTCACCTGCCTACAGGTGCTGGAGCCTGTGCTGCACTAAGGACCCCTCCAGCCTTTGCCAGCATCCTCTTGGTTGGATAAAGTATATCTCCTCAAACACATTATTGGCTCCAACTGTATTCTCAATGAGCCATGCCTCTACCCAGACTATGTATAGACTGACTGCCTAGAACTGTCAGCCACCATTCCCTACCTACACAGCCCTGTGCATCTAAGCATGTTCTAGACACTCAACTAGGCACTGATAGTACAGCACTGAAGAAGCCAAATCTGTTCCACAGAACTTATAAGAGGAACTCTCGTGAAGGCTGATTCTCACTCCCCCATAGTTGCCCTAACTCACTTGACCTTAGGTGTTCTCTTGTTTATGAAAGTAAGCACATGTGGTAAACATTATAATGGACTATTAAACTAGTCACCAACCATACTTCCCCCCCACCAAATATTTTTAAGCTCACAGAACTTTCCAATATATTTGTATATATACAAGTACATATATAATTACAGTATATTAAATGTATTAGCCTTAAAAAGCAGAAACAAGTATATTCTATATGCATTGTTCTGTAATCTGTGTCTATTTCAACATCACATGAAAATCTCATATCAGCATATACCAGTTTTATTTTTTCTTAGGGTAAGCTGTGACAAAGTGAGAGAGTGGCATGGACATATATACACTACCAAACGTAAAAACATAATACTCCATATAGAAAGAACACCAGCTGTTTCCCTTAGGGATTTATTACAGAGCTGAATTAATTCTTCTTGTTCTAAGTTCTTCCTCCATTTTCCCACCAGTTCACCCAAAGTCTGAGTAAGCTTCAAAATCACGGCCACAGAAATGGCTAAGCACGTATACACAAACGCACATATACAAAAATAAGTACTTTTGAAATACGGAGGCAAGATAAGATAGGATATTGAAAGCTACGGAAAAAAACACTTCCAAAAATCAAGTATCTCTTATTAATTCAGGAATTCTGTTTATAATTTTAATAGTGTGATTTTGTGAGAGTAAATGATTTAAATACCACTGTCATTAATTTTAAAGCACTTTGTTTTTAAAAGGGTTAAATAGAAGATAGATTTCAAGGTTAGGCTGTGTTTGGCCGATAAACTTCCACGTCAGAATAGCATCGTTCACTCTAACATTAGGATTTGCTGCAGGCGTTCTTGTATCTAAATGGAGCATTCCGCAATGCAACTTGGGGTACAACCATTAGTTATACTATGAGAAAACTGATTTCTGTGGGTAACAGAGTAACACATGATGCAGTTCAGCATCCATGAATTTAGAGAATATAACCTGGTAATATACTGAATGCTTATTGAGCAAAACAGAAAATTCTCATCTTGGTAAGCCACTGGATCTATGGCCTTCTTTGCCCAAGAAGCACTCCCTTGAAAAAGCTCACATGAGAAAATCACTTTCAAGATAACATTCTTCACATTTACGAGGTGGTATTTCTCCTACACTATAAAATATATTTTAATTATGATATTAGGTCATCATTTTATACTAGAAAGGGACCTGGATTTGGACTCAGACAGTACCCCTTGATTTTTGGCTAGGGCCCTGAACATGTTCTATTTTTTTATCTCTCAAATGGGAATAGAAAACTTGGTACACTCTTAAACTGGTGCATAATAGACATAGAAGCACTCTGCATTATGTAAAGCACAGAAATAAACTAAAGTGTCAAAAAAAATGAGGACATTAGGGCAGAAACAAGGCTGAATACTGTGCCCGGAACATGAATGCGTATTCTTTATTTCTGCAACAAAAGCTGAAATGAAACTGGTGGCAATGTCCACCATGGACAGGAAATTGGCCTCGATTCCCACTGTGCTTCTGATTGGCTGGGCATATGGAGTACTTGAGACATGACAGAAGACCTAACAGTTGAAATATGCCAGGAAGTCTCTCTTAGCTTTATTCCAAAGCTGATGAATCGGTTTGCAGGGCAGAAACTGAGACACAGATGTAGGGAACAAACGTATGGACACCAAGGGGGAAAGCGGCAGAGGGTGGGGTGGGGTGTGGTGTGATGAATTGGGAGATTGGGATTGACATATATACACTAATATTATAAAATGGATAACTAATAAGAACCTGCTGTATAAAAAATAAATATTAAAAAATTAAATGAAATATTGGTAATATTCTAGGCAATTTCCTTAAAATCTCACATGATTATATTATGTATGAATAATAAGCACTATTGTAAAGGATATTTTCCTTCACAGTCAACAACTGTTGGATAAGATCTGAGTCATAGATTTTACAGAAATGGAGAGTTGGAAGATGTGAGGAATCATGGGAAATTTGTAATAAACTAAGCTTTTATCAAAATGCTGTGTCCAATAAGCAAATTGATTGTTACCAAAAGATCTTCAAATCCTTATCAGGATTTTGCATAAATTTTTTTTCTGTATCCAATTACACATCTATTCATACTTGGGTCTGTGACCACATTCTTAGCAACCAAAATTATATAGGGTGTGTAGGACGCTCAGCCTGGAATGGAAGGAATGATAGGATTCTTTGACTGAGAAAGGGATTGCAACCCACTTACTTTCTAGATTGAAATATACTATGAAATTTGAGGAATATTATAAGCTTCATGACATTATCACGAGTCTGTTGAGATGCTTCCTGATTTTATAAGAAATGTCCATGTAAGCTATTGGCTAGGCTGAATTTCCGTTGGGAGGCTCTGGAAGGGAAAATCTGTTGCAATTTTTTTTTTTTTTTTTTAACATGCAGAGCTCAATTCCTTGCAGTTATAGGATTTAGGTTCCTGTTTCCTTGCTAGCTGTCAGTAGAGGCTGATTTTAGCTCCCGGAGGTGCCCCCATTCTCCACCCTTAGCCCCCTCCATCTACAAGCCCACAACAGAGAGTCAGACCCTTCTTGTTCTTGGAACTTTTGACTTCCATTCTGTGCCCAGCCAGAGAAAGCTCTCTGCTTTTTAAGGGCTCATGAGCTTAGGTCAACACATCTGTGTCATCTTCCTATCTTTAGGTCAACTGATACAGTACTTTAATTACAAGTGCAACATTTCTTCACAACAATACCTAGGTTAGTATTTGATTGAATAACTGGGCAAAGATGTGTGTACAACAATGGCCAAGAATTTCAGGGTCACCTTAGAACTCAGCCTACCACACATCCCCAAACTCTACATAAAGTTATGTTCTATGTACACAAGTTTGCATTCCAAGAAATTCCCCTTTTCCCCTATGATCCTATGAACAAAGGAGCTCTCTGAGTTATCGCAGGACCTAAATACATCCTAATGGAAAGAGCCCAATTCTGTATCTGAGCCTCCCTGGTCTCGGGTCTGAAGGCCAGGACCAAAGTCCAATGTCCTTAAGTTCTCAGTAAACATGGCTCCCCAAATGCCTTTGGTGACATCTGACTCTAGGGTAGAAATACTCTGGTATAGAATATGGAGAGCCCCAAATTGCTGGCTTTCTACATGCTTATGTGTTGTCCACTGCCCATTTTTAAAACATCTGTTCTTAGAATCAGTGAATAATATTTTATAATATAAATACAGTACTTAAAACTAAACAACTAACACTCCTCAACTCCTGACCCTATATAGTTTAGGCCAAAAGTATTTGTAATATTTTTTAAAAATCACAGGAAAATTCAAGGGCCTGATGTTTGATATTTACAATATTAACGTTTAGTAATTTCCTACTGCTTTGTAATTAGAGTCGACTCCTAAGGGGTAGAACATAATTGCTCATTTTGTAGACATGGTACTTCTGGATCAAGTGATTAAAATATTTATACTACACAGCTTGTTCATTTCACTTATAGTAGCAGATTTACTTTGATTCTCTGTGTATCAGTGTTTTTGCTTTTCTTCTCTAAAATGGCACTTCAAAGAAAATAACATCATAGTCTTAACACCTAGTTGTACATTTGAAATAAAATGGTAATAAATTAATATAGAGCCTGGTCTGTGTTTACTGTAAATATATTTCCTATGTACAAGATGTAAAATACAAACAGACTTAATAGTTAAAATCATTGAGTAAAACTTCCCCAAATTTTATAATTTGCTAGTGATGTATGGTTTAAAACTTTTCATCTATGTTAGAAATATTTTTAAGTATGGAAAATTTTCCTAATTGTGATGAAAAAATTTAATAATATAAATAACTTATTGTCTTACCTTCTAGCATGGTATATACTGTTCTTTTTTCTTTCACATATATCTATGTATATTTACCTTGGAGAATTTAAATATTCAAAATGGAATCTGTGCAAATACTTTTCTAGGTTTTATAAGTTCCTTCCTGTATTTTAGCTTGCAGTTTTAAGTGTCAGATGCTGTGTTTGGGGGAATACTTTAATTATTAGATCTCTGAACAGTTTAATGAAAGTAGTCCCCAAAATCACACTCAGGGAAAGATCTATATTCGGAAATTGGTTTTCAAAGGGCTGCATTTCAAATTACCTGAGTTACAAGGTCAATAGCTAGTAAGGGAAGTAATTATTCAGGATTGAGAATGCACAGCCATGGTCTCATCCACGACTAAGTAAATTAGCTTTGGGCACTCCTGACTTAAGCTAAAATAAAGAAGTGAGTATGAGAGGTTTAATTAAGTGACCAAAACACAAGCTCCCAAGTCCCCTTTTAGTCATCTGTACAAAACTATATTACTGAAAATCAAATCTATCCACAATCAATTTTAATGTCATTTCTGAAATACATTGAGGAAACAGAGTTCAGCCTGGGGGCCGTTGAGTTTGTATCTGGAGCCTTGCTGCCCTAAGGAGAGGTTCAAAGATGGAAGGACTGTCAGAACGCGGCACCCCGTTACCACTCAACATCCACTGCCTGTAGTGCCTGACAACATGAAAGAAAAGAAAAGAGAAGCTTGTCTAGTTAGACCCTAATATCTCCTAGATGACATTGTTGTAAATCCCTTAAGCAAAATAGAAAACAAGAATTAAGTTAGGAAGAGAGACATGACCAAATATGAATGCACAAAATCTCTGGCCAAAGATCTCTGTGGTCAACATTACTGATTTCACCTGGAGGCAAAATGTTCCTTGTAACAAACTAACCAAAAGAATCATTTCCAGAGGATGGGGGGAGGGGGAGGGGAGAGTAAAAGAGAGGGAAGGGAACACCTGCAAAGCATCAGGTAAATGGGGAAAGAATCCAGTAGAAAACCAACAATAAACACTGGAGCCAAGATGTGAAGCTCAATTTGTTCTCATTTTTAAGATGTCATCTCATTAAAAAAACACGTTAATAAGTTTAAATTAAACATCACTACATATTTTGGGAGAAAGCTGAGTCCAACATGGAGGCAACTCTAGGGCACGTTTTAGAGTTTCTCTGAATTCCTAAAGCTTGCCTTCAAGCTGAGTAAGGAGAAGGCCAGAGAACGCGTCCAAACTCGTAAAGACATCCAGGTAACAACAGGGCCTTCAGGGATAATCGGTGTGTTGAACGGGTTTCTCTCCACACTCAGGTGTCTGCGCACACTCCCAAGAGCACCAGTTTCCAAAGAGGCTGGTCGTGAGACGAAGGTGACCTTGCCCCCCGACCAGGGCATGGACAACTGCTCTTGTCCTTTTCTGGTTCCATGTTCCCACACTCAGAAGGTCTGCTACGTGTCAGCCACTTAGACACCATAGCCAACATGACCACCAACCAGCCCCAATCCATTATCCCTCCATCTCTCTACCACTTGGTCCTTACTTCACCTTCAGTCCAGTCACTTCTTCCTTCCTGTTGTCACAAGTTTGTGGAAACTGACAAATGTATGACAAGATGCTGGTAAACACACTCTCACACAAACAAACCAACCCTAGTCCCTCATCAATGAGGTCTGCTGATTTCCAAGGTCAAACACTCCCATCAGGGCTGATCGCAGGCTGCCCACCTGACCTCAGGAACAGGAAGTTGGGAGGAGATGTGCACAGCTGTCTTTCAGGGCCCAGAGCTACCCACCACAGCTCACCTCTGAAGGTAAGCTGAGGAGCCCAATGAAAAGAGCTTTGTCAGTTAACAGCCAAGAGGCGAGTCCTTGAAAGCCACAGAAACCACCATCCAGCCTCTGTCTTCTTCACACCCTGAGGTGCTGGATTTCAACTTAATAGATTATTTGATAAATATACCTCCCTCGGACTCTGTCCTTGCTGTCCCTGGAAGTGTATGGTTTTTATTGGGGGATACATGGACCTCAAGGAGTTCCCTTCTCAACCCTCAACAAGCATCTCTACAGAACCCTTTCCTTTACTGGAAAGACAGATTGCGAGATGTAGGGCTAATTATTTTATCCCATTCATTTATTTCTTCAACATTCATTTTAACAGAATCATTGCTCCTACTGTCGGAAGTTTTTCTCACCTTTGTAGAGATCTTTGTTCTGTTCTCTATGCCCCTGCAGAACGTATTTCCCACCTGCCTTAAAACATCTAACGCACTGGAATTACTGTTGTACTTGGAGGAGACTGTAAGCTTCTTGAAAACAGGGAGATCTTTTCCTCAACGTTGTATGCCCAGAGCCTAGCAGCCAGCCCGGCGCATAGGAGGAGCTAGGAACCACGGAACGAGGGTAGTGGACAATAGAACGTACACTGTCCAGGAAGGCAGGCAGACTGAGGGCACGCCCAGCTCTGCTAACTGGTTATGACATCTCCATCACTTATTTCATCTCTCAGGCTCCAGGGAACTGTTTATAAAATGAAAAGATGAGTGGGAACTTTTTCAGGATACTTTTAATACTAAATGCTTACAAATTTAACTCATACTTCTACCGGGGATGACACTAATATCTACTAAAAAGATATCGCTTTCAAGACCCAGGAAGAAAACCGATAATGCCAACGGAATTGAAAATAAATCCTTTTGTTCTCAACAATAAGTGATCTTCAGTATTTTGTTGCCTCTCACTGAACAGAGACGACACATGAGGGAAACGAATGAGGCGGCCTTTACTTCCTTAGTCGGCCAGCCCTTTGTGTCTGAAACGCTGCTGGTACTTTTTCACATGCTAAAGGGAAAAACGAGGGCCAAAACCCACAGATATTTTTGAATCAGCTTTTATTTTTCCATGGCCAGGAAAAGGAACTAGATGAACCTCATTCCTGATGGTTAACGGAAGACTTGACCCAAAAGTCAAATTTAATATTTAATGAATGTCTGCTGAAATATTTCATTTGCCATTTTATATAAATATAATTCTTTCAACCTGGATGAATTTCAAATTGTAAATAACCCTGAAGGAGTTAACACCAGTGGTTTGCTGCTAAACAGCCCCATGGCTCCCGGATGAAAAAAAGTTAAAAGTCCTGGCTTTTAGCATTTGCTGATTTCCATGGCACAAATACTTCCACAAGGGTCAGTTTCAACGTAGTAACTGTTTAACAACTGGCTCACTAAATTCCCAAGTATTTAAGATTTGGCTTTCCTGAGGGGGTAGCAGAAGGCTCCAGCACACCACCAGAACACACAGACTTCACAAAAATTTATACAGTACAGCTCTGAACCTCTGCTCTAAAATGCTGCTACAGAAAAGCGTAGCCCCTGAACCGACAGCACTGGCAGAATCTCAGACAGGTATTGGCAGTCTTCAGTGCTCCTGGCCTGTCACCTTTTTTGTAAATAAAGCTTTATTAGAACAAGCCGCGTCCATTTGTTTACATATGGTCTATAACTGGTTTTGCACTGCAGTAGCAGAGATAAGTGGAAATCTTACGGCCCACAGAGCCTAAAATAGTTACTATTTGGCATTTTAACAAGAAAGATTACCAAATCTCCCAACTAGGAGGCTGTTGGAAATGCACTCAGGCCCCACCCCAGACTTACTAACATAATCTCTATGTTACAAGACGTTCAGGCAATTCTTATGGAAATTCAAGCGTGAAAAGCATTGCTCTGGAGCCTGCTAGGATAGGAGGAGCAGAGTAAGGGCCTCACGGATGTGTTATCAGGGCAGGCTTCTGCCAGACACAGAGTCGGAAGGAGGTTTTCTTTAAGGCAGATACTGCAAGGAACTGGCTAAGAAGCCTGCAGGGAGCTGGCAAGGCAAGGTCAAAACCCATAGGGTAGGGGCTTCCTTGGTGGTGCAGTGGTTGAGAGTCCGCCTGCCGATGCAGGGGACACGGGTTCGTGCCCCGGTCCGGGAGGATCCCACATGCCGCGGAGCGGCTGGGCCCGTAAGCCATGGCCACTGAGCCTGCACGTCCGGAGCCTGTGCTCCGCAACGGGAGAGGCCACAGCGGTGAGAGGCCCGCGTACCGCAAAAAAAAAAAAAAAAAAAAAAAAAAAGGGGAACCCA